>NC_141698.1:425382839-425982839 GCF_964263255.1 Lissotriton vulgaris | reverse complement strand
ATTGCAACTTGCAGGATGGCAGCTTTTTATGTCATTGCGAGGCGGCTACGGCTACAGCAGGAAGGACAGAGGGAATGGCTAAGAAATGAACAGGTCTACAGACAGAGGATAACCCTGTTCATGCTCACAGAGGCAGAGATCCTACAGAGATACAGGCTGGACTCTGACACCATACTTGAGCTCATCAGGGATCTCAAACCATTCTTGGACCACCACACCCCAAGGGCACACGCCATCCCTGCGCACATCCAGGTGCTATGCAGCCTACACCTGCTAGCGTCTGGCAGCTATCAAAGTGGAGTGGCAGCGGCAGGAGGGGTGAGCCAGAGCAGCCTGTCAAGGTTCTTCCACACATTCCTTGACGCCATGATACACAGGATGGACCAATACATCTCTTTCCCTGCAACCCACGCAGAACTGCTACAAACTAAAGCTGACTTCTACCAGATGGCACAATTTCCCCAAATCATTGGTTGCATAGATGGCACGCACATTCCGATTTGCCCACCAGCGGACACCGAATACATATACCGCAATCGGAAGTCTACACACACCATCAACGTGCAGGTGATCTGCAATGCAAAGTGCACCATCACAGACCTGGTAGCAAAATTTCCAGGGAGTACCCATGACTCCTATATTTTCCAACAGAGCGGCATCTATGCACGGCTGATGGCTGGCGAATTTGGTGAAGGATACCTCCTAGGTGAGACACATCATCAACCCCCATAACACATAGTAGCTAGGTGGAATACATGTATGCATGTGTGTAATGTTACCCCTTTCTCTTCCAGGCGACAGTGCATATGCCCTCCGCTCATTCATACTCACCCCCTACCTCAACCCCTCCACACCCAGCCAAAGGAGGTATAACCGGGCCCACATACGCACAAGGAATGTTGTCGAACGGACCTTTGGCATCTGGAAAAGTAGATTCAGATGCCTGCACAAGAGTGGAGGTGCAAGGCAGTATACCCCCATCACCTGCTGCAAGATCATAGCTGTATGTGCAATGTTACACAACCTTGCGGTGAAGAAGGGCACTGAGGTGGAGTTGTCTGACTACGAGGACCATGACGACGACGAAGCTGTGCCACTGACACAGCCAGCTGGGGTGTGTACGCCAAGTGATGGCAGATACAGACGTGAGGAGATTACTGAAAACTATTTCTGAGTGAGTACAGATGCAAAGACAGCTAAATGGTTGTTGGGAAAAAACAAATTTTAATACAGTTGCAACACAGTTACTGCACTGATGTGCAACAAAAAAATGGTGTAATGGAAAAGAAAACAAAAGTCCAGGGTCCAGGTTGCCTCACCCGCCCTTGCAAGGCTATTTCTTTGCCCGCTTGCCAGCCCCACTGGGGTGTCCCTCAGCCCCCTCTGAATGACCAGCAGCATCTGCGGAGCGCCTGGTGCTCCGACGTGGCTCAGACGCAGCGCTGGCCGGGCTGCTGCGGCTGCTGCTGTCCCCAGCATCCCCCAGGTCCAGGGCAGGATTTGAGGCTGTGTTCGAGATGATCATGGCCTCCATAGCAGTGGTGATGCGGGCCATTCCCCTTGTGAGCTCTGCCGTGTTCTGACTCAGGCTAGACTCCATGTTTGCGCTGCGCTGGCACAGTTGTGCCGTAGCCGCAGCAAGGCGGCTCATGCAGCGGTTCTGCACCCGGGCATCCCGCCTGCGCACCAGCTCCTGCTCCTCCATTCTGCTACACAACTGGGTTATGGCAGTGGTTAGCCTGCCTAAACCTGCTGCCACCTCCTTGTTTGATTCCACGAAGGCCTGAAATCCCTTTACCATTTCTCCCATCTGCAGGTTGTGCTGCAGGAGCTGGCGTTGGCAGGCCATCGTGGATTTTGCCTGCTGCCTCTGTATCTTGACCATCTTTCCCTCGAGGCCCAGGAATACACTGCCCTCCCGTGCTGGTGCAGCAGTGGTGGTGATGGCACGGCGCCGGGTACTGCTGCTGCCGGCCTGCTGAGTGGGCTGGGGTGCCACTGGTGGGGGTGTGGTGCTGGCCGGTCCCTGAGCCCCTGCTCCCAGGACAGGTTGTACTGGTGCCAAAGCCATGGTTGTGGCAGGAGCTGGTGTTGGAGGAAGGGGGTCCCTTGTCGGGGAGTTCTCTGGGGAGAACTGCAAGGGGGGTGTGCTGGGCATTTGTGGGGAGTGCAGTGCTTCGAAGTCTATCACCAGGTCTCCCTCCATACCAAGCCCTAGGGTGTTTCCGTCCTCCTCCTCCTCGGCAGCCTGGCTGGTGCTCGGCCCTGCGAGTGCAGTGTCAGATGGTCCTGCTGCCTCTGATGACAATGTTTGTCCGCCTGATGGTGCCCCTAGGTACAAAGAAGCATTTGTAAATTGAGTGCCGATGTATTACAGTCAGTACAATTAAAGCATTCCACAAGTCCTTGCATCTCCTTAGACTGTGTTACACTGTTTCCTGTCTTGTGATTCTGCACTGCCATATTTTGCTAACTTCTGCTGACTACATGTACCATGATGCTTGTCTCTTGTATGTTGGTTACAGTACTGTGCTGGGGTTTGCCTATGCATTGTGTCTAATGGGGAGGTGTCTGGTAGGGTGTGTCATCATGCGCATGCTTCTTAGCTGTAGCTCTGGCAGAGCTGTCCAGGGTCCCAATTCCAGTAACACTCTCCCTCTCAATGGTGGTGGAGACCATTTCCTCGAGGTCTGTGAGGGGTGGCGCCGGGTTCCTGCCTCCACCAGTGACTCCAGCCTGCCTCTGGATGTCTGCCATCTTCCTTTTTGTGAGGCTGCGGATGTCGTAGAATCTCTTCTTGAGCTCATCCAGGGACCTGGGGGTGACACCCACAGCATTCACCTTTTGGGCGATTTCGCTCCAGATCCTCCTCTTGGTGCTGTCTGGCACATTGAGGGACAGCTTTCCAAACAGCTGGCGGTGCACCCTCACCACCTCCTCGACCAACACCTGAAGCTCGGTGGTGCTGAACTTCGGCTTCCTCTTCTGGGAGGACTTCTGGCTCTCGCTCTGGTTTGCCATGTTCTTCACTACAGTTCACAACCTCCTACTCCCACTGCTGCTAACTGTGAGTGTTGAGCTCAGGCTGGCTCTCCAGAAAGTTCTTAATTAGCTGCACCTGCCAGGGTTGCCACTCCCTGTTTGGGTGGGGGAGGGGGAGCCACCTCATTGGCTGAATCGGCTTTTGCCGAATCGGCTTTACCGAATCGGATATTACCGAATCGGTAAAATCCGATTCGGTATTTTCCGATTCGGTAAAAGCCGATTCGGTTTCTTCAATGCATTCCTATGGGCTTTTTGGCCATGGGTGTGTTTTCATAGCTACAATTCTATTATTGCCGATTCGGATATTACCGAATCGCCTATTTTCGATTCGGTGTTCGCCGAATCGGCTATTTCCGAATTGGTGTTAGCCGAATCGGAACTTTCCGATTCGGTGTTAGCCGATTCGGTACTTCCCGATTCGGTCCGTGCCGATTCGGAACGTACCGATTCTCATTACCGATGCCGACCGATTCGGTATTAATTCGCCTTTTATTAGCTACATCTCGTTTTCCGATTTCAGAATACCGATTCGGACCGCCTCGGTATTTTGAAATCGGAAAATCCCTTTTACCTACATCGGGCCCATAGTAAGCTAGGATGGACAATCGGAGGACAATCTAAGGCCATTGAAAGACATGTGTTAATCAGGTCTAGAACTACTTAGCAGAGTCTTTCCTTTTCTGAGAATAGAGCATAACATTCTGGCTACTTATGCATTAGTCATTTCTCTTTTTAAAATTCCAACTAGCATTTATTTTAGTCTCCAGGATAAATTGTGCTAGCGCATTTAGAGTTTGCAGAACACAGTGGTCTGGGCAATCCTGCGACCTGGCCAAGGAGACCACACCGCTCAAGTCCTGGCCCCAAAGCACTGATGCCCTATTCACCAGTAAGTTATTCTGCGTAATCCAGAGAGAGAAGTGCAGGACAAGAGCACCCTTTCTTTCAATCGAGGATCCGTGGACTGTGCTCCAACTTGTCATCTTCTCTCTGCGAGTGTTGAGCTTCTTATGGTTACTAAATTTAGGAGATAAAGAACTAGCGATGGATACTTCTTGGTTCAAGCAGGTGCTCAATAGAACAATTTGGTCCAACCTCTAGCAGGCAGGCAGATCATTTTGGTTTTATACAGCAGCTGAAAAACATATTTCGGAACTATGGTGAACCAAGGCATAATGGGATTCTTGTCTACATCTTTATCACTAGGATGCCACATGTGGTGAGAGATGCTCCTCAAATTCTAACAATACAACATTAAACCTAGAATATATAACATATCTTGATTTCAACACAGCTTCTTTCCTTCGTAAGCTGGAATGATGTCTGCGGTACCTCAGGTTTCCACATTCTCTGTAAATTGACTATTGAGACTTAGAAAATTACATTGTGTTTCAGTTTGCGGTTTTTCATGCAGGCTAGCAAGTTTCATTACTGGATGCATGCCAACTTTTCGATATACATTTTGCCCATGATAAAATGGCAACCCTCCAACTCACCTTAGTGTTGATCATGAAGCCTTCTTGAAGCTTCTTCCGGCTCATTGTTCTATTTTATCCAGGACATCCTCTTAGTTATAATGCTACTTGATCTTTAGTGGTGCAATAGCTTTCTATTTAATATAGCTTCTTGCAAAGAGATGCAAGTTGGCCACACAAGTTTCAAATTAGAGACTTTCCCTGGATCTCCGCAAAGTTTGCATTATTCCACAGAGCTATCTTCCAAGTTTACTGGGTGTAATGGCATGGCTGGTGCTACATGAAGATAACTGTAACCAGTGTTCGAAGTGGAGGGGATTTGAGGGGCATGTCCTGCCCTTACCTTGTTCATTTTAGGAAAACAGTTCCCCTACTGTTTGTCAAAAGACAACTGGCCCGGGATGGTTAATTCCATCAGTTGAAATGCTTCAGTTGAAGTGTCATTCTGGGGGCCTCCAGTGCTGTGAAATCGAGGGAGGGGCAGACAGCTAAAGAAGTCTTCATGCCTGTGTGCTGCTGCCTGAAAGTTCTGTAAAAGTGTGCAACTGGTCAATCTGCAAATGTAAAGGGCGCCTGGAGCCAATCCTAGTCCAGTACTGCTAGCACTATACAGGAGCAATGCATTATGGGAAATGTAGTCAGCTAATGTAAGACCATGTGTAACTGCGCAGACATTAGCAAGTCACTGAAAGTAATGCTGATGAATGAAAGTGAAATGTGTAAAGCATTTATTGTAGTGACTGTGACACAGTAGCACACAGTTGATAAACGCTTATTTATACCTAGGTGCAAAATCAGCCAGTCGACCCACAGAAACAGAAGGGACTGCACCAGCGAGGGAGGAGAGTGATGAAGCAGGGCCAAGCCAAGTACAAGCCTCGCAGGAGGAAGGTGACACGACTGGCATCTCCCAAGAAGATGAGACAGTACAGACCCCAGAGTTGCTGCACTCCCCACAGCTCTCACAATCCCCTCCCCTGGTTTTCTCACCAGAAACCTCCCCATCACTGTTCCTGTCCATTCCTGCAACCCCACCAGGCAGGAGGCGTGTCGTGGCTCCACTACCAGTAATGGAGGCAGCAGAGGGTGAGGCTCAAATCACTGTAGATGTGAGTTCTGCAGCACTGCAGTCCACAAATGAGCCAGTCACAGCACGCAGAACACAACGCACACCCAGCAGTGCAGGTGGACGTGGAGATGGCACTGTGTTCCGTGGGCTGGAGGGGAGCATGGTGCGCATACAACGGATGCAGGGCAAATCCATACAAGCCTGCCATCGCCAATTCCGAGTCCTGAATGAGAAAATAGGAGACATGGGGAAGGGCATGAGTGACATTGTTGAGTCAAAAAGGGAGGTAGCAAAAACAAATGCGGACATTGCAGCAGGGATGCAGCAGATGAGCAACTCGATTACACAGCTCTGCTCCAAACTAGACAGTCTGTCCCACACAAGGCGCAGGGAAGCCCGTGTCCACAATGCGGCCATCAAGCGTCTGGCCACTGCCACCTCCCTGCTTTGCCGTAGGGGCATAAATATGCAGGAGGCCTTGACCCAGAACATGGCTGAGGTCACCAGGGGCATGGCCAGAATCACAAGTGCACAATGCTTATTTCACACACTGCACAGAATACGGCCTGGACGTGGCAGAGGCTGATGACAGTAGTAGCCGGAGCAGCATGGCAAGCGCTGTTCTGGAGCCACGGAGCAGTAGCAGGCGCCCAGCTGAGGCTGCAGGGCAAGTCGAACACAGTGAGCAACATCCTATTGGCTCAGGGAAACGCCGGCGCAAGTGACTTGACCGGTCATCGGTGAAGTAACCCGGGACATACAGTCCCCACGTACATTATGTTTATTTTGTTGCACTTCCGTGCTTGTACGTTGTGACAATATTAAATTACGTTGTTCTCATACACAACCTGTCTGTGTCTCATTACTTACTCAGAAATAGTTGCGTGTAATCTCATCACGTCTGTATCTGCCATCACTTGGTGTTTACGCTCCAGCAGGTTGTGTTTCAGGCACAGCAATGTCGTCGTCATGATCCTCATAGTCTGACAACTCCACCTCAGTACCCTTCTTCACAGCAAGGTTGTGCAACATAGCACAGGCAGCAATGATCTTACAGCAGGTGATGGGGGTATACTGCCTTGCACCTCCACTCTTGTGCAAGCACCTGAACCTGCTTTTCCAGATACCAAACGTATGCTCCACTACATTTCTTGGGCTCTTGTGGGCCCGGTTATATCTCCTTTGGCTGGGTGTTGAGGGGTTGAGGTAGGGGGTGAGTATGAAGGAGCGGAGGGCATATGCACTGTCTCCTAAAAGGAAATGGGAATACATTACTCGCATGCATACATGTACTTTTTACTGCAATAGGCGTTATGTGGGTCGCACACTGTGGCTTACCTAGGAGGTATCCTTCACCAAATTCCCCTGCAGTCAGCCGTGCATAGATGCCGCTGTTTTAAAATATATAGGAGACGTGGGTACTCCCAGGGAATTTTGCCACAAGGTCAGTGATGGCGCACTTTGCATTGCAAATCACCTGCACATTGATGGTGTGCGTTGACTTTCTATTCCTGTATATATATTCGGTGGCGGCAGGGGGACAAATGGGAATGTGCGTGCCATCAATGCAGCCAATTATATTGGGGAATCGTGCCATCCGGTAAAAGTCAGATTTTGTTTGGCCCAGTTCAGCATGGGTTGCAGGAAAAGATATGTAATGGTCCATCCTCTGTAACATGGCGTCAAGGAATTTGTGGAAAAACCTTGACAGGCTGCTCTGGGTCACCCCACCTACTGCAGCAACCACACTCCGGTAGCTACCAGACGCAAGCAGGTGTAGGCTGCACAGCACCTGCACGTGGGGTGGAATAGCGTGTGCCCTTGGGGTAGTGTTCTCCAACAGTGGTTGGAGGTCCCTGATGAGGTCCAAGATGGTGTCTGAGTCCAATCTGTACCTCTGGAGAATCTCTGCCTCAGTGTGCATGAACAGGGTGATCCTCTGTCTGTAGACCTGCTCCTCTCTCTGCCATTCCCTCTCTCCTTCCTCCTGTAGCCGTAGCCATCTTGCAATGGCATAAAATGCCGCCATTGTGCAAGGAGAATTGCATTTTGGGTCCATTTTTATGGATTGCACCTGGTTACCACCTGATTCCAATCCATGGTAAATACCGACTCTTAAATACCGAATTTGAAGCAAATTCGGTATTTCAGTGCTTACCTACATCTCATTTTTCAATTTTACCACTTCTTATTTACCGATTCGGTATTTTACCGATTCGGTAAATTTACCGAATCGGTAAATATACCGATTCGGTAAATTTTCCGATTCGGTATTTTACCGAGTCGGTAACTTTACCGATTCGGTATATTTTCCGATTCGGTATTTTACCGAGTCGGTAACTTTACCGATTCGGTAAATTTACCGATTCGGACGATTTTCTGACTCCAACATCCCAAATGCTCAATACCGGTCGGTAACGGCCGAAAATACCGATTTTCGGCCATTACCGACTGGTATTGGGCTACCTACATCTGGCCCTTAATCTTAAACCTTGTAAAATTACGACTTACATGTTCACATTGCTTTCGGTCACAGACTGAGACTTGATAGCACTAAACAGACACAATTCACTATGCTCCACTGTACCAACTAGGATTTGGTGTGGTGCATTAACTAATAGAGGTTTCCTAATGTACGATAGTGCATTTCCCACTGATTAACATAACTCTTATTTCATTTTCATTTAAGCTGTGTGGTATTTTATATGCGGCTACTGCAGTGATCGAAGTGGAGAATAAAGAAGGTGAACTGTGGGATGAGAATCAGAGGGCAGGAATAACCTGAGGATTTGGTCGGTCGGCGGAGTCAGAGGTGTGGCCAGAAACAGCAAAACATCCCAATTTTTAGTATTTGGTATTTCACTGACCAGTTACAGCTTATTACGTTATTCAGTTCAACTAATGGATATACATATTTATTTAAGGTTTAATAGGAGTTATTGACATTAAAATACATTCACAAATTGAGGTATGTTTTCAATCACAAAGTACCCCAAATACGCTTAGAAGTGGAATCAGAAAACATTTGTCTCTGAGCCATGCAGTTTCTGTCAGCAGCACTGCTCCTCCCATTTCCCATAAGAGAGGTTCAAACATGAAAATATCCTAATTTGTAAATGTTTTCCTCATAATTATGGCTCTGCCAGATTTGCCACATAATACATAATCTGCTGCATAAACTGACTATTTAAAAAAATTATTTGTAGCTCAAACACATCAAAGGTTATTTAAAAATGTGACTTCTATTGCTGCGAAGTGGGGGGCACTGTACAAAGGTTGACTGGTCACCTTTCTCTGCTGCATTTGTACGTTACACTGGTACTAATAAGGCAAAATCTTTGCAGAGACTGTTAGTTTGTGCAAAAATGTCTAAATGATAAAGTATCAGAAAATGTAGCGCATTACGCAGCAGCCTTTTTTTTGCTGCATAATTTAGTCAACACTGCAACACAATTTTGTCCTCCCTTGCTGCATAATACCAGTGGCGTTAAAGCAGGCAACACATGTAAAAAGTGCTTGTGCATGAAGTAGAGAGACCATGAAGTTTACAAAAGTAGTTTGGTGTGCATGCAAATCCTGCATTGCCGATCTCTGGTGAGTTGCACTACTACTGCTGAAACAAGGCCAATGAAGGTACAAATGGATGAGGCCTCAAGGGTCCTGTGACCTCAGGGACTGAGTCACTGTCGCTCTAGGGTGTGCTGCATCGTAGGCCTGCCCGCAAGACTGGAGGTGAAGTTCAGTATGGATTGTGGTGGGTAGGCCTTCAAGGTTAACCCACACTTGCCACCGGTCTCGTGAGGCCTTCTAAGGTCTAGCATTGGAATGTGCTCCCTCAGTAGAGTGGTCTAGTGGACTGGTCATGAAAGCTGAACCTGGTTCTCAAGTTCCAAATTTGATAGCTCTGGCCATTGTGCCACAACCTTCTCCCCAACTGAATAGCATAATGCCCCACTGAGAGAAACTCAGACTGCCTTCAGCTACAACCCAATTGTACCCTGCTATAAACACCTGGATGTGTCTCAATTCAAATTATGCACTAGAGAAGAGTAATATGCTGCCTGAAAAAAAGTAATAACATCCTAGATAAAGCAAACACACATAGGGAATGCAAGATTAAATAAGGCATGTGAAATGTAAACAGAAACAACATGGTTACCTTACCACACTTTCATTCATTATTCAGAATGTTTTTGCCTGAGAAGTTAAGAACATGACTACAGGGCCCAGAAGGGACCCGTTTCAAAGTCCTTTGCTTATATTCTTTCAAAATGTGCGCAGTATGGTTTACAAAGAGCACATCCCTGAATGCCATTAAAAGTTTACCACTCCACGCATCAACCAGGTATTGCAGTACCCCAAGGAATGATGCACCCCCCCCCCAGGTAAAACAATGTTGTTCAAAGAAAGATGAGAAAAAGAAAGTAGCGCTTCATTTGTAAACTCTGTAAAGTGGCTCTAATGTGTTTGGGTGTGAATAAAACCAATCTGGTCACTTTGCGACTGCTCTGTCTTGCTTTATTTCGGGAGTAGGAGACAAGCTCTATTTCAAGCCCTTGGAGATACACAGCAACAAGTGAAGAACGTTCAGTGCAGTCCTTTCACTGCCCAAGGCAGAACACAGCAAATAGGCAGTACTCCTCCTGGCAGTTCTTCCATCACTTCTTCTTGGCAGGTTCCTTGATCCAAGTGAGTTCTTAAGTTAAGGGGTCTGGGCTCCAATATTTAATCTCAGTTTCTCTTTGTTCTTTTGGGCAGAGAGTGACTGTGCCTAGGCTAAACCAGTTTGGTTCTCTCTGGCCCAGCTTTGCGGCAGGAGGTGGAGGCAGCATTGTCCAAGGCAGACCAGGCACATTCAGGTGCAAGGAAATCTCCTATGACTACTCTAAATGCAGCTCAGGTTTATTCAGCCCAGCCCTTACTTATCCAGGCAAGGCAAGACACACCTCAACCCCCACCCAGTGCCTGTCTGAAGAGAATGCACATCCCCAGCCCCTGTCACTCCAAAGCCAGACAGTCAATCCACAACTCAGCAGAGGCACACAGGATGGTTAAGCAAGAAAATACCTACTTTCTAAAAGTGGTATTTTTAAATACAGAACATTAAAAATCATATTTACTGAAAGACGCATTTCTACATTGTGAGTTCAGCCATACTAAACTCTATTTCTACATCTTGTCCCAATGGAAAAAAATACTTGTAAAATGTTACAAAGGGTTCCCCAGTCTAGCCTATGGGACAGATAGCCTTTCTACAGTGAAAAACAAATATCCTGTATTTCAGTATCAAGACATGTCACACACACACCAGTGCTTGTCCTACCTTTCAAATACACTGCACCCTGCCCATAGAGGGTACCTTTGGCCTACCTTAGGAGTGACTCACATGTAATAAAGGGAAGGTTAGGGCTCGGCAAGTGGGTGAACTTGCCAAGTTGACATGGCAGTAAAAACTGCACGCAGAGATTGCAGCTGAAGGGCTGAAACCCTTGGAATGGCTGCTTGTGTAGGAGGCACAATCAGTGCTGCAGGCCCACTAGCAGCATTTGATTTTGAGGCCCTGGCACTCTCAGTGCACGTTACTAGGGACTTACCAGTAAATCAAATATGCCAATCATGGAAACACTAAGCCATATAAATTCCTAATAAATGTTCCCAATGTATGGAGGAAGTAACAGCATGGACGGCAGACCACTGCTTAAAACCTAATGGCAGTAAGACAGAAGTGATGGTAATGGGAAGAGCACCTTCTATATGAACATCAGCTTGGTAGCCAGAATCACTTGGCCAGCTCCCAACCCCTAAAACTGAAGTCAAGAACCTTGGAGTTTGGCTTGACCCCAACCTAACATAGGAAAATCAAATCCGAAAAATAACAGGCAAATGTTTCAAACACTGAAAACCCTACGGAAAGTCATTGACCTACTATCGGTTCAAGCCAGAAAAACTATAATACAAGCAGTGGTCACCTCTCAGATTGACTACAGCAAGGTTCTATACCTAGGTGTAGCAAAAAAAGGCTGATGAAGCTGCAATCAGTCCAAAATGCCACTGCCCGTCTAGTGCTGAATCTAAACACAAAGGCCCTGGCCAAATTGCATTGGATGCGTGTGGGCAAGATGATCCTGTTCCAGGCAATGTGCTTCTGCCATCGTATCCTAGCAATTAAAGGCCCAAATTATCTACAAGACATGATTACACACTACACCCCAATAGAAGCCTAAGATCTGTAGGAAAGTCATTGGTAATAGTACCCCGATTTAGGAAGGCCAGGCTAGGAGGCTGCTCTTTCAAATACCTGGCAGCAAAACATTGGAATTCATTACCAATGGATTTGAAGAAAGAGCCATGTTAAGCTGCCTTTAGGAAAAGGCTGAAAACGTGTTTTTTCCCACCTATAAACCTTAATAGACCTTGAAACATTACAGCTAGGGCTCTCCTACCTATCTCGTGTCATTTCTGAGTTTCTGTTCAGCGCGGGGACACACACTTGGTGTAACCAGGCGCTCTACAAATGCTGATGATGACTAAGCCATAATCCAGTTTACAATAGAAGCACTTTCACTTTAAAACTGAACAGCAGGGAGAAAGTGTGTAAAGACATTGAACCAGCAAAAACAGAGTCAAAACCGGAAGGTCAGAAAGCAAAAAGACAGGGGAAACACGCCAAAAGATGTCAGGTCTAACAATTGTCAATTGCTTTGAGACGTCTAATCAACTTAATTTTGCGTTGCTTGCGGTGGGATTCAATTAGGACAGCAATTGTGAATTAGCAAAGATGCAAAATGCCCATTCACACATCAGCCTTCCTGTGATTGCTGGAGGGGCACAATGCAGAGCACAATTCTTTGTTGTTTATTAATTCATGCTTGCAGATTAGTCTATGCAGTGGCGCACTTCAACCCTTTGTACATTAGTTCTGTGAAAATCCGAATTTTGTAGTGCCTTTATCCACAGGAGTGGTTCATAAGAGACAAACCAGTTCCTCTATTCACTCGTTTTCAAGCAGTTACATGGTCCCATTTATTCTCTCCCACATATAGGCACGCTGCGCTTATTGTTGTTTATCTGGCTGAAGCTCAGTGCCTAATTTGAGCCAGGGGTTCCGCTGCTTGGCACCAGCACTTAGTTGTCAACACAGGGCTGGTAATGGTCTGCCATTTAGGATGAGCACAACAGCAGTTGTTTATTAATCAATTATCCATTAAAAATGACTATTCACTGTCGCCCATGCCATTCTTTTTTTTTTTTTTAAACCTTTATTGCAACATTCATAAAATACAAGCATGGGCCTACAACCGCAGGGGCCGGCCGCTAAACAGTAGCAAACCTTGACGTTAGTGAAGTAGTGTGGCTCACTGGTTAGAGGCGGCAGACCCGAGAGCAGAGGACGGCCCGGGACCAGGGTTCGATTCCCGGCGCGGCAGGTTTCTGGACCAGGGTCAGCGGACTCGATAATTCTCTCGCCTCGGTGCCCACTCTGATCAGCGATCACACTCGGCAACTCTGGGCATTAGCTTGCCTCATCTTCACTAACGGCCCCCCAGACCGCCGGGGATGCCTGGTCTCACCCTGGAGATACCCATTAAGGGACCATCTCTCAGGGAAGCCAGGAAGGGTTTCGCGGCGGTCGAAGCACCAGGACGCCTACGGGTAGCAGTGCGCTATATAAATGCCTACACATACATACATACATACGTATCATAACACAACACAGCTCTTCAGCCGACAACCCTGAGGTCCGGCAGCGATTCAGGATGGATCTTGTATCAGAATGCAGTAATAGATCACAGGATATAATAAAGGTCTTCTTTTTATAATATTTAAATGATCGGATCAAGTGCCATACAATCTAACAACAGGATACGGGGACAGGCCAAAGAAACAGTATATGCGTGTGGAAACAGCCATTTGTGGGTCTCTGGCGTTGATACCTATATATCAGTGTACACAGTAAGACAATGTACATTTTCGTGACCGCCAGTTCTCAGGGCCCGCCCAACCAGTAATTCAAGTAACGTGAGAAGCATGGACACTAATTTCAGAGCACAATGAAATCAAAATAGAACACAGACCATACCGATCCTAAAGGAAATATGGGAAGGGAGAAAAAGGCCATAGAAAACAAAAAAGGAAAAATAACCCCCCCCTCCAACCCCCCACCCTGCACCCCTGCCGATGGCTATAGCCTAACCCCACTAGCAGCGTGCCTGTCGCCCTACTAACCTAAACCCTAAAAGAAGGAAAAAGAAGAAGAGTGGAGGAGGGCCTAATCATACCGTGTTCCCGGCCCCTTAGCTCCCCCGCCAAAACACAGATACCCCCTACAGCTAAAAACGGACGTAAAGCAACTCTTACAAAAATCAAGAAGGGGCACCGTGATACACCGCCCAGCCTCTATTATTAAACAGTTACAATTCGAACTTCCTTAACCAGTGTTCCAAACTATCCCAGTTCAATTGACTCAACCTTGACCCTTTCGAATCATCACACGAACCCTCCCCAGCGAAACCCCATAGGACACAAACAAGTCATAGACGAGAGGGAAAGCATCGAAAGTCAATCCATTACCCCATGAGGCTAGTGACTCCGAGAGGTCTTCACGCGCCAAAAATTCCCCTCTCCAAGCAGGACTGTCCCGATAGTTCTTAACCCGGAATCGTAGAACTTCCAGAAAAGGGGAATAAAACCGCAAGATGGGGGAGGAGTTTACAACACAGTTTTCCGGGGGGGGAACGCCTTTCGAGACCTCCGAAGTCGATGATGATGAAAGGCACTGCGATACACTCTTGGTCTCGGGGACAACGTCTTCCAGGGCGCCATCCGTTGGATCCGGTATTAACATCCACACTCGTTCCCACACGGGGTCCTCGCACGAAGTCGAAATGGCCGCGGCTTGAGGGGCTATTGTTTACTGGTTCAACCGTGGGGCAGGGTCCGGTACTTCGAACAAAATCCCAGTCAGACTTGCATCCATTTTAGCCATTAGCACAGCCACTTGCGAGAGAAACGCCCAAATTTCCACCATTATTGTTTCCAGCGTTGGCCCAGACGCCGTTCGATCCACTATACCACGTTCGGTGGCAGTCACAATTGACTCCCCGGGTGAATCAGGCATTTTCGGGGGGACAAACAGGATACTGAGAGGGCAAGCGTGGACAGCGACCCGTAGTTATCCACAGCCGGGAGAACCCGGCGCAGCACCGCAGTCCGAGGTCCCAACCCGCCGAAACCCGGCAGGAAGCTATACCGGGTCCGCGGTACAGGGATCCCCACACACAATCAGCAGCAGCAGGTCACCTCTCTCACAACGCTGGGCACAGCAATTGCCACCAAATTCGGGCGTAGACAAAGTCTCCACTTCGGTAGACCGGACCCTGCCAGGGTCTCTCAGCCGATGTTGTTGAACTGCAACCTGGCCTTGCAGTTACTCGAGGCCCCGGCTTCACCGCTGGAACAGGCCACGATCTTTAACTTGGTGTAAGTTCGCGAAATCAAATGATAAAAGCTTGGGGATTTCACCACCGGAGTGAGGAACACTTCATCCAGGTAGAGGCTGGGTGTAAGATCAGGATATCGTGCAGGATCTCGTGGAGGAATACGGAGGTCGGCGGAGCCGGGAACCTAAGCAGCCATCTTGTTTGCCGTCGTAGCTCCTCCAGCCCATGCCATTCTTATAGATTTGGGGGACTGGAATAGTGTCAATTGTCACACTTGCCAAAGTGTGATGGTTAGTAGGTGTGTTTGTACTGCCATTGGAAGCTCTTTTGGGTTAAGGTTGGAGCAAGATGTCTTTGTGTAGATTTTTATATTAATCATCATGATCATGTTAGACATGGAGCTATGTTCTCTGTTTCGATGGGGGATGGGCTGATGGCTGTAAGGTTGCGGATTTGCTCTTTTAATGTGTCCGGCCTGAATGATAGAACTAAAAGACAGAGGGTTGCGATGGAGCTGAGAGTAATACAACCTGATATGGTGTGTTTAGAAGAAATGCGTATTCCATGGGATAAACGCATGGTGATGTCGGAACTGGGGTATACAGTTTTAGCCTGTACGCAACACGGCTCCAATATTGGAGGAGTGGCCATCCTGACAAAGTCAAACATATGCATAATTGGCAGAACATTGACAGATAAATATGGGTGCTGGGTGATTGCTGGGCGTGCTGCTGGTTCTACTAAATTTGTTTTATTCTCTGTCTACAGGTCAAATATGGATGAAGCATGGATTTCGGATTTCCTCAATAAAGAGCTTCCATTTTGACCTACATCCTTGGTACTTTGTGGTGACCTCAATATACACTTAGATGGCCCGGAGCTTAAGCCAGGTAACAGACGGTATACAGGGAGGAAACTTAAGGTGGTTAGGGCACTGCAGCAGCTTTCATCTGAACATGGCTTAATGAATTTGTGGTATACAAGGAGAAACCGTGACCCTGGCTTTACATATTTTTCCTGCCCCTATAATAAGTGGGTTAGGCTAGATTATTTCTTTATATCCAGGACAGTGCCAGTGGAGGCTAAAATCCAGATATACCCAGACTTACACCCAATCATAATCATTATTGATAGATATTCCAGTTAAGTGGTTTTCTCAGCCTCAAATCCTGGCGATGCATCTAGCCAGGGTAATCACTCCCATGGCGTCAATCCATCAGCATGGTTATCTTCCGGGCAGAGGCACGGTTAATCATATCAGTAGGGTGGTAACCTTATTTGACCTAGCCAGGGTGCACCAGGTTCTGTTGGGGCTGGTATTACTTGATGCCGAAAAGGCATTTGACCGTGTCTCTTGGGAGGTTAAATGGATGGTGTTCCATCAGTCGGGCTTTATTAACTTGGTACGTGCCGTGTATAGGTCACCCACAGCTCGAATCTGTGTGATGGGTTTAGAATCTGAGCCAGTCACTATTTCTAGAGGGACGAGACAGGGACGCTCGTGATCTCCCTTATTGTTTGCTATGTATATCAATCCTTTTTATTATTAGATGATGTTGGAGTAGCACGACTATTAAGTCTGTTCAAATCCAGCAGGAAAATTATTGTGTATTTGCCTACGCAGATGACGTGGCCATTGTCACTACAGAACCATCTGTAGCAATGCCTGAAGTAGAGCGATTGGCTTCTGTCTTTGGGCAATCCTCTGGGCATAAATTAAACATTGCAAAAACCCAGATATCTGCACAAACCAGGCCCGCTTTAACAATCCAAGAGTTACTGATGAGGTACAGTATTTAGGCATAACAATTAGAGCTTCTTCGGATGAATTGGTAGCTGCTAATTGGAGCCCAATGCTGGCTGGTATTAAAAAAGAGCTGGAAAGAATTACAGGTTTCACTGGCCAGAAGGTGTAATGTTTTAATAATTAATATACTACCTGAGGTGCTTTACTATTTTAGGTCAGTACCATTTGAGCTTAGTAGAGGTCATCTTCAAAAGTTGCATTCGATTTGTGGTAGGTTTATCCGGGGCCAGAAGAAACAGAGTAGGGCAATGAAGTTCATGATACTACCCAGAAACCCGGGAGGGTGGGCAGTCCCTAATTTTTCATTTTATTAGTATGCATGTTTTATGCAAAATTTGCAGATTTTGTTAATTGGGAAAGGGAGTAGCAATGTGGCAGAAGCTCCTTCTATTTATCAGATGCTGCTTGGCTCAGAGGCTTAGAGATATTTGTTCAGAATGGCCGAACCAAGTTATTATAAGACGACATGCTTTAAGGTTCTCTGGGCAGCCTTTAAAGTCTGGAAACAGGTCTGTAGAAGTTTAAAGATTGAGAGAATATGTTATTGTACACCTACCTTGGCATCATTGTTATTACCCTCAATTTTGTGGGATACTATGATGGCTAAATGGAGAAATAAGGGGATTTCAATTATAGGGGACTACTATGAGAAAGATTATGTGCATTCACTTGCTGGGAAATATTGTCTGCTCGATACTGAATTTTTTAAGTTGTTACAGATTCTGAACTATTTGCAAAAAAAACTACACCAGGTGGTAGTAGCCAGAAATGTCCAGATCAAAGCAATTAACTGTAGAGATAAGATCGGCAGTCTATATATGGTTTTTTTGGAAATGCAGGAGGATGATTTGGAGGCCCATAATCTTGTGTCAAGGCAATGGAATCCTGCAGGAAACTAAAGAGATTGCAGAGAAAATATTGATCTGTTCCAGCCTTAAGGCACAGCATTTCAAAACTATTTTCAAGCTTTACCATACCCCTACAAAAATGCTCAAGTGGGGCGATGCTAACGATGGCAAATGCTTTAGCTGCCGGGCAGACCTAGCTGTTATCCTTCATATGTTTTTAACTTGCTCAAAACTGAATCAATTTATCTGTGGAATAGAGGTTTTTCTAATTAACGTAACCGTGCTATGTTACTGGGTGGGTTTGTCAAGGGGGTCTATGACAGGTCCAGGAACGCAGCAATCTAGGTATTTGATATTCATGGCAACGGTGGTGGCCCGGTTGTGCATAGCCTCCTCTTGGTTGCATAAAGAATCCCCTTCCTTCGAAATGTGGAGAGCAATATTTTATGCCATTTTTAATCTTGAATACAGTTTATACTCCCTTAAAGGACCTCCTAGATGGAAATTAGGTTTAAGGATCTGGGTGAATATGTTAGATCATATGAATGCTGAATGAAATCTGTTTTTAACATCTCTCAAGTTGTATCCCCCTAGGGCAACAATCATTTTATTGGTGTATTGTTGTCAGTCTGTTCATCTGTATGAATGTTTCGATATGTGGCATTTCCTGATGAGGATGATGTGTTCTGTGCGCCAACCTAAATGTTTTTTTGTATCAGAATGTGTTATTTAATGGCAAGAAAATAAATTAAATTAACAAAGGTAGCGCTGGTAGGGGCAACGGTGCACAAGCATCAAAGAGTGATTTACCGAATCCTTAATAGCGATTTTTAAGGAATCGCTAATAAGGAATAGCAAAATGCAATGCACCAGAAAATTAGCAAATCGCTAATATTCACAATCTCTATTAGCGATTAAATATTACCGACTCGCTAATAGGGAAATCGCAAATTGCGAGATCACAAATTGTGCAATCTTGCTATTTGTAAGTCGCTTTTGGTGCAGCTTGATGACATCACAATCAGGAAGTGGTGCATCCCATGCTGATTCCAGCACACTGAGAGAGTCAGAGAAGGAGGCAGAGTGCAGGAGCCCAGCTGAAATTCAAATTTCTGCTTTGCCAAAACTGTCCGGGGACAAAAGCAGGGCTTCAGGAGCAACTGGGAAGCAGGCTGCCAATAGAAAAGGGAAACTGAAATTCTGTGAGAAGGAGATAGAAATCCTCATTGAGAAGGTAGTGAGGAGCCATGACAAGGTGTTTGGCAAACTTTTACTCCAGGTCCCCGAGTCAGAGAAGCGAAAAATCTGGCTCAGGATACAAACCAAAGTGAATGCAGTGGGGGTCACCTATTGCACAATAGAAGACCTGCGCAAAAGGTGGTATGACTTGCGCAGCCGTGCAAAGGAGAGGGTTGCTGAACAGCTTTCAGAGGCAAAGCAGACTGGAGGTCGACCTGCATCACTGCCTGGGAATACACCCCTGGAGCACCTAGGGAGTCCAAACTCCAGCCTGAAGCTATAGTCGGAGTGACGGAGTTGGATACGTCTGCACCGGCCAGTACATCACAAGGTAAGATGCATGCAAATGACAATTTAATGCAAAATAGAAAATTAGAAACATCACGTCAGATCAGGTCCAGTGTGCAGAATCCTACTCCAGTGCACATTTTACCTGCTACACCCAAATGCATTATGGGAGAAACAGGCAGGGAAGGGAAGTTGATAGGAAAACTGCATTGTTGCCCACAAGTACAACAAGGAAGTAAAACATATGGGCACTGTGTGTCAGTTGGTAATTTAATGGAACTCAAAAATGCACTATGTGAGACATGATTATTTACATCATAACTGAAAATTGCACTGTTTAACATCACAGATGCAGAAGCACAGGAGTCAGAGGGAACTGAAGGAGGAGACACACAAGAGACTCCAGCTGAGCCAGATGTGGAGACACTCATGGCCCCACAAAGCACAAATCCTGCACCCACTAGCTGCAGGTCCACAGTACCACCACTACCTGCCATGGAAGTTGAGGAAGAGAGCGAACATGAGCCCAGATATTCCAGCCTGGGCCTACACCCATGACAAGACTCCAGTAACAGGTCCGGTGCAGCAATAACCTAAACCAGAGGCGCAGGTCAATGGCACAGATGACAACACCAGAGGATGAAAGTCCAAATTTCTGGGTGGACTGGAGAGCCAAATGCTGAGGGTGCAGCGCCTGCAAGCAAAGAACATGAGATTAATGCAGTCACAACTTTGCACTGTGTTTAACAACATGGCAGACATGAGGGACTGCTTCAAAGAGCTGACTACAGCAGAGGCGGAAGGGCATAGACAGTCCAATGAGGCCATACAGGAGCTATGCAGGGTGATGCAGGAGGACCAGGTGTCCGAAAGAAAAAGGCATCATCAATTCTTAGCGCGCATAGATGGCTACACAAGATCCATCAACAGGCAGAGCACCAACACAGCTCTGTTGTCCTGTCGTTCTGAGGCCATATGCAGGTTGAAATGAGCCATTGCTGTGGGGATGTGACCAGGGGACTCATCCAGGTCAGAAATACAGTAGAGCAATTTCAGACTGCTTCTGCTGGGGGCAGCAATGTATTGGGGGTGGGGGATTGAGGAGGCATCCAGCCTCAGTAGTCTCTTGGTTACAGTGACTACATGGCGGAGGCGCACTACTAGGAGTACCACAGCTTCTGAAGGCTCCATGAGGGAGGTATATGAGGCCACCGAAAGGCGTTTGGGAGTGTGTAGATGCAAAAAATAGTGTAGTGTAAGCAGACTACCTTGTATATGGTGATGTAATCATTATCATGGCCAAAGTTATGACAGACATTCAAGTCCAATGATGATGTCTTGTTTTTGTTTTTTGGTTTACACCCACTGTGGTTTTTAGCACCTGGTATGTGTGCATTAACACTATCACATTAAAATAAATCCTGTACAGTTCTACCATGTGGTGTCTTGTCTCATCATTACCCACCTCCAAAATAATGTTGTGTAATTTCTGCACGTCTCCTTCCCCCTTCTGCTAAGCTTGCCCCAGCTGCTGCTTGCAGTGGTTGACCTGGCTGTTCTCCTCAGGCTCGCTGTCAGACACTTCCAGGGGTATGCTTCTCCTAGTTGCGATGTTGTGCAACACGGCATTGGTGGCCACAATTCTGCAGTAGGTCTCAGGTCGGTACTGCAATGCCCCGCCCGTCTTGTGGAGGCAGCAAAACCTACTTTTCAGTAGGCCAAAGGTGCACTCGATGACGTTTCGTGTTGCAATGTGCCCAGCATTGTAAAGCTGCTCACTTGGGGTACTTGGGTTGAGGTATGGTGTCAGGATTTAGTTGCGCACAGAGTATGCGCTGTCACCTACAGGGTAGTAAGCAAATGGTTAGTGACAGATATGCATTACCATTTGTACATACTGTCAGAGACAATGTAGCATCTGTTTACCTAGCAGATGTCCTTCTCCAAATTCACCCCCAAGGAGACGAGTGTGTATGTCACTGTGTGAGAATATTTACGAGTCATGTGTGCTTCCAGGGTATTGTGCCACTATGTCAGTGATGAATAGTCGAATTTCCGGTTCCTAAAGATATATTCATTCAGTGATGGTGGACAAATGGCTAAATGTGTTCCAGCAATGCAACCTATTACATGGGGAAACCGGGCTACCTGATAAAGTCTAGTTTTGCCCTACGCAAATCTTGTGGGGTTGAGGGGAAGCTAATGTGGTGGTGCATCCTGGTCAACATGGCGTTGAAGAATGAATAAAAAAAAAGGTGACAGGGCACTTTGTGATACCCCTCCAGCTACAGTTACTACACCCTGGAAGCTACCTGACGCTAGTAGGTGCAGGAAATATAGGACCAGCACATGAGTGGGAATGGCATGTGTCTTGCGAGTGTGGCGCTGCAGTAGGGGATCCAGTTAAGCAATCCGATCATGAAACATGTCAGCATTTAAACTATACTTGTCATAGATCTCTTCCTCTGTCTGCCCCAACAATGTAACGCACACTCTAAATATGTGCTCCTCTATCCTCCTTCTCCTCTGTGCTGCTGCTCGTAGCCTCATCATCCTCGCCATGACGTAGAGTGCTGCCATTGTGAAACCTTCTGAGGTCTCCTGGGCCTGTTTAAATACTTTGCTGGTGTTCACCACCTGTTTTGATTGTTTTCACCTGTTTACCACCTGCCTGTAAAATTTGGTAAATTACGATCGCAATTTTGCGATTTTCATGGAAATTGCTATTTGTGACTTTTCTAGCATAGCTTTCCAAATCTGTAATAGCAATTCGCAACTAAAGGATCGCAATTTTGGGCCTTGCAAAATTGTGATTCCTTATCTTTGCAATTTTTCTATTTTTTTCACAGATTTGTTTTGATGCATTACAATGGGCTAGTTTGCAAGCGCAAAGGGCCTGTTTTACCGATTTGCAATTTTTGCACTTGCAAATTAGCTTGATGCATGTGGGGGAATGTGTGGTGCAAGCTGAAGTAGCAACCTGACCATGGCTCTGGCACTTATTTTATTACAAATTAAGTATTGCTGAATATTTATACGTAGCCTGCAATACTCAGTGGTAATAACTGGCCTCTCGTTGTGCAATACGCTACACAGTATTCTTAGTGTGTTGTTTCTGCCTGTGCCCAAGAGAAGAACAAATCCCTGAGGAGCACCTTCCATTCTAATACTAATAAATGTGTTGTGTGGGAGGATGTAGGATAGCATGCACCATTGTGTACTAACATTAAGGGCCTGGAAATGGGACTCTGCAAAGGACTAGCCAGCCTCCCATAAAGATGGCTAGGCACTTGCGACCTACAAATGAAAATGTTTAACTGTATACGTATCTGCAACTGATGCAACCCTGGGTTTTGGAGGTGGTACTGTCTTTTACTGCTGCCTGGCATGGCCGACATAAAGCAAAGGAGGGGTGGCGCATTATTCTCGATGGGTGTATACATGTTTACATAAACCACCAAATTGAATTAGGATTCAGTTATTGTTTTCATTCTAATAAACACATGACTTGTTCTGTGTGGCAGATTGGTCTTTAAAATGTTTGTAAATGTAGTGTCTTGCTTTGTGTGCTCTCCCGTGCAAGCAAATGCCCATCCATTTTTGGTTTTTGTCCTCTTGGGCGTCTTTCGAACAGGAAACAGTACATCTCTCTGGTCATAGGAATGGACAAATATAACTAAGCGAAAAGCTTATGCAGGCAAGCTGCCCTTTCACCTTACCCGTGGGCTGTGCGTTGTAGTGTTGCCTAGAAGGATAATCAGGTGCGCAATGAATGTGTCTTCAAAAAGCACGTTGAATTGCATGCTCCGATACAAAGCGTGAGTGGCACCCTTTGTCAAAAATTATAAGTGCTCAGGTTTTTTATATTTGCATTGGTAAAGAATGTACATGTCCTTTCTTTTCTGTTCTCCAGACACAGCCTTTGTGTAGTGATGCTCCTCATAGCAGGGTAGTCTCGGACCTGGATGATGCACAAAAAGGTGTGCGGTCTCTGCATCTGCCTGTGATTAAGAAAGACAAAAGGTTGGACCTCACCTAAAGGTGAGTCTGTAGTCCAACCCGCTCCCAGCTATTGGTAGCTCTCCTGTGTGCATCCCAGCCTAGTATATTGGAACCTTTTGCTTGATCGAATTAATATAGCGCCAGGATGCCTCTCGAGGTGGTAGTGCGCTTTATAAGTATAATAAATAAATAAATATATGTATGTCAGCATTGTCTATTCAAGATGAAAATGTGTGTATTTTCAGAATTCATAAGCTGATGTATAGAGAAAAATGACTGATTTTCCTAAATATATTTAATTTAAAGCAGATTTTTGAGTGATAAATTATTTGGGGAGACTTAGGCCAAAATCTTCCTGGGATGCCTGGTTAGAGGAGCGATATCTAACATTTACCACTCCTATTATTCCCCCGACGGCTTTACTTCCCTTCGGCGAAAGTGGGTGCTGGGTCGGCGATCTGGATGTTGGTGATTGAGGGAGGCATGCCTGGCCCCCAGGGACCTGGCAATATCCTCACACCTGTGTATGGTCCAGGAAAATTGCCTTTATGTGACATATCTTTCCCTGGGTAGCCTGCAACGGATGCTCTCACCCGCCCAAGCTGCATGCACGCGATGCACACTCCCTGCCGTGGCCTTCTACCTTGTGGTGTAGGGCTGCCCGGCGCTGAGACCCTTCTGGGAATGGGCTTGGTTGGGAGATCTCTAAAGTTCTGGGGTGCTCGATTGACTTGGGCCCCCCAGACTGCACTGCTTGGGTTTGTAGAGGAGCTGGGAGTCCCTAGCTCCGAAAGGATTGTTGTAAAGGCAACCTACACCGCCCTCGATCGAACTGTGGCGAAGGGGAGTTGATTGGTGCAAACAGCAGAAAAGACCGATTTATAATGCACATGGCTGTTCTCATAAACCTGATCAAATGTGGGATAAGTGGAGGTCTTATTATGGTCTATCATCATGAAGGGTCCATTTTATGACAGAACTGTCTCATGTATTACTGTACTCCGGATGTGCTCAGCTCTGAACGATTGTAATGCTTTGGATGTCGCTTGCTGTATAAACACAATCAAATTGGTTATAAAAACAAATTCTTTGAGGAGACTTATTGATATTATTATGACTTTTGTGTCAGGGGTACTGAGCTGTGGCTGGCATGTATTAACTACGTAAAGGTTTTCAAAACAGAAAAACCCTTTTTACATTACTGCTGGCAAGCCTGCCTGATGCACTGAGGTGATTATTGCTGGTAACCTTGCTTATGATGGCCGCTAATGTAATCTTGTCTGATGTGGTCATTATAACAGCACTAATAATAATAGCAGATCGCATGATTTTGATTGAACATAGATTACTTATCATTACACAACAGGTCGGAGACTCCTGCATTAGCCACACGTAAGGATATAGGTAGGTATAAGTTTATTTGCATAGTCAATTAAAACCGTTGCAAAAATGCCAACATTATCAAAAGATAAAAAAACACAATTTATATACATTTACAATCCATTCCTTCATAATTATTAATTTTAAAAACTTCTTAAAAATAAAACAGAATGAAATTTCCAATATGAAGCAGCTTTAACAGCAAAATGTATAATTTCAGTCCAATTGCTGCCACCGCATTTCACACTATCCAGCCAAACCTTTTGCCGACCATTAACACGCCACACGTAAGGATATATATTCCCAAACATACACACCAGCATTTGCAGAATCTCCATTTCACTGTTAGCACTATTTTCCCATAAAAGTTCTCACAATGCTAGGATCATGAGGTTACTGCTTCCTTCAAGCACACCCTAAAGCTCTAGTATGTGCGTCCAGCCATTACTTCGTGCTTTGGAACCCCTGTGCTTATCAGCTGACTCTGCTGTGGCTTAGCCAGAGCCACACAGTGGGTACACTGTTTGCCTGATTCTTAGAATCTATCAGGAGTACATAATATATCACTATCTTTGCGCACAAATTATGCTGACACTTTCTACAATCTTATCTTCTCAAATTGCATACTGTCTTAAAATCAACCTCAATATTTCTGAATATGGCAGGAATACTGATCTTTACTTTAAACTTCTGATTGTTGCCTCTCCTCTTCTCTTTCAAATGGCCCTCCCCTTCCATTCCCTCCTCTGCAGGCTCCCTCTCTTTGCGCTGAACCTTCTCCAATTCACAGGCATGTGTGCCTTAATCTCCATGATTGTATTTCTGAAAACTGCCCACAACTCATGTGAAAGATCACTTCTTCTCCTTCTTTGAAGGTCATACCCCTTCAGCCTAAATATACTTAACCTCTTCAAACACATCTACTGACTCCACCAACCTCTCCACTAAATACCATACCAAATTCCTATTAATGTAATCACTAAGAAAGTGGAATGAATGCATGGAATGATTTGCTGAGCGCACAAAACTAATTCCAATAATTGACAATCTCTAATTACATTTGACCAACCCTTAGCTTGGGTTCTGGGGCAGGGTGCTGCCCAGCATAAAGCGCTTCAGTACCTCATTGGGTTAGCGAGTGCTAAATAAATGCTATTGCATTAACAAATAATTGTAAATTTAGAAAAAAAGAGAGGGTTTACTCCATTGGGGCACCCAAACACTAACCAGAAGGGGGGTTACTAAAACTTATTCCCTGATAGAGAACGAAGGTTCAACAAAAGTCAAACCTTTCTCATGAACAGTGCTAACTTAGTTTGTGGCAGTGGCTGCAGATGGTGAGCACTGGCACTTTTTTTTAAGGCTAGGTCTTATTTTTTATCATCGGAGTTTGACTCAGGGAGATGGTCAGGAAACGAGACCGAAGGTGGAAGAGAAAGAGAAAACAAATGACAATTGGAGAAAGCAGGGATGAAAACGAACCTGTAAAGTGAGATAATTTAAAAGAAAGTGTATGGTGGTGGAAAAAGGAAGCATGAGGTAGAAGGAAGGAAGAACAGAAACCCTTGGTACTTGGAAACCCCAAAATTCAGCAGTGCAGGCAACGCGCTCCGGTACTACCACAAACTTTGGTCCCCTCACTTTTTTTCTGCCTCACTTTTAGACAGCTTTTGGGTATCTATCCTGTACTATACTAATTCTTACAGTAGGATTTGAACAGCCCATTACTTACAACTGGATGGATTTCCTGTTCGTCTAATGTGCTTGCTTCTTATTCGTCGGCTTCCTTTCTCTTTTTGTATTTGCCCCTCCCCTGGAGCATAGCTTCTTTACCCCAGCTCCTCCCCTGCCCTGCTATTTGCTACTGCCACGAC
The DNA here is from genome assembly GCF_964263255.1 of Lissotriton vulgaris. Classification (NCBI taxonomy): domain Eukaryota; kingdom Metazoa; phylum Chordata; class Amphibia; order Caudata; family Salamandridae; genus Lissotriton; species Lissotriton vulgaris. The sequence continues at coordinate 425,956,372 of NC_141698.1, read as the reverse complement.
ATTACCTTGTAGGTCCCCACCCACTTCACCATGCTCCTTCACCAACCCCCATGGTATTTTTTAAACGTACTTTTTTCTTTTTTCAAGGGCCCGACTGTTGTAATTTGTTGCTAAACTTCTCCTTTTTCTCAAATATACTTGCACACATTTTTTCATTAATTTATTGCTCCAACATTGATTTGCATCTATCATCTTATAACAGTAAATCCAAAGGTTTTTTTTCTGTTTTACAATTTATTAGTCTGCTTTTTTACATTTTAGAAAAGAATCCCAGGACTTTGCCACCTATATGTTTTCGCCAACCTTCTTCATGGTCCATGAGGCCAGCTGTTGTTGTGAAAACAATGAATCCAAACTGACGGGATGGCAACATATTGTTCTACCACTTTTCCAGATCCTTCAGTTGTATTACTTGTTTAGTCTTCTATAGAGGTTCACAACAATGTGCCCAGCTCTGTGATCATCTATGATTTCAAATTCACCAAGGTAACCATGTTTCATCATCACAGTTAAGAAACTCACGATCCCTTTGGAGCCTGGCCTGAGCAGGACCTGGAATTTCCACGTGTGTCTGCATTGCTGATGCTTTTTAGAGCAACTTCAAGAACCTTCATGGGCACCATTTTGCTGGTACTGCAATATAGCGGAAAGGGGTAATATAGAGCTTTTTTTAGGTCTCCCTTGAGACAGCACAAGCTGTCTCTTCGAGACATTTAGTAAGTGTGGCTTTTAAAAGTGCCACCAGAGGGTTTGTTGGCCTGAAGCTTGAGTGCACGTGAGCGTGCACGCGCGCATCCATCTGTCTTTAAGGGGTCATTAGCAAGCGCAGCAATCTGTCTTTTAGGTGTCATTAGCACCACTTGGCCGCACGTCTTGTGGCTCTGTCACAATGGACTTCAGTAACGCTTAAATCCCCTACTCAACACTGTGTGGCGCTGTTTGCTAACTTTCATAATACATGCATACAGTGTTTTTGATTCAACACTCTTCTTCTGTTATTCAAATGTTGCTTCTGTCCACCACAGAGGACAGCAGACAGCCCACTTCAGCCTTCGTCTTTCTTGCACTCTGAGTGACCTCAGTCCTCTGTGTTGCCTGCTTCCTGTGTTCACCTTCTTCCTCCTTTATTCTCTCTGCCTTGCAGTCCTTACGCAACCCACCTCCTCCTACTTCATCTCTCATCCCTTCTTCCTTCCTCCTTCCTCCTTCCTTTTTCCATGGTCCTCCTACCTTCCTTCTCCCAGTCTCACTTTCTTTTCCTTCTTACTTCTTCTTTCCTACTTTCCTCCATTCTGCTCCTTCTCCCCTTTCTACAACCCCCTCCCCTCCCCCCACGGTCGCATCCCCTTTCTTTCTCCACTTCTCCCGATTACCTTGTGGACAGAGACAACTGTGTAATGGCTCGTGCGGACGTGTGTGTGAGGAGCTCCTTTCCTCGGACTCGGCTCACCTGTAGATGCAAGCAGTACGTGCCTGTTTAGCGGCTTGACCCTCGGTTGCTTTTGCTGTCCGGCAGGCTTGTAGCGTTCTAGTTTATAAACGTCACGCAGACGTGACGTGCGGCGGCCATGTTGGCGGCAATGCGCGCGCAACCCATTGCGCGCCGAGAATTGTATGGAGAGCAGCGCCGGCCGGCGCTCCTCGGAGATGTTATAGATTTACTTAATTAAAGCAGAATTGAACCATAATTACCTGCTGCCTGTGGTTATTAAGTAACATTACAGTGGCGACGAGGTCGGGAGCTACCTTCCAGACGACCACAATAGAAAAAAAAACGGACCCTCCACGTGGGCAGCCACAAAGAAAAGAAAGAACCAGACACAGTCATTTGGCCCATCCAGACCTAGGCAAGGTCTCCCCTGCACTGCCTGCCGACGAGACGAATCACCAGGACATGGCAGGACACACCTGAGGTACGGCGAATCCGAGGAGCGTGGCAGTGCCACAACTACCCACAGTAGCGGCGAATAGGCCAGAGTGGTGGCGCAAACACCCCACGGCTGCTAGGCCTCACGCGCAACATTCCTGGGAAACCACGCCAGGGAGGAATAGCACTGGCTACCAAAGAGGAGGAGGTGGGGACTAGCACCAAGAGTCCCCAGGGAGAAACGAGCACAGGGTTCAAGGACAGCACCCCAGGTAGCCCCACCGGCAAAGACGCCAACACAACAGTTACCAGGGAGGTGAAAATGAGCACACCGGCGGGGTATGCAATAGCACCTGTGCAATTCCTACCGAAACCTGGAGAACCACTGATGAAGTGGGAGGACTGGAAAGAATATATTGATAATTTCATAGGGGTCCTGGAGGACGAAAATGAAGAAAAATTCACCCCCCAAAGAAAGAAACGCATTCTGTTGCTGAACCTGGGACCGGAGGGACTCAGAATTTACAAGAGTCTGGTGCCCAAAAAGAGAGATGACACCGATGACGACGTGTATGCCCATGCAGTGGAAGACCTAGAAGAACGTTACCGACCCACTATCTGTGTGTCAGTGGACAGATTTAACTTCCAGCAGAGAAAACAACGGGCTGGAGAAACCATAGAAGAATATGTAGCAACCTTGAGGAAGTTGGCGGCCACGTGCAAATATGCACTGTGGGAAGACGAATTCATCAAGGATCAGATAGTGATGCACACCACGAGCACGAACGTGCAAGACAAGTTATGGGCAAGCGGTGACACCACGCTCAAGGACGTCTTGGTCATCGTAAAAAGGGCGGAACTCGCACGGAGATGTGCTGACGCAACCAAGAGAGAGGCAGCGACTCCAACAATGGTGAACAGGGTACAAGAGGAAGATCACCGCAGAGACCAGAGGAGCAAGAATCCTACTCCCAAAGGAGCCAACAGATGGCAGGGAAACTCAGGGTCGCAAGGGAAGCAAACAAGAAACGACAGCAAGAAAACGTGCTACAGGTGCGGAAGCTGGTCCCATGAGGCACACGATAGAAGATGTCTGGCGTTCCGGGCCAAGTGCCTGCACTGCGGCATCACGGGTCATTACGAGAAAGTGTGCCGGAAGAAGCTATCCAAAGGTGTAGTGAAGTGTGTCGACCAAGGCGAGGAAGATCTAGAGGAGATCGCGGAGGAAGATGTAGTCACCGTCTTATGCATCTACGACCAGGTACTGTGCGTGGAAGGGAAGAGGTCGACAAAACCCGTACTGGAAATGTCAATGGGCGGAATCACCATCAGCGTTGTGGCGGACACAGGATCCCCATACACCATCGTTCAACGTGCGGTGTGGGAGGAAGAGTTCAGACCGAAGTTGGGCCCAAAGTTGGAAAAGCTAGACATCAGACCGGTCACATACAATGGCGATCGTATTCCGATGGTGGGGTTCCGACGCTTGATGTTCGAGTTCAGGGGCCGATCAGCATGGTGCAAGCTGTACATTGCGGAGAAGGGACCCTCCGTCTTGGGGTGGCTAGACCAGGGCGACCTAGGAATCAAATTGGACCCAGGAGGGAAGGAACAAATATTGCTCACGGAACCGGAGGAGTGGCCTGATTTAAACAAATGGAAGGAGAACTACCCAAGGGTGTTTGGAGGCACAGTGGGAAAGATGGAAAAATTCCAACACAAGATCGTGCTCAAGGAAGGAGCCACCCCTGTAGCCCACAAGGTGAGGAACGTGCCCATAGCGGTAAGAGAGGCAGTTCAGACGGAACTCCAAGAATTGGAAAGGAAGGGCATAATCGAACCGATCACCTGCGCAGAATGGCTGGCGCCCTTAGTGGTAGTCATGAAACCCAACGGGAAGGACAGGCTCTGTGTGGATTTGAGAGAACTGAACAAGAACATTGTCGTGGAGAAATTTCCCCTCCCTAGAATCGAGGAGATGTTGGCAAAGACCAGGGGAGTCAGGTGGTACTCCACTATCGACTTGACCTCAGCCTACCATCAGATAGCACTACACCCGGACAGCAAAAGCCTAACATCCTTCATCACCCCGTTCGGGTGCTACCGGTTCTGCCGCATGCCGTTCGGACTGGCCTCGGCGGCCGCAGTCTTTCAGAGAATGATGCACCAGCTGTTCAGAGACATCAAAGGCGTCCAGTATTTCCAGGACGACATTCTGGTGATGGGTCGTGACAGACTGGACCACGATCAGAAGCTGGGAAGAGTGCTACAGACGTTAGAGAACAAAGGCCTCACAGCAGAGTGGTCCAAGTGCCGATTGGGCCTAGAATCGGTGACGTACCTAGGACATGAAATCGGAGTGCAGGGCATCACACCCAAGGCTGAAAACGTAAAAGCAATAACAGAAGCTCCACCCCCCAAGAACAAGGAAGAGGTCAGGTCATTCTTGGGGATGGCGGAGTACTACAGCAAGTTTGTGGTACACTTTGCATCGAAGACCCACCACATGAGGTTGCTGACCAGGGAGAGCACAGCGTTCCAATGGACACCGGAAGCGCAAACCGAGTTCGAGATTATCAAGAAGGACGTCACAGGAGCTGTCCCACTCAAGGGATACGACCCACAAGGCGCCACAGTACTCACGACCGATGCTAGTGACAAGGGCCTGGGGGCCATGCTCATGCAAGACCGAGGAAGAGGTGAGATGGAGACAATCAGCTTTGCATCCAGGGCGTTGACGGACACCGAGAGCAAATACAGCGTGATTGAGAAGGAGATGCTGGCGGTGGTATGGGCCGTGACGAGATTCCGGCAATTCCTGTGGGGCACCCGATTTCTACTAAAGACAGATCACAAGCCGCTGGTAAAGATACTAACGTCCAGTGGACATGCCAAGCGCCACTCCCCGGATATCCAAAATGACTCTAAAATTACTCGAGTTCAGGTATGATGTGGAGTACATCCCCGGGAATAGGAACCGAGTAGCTGACTACTTGAGCAGGGCGGCCGTCATGGAACCAGGGGAGGAAGACCCTGCAGGCAGAGGGGAGCTGGTAGCTCTCATAGAAGACCAGGAGAAGCTCATCAGCCTACAAGAATGGACAGATGCATATGAGGAGGACACAAATATGAAGGAAGTAAAAATGCACACTGTACAAGGATGGCCAGACAAAAGGAACGTGAGTGAGAGCATGAAGCCGTACTACGAGGTGAGGGAAGAACTGTCGCTAGGAGATAAGGGGGTATTCATCTACAGAGGAGACAAGGTGATCCCCCCAAGGAACCTCACCACCAAGCTCTTGGACCTGCTGCACGAGGGCCACTTAGGCATAGGAAAACTCAAGGCAAGAGCTAAACAAAACTACTGGTGGCCAGGCATGGACATAAGGGTGGAAAGGCATGTCAGGGAGTGTCCACAATGTCAAGGAGCCGACAAGACCCTAAAACCTTTGAGGCCAGCGTTAGGGAAGTTTGACCCCCCCTTAAATCCGTGGGAAGAACTATCTATAGACATTTTGGGACCCGTCCTAGATGACCGGGGCACACAGAAGTACGTGTGTGTACTCATGGATCGATACTCCAAGTGGCCGGAGTTGAAAGTGGACGAGTCTATGGACACAGAGAACATCTTAAAGTTCCTGTCAGAGACCTTCACAAGGGAAGGAATCCCCAAGTCCATGCTGAGCGATAATGGCCCCCAGTTCACGTCGGAAAGGTGGAACAAGTTTATGCAAAGAAACGGCATCACCATCAAACACACGGCAATTTACCATCCAGCCGGAAATGGCCTAGTGGAGCGATTTAATAGGGTAGTGATGGGAGCCATACAAGCCGCCATATCCAGCAACAAAGACTGGGAGAAAGCGCTAGAGAACATGGTGTGAGCCTACAGAATAACTCCCACCGGCACGGGGTACAGCCCGTTTCAAATATTGAGAGGGCGAGAACCCTTCACGCATGACAACAGGATCTGGAAGGAAAAGGTCATCACCAGCGAGTGGTCCCCTGCAGTGGTACGGGCCAACCTGGAAAGAGCACAAACAATCTACACCAACCACTACAACAAATGAAGGAATGTGAAAGGGACAGGTCTGGAAAAGGGAGAGTGGGTGAGAGTAAAGCTAGCCACTCTACAGAAGAAAGGAGATAGCAAGTATAGCAAGCCTATGCAAGTCAAGGAAGTGTATGATCGAGCGGCCCTGCTGAGCGACGGTAATGTGTGGTCTCAGGACCGCATGGCCAGGTGCAACAAGGTATTGAGATGGGAACAACCTGGAATGGAATGGGAAGAAGTGGACGTATAGAACATGGAAAGGGGACAAGGCGGAAGCGAGCAATGCAATGGAGCAAGTGCAGAGAAGGTGCAAGAAGGTGAAGAAGCGAGCGAGAGTCAAGGAGCTGAGACGGATCGGCCAGGGAGAAGCATGAATGATGATGGAGTGGTGAGTGAAGAAATGGAAGGAACTGGAATGCAGTACCAAGGGACTCCGGGGAACCCCGTCAGGGTTACCAGGAGCGGAAGGCAGGTGGTAAGGCCCTCCAGATTTCGAGACTTTGAATTGGACAATGATTTGTAAGTGACTGCTTAAAGTTCAGTAAAAGGGGGAGATATGTAGCGTTCTAGTTTATGCACGTCACACAGACGTGACGTGCAGCGGCCATGTTGGCGGCAATGCGCGTGCAACCCATTGCGCGCCGAGAATTGTATGGAGAGCAGCGCCGGCCGGCGCTCCTCGGAGATGTTATAGATTTACTTAATTAAAGCAGAATTGAACCATAATTACCTGCTGCCTGTGGTTATTAAGTAACATTACAAGGCTGTCTCGGGTGCCAGTGGAGAAAAGTGGAGAAAGTCGAAAGAGGTACACGGAGCTGCGGGAGTAGCGGGGCTGAACTGCGGAGAATGCGGAGAGTGCTGACCGCTTGAAACGCCTGCAGCTGTGATAGAAGCGGCACAGGATACACGGCAGTAGCAGGAGAGGCGGGCGGCGGTGAATTCTGGAACATGCCGGCAGTTTGAAATGCCGTAATGGAACTGCGAAGCTAGCGTGGGGAGCGGCACTTCGGTACTGGCTGCATACACCTGAGGCTTCAGCGGTGGCAAGTAAATTGACTGTAGTCCGGGTGCAAAGGTCTGACGGCATTTTTCACACTTTGTTCTACTTTTGCCTGGCTTTTGAAATCAAGGGATTGAAGACTGGAGTGGTATATATCAGCTTACACTTGTTTATTCGTGCTGTACTGAAGGCAGCACCCGAGGGGAGCTTACTTGGATGGAAAAAAAATGCGATGAAAACCTAACGTCCTTCTGGTTTCGACAATATAGCACAGCACAGGACAATTCATTACCTGAGCTGAGGGGCGAGGAAGCCCTCCAGTGTTGCCGCCAACGCCAGGAGTCAGAACCTGCTAGTCTGACATGCACGCAAGCACCAGGAGGCGCCTTTAAACAGCACTCGGCCCCGCTTCGCGGGACGCCGGGCCAAGGGCGGACCCGTTTAAGCCCGTTCAAGAACGTGCTAGGACGGGGCGGGCCACCCCCCTTACATCTCGCCCGCGATACTGTTATGTGAGTACATTGCAATTTAACTATTACACTGACTTGTTGGCCCCTTAAGGAACCCAAAGGGAGAGTGGTCACTGCTCATTGCTGAGCCTACTAAAGGGATTATTTTTTGTTGTTCTTGCCCTGCGCTCGAGAACCCGCTCTCCCGACGCCGCCATACCTTGAAGTAACTGAGTGTTGCCGCTGAGCGGGGGAGAGCGAGACTGCTACTAAATATGTCCTCACGGGCGGGAAAAAATCATAATATCACGCTTGCCACTTCTAATGGTGTGGTGACTGGAACCATCGACCAGTTCTTTAAGAGAGTCTCTAATGTGCTGGAAAAGGAAATCGCTGACGTGGAGAGGCGTCTTTCTTTGGACTTAATAACGGGGAAGCGATCTTCTTTGGGGCAAATAGGGACTGTGGCTTCGCCATTACCTATAAATCATATAGATGAAAAAACTAGGCAGGTGGATATAGAGGTGGATATAGAGGATGCAGAGGATATAAGAGAAGAGTTGGGCAGGTCTAGTAGTGTTTATCTCTGCTGAGTCTGACCACCAGTACTGACAACGATGGCCTATCGAATTCTCCTAGATTATCTATTACATCTACCCCCCAACACGAGTCAGAGGACAAAGCCTAAGATTAAAATAACTAAAAAAAGAGGGGGTGGTCCTTTAAAGACTCGCCAAGCCAAAATGCAAAAGAGGAGTACGACCTCGATAGTGTCAGATGCTGTTCAGCTGCCAACCCCTCCCCCCCAGGGCTCCCTTAATATCAACTCATCGCCCATACTGTTTTAACGATGAGGGTGGCCTTCTCATCGCCTTCTTAAATCCTGGTAAAGTCACTGATCTTGCCTCTCTTAGAGAGAACAAGGATGATCAATACGAATTTAGCCCTGATCGATAAAAAAGTAGAGGGGAACACACTTTTATTATTTGACCTGGCAAAGGGACTGACCAGTATAAATGGCGGAGTAAATCCTGTAAATATTATGCCACTAACGAAACAACACCCTCCTTGTCCTACTCTCCCTATAAAACCAAATCATGTAGGGAAAAAGCCAACTTGTAATCCCCCCAAAAAAGCACAGACATCCCCTTCATTAGAGAATATGCCTGCACCTAAAGTACCAGCAGAATGCAAGGAAGGCGATCAAAGGGGGGACAAAACAAATCCGAGGAAAAAAGTAGAACTCCCACAAAGTAAGGTTGACAAGGATAATGGGACGAAGGACTTGCATAACACAAATCGTCAATCACACAGAAGAGTAGACCTACCGCCAGAAGCTGCCCCTTATGCTATTATCATGGCAGGAGTCCCTGAGCTTCCTTTAGGTATTAAGGAAAACCATCGAGCCTTAAGAAATAAAGTTGTATATTGGTTGTGTAACAATAGACCTTTGCCTGCCCACATTAATGGAGAAATTTTAAATGTTAGGCGCGCAATTTGGGTTGGTTCACGACCAAAAGACAGGAAGGGGGATGTAATCATTGTAAATTTTAAAGATCACAGAGCTGTGAGCCATATTGGGGACTGGTATGATGCGAGAGTCAGTGATTCCATCTCCACACATTACCTTAGTTACTTTTATCCGCAGACACCAGCACCTTATTTAAAAGAATGTTCATTAGGAAGGCACCCCGTAAAAACATCAGGATTTGAACATTATGGACATAATCAATCGTTTTTTTCCCAACCACAGAGATGTATTCACTTCTACCCCAGGCACACTCATCCTCCAATTCCAGGTCCGAACTATGAAAACACTTATCTGTTGGGTAACAGAGGTAATGCATTAACTGCCTATAACATACCAACCCACAATCGGTTCGACTTACTTTCGGGCCTTGAATTCGTGGATTGACGCAAAAAGGATACTCCTCCCAATAATACCCTAGGAATACTGGAGAATCCTAATAAAATTAAGGGGAACTTAGAAGACCAAAGGCTGTGGGAGGGTAATGTAGACATTAACCTAATTAAAATTACTTCTGTAGAGATCAATGGCCCCAACAATGAGGAAGACTATAAGATCAATAGCAACCTTGAACAAAAGAAGGGGGAAAAATGTGGGGAAGTTAGTTCCCCGACACGTACAAAGGATTTGGGTAATGCGTCCTTGTGTGAGTATGCAGTGTCTGAGAATAGGAAATCCTGCACTCTTTTGTTTTGGAACGTGGCAGGTTTGAGGCAGAAAATTAAAAAACCCTCTTGGGAAAGTATTATAAATGGTCTTGATATTCTGGCCTTGCAAGAAACTTGGTCAATTGACCCAGTGCATATAAATGGTTATAGAAGTTTTTTTACTCCGGCAGTGGGGGGCGCACATGGGACAGCAAGGGCCGGCTAATCGTGTACCTCTCAAACCAGCTCAAGTATGAGCAGGTACGCTTCTCGTCAAAGTCCAGCTACTAACAGGTAGTAATGATAGATAGCAGGAAGGGAACTAATTTTATTGTCATTAATATCCAGAAAAATGAAACTCTAACCACTTTAAAGATGCTGAGTGAGGATATACAACATGAAATAGATAAAAATGAAGGGGAAGTAATAATTTTTTGGGGGGGTGATTTTAATTGTCCACTTTGTAAAAAGGGCAAACAAGGCATATGTGGTTTAATGTTAGAGCAGGACATTAACCTTACACACTTTGACCACTCCATGATCGGGGACTTACTAAATGAAATACTGTTCACTTATGACTTGGGATATGTAAATGAAATTTCCCAAAAACCAACTCCCTTTGTCCCGTCATTTATTGGCAGAGGAGCTCTGACTACTATTGACTTCATTATTTCTTCGAACATTTATGGCCGCAAAATTAAGAAGCTTAGGACCATAGAGTTGCCAGTGAGTGACCATCGGCCGCAAATAATGGAGATCGAAAACCCATTTTGTGAGCAGCATAACGATGGGTCTCCTACGCGTATAGCCGCTGATGTGATTCTTAGGAGGCAAAATGGGTATACTCTTAAATATGGTAAGGTGGTTCCAGGGAAGTTCTTAAGCAAAGTGTTGGAAAATTGTTCTGATAGTTTCACGATTTGCCTAGGGGAGCACTCTGACAGTGAGCAGATAATAGAACACTTTAACATCATAGCATCCTCAATTAGAAATAGTCTGTGGGTGGAGGCAAACAAACGGGCAAAAGGTAATAGGAGATGGTCCGACAATGCATGCACAAGGGCACTGACCGACCTGAAACATGCCATCCACAGGATACCATGAGACCCTTTACAAATAAGAGGCTTAAGGAAAATATACAATGAGGCATTAAAAACAGGGGTGAGGGAATCCTATCGCCCGACGCCCTAAACATGTACATTTTTATGATGGCCAAGAAGATTTAATATCTATTTTGTCCGACGGACAAGTAGACATTAAATCACTAAACATATAGAAATTGCGTGCATTCTCGGGTACTGGCGGCGATTAGACATGCTGACAGAAAGCTTAAGAACTTTGGAGGCTTCTCATTGGCTAAAAGACGATGACTGAGCTCTAGTCAATGATTGGCTGGGAGTCTTGAGCCCAGCAAAACATCACAGTTTCTTCAGAGGGAAAGCGCGGGTTAAACACAGGTGCAGCCCGCCCGCTCACCTAACCAAGCTGACGAACATGCAAAGAGTGGGGCGAGGCAAGAAACGCTTTCTCTGCTGCCAGGTCCAAGTGCCGTGGGACCGGGCATCCGTGTGATCTCTGCCGCCTGTTGTAGAGTGGCTCGATTTCCCCCGTCCCGCAGTGTCCGATTCGGCCTCACGCAGGCACTCGTCTTTCTGGAATTGTGAGTGGCAGGCATCTCCAACAGGTGAGTCGGACCGCTGAATAAACCCATTAATTAGCAGCATGAAACCGCACCATTTACTAAGAAATGCACAGAAACTGTGATGCTACATGCTACGGGCCGGGATCAATGGCCATGGGGGCGGGGTCAAAAGTATGGCATTCTAAGGTAATTTACAGCAAGGGCATGAATGTATCACGCATAACCACATTGTTAGTGCTGGGCAGCTATTTTCCCTATGCTGAAAGGCCGCACTCCAGTGATCGATCGATTCTATAGTCACGGGAGCCCATCAGAGTAGAGCTTTCGTGTACCTCGCAGCTGGAAAGCTCTACACTGGGTCATATTTCGACCCAACTGTGGCCTCGCATCTTCCATGTTGTAAACGTTCCATTTTTTTATCTCTTGTAGCAAACACAACACTGTTTTATGACAACCAAAATGCTTTCTTTGATCTGGGAAACTAAAACGACAACGTTTGCATTTTTTCAAAAGACAAACGAGGAAAAACTGCAGATTCTACTTCCTCTGAAAGAACTCCGAGACCCAGAAACAAACATTCAAATTGTGGCACTCAAACCCCAGGAAAAGAACAGTATATGCTTCACTTCTGCAAGCTTCCAGAGACCACTACCCACAATGCAACAAGCCCCTGCGTGACGCTGATATCACAAACCTCAATTTTTAACACCCAGCACTCCCTGTACACTAAACACTACCTGCTGATCATGACTAGTTCTAATGTACGTAAACTAGGTACAGTACTATACCATTGATCTTGAAAATTAAACCATCAGCAGGCTTTAGAAATATGCAGCAATGTCAACAAGACATTTTTTTCTTTGGTTAAACCTAAAAATAATGGTATAATCACGGGAGCCCATCCGAGTAGAGCTTTGGTGTACCTTGCAGCTGGAGAGCTCTAGACTGGATCTTATTTCGTCCCAATTGTGGCCTCGCATCTTCCATGTTGACTGCGCCCATGTGTCTCTTACAGAGACTGTTTGACACAGAAAACTTGCTTTCTGTTTACTATGGCTGTGGTTATGTCACGCGAATATGGCGACTTTACACAGGCCCCTATATGAGCAAGGCACTCTTCCATGTAAACTGAGACTATTTATGCAGCTTACCTCTTGATACCTAATGATCGTGATATATTCGGCACTAAAACAATTGAACAACACTGCCCCCTGTCATTTCCAAGGATGCATTAGTGACAGTCTGTGAGTCTTTTACTGTAAACACAGGGTATTCTAATCCCTGCAGGAGTTATACCTATGCCCCGCATTTACAGTAGTGCAGTCATTTTGGTTAGGTTTATTAAAGAAAACATCAATAAAAAGACAGCAGTAAAATGTTTTTGTTTAAGTTTATGTATTATCTGTTCAAAGTGTGCTAACACTATTATACATCTTCAGCATCTCAATCACTTCAAGTTCATATTATTAAAGACTAAGATTCTCGCACATAAAACAAGCACATAAAACAAGTACAAGTATCACCTCTTCACCTTCTGGCCACAGGTGCATGAACCAGCGCTATCAAATGAAGTGAGAAACATGATGGGGACTATGGCTCGACCCACTGCTTAAGTTAACTAAGTGACTAAGGCATGTTTTACTCAATGTGAACTCAATGCCGCATCTTTATACATCTGGGGTTTCCTCACAGGGAGATGTCCACCATCACTTTGGGTCAGTCACACCTACATTATGCCAAGAGTTTATATACTGGTGCCCAATGCTATTTATCCTCCCCAACCTTGAGCTAATTACGAATACAGGCATCAGACAATGTCAACACCTATGTATGCATAATCCTATCACTCACATTCTTCAAGAATGACACTGGCTGCAACAAACAGCTCATTCATTGCTCTCTGCATCGCACACAAGACCATCCATTACACTGGATTGATCTTCCTTCAACTCAAATGTCACACCTACTGCTAAAGAATGTGTCTCTGGTACAGACTGGCCCTGCGAGTGACGCTCTGGAAAATCCCCCAGTCAAGAATACGGATACTTAAAAAACACCCAGAATTTCAGACTGCTATAAAGAATTGCCACCTCCCAAACACACTATCTTTTCCCAGCAAAGGTTCAACAAAAGAATTGAAAAACATTACTAACCTGTAACTTAGTTTGCACCTTATAAATGTTACAAATTACCATTCTGTTCATTTCGTGCTGAGCTTAGACCACTGCAATGTGTCCTTCGTTGTTGTGCAAATTTTGGTTTCAAGCTTGTGACATGACGTATGATCAGCATGATCAAATACCCTGCAACCAAAAATGCACTATTCTGTATCACGTCATGCCCAAATACATCTGCAAGCTTGCCTCAACAAAACTGGAGCACTTTCAAACACCCTTGCAACATCCAAAATAGATATTTTAAACCCACTGTCTACAAAATTCATGCTTTAAAGGACATGTTGACGTGCTATTAATCAACTAAATAAATCTACCAGTCATACAAAGCTAACGAGGTGATAACTTTTCAGAAAATCCCGAATCCCCTTCAGGCCCTTGAAAGGAGCACACAGTGCTGTAGAAATGCAACCACGTGTAAAACAAAATAAAAATATTGTGAATGTTTCTCTGTCAGCTCTTATAATTATGTTGGAAGTCGGTGGGACAAGTGGATGTTTCAGGACATGTAGATCTTAGTAGCTTTTTGTCCCTTGGCCAAGTAGATTATTTTAAAAATTCCACACCCCTGAAAAAATAGGAAAAATGTTATAAAAAGGGAGGTCTGGGAAGTCCTATGCGCAGCGTCACAGTCTAAAGATGCATCTTCATTTTGGAGGGCCGTAAACGCCCCTTTTCTTCATGATAACACCAGGGCGCGCATAGAGATTTTGATTGCTGAGGACGACTGGGTCGAACATTTTTCCATCCTTTACAGATCCCAAGATGAAAGATTTAATATAGGTCCTAGTATAACGCCTGATATAGGGGTAGGGGTTCAGAAGCTTGTGGTAACTCTGGAAGAAGTTATGATGGCTCTGAAAGCAACAAAGGGGGGAAAGGCTGCAGGTCCTGATGGGATCCCAGCAGACTTGTACAAAGCAAACATTGAGATCTGGGGCCCCATGCTGGTACAGCTTTTTAATGCCACGTTAGCGAGGGGTTTAAATCCTTCATGGTTTACCTTGGTCATTGTCCCAATATATAAGAAGGGAAATAGACAAAATTGTGCATGTTATAGACCAATCTCCCTTTTAGACTCCTCTATAAAAAATCCTTGGAAGAGTCATCCTAGCCAGACTTCAAAATTGGGCAGAGGATAACGGGATAATAAGTGACTTGCAATTTGAATTTCAGAAGGGTATAGGAACAATCGAACAGGGTTTAAATGTATTTATTGTTCACCAAAAATACACCAGGGTAAAGGGTGAACGCTTGTACCTCACGTTTGTCGACCTTACGTTGGCATTCGACTGTGTGTCCCATGGTAAATTATGGGCAATTTTAAAACGGTTGGGTGTGGAAGATCCTATTATTTGCTTTTTAAGAGAACTATATTCAGGGGCCAAAGCAACGGTTCGTTATGGAAAGGGGGGTGAATGTACCAGATCATTTGGGGTAGGACGTGGGGTACGCCAGGGCTGTGTCCTGGCTCCATTTTTATTCCTGGTCTATATAAATGGACTTGAGCTTCATCTGTTGCAAGAGGGCAGGGATATGCCCAGCGTTGGCAAAAGATCTATCCCTGCACTCTTGTATGCGGATGACGCAGTCCTAATGGCCCGGACCCCCTTAACCTACAGGATTTGATAACATCCTTTGATATGTTCATGTTGAGCTTGGATTTAAAAATTAACTGCAGTAAAACCTTCTCCATGAACTGTGGTACACTAACTAGGAAGCAAATGAAAAGAATGTTCATAAATGATATTCCCCTGGAAAACACCTCCACTTTCCCCTACCTTGGTATTTTGTTCCATGACACTGGGTCCTGGACAAGTGCTGTAAAGGCTAGAACTCTTTTGTTCACAAAAACAATAATGGCCTTAAAGAATGTTATTAAAAAGTTGGGTAAGAAACCAATAAGAGAAATCCTAACTATATATAATGCCACTTGTTCATCAGTAGCGTTGTATGGCTCAGGCCTTTGGGGCTAAACCAACATAAATTCAATTCAAATAGCCGAAAATAAATTCATGAGGCATATTCTGACAATACCAGAAAGTGTTGCGACTTATATCTGCCATACTGTACTTGGACAACCACATATTTCAGATATAATTAGAACGCAGCCCATTCTCTTGTGGCACGGGGTATGGACAACAAATGAGTGTGTCGTGAACCGGGCTATGTTGCGGAATGTCTTAAAATAGGAAAATGTGAGTAGATTCAAATGGCTAAATTATGTTAAATATTTTCTTATAGAAATCAATTGCCAACATTATTATGATGACCCACTCACAATGGTTGACATACCCAGAAAATTGCTGAAAAAATTGTGTATGGAATACCTCGAGGAGAAAAGAATGCGAGATGAAGTGAAGAAAAAGACAGTTACCTCGCATTTACTGTTATTAACTGGTGATAAATTACAGCTGTATTTAACCCTGCCGATGTCCAACTATGATCGATTTCTCTTGACCCGTTTTAGATTAAATATTGTTTTTAGACTTTTGTCCTTCCCAGAAATTAATTCATGGTCGCATGATTTGCCTATGTGCCCATGTGATGAATCTTCGTCTCAATCTGACATCCATGTTTTATTTTTTTGTAAATTTTATATTTTACTATGTAGGAAATTTATTATCCCAATCCTCAAAAAAATTAATTTAAATAGATGTCGCCCAGCATTTTTAGAACTACAAAGAATGGACACTGTTTTAACTGTTGCAGTCCTTTTAGGTTTTTTTAAATGTGTTTTTAAA
This sequence comes from Lissotriton vulgaris, assembly GCF_964263255.1. Taxonomy (NCBI): domain Eukaryota; kingdom Metazoa; phylum Chordata; class Amphibia; order Caudata; family Salamandridae; genus Lissotriton; species Lissotriton vulgaris. The sequence goes on along the minus strand of NC_141698.1, from coordinate 425,940,264 downwards.
TTGCGGAAATCATTTGGTTTTGATGAATTTTAATTGTTTTCTTTTAAATATCCCTGTGTAATTTGAAATTTCATGTTGTTGCTTTTATGGTTACTGTCTATTAACCGAATAAAGTACTTTTTGAACTTTGACTGCAGTGTCCTGTTTGTGAAAATCTGCCTGAAAAGAAGTGCATGTGAGTGCCAGGGCCTGTTGGACATTATTTTAATTAGTTATTATTTTCCCATTCTTTATTCTTAATTATTTTTTTACTCATCCCTGAGTGTTTGAACTGAAGGCTAAAGTAATTCAAAGATAATAGCACATTTTCAATGCAACAATGAGAATTATATTTTTCTGCGGTGTGAATTGAAACTTGAAAGGGTTTGTATCCATATGGTTGTAGGTACACCTCTCTTCTTTGATGGTTATTTTTTTCATTATTATTTAAAATCTTTATCGAAAGGATGTGTTGGGCTGCACGCCAGTCTGAAGACCATTGCCTCCTGAAGATGAGGCTGCTGAAAAAACTGCTGAGTTCCCATCAAGGAGTCCTGGTTCAATCCCGGCTTCCCCACTAGACCCCATTGTGTGATCCTAGAAGAGTTGCTTCATCTTTCGGAGTCCCAGTTCCCTTAAAGATCTGCTAGAGATTAGAAATATTATAACACATGTACGAAGCACTATACCAATAGCTGCACACCGACATGTAAAGCTTTGGATTTGCATCCATTCACGCGCACATGAATCCAATTCAAGGGGCCCTTCTAAGATTTAGTATACACAAAATAGCATTGCTGGTTTTTCCTCTTTCTTTCCAGCCGCCTTTCCGCTTTGTTTGTTTATCCCTCTGCTGCTGGTGGTAAATATCTGAATCAGAAAAGTAAGTACCGGTCCCTAAAATGAATGCTGGTGTCCCCCCCTCCCCCACCCAAACCCGCTTAGATTCAGGACTGTTGAGGACAACTGGGCCTGCCGAACACCAGTGTCACGGCGTGGCCTCCCATTGGTCAAGGAGGATGCTTCTGAGCACACACACACAACCACACACACAACCACACACAACCACACACAACCACACACACAACCACACACAAAACCACACTCGTAACCACACATACAACCACACACACAACACACAACCACACACATAAACACACACAACCCCACACACAACCACACACAACCACAAACACAACACACACAACCACACACCCACAACCACACACAAACACAACCACACACACACAACCACACATACACAACCACACACACAACCTCAACCACACACAAAACCACACACACACTCACAACCACACACACACGCAAAACCACACATACAACCACACACACACAACCACACATGCAGCTACACACACACACAATCACACACACACAACCACACACACACACAACCACACACACAACCACACACACAACCACAACCACACATACAACCACAACCACACCATCAGTGCACACTTTCACCAGACACAAACACCATCTGTCGTCAGTGTACGATTTAACCGGGAACAAACACCACCAGCCATCAGTGCACGCTTTCACTGGGTACCAACACCAGCAGCCGTCAGTGCACGCTTCCACCAGGCACACACCACCAGACGTCAGTGCACGCTTTCACCAGGCACACACACACACCACCAGACGTCAGTGCACGCTTTCACCAGGCACACACACACCACCAGCCGTCAGTGCACGCTTTCACCAGGTACACACGCACACCACCAGCCGTCAGTGCATGCTTTCACCAGGCACACACCACCAACCATCAGTGCACGCTTTTACCAGGCCCACACACCACCAGCCGTCAGTGCACGCTTCCACCAGGCACACACACCGGCAGTGCACACTTCCACCAGGCACATACACCACCAGCCATCAGTGCACAATTTCTACAGGCACACACACCACCAGCCATCAGTGCACACATCAATTGTTAACGCAGCCACAATTAACTATTGTAGCAACCGCAGTATGGCGCACTTTACTTTTAAATATATTCATCTAAAGCGCAGCATGCCACCATTGCTACAAAAATAAATACACATTTTTTTGGCCAACAATTTATAGACTTTTGTTGCAATTGGTGTTGCAATATTTAGCAATGCCAATAGCTCAAACTTAATTAATGCGAGACCTATTGCATTGCAAATGCTTGTTTTAAATACCGCCGCGTCATGGCACAGTTGGCTGCATGTGTGGTGAAGCATGTATGGGTATACATCATCACCCATGGTGGACTTTTATTTTTGTTTTTGCAGTATTATGCAACATTGGCAAGCAAGTATTATTTTTCTTTTTGCTGCAGTCACATCAAAACGTATTGACAGAGCCAAAAACAGATCGGGTAACACTAAAATGAAAGGCCTTTGCAAATGTTTGTCTTTGTTTCTGCAAACTAAGCACTGTAAAGCCCGAGAAAACACACGCACTCAAAGCACCTGAGACTTACACATTTTTCAGTCTTTCCCAATCATACTTCGAAGTGCTATCCACATTGATCGCTATTGCAGCCACACAGCAGTCCTTATTGCTATGGCGGGGCCCTCATGCAGACGCAATATGTCAGTAAAGTAATCGGCTTATACTGAGCTGCCCCTCCAGACACGGGTCCTGTCAAAACGAAGGCACGAGCTGCATTGCCGTCAGCCCCTACGTTATTGCAAGTATGTATCGGGTTTAAGCCAGGGCTGGGAGGTGGGCCACTGAGGGTCGTGATTAGGACATTATAGGCCCCCATCTCCAGGCAGGGTCACATCATAATCACGCACTGGCCTCAAACGGATTTTAAAACCAGGAAGCTGAACTCTTAATTTTTTTTTTTTTTTTTAAGTAGCCTCAGAGTTTGTTTTCAAAATTACTCATCATTCCATTTTTTACGTCTCAACGCGTCAGCCTCTATTTAACATTGTATTAGCATCTCTTTAAGAAATTACAGCTGTATTAAAAAGATTATCGCATTAAATCGTTTTCCATTGTGACTAAAAGAACAGAGGGAATCCCTTGGGGGCACTTGGCTGCCATGCAGAAGCCTGAAGGGCAAAAGTTGTCATGAAAGAACCTGCCAGCTGGTGGCCACCAACCTCCAAGCTGCTGTAGACATTAAAAACGTGTTTTGCTCCCAAGAGATGCTTAAAAGGGGTTTATTCTTAAACGCCATATGTTAGCAGAGAACACCACGCAGATCAGGAAGGGAGGGCAGAGAAGGCGGGACTAGGAAGTTGATTCCCTCCAGAAGCTGCCAATCACTGGCCTTTCAAGCACCTGCTTCCCAGAGGACGGCCGCCATCATGTTTTAGACCAAAAATATTTCAAAAATAAATGTTTTCCTCAGAAAACGTCAAAGCTTATGCAAGAGGTAACAAAGGATGAGTGCTGAAAGAAATGATTGGTCCATTCTCGTACAAGGTGCATAATGACAGCCAGAGAGGCTGACAGGTGCAACTGGGGCACTAGGTTCGTGTCCCGGGCATCAGCATAACATGCTGTGATTCTGGGCCAATCACTTAATCCCCCGGGCCTCTAAAAATTCTGACCTTGTGTAATGTAACCTGGTGCTCGTGTATTCTAAAATGTTTGGACCAAGATCGCACTTGATAAAAACTGCTATAAAAAAAGGATATTGGTGAATAAAATGATAAATATACTTATAGGAAGTCTCTGATGTAAATTTTTAAAAGACTGAAGTAAACTTAATGAAATGTCTTTAAAGCTTTCAAATGCTTTTTCGGATTGGGGACCAGTTTAAAATATGTACACCATGCCACCCTCTGCACCTTTGTAATATTCAAAGTCTTTTTAATGAATTTTTATTGGTATTCAAATAACAGACGCCCAACACAGGGCCCAAGGGGGGACCCAGGGAGAGCCAGGCACGAGCCGGTCTCTTCCTGGGTAGGTTCGCGCGAGAATCAGGAAATCAGGTGGGACTGATTAGGGAACAGATATAAAGGGGTCAGGCTGACGGTTGGGAACTGCGTAGCGGGTGGCTATCAGGGACGTTTGTTTTGCGACGCTCGTGGTTTCCCTTGTATCCTGGGTCATGGAGGCAGCGGCTGAGGTCCGGAGGGCGGTGCAAATCCTTTGTGAGGCAGGGCGTGAAGACTTGCTGCGGCCGGGTGTCCCGGCGGAGGCGTGGGTCGGCATGGCTCGCCCACCTCGCAAGGCTTCTGAGGGTGTATCTCGGGCGGTGGAGGCTTGTTTATCGCAGGACCTGGGTGAGGAGGAGGATGACGGAGAGGCGGCTATGCCGGCTGACGGGCCTGGGCTAGTATTGCCCGCCGTTGATGTGGAACCCCCGCCGGATGCCCCGGGCGCCTCCCAGCAGGTATGTGCGTTACCATATTTTAGTGCTGGCACACGTGGGGCGCCCGGGGGGAGGAGGGGTCGCTCGGCGGGCCGGCAGGCTCCGAGCCCCAGCGGGCTGGTACGAGGGAAGTCAGGGAAGCCTCAGGCGGGCCCCAAGCCCAAGCGTGGGCGGAGCTTGGATGTGCCTGGGCGTGTGCCTTTTCCCCCCCCTTTGGGGGTACCCCCCGCCCCCGCCTCTGAGGTTCCCCAATTGTCGGCCGGGGCCTCGCCTTACCTGTGGCTGAACGGTCAATGTTTCCTGCTCTCTCCCGCTGTCCCAGGGCCCGGTACTGCCCCCCACCCCTCTTTTGTCCCCACTCCCCAGGGTGGGGCTGATGCCCGGTTCCGGTCGGGCGAGTTGCCGGCTTGCTCCCTAAATGACGACCCGCCCCCTGGTGAAGTTGTTCATGCGGCGGGTGCTGCAGTTTTCGGGCTGCCACCCCCGGCGGCCCAGTCCTTGGACTCCGGGGTGTCTGACCTGGGACCCGCCGTTTCCACCCCCTCGGCTCCGCGTGGGGGGGGTCCGTTGCCCCGGGGGGCGCACACAGGCGCGGGTCCCCCCCTGTTCCCGGTCCCCAGGGGTCGGCCGGGTGCCAGTGCGGGTGGCCTTGAGTATGGGTCAATGGGTCATCATGGTTTGGCGTCGGGGGTTCGTTCCTCGGGGGGGGATGGCGTCTTCGTTTTCGGGGACCAAGTTACGGGATCTTCTTCTTTGTCTGGCTTGAGCGGCCGCGGTTTTCATGCTGCGCCGTCGGCTGGGCGGCTGTCGGCTGTATCTGCGGGCCCGGGAACTGTCCACACGGCTGTTTCCAGTGGTGGGCTTCACGGGGGGCTGTCTGGAGCGGATAGCTCTTCTACAGCTTTCAATGTAAACAGCTTTCAGCCTATTGATTGGCAGAGTTATGACGGGGGTATTGGTGATGGGGCTATGCCCAGTGGCAGTGACCAAGTTTTCTTTTCTGATCAAGCTTTCTGCGGGAATTTTCATGCTGAGGATTTGGAGGAGGGGGAATTGAGAGACTCAACTTGTGGGCTTTTGGCAGCACGGGCCCAAGGGGGTGGGATGGGGCAACCCACTGTTTCTCGTGTTTTGCAGGTGTCTCGAGCGGACCATGCAGGTGTACGAGGGGCAGTGAGGTCTGGACCTTCGCAGAAAGATCGTGGGGCTGTCACGCTGCCGTCCGAGCAGTTGCCCAAAGGTAAGGATGGGTGGTGGTCTGTGTGGCAACCTAGGGAGAGTCTCCCTGTGAAAAGTACAAGGTCTGTTGGTACGGAAGTTGGGGTTGTTGAGCGAGTCGCTCTGGAATCAAGGCCTGAGAGGCCGGTATTTTCGAATGTTTCTACTGGGGTTGGGGTTATGGCTGAGCGAGTCGCTCTGGAATCAAGGCCTGAGAGGCCGGTATTTTCGAATGTTTCTACGGGGGTTGGGGTTATGGCTGAGCGAGTCGCTCTGGAATCAAGGCCTGAGAGGCCGGTATTTTCGAATGTTTCTACTGGGGTTGGGGCTACGGCTGAGCGAGTCGCTCTGGCACAGAGGCTTGAGCGGCCGGTATTTTCGAATGCTGCTGATGGGGTTGTGGTTGAGCGAGTCGCTCTGGCACCAAGGCTTGAGCGGCCGGTATTTTCGAATGTTTCTCCTGGGGATGGGGTTGTGGTTGAGCGAGTCGCTCTGGCACCACGGCTTGAGCGGCCGGTAATTTCAAATTTTCCTGTGGGGCAAGTTGCCAACGAAGTTTCTACTGGGGGGACTGGGGGAAAGGTTGCCACACAGGTTGCGGAGGATAGTATCCTACCGAAAAAGTTACCTTATTCTGGGGTGGGGATGCCTTTGGGATCTCATTTGTCCGAAAAAACGAAGAATCTGATTTGGTCTGGGGCTTTTGTGGATGTTTTTCGTCTCCTCCATAGAGATGTTCAGGCAAAAGAGGGGTCGAAGGAGGAAGAGTTGGAACTGGCTCGGAGGCCTCGGGTTCCGAAATCTATAGAGAACTGGACTTCAGCCTTTTTGATTTATGCCAGTGTTTATTGTCAACGTCATCCTGACAAAGCTATTGATATGTTTAAATATGCTGATATTGTCCGCAAGGCCCACAGTTATTTTGGTGGTTTTGCCTGGTTGTCTTATGATGATGAATTCAGGGCCCGCATGAGCGCCTTTCCTGAGCGTTCATGGGGTGAGGTTGATTCTGAACTATGGTTACAGTGGATGGCATCGGCTAATCCGTCTGCTACGACCCACACGGCTAGCGGACAGCCAGTGTATTATCGGCCCTTTCCAGCTCGCCCCGCTCAGTCTGGGGCGGGGGTTTGGGGTAGAGGTCAATCAGCCGCCACTGGCACTTGCTGGCACTTTAACCGGGGTTCCTGCAACAGGCCAGCCTGTCGGTACAAGCATGAGTGTTCTCAGTGTGGAGGGAAGCACCCCCTCACCCACTGTTTTCCTGGACAAAGAGTGGGCGACCAGGGACGAGGTTCAGGGGGTAGGGGCCAGCCGCAGCAGTCTTTTCACAAGGGCTCCTACTCCTATTAGACAGACGGTTCTCGATCTCTGGCTAGTGGATTATCCGGATTTTGAAGCCGCTAAGATTTTGTCTTGGGGTTTCAAACTGGGTTTTCGGATCGGATACCAGGGGCCCAGGGTGGGTAGGTGGTCGGACAATTTGAAGTCTGTGAAGGAGAGTCCACAGGTGGTGAGAAAAAAGCTGGACGCCGAACTTGCGGCTGGTCGAATTGCTGGTCCTTTTGTGTCGTGTCCTCTGCCTGATTTGATTGTTTCGCCCCTGGGCGTGGTGCCCAAAAAGGCGGCAGGGGAGTTTCGTCTTATCCATCATCTATCCTGGCCAGAGGGTACCTCCATTAATGACTTCATCGATCCAGCTGACTCAACCGTTACTTATGCCTCAGTGGACGATGCCTTACGGCTCGTGCGCCTGGCAGGTGTTGGGGCGTTGCTGGCCAAGAGCGACATTCAGTCGGCTTTTCGGCTACTGCCCATCCATCCTTGGGATTTCAGTCTTTTGGGAATGCAGTTTGAGGGTTGTTTCTACGTGGATCGAGTATTACCAATGGGCTGTTCCGTGTCCTGCTCCCTTTTTGAAGCTTTCAGTACTTTCTTGCAGTGGAGATTCACTTTTGTCACTGGCCACTCCCTGGTCTGTCATTACTTGGATGATTTTCTTTTCATTGGGGAAGGTCGCTCCGGGCAGTGTCAGTCGGCGTTGAACAGCTTTCAGGCACTGGCGGAGGAATTGGGCGTTCCTTTGGCGCCTGACAAGACTGAAGGCCCCTGTACGTCCCTGGTTTTCTTGGGGATTGAAATTGATACACTATCTATGATGGCGAGATTGCCTGCCCCTAAAGTGCAAGAAATGTCAGATTTCATACAACTGGTCTTGGGGGAACGGAAAGTTGCTTTGAAAATGGTACAAAAGCTGTTGGGTTACCTCAATTTTGCTTGTCGGGTTGTGCGGGCGGGTAGGATTTTCTGCAGGCGTCTGGGGTTGTCCATGTCCGGTGCGACCCTTCCCCATCATCGGGTTCGCATTACCGCCGCTGTCCGTTCCGATCTGACAGTTTGGCTTCAGTTTCTGCAGGATTTCAATGGCGTGTCCTTGTTTTTTGCGGATGAGGACATGGTGTGGCAAGTACAGTTGTTCACTGATGCTTCTGGGGCTCACGGCTTCGGGATCTTTTGGGACGGTCGGTGGTGTGCGGCCGGATGGCCGGCACACTGGCAGGAACAAGGCCGTAGCATCGCCTTTCTGGAGCTCTTCCCACTACTGGTTGCATTGTATCTGTGGGGGGATGAGTTCCGGAATAGATCAGTTCTGTTTCATGTGGACAACTTGGCAGTTGTACATCTTGTCAATCACCAGAAGGCTCGTGATTTAAGGGTGTTGCGCTTACTGCGCGCATTCATGTTACGGTGTCTGCAATTGAATATTGTGTTTAAAGCACGGCATGTTCCCGGTACCTCTAACTGCATCGCTGACTCTTTGTCTCGATTTCAGTGGGCAGAGTTCCGCAAGTTAGCTCCTGGGGCGGACCTGGAACCGACAGCGATCCCACAGTACGTATGGGACCTGGGGGATTGAGGGTTCACCAACTGGTCGAACAGTCGGTGGCTGCCTCCACGAGGCGGGGGTATGTGAAGGCTTGGAGTGAATTTCTGCAGTTCGGTAAGGATTGGGTGGGATCGCCTAGGGCTGTTTGGTCTGACGAACAGGGCATCTTGCAGTTTGTGTTGCATTTGGCTGACAAAGGTTTATCGCCCACTACCATTTCGGGCAAATTGGCTGGGATTTCTTTTTATGGGCAGCTTTGGTGGGGAAGGGATCCGGTTGGGGGGGTGTTGGTTCGTAAAATGTTGAAAGGTTTGGCCAGGCTTCGGGCTGGTGGTCCCCAGCTCCGGCAGCCTGTTACTTTTGAGCTGCTTCAGTTGTTGTTACCAGGGTTGGAGGCGTGCTGTCATGATGCCTTTGAGTGTGCCAAATTCCGTTTGTGTTTTATTTGGTTGTTCTTTGGGGCATTCCGGGCATCTGAATTGTTGGGGTTACGGGGTAGGGTAGGCATGACTAGTAGTGAGGTGGTGTTGGAAAGTGAGCGGTTGCGGCTGTGGCTGCGGGCCTCCAAAACTGATCAGTTGGGCCGGGGTAAGTGGGTGTTCCTTGGCAGGAGTGGAGTTTCTGCATGTTGCCCGGTTGGGGAATGGGAAGGGTTTGTCTCCTCTCCGCATTTTGTACAAGGGTCTATATTTTGTCACGTGGATGGGAGTCCCATTGTGGCATCCCAATTGTTGGCTGTATTGCGCAAGGTGTTGTTGCGCCTGGGGAAGGACCCGGTTCTATTTGGTACACATTCCTTTAGAATTGGTGCGGCAACGGAGGCCGCTCGTTTGGGGTGGGACTGGTCCCAGATCCGGCGCATTGGGCGCTGGCGTTCCAAATGCTGTGAGAAATATGTACGAAAGTAGTGCATTTTTGGCTTGTCTAACATTTCTTTTTCTCCTAGGTCCTTGGTCGTCGGTCGCCGGAGGCAAACGGCGGGTGTGGATACTGGGGCACTCTTTTATTAAACGTGCAGCTTTAGCCGCTGCCAATCAGCTCTGTGGGAGATCGTTGGGTCTCAACAGCACGTCACACGAGGTCTCCTGGTATGGAACTGGGGGCATGCGCTGGGGCGGGCTTTTTCCCGCCTTGGCAGCTTTGGTTTCCCAGTGTTTGGGGGGCCCTCCGGATCTCCTGGTGTTACATCTGGGAGAGAACGACCTGGTTACTTTATCGGGGTTGACTTTGTTGAAACTAATGAAGCAAGACCTGGAAATTATAAGAACCACATGGGTGAACACCGTTTTGATCTGGACTGAATTTGTACCTCGTCTACAATGGCGTGGAGCCAGGAACCATTCTGCTCTCGAAAAGGCCCGGAGAAAAGTGAACCGGACGATGCGACCTTTTTGTCATAATTTGGGTATATATTGTTTGAATCATTATCATTTACAGGTCTCGGAACATCATTTATTTTGTGAGGACGGAGTGCATCTTTCAGCTTTGGGTCTTTCTTTTTACCTGTTGGAGCTCAGGGATTTGATTAGTAAAGTTCTTCAAGTTCAGTTATGGTGTGCCCCTTCCTGTTCTTTTGGTGGGGCAGGAAAACACTAAAGGTTTTCCTGGGTGGCGGGGTTTTTTGTAGGGGGGTGGGCAGCCTGGAGCGGGTTGGCCATCCTGAAGGGTAGCGTGGGTAGGTTAGGGGTAGTAGGTAGGAGTTTTCGTTCGGGGTTTTGGGATTCAGTTTCGCAAGATCATTGTACAGTTGGAATTTGTAAATAAATAAATAATGAAATGTGTTTCGTGAAATGATGATGCACCTGTCCTAAAATAAAGTGGCCTTTTTTGCTCCTAAAAGAAAGAGGTGGACAATGATTTCTTGCGCGAGGGGGGACCCAGGGAGAGCCAGGCACGAGCCGGTCTCTTCCTGGGTAGGTTCGCGCGAGAATCAGGAAATCAGGTGGGACTGATTAGGGAACAGATATAAAGGGGTCAGGCTGACGGTTGGGAACTGCGTAGCGGGTGGCTATCAGGGACGTTTGTTTTGCCCCACCCACCCTCCCTCTTTTTATTTTACATTTGGGTGGGGGTCCTTTTTTCTTCTTTTGCGGTACTTTAGGTGCTGCTCCTTTCCTTAGTTTGCCACAGTTAGGATGGGTGCAGGTGTGCTAACTAGAGGCGGGGTTTTTTGTAGGGGGGTGGGCAGCCTGGAGCGGGTTGGCCATCCTGAAGGGTAGCGTGGGTAGGTTAGGGGTAGTAGGTAGGAGTTTTCGTTCGGGGTTTTGGGATTCAGTTTCGCAAGATCATTGTACAGTTGGAATTTGTAAATAAATAAATAATGAAATGTGTTTCGTGAAATGATGATGCACCTGTCCTAAAATAAAGTGGCCTTTTTTGCTCCTAAAAGAAAGAGGTGGACAATGATTTCTTGCGCGACGGTCAGCAACAGCATAGCAACATCGAAAAATACAGACTGACTTTTCCCCATGTCTCCCACCCCCTCTATCCCCCTCCCCTTCAGCTCGAATCCCATGGTAAGCTGCATTACCAAGTACAGATTCATAGTGTCCTCTTGACATAATCTATTTTGCTTCGTCGTTGAAGAGGCCTCACGATTCACACCTGTTTTAGGGATAGTTAATCGGAGACATCTAAGGGTCAGAAGTACAAAGCATTTTTGTGGTTGCAAACAAGCCGATTCACAGAATCAGACTGTTTGCAATTGCAAAAATGCCTTTTCTTATGTACAAACAATAAATTGTGATTCAGTTACAGGTTACCAAATTACAATTTGGTTTTGAGACAGTGCTTAAAATGTATACATTTAAGTGCAGGTACTCTGTATCAGGGTACCTGCTTGTTTCTGAGAAGTGCAAGTACTGTCCAATTAAAAGTATTACGTCTCTCTTGAGAAGGGCAGGTACTCTCCGTCACAAAATAAAAGTGTGTCGGTATTCAGTACTAGGTGAAAAGACAATGAAGTCCCACAAAAAACCCTAGTTGGGTGATATAATTTTGTAGGTGCCCAAAATTATATTTTTACAAATACCAATCACACATTATTATAACCAAATCTTATTTGTAGCTCTCTTAGGTTATATAGCAGCCAACATCTAAATACAAACAATTCTGGATTTATTTGATACTCATACTCTCCTTAAGTTTTATCAAGTTTTAAAAAGGACAGGACGTTAGGTTTTAGAAAAATATAACAATGTATATTTATTTCGGAGTCACAAGTCAATCGCAAAAAACACAAGTAATTAAAAACAGATTATACAGTAACGAGTTTAAAAACATTTAAAAAAATCATTGGTGTACGCATCAAGCAAATAGTTCATACAAAAGAATTAATACAAACATTTTTTTACAAGAAATTACACAAGAACAGGGGTCGACGCTGCGTTTCGGTTTTTGGAGAAACGATTAAAAACCTTCTTCAGGACCAAGTTCTAAAAAGAAACATACAATTACTTTTTTGCATAAATAAACGAGTAAGTCTAACATATTTATGCAACACAGGACTGTGTAAAAAGGCAGCACGCGAAGCAGAAGGTAAACCTAGCTTACGGACACGTGACTCCTAGAGAGCCAATCAACACGCAACTAACTGCCGCCCAATCACAAGCGCCGGCACATAAAATAGGCACGGACGGCTCCCACCTCCACAAACCAAACTATTGCAGATCCCGGAAGGACCGTAGTAGTAGGATCAGGGAGGCCGAATCACGAAGTCAAGGTAAGCCATCCGCAATCTACCATGCCGCGTTCTTGCGCGCAGCAAGATTTCCCCACGATCTTTTGACTTTGAGATCAAACCGCTATTAAACCTACGCGTACAATTGCAACTGACATCGGGACTGAAAGCCCACTTATTCTCACTAGCGCATACAGAAAGCAACCCGTAGAGTTGTGCGTGCACTGATACGAGGCTTTACACATTATGAAATAGGAAACGTACTGGGTAACGCGGCTTCAGTAATTAAAAGAGGTTCGCGCTGATATTCTTCTGACACTTGTCAATAGGTCGTATTAAATGTACCATATATTCTCAAGGTTTTATGAAACCTGACTCAACTATCTCAGGTCTTATTTTATGCACCATATATGCTCAGAGTTTTATCAAGCTTGACTCATCTACCATAGACTTTAGATTGCATTAAGGATGTTGCAGCTAAAAGATAAACATGATTTAAAGATAAACACGCTAACCATAGATCAATAAAGAATTACCTACAGAGTTGGAGTTAGTTTCTATCACCTTTTACAAACTACCCCCCTTTTCTCCACCTGCAGTGCAAGGAGCAACGTGCTAATATAAGGCAGCACACTTTAACACAGCGCCAAATGAAAAGGTTGTGTTAAATTGGGGATCCAGTAATTAAAAGTCTGGGTAAGTGAACATAACACAGCCCCTTTTTGGAATATTGAGAATCACCCCAAAAGACAGTGATTAGAGTATCTTCATTTTAATCTATCTTTCAGCCCTACGAAATACCCATATCGGTGGCTCCTACTACTAATGTATGAAATTACTCCAGGAAACCATAAGGTAGCGGTACTTTACTATCTGCCCCTTATCTTATATAGCATGTCTGGTTAGAAACTGATACATGCTTTGTCAACATTATTTACTCACAGGTACTACAACTATGTCCATACCTGGTAATATGCAGCTCTGCTGAAACCCAAAAGTGTAACTGGGTAGACAGTCTTCTCTGATTTATCTGGATGACAGTTTTGTATAACTAAGGTAACCAGCTTTATAATATGTCCATTCATATCAGGCAAGGGACAAGAGCTAGCTACTATTTGCTTAAAAATCAGAAATTAATGGTGATATGCTAAAAACACCACAATGATATCACTAAGAGATTTTAAAATTAAAAAATGTCTCCTTGACATTAAGGCAATTAATGCCAGTAGTATCGTATAATTAATGTAAATCAAACATTGGTATTGACCAGTGATGTGCCTTTTTATTGATTTAAGATGTTTTTTACAAATACCAATATCTTTACCAAAATCTGTAAATAGCTTATTGCCAACCACAAATAGGAATAAGGTGTTCTGTATCCCTAAACGACAGGAAATGATTTAGGTTCACATGATCGTTGTAAAAAATGTTTTATATATGCACAAATTACCTGTTAAACGCAAAAAAGTAATTGTATGTTTCTTTTTAGAACTTGGTCCTGAAGAAGGTTTTTAATCGTTTCTCCAAAAACCGAAACGCCGAGTCGACCCCTGTTCTTGTAAAAAAAAAATTGTATTAATTCTTTTGTATGAACTATTTGCTTGATGCGTACACCAATGATTTTTTAAAATGTTTTTCAACTCGTTACTGTATAATCTGTTTTTAATTACTTGTGTTTTTTGCGATTGACTTGTGACTCCGAAATAAATATACATTGTTATATTTTTCTAAAACCTAACGTCCTGTCCTTTTTAAAACTTGATAAAACTTAAGGAGAGTATGAGTATCAAATAAATCCTGAATTGTTTGTATTTAGATGTTGGCTGCTATATAACCTAAGAGAGCAACAAATAAGATTTGGTTATAATAATGTGTGATTGGTATTTGTAAAAATATAATTTTGGGCACCTACAAAATTATATCACCCAACTAGGGTTTTTTGTGGGACTTCCTTGTCTTTTCACCTATTCTCCCCTGTCCCAAAACCGACAGATAAGGGGGCCTCCTTCATTTGTATTTGGTATTCAGTACTAGACAGTACCGGCCCATTTAAAGCACTGGTTTAAGACCAAATAAAGATTTGGTATTTGCAAGGGGCATGTTTAGGGCATCCGTTCCAAATACTGAATTGCTGTGGTATATATTAATGTATTGCAACTGAATGCCAGTAAAAAAAACGTTAATAGTTTACCACCTTCTGAAAAGAGGTAGTATGCCATTCGCAAATGGGAAGCAGCCCCCAAGAGACCCATTTCTCTTTGCAAATGTCTAAAACATATTTTTTGGCGTAGGCAGTGGTGCGATGGAGGTTCTTGCTAACATGCAAATCTCCACAAGGTATTCAGAGTGCATACCTGTAGAATTTGTCGGAATTACTCGATCATTCGATGACAGGAATTAGTCACCCTGGGCCCATATATATTGTGGAGAGTGTAACCGAGTCCTATTCCCACCATTGGCTCTGTCACCCATCTACGATTATATTACTCATCGCAGTGGCAGTATTTCTTCAGGCTTTTCTTGAGATTTGCTGTGGCATGTAAAATGTGGGGGGAGTGTGGTGTCTGGGAAGTTGTGGAGCACTCAATTTCAACTACATCTACACCGTCACTAACTACTTGTTGAATGAGCTGAGTGTTATTAGCATAGATGTACACATTACCAGAAGGGCCCATTGAGGAGAGCCAAGGAACAGACATACAAATTAAACATAATATGTAAGAGTTAGCCCTTTACTGGAACCATCCGGAACTAAGGGCATTTCTCGGTGAAAGAGCAACAAGCTGCTGGCTATCCTTTAGAAAGGAGTGGATCCAATGAAGAATCTCTTGTTGCTGATAAGCCGGGATCTGTACAAGTGGTCATCTAATGTCACTGCTATTCAGGTTTCTACTGCAACCAAAAGAAAACCGACTTGATCCCTAACGAAACATAACTCTCTACAAATCCTGGATTCACCTGATAAAACTGCTTTCCAGATTATTGCACCCAATTTTAGTTTTCTGAGTTGGCAGAAATATTCTCATCTGAGGGGTTTCTCTCAAAACCAGCTTACATTTAAGGATTTAAACCCCATAACATAGAAGTGTTCAACGTGTCTTCAAGTGGTGGTGGGAAAATGCTAACTGTTAAGTGCCTCAAATGCCTTGTTGCTGCTTTTGCGCATGCTACTACAGGATTTTGTTTTAGCAAAACTCTGTTTGTGTCTTTCACATGAGAACAGACTGCTTTTCGCATTCTCTGCCTTTCCTGGAGTTCAGTCTGAACACGATGTGCAAGGTCGATAAACAATACCCCTTTTTATTCTGTTCTGGTCAGTCCCTAGCACCTAGACATAACATGCTACACACAGCTGCAATACTGAAGACTCATGCTTTGATATTACGGGGTTGAATGTTGTTTTAACACACTTGGATAAAGCTGTTCCATGGAGAAGAGTTCCGCTGTTCCTACGATGTAAACCTTACATCCAGGCTTTAGGGTATGGGGTCTGCTGTCAAAGCCCAGAGATCTTCCATTATATAAATACACTTCTTCTAGTCAAGGGGAGGGTGGTTAGGCCGTGTTGTCCTTTTTCCACAGTCTTTATATAATGACTTCCTCGTTTGTACTTTATGGAATTGTAACAAGGATAACTGTATTGAGTTTATGCATTTTGCTGCTGGTAGTGGCTTGTATACTGTATTGTAGAGTGTTGGGCTTGGCCCTTTTGCAGGGTCATTCCTGAACTTTTTGCCATCCTCCTGTGTTTTGGCTGACCTGTTTTTGTTGGTTTTATGACTCTGGGCACTTTACCACTGGTGATCAGTGCTAAAGTGCATATGCTCTCCCTATTATAAATTAATGTATGGATTAGTGATTCCATGATTGGCTTGTTTGGTTTACTTGTCAGACCCTAGTACAGTGCACCGAGTGCTGCTAGTGGGCAGTGGGCATGCAGCACTGGTTGTGCCACCCACAGAAGCAGCCTGGTAAAATGTGTCTCAGGTCTGCTATTGCAGAGCCTGTGTGCAGTCTGGTATTGCCATGCTGACTAGGCAAGTGCACCCACTTGACAGTCCCTAAACCTTCTCTTTTCTTCACATCAGACACCTCTATAGTAGGTCCTTGGGCAGGGTGCATTGTAAGTATAAGGCAGAACATGCCCTGGTGTGTGTGGCATGTCCCAATAGTGAATTACAGTCATTTTCGTTTTTCACTATTGCAAGGCTACCTGTTCTCCATAGGCCAGAAGGGGCAGTTAGATTATTACATTTTATAATCCTAACTGATTAGGATGGTAGAAATTCAAGTTTAGTATGCCTGAACTCAGAATGATAAAATACATCTTTTAGTGAAGTTGGTTTTAACATTCTGTGTTTGAAAATACCACTTTTAGAAAGTAGGTATTTTCTTGTCTAACTATCCACACCTACCTCTGCTAGGTTGTGTATTCCTTGTCTGGAGTTTGAGTGACAGGGCTGGGGGATTCCAGGAGACAGAAGGAGTCCGCCCAGTGGTGAATAGAGAGATCTGCATCTAGATGGGAGGGAGGAGTTGCATCTGGGACCTGAATAGGACTGTGCCTGCCCCCCACAGTGCTGGCTCCACCAACTGTAGTGCATCTGATGTCTCTGCCCTGCACTGTGAAAGGAGAGAAGGTATCAGGCCAACAAAGTGCGCCAGGGCTGTGCTTTCCCTCCACACTTCTGGCTCCACCTCCTGTGGGGCGTCTGATGTTTCTGCCCTGCACTGTGAAAGGAAAGAAGGAGTCATGTAAACAAAGTGCTCCAGGACTGACCAAAACTGGTTTGGATTAGGCAAAGGCCCCTCTGCCCTCACAGGACAAAGGATTTTGGGTATAAATATTGGGACCCTGATCCCAAGAATTTAGATCACTTTTGAACTACAAGAAGAAACCTTTGCTGAGGAGAGGAACCTGAAGAAACGGAGAAAAGACTATCCCTAAGCTGAAGTGCTGCTTGGGGGTTTGGCCTGCAGTGGTTGCCTGACTGCCAAAGAAAGGAGAGAGAAGAACTTTGTGTGTACTTTCATCAAATTGTGTAAGGATCTCCAAGGGCTTTGAACAGAGCTTGCCTCCTGCTGAAGTCTCAGGGACAACAGACTTCACCCAGCAGTGCCTCAAGAGTTCTCCTGAAGTGCCTACCGTTGTGTTGGACTTTTTGGGGACTTGTGTGTCACAAGGAGCTGGAAGCACGACTCAAGATCGAGAAGCGTTTTGCAGAACTGCCGCTGTCGCTTTGCAACACTAAGCGCCTCGCATCGCTGGAGGAGAGGATCGACGTCGCCACAGACGCCACCGCATCACCGGGAAGCATATTGCAGGAGTAAATGACCGACGTCGCATCAGACGCCGCCGCATCTCCGAGAAGCGTGTCACAGGGTCTGTCATGGCTCATCGCCAGAGAAGAGGATCGATGTCGCTGCAGACGCCGCCGCATCACTGGGAAGAGTGTCACAGGGCCTGTTGCGGCTCGCATCATTGTGGAAGCAACTCGTATCGCCAGGAGAGAGGATCAACGTTGCCTCAGACGCCGCCGCATCACTGGGAAGCGTGTCTCAGGGCCTGTCTTGGCTCGCATTGTGTCAAACATCTCGCATCGCTGGCAGATAGGATCGACACCGCTGCAGACGCCATCGCATCACTGGGAAGCGTGTTGCATCAAGGAGAAAGCGCCATCTTTATTTCTTTGCACCGGATCGTTTCCACATTTCCATCGTTACAACACTTTTGATACCCTCTGTGTCGCATCTTAAGGTACATTGACTCAAAGTGTCGCATTTTAAGAACTAAACGGAACTAAGCTAAAACTAGAATTTTAATTACAGTATTTTGGATTTTTATCGTTTTGTGGTCTTGTGTTAAGTCTATATAAAGAATACTTATTTTTGTGTGGTATCCATCTGTAGTGTTGTCACATGATTACTGTATGTGTTCACAAATGCTTTACACACTGCCTTTGAGATAAGCCTGTATGCTCGTGCCATGCTACCAAGGGGGTGAGCAGGGGTTATTTTAGGAGTGTACCGCCTTACCCTAACTAGAGGCAAGCGTCCCTATTTATCACAAGTACCTACCTGTGCCAACTAGAGACCCCCAAATCTAACATAGAGCATGATAGTTAAAATCAACATTTTGAACTATTTCCGTGACTCTGCCAATTTTATTGTGAACAGGTACGAGTGAGTGAGCAAAACAGTATGTCCTGCTCCCACGATTCCTGAGAGAGTCGATAATGTTGTGTTTTGGGTTGTTGAATCATTTGTAACTTCGTGATATTTGGAGAACGAATGAGATACTATAGCTAGTTGGTTTTGGGATTTTGGGTACTAATGTGGTAGGTTGGCACACCCCTATACACTGAGGTCCTTTTTTCCTGCGCATAGTTCTGTGTATGTGCAGATTCCTTGCAACATGTCCCCGCCAACGTTTGGGTTGGTTCCTCATCTGCGAGACGCTTGAGTAGTGCTTGTGCTTGTCCACAAACTTCTCACTTCTGTTTCCGGAGACAACTGTGACAGTGTAATCTATTATGTTGATGTTTTATAGGTTCTTTCAAGCTTGAAGATTTAAAAGGTTTTTTCTCTTCATTCTTGGCCCGTTATTGCGCTTTAGGTCGTCGTTCATTGTTTTTCGTGAGGGCGGTTGATGTTCCGCCTCATAGCAGTGCCAAGCTTAAGGCATATTTGACTCAATATGGAGTGTCTGATGCGGGTGCCGCACTTATATTTGTTGTGGAAGCGGATACAGCGTTCCGCTTTGAGGTGTTTTATTCTTGGGTCACCTTTCTGGCGGTGGATGGAACAGATTATTTGTTTCATGAATATACTGCTACGGCCCTTCCTCAAGCTTATCAGCCTTATAGGGCTCTAGAGGTTCTGCACAGTTTAGCAACACCAAATTTGGTTTAATGGCACCCTTCCTCCCCCAATAACGCTGGTCCGTTTGGGTCCTTTATCAATACATGGGGCTACTTGGCCCATTTTGGCTGGGTATATCCCACATCCGTGTTGTCTGACAACAGCGACGCTTGCAGAACTCAGCGCGTTACATACGTCTTTGATACACGTGCATAGAGCTGTTATACAGTTCATTTCGTGCAAGAAGAGGGGGAGGTCTTCTCATAGCCACAGATGGAGGCCTGGAAATCATCCCCTTGGGATCTATGAGCTCAGAGGAACTGGAACTCTGTATTTTTAGAATAGGTGGGGATGGGCTATTCAAGGGCACCCAGAGAGGAGCCTTAGTATACAGACCTCTCGGGCCGAGAAAGGATATTACACATATTCTGCTCGAGATAACCGCCCCTCATGTCCTTGCCGCAGAGGTTTTTCTTTTAATTGTAGATTTTAATCCCCAAGCAAAAATTCTATCAGACCCAGACACCAATAAATTGATCACTAGTATGGGTACTCTGGGGTTAGTCCAAATGGTGACTGGCTCCCCACCCTCCGTGGGACATACTTTGGACCTTTTGTTTTCCATCTCCAAATACATCTTGGTTGAACCTCCGCTTCCACTCTTGTGGACAGATCAAGGTCTATTGAAATTTACCATCCCAGTGTACAATATTAAAAATGAGATTGGTAAGGAAACGTTATGAAGAAGGTCTCGGCGGAAAGTCACTCCCTCTTCCTTCTCGGCACACTTTAAGTTTCCTCTGGGGGAGCCTCCTCTCACAGGCCACAAGGTCAGTTTAGATTAGGCAGCCACCTCCTTCAAGGATGCAATAACTACAACATTAAACAAGGTTGCCCCGCCTCACTAAGGTTACACTCAAACTTATATCTGTACCTTGGTTTAACCCCTTGCATGCGTCGGACAACCCCCAGCCGTCCGACATTACGGTGGGAGTGTGCGTCGGCCGGCCGGGAGCCGTCCGATCTGCGCATGCGTGGAATTTTGCCACACCATGGCAAAATTCCGGTTGCGCCCAAAGGGTTAATGAACAACTTGCAGAACGGAAATGCCAAAAAAGTAAAAAGCCGATGGATCATGAAAAATATAAATGTATCCATCGTAGCTATATGGCAAATATCAGCCGAACCAAAAAAAAGTTTCTCCTACATCAGATTGAAAAGGCAGCCAATTCCAATAAGGAACATTATGAAATCCTAAAAGAATTTTCGACTATCCCTGTCCATACAGGTGCTCCTGTCTCACAGGACTGGACAGGCTCCCTTTTTGACTTTTTGGGGGACAAGATCTCTGTAATACATTGCTCTTTTCCGTCTTCCGAATCTTTAAACACTCTGGGAGAGGACGTTATTGAATCTACTAGCCCTCTTCCTCTACTGGTAGATTATTCCCAGCTTAATTCGGAGGATGTGGCAATGGCCATGACAAAAATCAAATCTGGCTCATCAGTGGACCCGATGCCGCCCGCTTCCTCTCCACCATTGCCCCTTTGCTTCTTGATAACCTTACTGACCTATTTAATAGATCACTGTTACAATCAACCGTTCCGGTGATATCGAAGGCTGCTAGAGTCAGGCCAATCCTAAAAAAAAACTTCTGCAAACCTTAAAATTCTGACCAATTATTGGCCTCTTTTGCTACTTCACTATGTTGGGAAGGCGCTTGAGTCTTTAATCAACAGACAACTTGTAATCCATCTTGAAAGTAATGGTCTATTGGATCCATCACAGGGCTGAGCACAGCACTGAAACAGCGCTGTGGAAGCCGTGAACAATATCAGACTGGCACTGGAAAAGGGTCAATCATCTATACTTGTACTTCTAGATCTGTCGGCTGCCTTCGACACCATCTCCCAAAGCATTCTGGAACAATATCTCTGGGAGTTTGGTGTCAGAGGGAGGGCTTTGAAGTGGCTCAAGAGTTATTTAACCGATCGCGCCACTGCAGTCCTGATATAGTAAAGTAGTAAAGTGGTTTCATGCAGTCAACCAATAAGGATGGGTGTACCTCAGGGCTCTGTTTTGAGCCCAAGGCTCTTCAATCTCTATGTAACTCCACTGGCCAGGGTGATCAGATCATATGGTTTTGATGTAGTGTCATACGCTGATGACACTCAGATTCTGATCACCCTTGGTCCTGACCCCATGGACACAAAAACATGCTTTATTAACTGCATGTTGCACGTTGACAGATGTATGAGCACTAACCATCTGCATCTTAACGGTAAGAAGACCAAGGTGATACTCTTTAGGAAGGCACATGAGCACTGGTTAAAAGACTGGTGGCCTCCTAAACTGGGCCCCTGTCCAATTCCTGGATAGGCAGTGCATAATCTCGGTATTCTAATTGATGACCAACTATCAATAAAGAACCTGGTTAACCAAACAATAGGCACCTGCTTTAGTATCATGCGCAGATTGCGCAAGATCTTTAAATGGATCCCAATAGAAGCTAGGAAACCTCTAGTGCAGGGACTGATAATCAGCCGGATGGATTATGGGAATGCCTTGCTGAGACCAATACATGAAGATCTACTGTCCAGGCTACAGGTTCTGCAAAATACAGCTGCCAGGCTGGTGTTGAATCTCCCATCTAGATCACCCTCAGCACCAAGCTTTAAACTTCTTCTCTGGCGTCCTGTAAGGAAGAGAACCAGGTTTAAAACTCTCTGCTTGGCACACAAGATTATGTACGGTAGGTGCCCCAGCTCCTTGGCAAAGAGACTCCGCTGGTACCAGCCTCGCAGGCCATTAAGGTCCAGTAATAAATTTTCCCTCACCCTTCTCAGAGTCCATACTGCCAAAAATGGCGGAAAATCATTTTCCTTCTTGGCGCCCACTCTATGGAACGAATTGCCCCCCACCTATGCATTGTCACTGATCACAACTGCTTCCGTAGGGATTTAAAAACATGGTGTTTGATCATTAAACCAGCAAGATCTTCTCTCTAGGTGGAAAGTCAGTTGTCCATCAGCGCCATGAGACCTTTGGGTGATATGTGCTCTCAATAAATATCCCTGATTTGATTTGAACTACTAGGTGGTACCACCTGGCGTAGCTGCGCAACCTGCTGAACCTGGTGGTGTGACCATTAGTCCCCTTATGGTTAATTCAGTGATGGGCAAGCATCAACAGAATAACGATGCGTTCCCTTATTGGCTTGCTGAAAAATGTTGACAACCAGAGGCTGTTTTTCCAAATACCTCTCCTGTGGAGAAAGAACAGGATATTGACTATTAGTTTGCCTAAAGACTTAGGCCTAGATGTATCAAGCTATTTTTTTGTCGCAAACGGTGCGAATCGCTAAATTTCACTGTTTGCGACAAGAAAATATAGAATCGTGATGTATGTAAGTTTTCGCATCGCAAAATAAGTAATCGCTATTTTTGCGATTTCTTACTTGCATTTTGTACAATTCTGCGAATATTTTCTGCGATTTCTAAAATTGCACGGTTTCTTGTTAGCGAAAATCGCAAATTAGAAATCGCGGAATGATGTATGAAAAAATCGCAAATTGGGAAAACATGAAATTCGCAAATTAAGAAATCGCTAATAACACTAACATCATTCAGGTGTTAACCAATTTGAAAGTATAAGAAAGACCTCACAATGCATTTTTTCAAAACACAATGGCTGCACTTTACCTGACAGCAAGGAGGCTGCGCAGGAGACAGAGGCAGGAGAGAATATTTAGTCTGCGGATAACGCTTTTCCAGCAAACAGAAGAGGAAATTTATGAAAAATATAGACTGCATCCAGACGCCATTTTGGATCTAATTGATGAATTGAAGACATTTTGGAACATGAAACAAATAGAACTCATTCAATACCCACACATGTGCAGGCATTGTGCTCCCTGCACCTTCTGGCTTCTGGTTCTTTTCAAAGGGTCATGGCAGAGGTTGGAGGTGTGTCTCAGAGTGCTTTATCACGTTTTTTTAGGGTGTTCCTAGAAGCAATGATGAGTAGGCTTCAGCATCATATCTACCTCTCCAACAATCAGCAAGACATTCAAGATTCAAAATTGGAATTTTATCAAATGGCACGTTTTCCACATGTGATAGGATGCATTGATGGCACCCATGTTGCCATCACTCCTCCTGCTGCCACAGAATTTGTATATAGAAATAGGAAATGTTACCATTCTCTCAACATACAAATGGTGTGTAATACCAAGTATATAATTACTGATATAGTGGCTCAATATCCAGGAAGCACTCATGACTTACATCTTTAGGCATAGTGGATTGCATCGACGTTTGAGTGCAGGCCATTTTGGAGAGGGATTTCTGCTTGGTAATTATATTTACATATTACTATTATATTTCACAAAACTTTACTGTGTTAATTTTAAGAATTAACGCTACATAATTGTATTACTGCAGGTGATAGTGCATATGTTGTAGGTGATTTCATCTTGACCCCTTACCTAAATCCTTCTAATGTACATGAAAGGAGATATAATAAGGAACACCGTTCAACATGTGGAGTTATAGAAAGGACTTTTGGAATTTTAAAAAGCCGGTTTTGTAGGATTCACAAAAGTGGTGGATCCTTACAATATAACCCACCTATGTGCTGCAAAATAATAACTAACTGTGCAATGTTACATAACATGGCCATGAGAAAAGGAACACATTTGGAAGTGAGTGAGTCGGATTCTTCTGACAATGATGAATTACAACCCCCAAGAAGAGTTGTAGCTGGAGTAGAAGCTGCAGCTGGACGACAAAGACGTGCAGAAATTACACACAATTACTTTTAGGTAAGAATAAATACCATGACCAGTTTTAGAGTTTACAAAGTTCAATTTTATTTAATCAAAGACAGAATAGGTAGTGTTTTTTTAAAAACTTAAACCTGTTACCGCACAGGAAATTGTAGGTATGTAAGTGAAGTAATGCAAGTGCATACAAAATGAAAGGTACATAAAGAATAGAATGTAAATTTATTTTCTGCGTTGTCTATTACTAGAGCGCTGCCCTGCTTCATTGCTCCTAGTAGCTGTTTCAGGAGTTGCATTTCTAACACTCCTGCGCTGACTGATGTCAGAGGTTGGTGTTGGGTTGCTACTGCTCCTACTAGTAGTCTCCTCTGTATCTCCCTGTTCAAAGAAAGAACGTGCCCCAGAGTTAGCTGTGTGCATCAACAGCAGAAGTCACCTTATCTAGGCCTTTAGAAACACTCCCGGTGCATTCAGAAACCATGCGCTGCATGGAAACACTGCACCTAGTGAAGTTTGAGGTCACAGAGCATAGTCTATTAATAGCTTTTGAATATCCAAGCATTCTTGACTGTTGAGGGCGTGCAGCCCTATTTCTGGTTTCCTCAGACCTCTCAATTGCCATGCAAAGTCTGTCTATTGAAGCAGCTACTTGCCTCATCCCTTCTCCCATGCCTGCATTGCTCCTATTCAACTTGCACTAGTTGTCTATTGATAGACCTTAGGGGTTTATGTTGCTTCTGCTGCACATCTAGCATGTTCTGTTCCAACCCTGCAAACACTGTATGATTATCCTCTACCAATGCCCTGTTGGGCCTGGATCTTTCCAAAGTGTACACTCTTCTATGGTTAGCATTACTTTGCTCTGCATTGTCAGATCTGAACATTGTCTCATTTGTACTGTCTCTTGTCCCTTCAGGTTCAATTTCCTCATCATCAAAAGGAGGCAGAGGGGCCACATGTCTTCTTCTGGCCCTAACAATGGGATTTGAGTCCACCTCCTCATTTGTATTTTCATCAGTTGTTGTAAAGTCCTGAACATGTGAAGAAATGTCTCCTAAATCCTCACTAGGATGTTCTGCATGTGCTGTGGATGGAGATAGAGAAAGAAGAGTATGTTTTGTGCCTCTCTAAAAAATTCAAATAAACAGTTTCCATTTTTTCAAACAAATAAATGTAAGTTTGGTTTTTTTCTTAACAGTATTAATAATAATTAATAATTATCTCATTACCAGACAGTTTGGAAATGCAGATGTAGTGAAAAAAGACAATTACAAATCTTTAAGAGTCAGAATGCCTCTCTGAAATGGGAAAAACCTATGAGCCTCCCCTCACATAGACTACATGCAGGACTCACAAATGCACATACATACATGCATCCTTCTTACCTTCTGATCCTTGTCCAGGCTCTGAACTATCAATATGTGCAACTCCACTAACACTCTCAGGCAAGAGTGTTGCCTCTACAAGTTCCTCATGAGGAGTTGGCAGGTCTGCAGTGGAGGTTCTCCCGCCTGTCTTGTTTGCTTCTTTAATCCTTTCAGCCAGTTTTTCCTTAGACCTCAGGCGCATATCATACCACCGCTTTCTTAGCTCTTCGATGGTTCTTGGGGTCACTCCTACAGAATTTACTTTCTCCTGTATTTCAAGCCAAATTTTCCTCTTCCTTGCTTCAGGAACTTTCAAGGCTTGCTTGCCAAACAGCATCTCTTGGTTGCAAGCCATTTCCTCTAAAGGGTTTCCTGCTCCTTTTCTGAAAATTTTTGTTTCCTCTTCCTTCTTTCACCAGAGGAACCTCCTTGGGAATTTTCAGTCTCCATGCTGCAAGGAAACAGGTCTGCACAGCTGCTAAACTAACTTCCAACTGCCACTGGGTGTGGCTCAGGCAAGCAGGTGCAGGTAATCAGGTTCACTTCCTGACTATGATGTCATCAGATTGTTCCAGCATTAGCAGATTCACTTTTTTTGCAATTTCTTATTTTGCGAAATTCGCACAATAAGGAATCGCAAAAAAATCGCAGAATATTCTGCGATATTTAAGAAATCGTGAAAAAACGCAAAAAAAGTACATACATCGCATATTGCGATTTCTTATTAGCGACTCGCAAAAAAAAGCTAATAAGAAATCGCAATCACAAACAATGATACATCTAGGCCCTACTTCCAGAGTTAGCTGATTGTAACACCTGGGGCAAGGCGTTTGCAGCAGTATATTCAAAGTGTTTCGGCAATCCCTCCATGACCCTACTCCACTCTGTGATTAAGCGTGTTCATGATGAACACAGAGCCGAAGCAGCTGTGGAGCTGGGGATGAGATTGGTGGGGTGTTCAACGTGGTTGATGATATGATCCTTGCCAATGTCAAGGGTGATGCGGTAAGCTTTCAAGCGGCAAAGCTCTTGGAGGCTGTCACAGATGCAGACAAGCCACGAGAATTACCAACAATTATTGCAAAGGCTTATAAGACCATAGGCTGCAATAGTCTGGGGGTTAAGCTTTTTACTCAAACACAAACTCCATCTCAAACTCAACAAAAAGCCCAGACTGATAAAGATGGGTGCCCGGTCTTTCCTAAAAAGAACTGGAAGAACAAAAAACAGGGGCAGCAATAGCAGAAGCAAGGTTTGTGTGCTGGTTCATCGACACCTGAGAATTCTGAGCGTACTTATGACTTGCGAAAATTAAGACCAGCGCTCTCCTCATTCTTTACAGGACACATCAGGCCCTCAAGTCGGTGGAGGGGAACGCCAGGATCGTGGCAAAAGTCAACCTGCGCCACAGGGATGAGATCAGCCTTGACAGTTTGAAGTTAAAGGTAAACAAGAGGATATACCTCGTTTTCGACCCCCGTTTCGAAAGAAAAAAGTTGCCGCTTTAATAGCGATGTATGCCTCAGACAGTGAGAATGGGAGTCACGGACTGGACATGGGCAGTGACTCTGCTAAACAGCGCAGCGGAGGTTAGCATAGTGCAGGAGGCTCTGCGTCCCTGTCTGGAGGCGACAGCAACTGATATATTCATTCAGTAGAGACTGCAGACATACAGGTTTGCCGCCCGGATGGTCTATAAGAGATTATTTTTCAAATTGAAGGTGATATACATCGTACAATCAAGGTGGTTTTCTGGGAGAATCTAACCTCCTCGTATGACATTTTGTTAGCAGAGGCTGATTGGCCTCCACCCTTCGCGTTAGCCGCTTCTAGAGGGAAGAACGTGATACTTCCGAGCTTTTCGCGTTACGTCCTTAAGGAACATGCAAAGGCTTTTGCAGCGGAGTGGGCTTTGGCCCTCGCCCCGTAGTAGGGAGTGCTCCTTTGCAATGCCTGGAAGAGCGTGCTCTACTGGCTCAGAGCAGGAAAGTGAAAAATACGATATACCATAATTGTTATATTTTTAACTTGTCGGCTCTCAGCCAGCTTTTGCAGGTAGGAGAGGGCCAGGGCATGGGAGGGGGAGGAGTAGTGGTGCTATGTGCACATCTAATTGTGCATGTGTGTTTGGCTGGCGGTCTCAGGCCGGAAAAACACACATGCACCCTTAGGTTTCTTCTACCCAGCTGTATTGAATAGCTAGGCTGGAGAAATAGCCAACTCCCAGTACTGAGTGGAGCATCATTTCAGCCCACTCAGGCCAATCCCTGTGGGGCTCTCATAGAATGAGAGCAGCGTGGAGATTGCACAGGAAGTCTGATGCTACCCCAATGCCTGCTGGGACCAGGAAGCAGCACAGCAGAATACCAAGGCATAAGGAGCAATGCGGCGGGCAAATTCAGGTAAGTGGCTTTTTAAAAATGTATTACTACCCCCCGTGCTCCCCCGCACCCCCACCACCCGCTCCACCACCTCTTCATTGTGTCTCCAGACACTGATGAAGACACATGCAGTGTGCAGCTAGTGCACATATCTTTTCCTGTTACAGATAGTGTAAATTTGAAGGACGACAAGAGAAACCTGTATTGTGAGTTCTGAGGACCTGACGAGCATATAATTGTATCATCTTGCTTTAATCTGATTGGATAGTCTTAAGAGAACTGTGTGCACGTGCATAACATATTTTACTTTTGTTTTTTAAGTTAGTGCAGATACCGGTCACATGCGAAAGCACATAGATTTAGTTAACCTACTGCAGAAATTTGTATGTGACATTTTGGTCACAGGTTCCAATCATATTGAGAAAGGTCAGTTGGGTAATGCAACTACTCCAGACAGCTGTGTGTAACCCGTATGTTACAGCTTCCTGTCCTTGCAAGATTACTCTCCCAGCAATGCACTGACAGTGTGTATCTATTTAATGTCAATGATCTATGCTTCAGAAAGCAAAAAACAACATTGTGTGTATTTGTACAGAGGGCTTAATCTGGAGTATGCTGCCTTGGTGGTTGGCACCCTGACCTTCAATACTGCCGACTGTGGGCTTCTGAGCAAAACTTTGGCCCTTGGCACTTATTGTTTTACATGCATAAAATATTTTATATACCATTACCTGTAGTTTAAAGACCAACAAAATAATTACAGAATATTTTGCTCTTTTTGAACACACATTTTGTCCCACCCAAGACCTTTTGACCCCACGCCAACTAACCATCATTTCGGTCACATCATAGTTCCTATACTCATTTCGGTCACATCATAGTTCCTATACTTTTTTCATAGATTTAAAGCATTGTCTGTATGTTTTTTACACCCTGCTGGCACAAGGTTTGAGATTCCAATATAAAAATTAAAGCTCAGTGCACCTTTTCATGCACACCAGACCTGACCTTCACCTAAACCTGTACCACTTGTAGGGCAGACGGGTACTAATGGGTTGTGGCAGTGGTGAAACTGGTTGACAACATCAGTGGCAGTGGGTGGTGCTCTAAACATGCTCTGTATTTCTTTTCTATCTATTTCTATTTTCTACAAATTAAACTTTGTGTGCGGTCTGCCTGAATAAACTGAAGGGCTGCAAGAATGAAGTATGACTCTGTGTAGAGATGACACGTAGCCGTAAGAATAAAGAAAAGGATTTTAATATGGTAAAACCCCAGTCATGTCCTAGTGAGGCGCTGGCTAATCGGCAACTCTGTACTCTCACAACAGTAAACATCAGTTGAGGAATGTTGGGGATGGGCAGGGCCGGACTGGCCGTAGCGGGCACCAGGCATTTCCCCGGTTGGCCGTTAGGTGGGGGGCTGGGTATAGGCCTCTTGGGGCCGTTTTTGTTACCGGGGCTGGCAATATTGGCCCCGTAACAAAATCAGTAAAAACCGGCCCTAGCAAACAGCTCTGCCGCACCC
The DNA here is from genome assembly GCF_964263255.1 of Lissotriton vulgaris. Classification (NCBI taxonomy): domain Eukaryota; kingdom Metazoa; phylum Chordata; class Amphibia; order Caudata; family Salamandridae; genus Lissotriton; species Lissotriton vulgaris. The sequence continues at coordinate 425,911,255 of NC_141698.1, read as the reverse complement.
CTCTCATCCCCCTGGGGGTCGGCCGAGCAGTTTGCCAGGGCTGGTTTCGGTTCCCAGTCTGGCCCTGGGGATGGAGTGACAAAGGATGCCTATAGGGGACTTTGGAATATAGAGTGTCACAAAGCAGATGGGCTCATGCTACATGACATCATTACAACACATCTACCTCCTTTACATTTAGAGGAGGAACATTGCGGGGGGAAAAAGGAAAACAAGGAAAATGAAAAGTATTATACATTTGTTACAAAGTCATCATATTTTTTTTACTTGATAATGGGTCTATCAAACCTGCCAGTAATGCCTTGAATTGAATTGAATTGAATTGAATTGAAACTGCACTTGTATAGCGCTATCTACCCGGAGGCCTCGTAGCGCTTATGACTGAAAACTTACTTAGCGCGGGCTCAGGGCAGATCAGCAGGATTTAGCATACAAGTGAGTTTTCAGGGCTTTCCTGAAGGAAAGATGATTGGTAGTTCCTCGAAGGGATAGAGGAAGGGTGTTCCAGAGCTTAGCCGCAGTGTGTGAGAAGGGGCGGCCTCCCAAGCGGGCTTTCCTGACTCTGATGGAGGTAGCCAGCTGGAGGGTACAGGATCGGAGGGAGCGGGACGGGACATAGGGAGTGACCAAGGGCTGTAAAATTGCAGGGCCACAGCGATGGAAGGCTTTGTGTAAAATACACATGGCCTTGAATTGTACTCTGGCCGCTATGGGGAGCCAGTGAAGCTCCCTCAGGGCATTCCTTGCTGACTGCCAGCGAGGAACATTGTGGAGTAGGCGGGCCGCACTGTTTTGGGTGACTTGGAGCTTTTGGGTGACAAAGGAAGGAGCTCCCATATAGAGGACGTTCCCGTAGTCCAGGCGAGATAGTATAAGGGCCTGGACCAGGATCCTCCTTGCCTGAAATGGAAGCAGAGGGAGCACCTTACGCAACATCTTCATCAATCCAAAACAGGTAGCTGCGGTCTTTGTGGCTTGGGCCGAGAAGTTCAAGGCTGTATCGAACCAGATCCCCAAGCTTTTTATTTGGGGCTTGGGAACGGGGGGCGGGCCCAGACATGGTGGCCAGATGGATGCAAAGGCAGAGGGAGAAGGGTTACCCAATAAGATGACATCTGTCTTCTCCCCGTTAAGTTTTAAACAGGAGGATTGCATCCATCTGGCGACAGCCTCCAGACAGGGGCCTAAGGTGTTGGACGATCCCTCCGAGTGGTCTAAGGAGACCATCAGTTGGGTATCGTCCGCGTAGGTGACAATACGCACACCGAAGGGATGGACTATCCTGTCTAGGGGTTCAATGTAGGCATTACACAGGGTGGGGCTCAGGGAAGAGCCCTGAGGAACCCCACACCTGAGTGGATGTTTAGGTGACACCGCCTCACCCTCAAAGACCTGGAAGAAACGGTCAGCCAGGAAGGATGTCAGCCATTCCAGGGCCGGGCCCGACACGCCCATGTCCGCCAATCGTTGTAACAGCGTGACATGGTTTACCGTGTCGAACGCGGCGCTGAGGTCTAATAGGATGATGGCGACTTTTCCACCCCGGTCTAACACTGCTTTTGCTTCTTCTGTTACCGCTAGGAGGGCGGTTTCAGTCCCATGTAAAGGGCGAAACCCTGTCTGAGAGGCACGCAAAAGGCTATTTGTCTCCAAATAGTTGCCAAGCCTTGCTTGGTCACAGAATTTCCTGACAATCGGTTTGCCAAGGGATCACTCCCGTGAGCAGCCATGTGATTAGATGATAAGTCCCTTGAGGATGTGTTCTCTCGAACCTCAATATTACTATCATAATTTACATTTCCAGTGTCATACAACATAGTGTCAAATTCATTTTCACCAATGCCAAAGTCTAACCACACTTCCGTATTTCTATCACGATAATCATTCCATTCATTTGTTACTGGATTTGCTTTGGATGAACATCTGGCTACCCTATTCATGTACCAGACCTTTCCATCACCGAGTAGGACTGAATTGTGGTAAATTTCACAAATATGTAATCGGCCCGTGAATTTATTCTCACCCTTCCTGGGTATTTTTCCCAAACGGGCCTTGACGCACTCCCCATTTTTATAGGGCTAACTTTTGGTACCATGTATTCTGTCATATCATTCTTTGTAACATTCTTGTGATAAGGCCATTTTCTTCCTTACAGATTCAGGTGACCGTTCAACTTGCTTTGAGACAGGCATCTAACTAAGATCTTTGCTCAAAGCTTGTCTGCCCCTCACCATAGCAAAAGGACTGTTGCCAGTGACTGAACTGGGAGTTATTCTGTTAGCCCAAATTAATTTTTGAATCTCAGTCTCCCAATGCACATTACTGTTCTTTGACAATTGTATGAAACCCTCGATCACTCTGTTAGAGCGCTCGACCAGGCCATTACCTTTGGGGTGATAACGTGACATGGCATTGTGCTTAATATAGTTGCGATGAAGGAAAGCATTGAAGGTTGAGGACATGAACTGTGACCCATTATCAGTTATTATACATTTGGGAAGCCCTTCTCTCATAAATATCTGGTCAAGAAATATGATGACATTCGAGAATTCAGCATTGTCAACAATTATTATTTCAGGATGTTTTTAGAAATGATCTGCAAGCACCAAAATGTATTTATATACTATACTGACTTTCACCTGGACCCACAATGTCCAGTCCAACTTTTTCCCATGACATGCTTGGCGCTTCAAATGGACACATGGCAGTTTTGGACGTTTTAAGGCTTTTGTCAGAATCATTACAAGCCACACATTCTCTAACAAAAGGTTCAATGTCTTTGTCATGACCAGGCCGCCAGTAATTGCTCTTAACCCTTATTTTTTAAATGGCTAGGGGTCCCTCATGGCATAGTCATAAGTCCTTTTACATAAACTGAATGGAGGAACTACTTTACCAGATATAAATAATAATCAGTCATCGACACACAACTCATCTCTGACGTTCAAGAAAATTCTCTCTTCAGGTTTGAGATTCAATTTCTGAGGCCATAGTCCACATCTGAATTTGCAAATTTTCAGTAATACATTGTCCATGGCTGCTTCCTCTTTCCACTCTGAGTGTAATACCTTCTAGAGCTTAATTAAAAAGCTTTATCATATTTCTCCCTAAATTGTCCATAGTTCTCTTCCATGGGTAACAGTAACCTGCTAAGAAAATCTGCAACTCTGTTCTTGACCACAGGCCAGTATTCTACGTCATAGTTGTAGTCAAGTAATTTCAAGGACATCTTACTAATCCTGTGGGAGGCATTATCTAGACCTGCCGTTGACAATATTTTAATGAGAGGCTTATGATCTGAACGTAGCATGATGTGTAATCCCCATACATATAACCTGAAATGATTGATGCCCCATGTACATGCTAATGCTTCCTGTTCGATGGCTGAGTATTTTTCCTCAGCTGAAGTAACTGAACGTGACGCAAAGGCTACCACCCATTCATTACTCTCTTTGTCCCGTTGCGACAACACTGTGCCTAGTCCTTTGTTGCTGGCATCAGTTGTTGCAATGACTTGAGATGTGGGATCAAAACCTTTAAGAAACGGGGCTTTGATGAACTCTACTTTGATGCTTTCAGAAAACTCCTGGCATACCCTTAACCACTCAAATTTTGCTTTGTTTTTCAGCAGCTGACGAATATAATAAGTTTGCTCTGTAAAGTTTTTTATGAACTTGGAATAATACTCAGTTAGTCCCAGGAATGCCCTTACATCATATTTCCCAGTGGGACTTGGTACATTAACAATAGCATCGATTAGACCCTGTTTTGGTGTAGTGCCCTCCCTGCTAATGCTGTGACCTAAATACACAACTTCGTTTTGAGCAAACTTGTATTTGTTAAATTTCACTGTTAAACATGTCTGTCCTAATATCTCTAGACCGTGCCCATGTCTAGTATCATGTTCTTCCTATTGCTCCCCACGATCAGGATGTTGTCCCCATAAGATTTCACACTGGCCAAACATCAAGAATATTAGTCAAGCACCTTTGAAACAGGGCAGGGGCGGATGCAAGTGCAAAGGGTACCCTTGTAAAAGAGAAGCAGCCAAATGGTGTGATGAAAGTTGTAATTTTTTTGCTGTCAGGGTGTAAGGATACTTGGTGGTACGTGAATTGTAAATCCATAGTCGTGAACCAGCACATACTGATGGATAACGGACTCGTGAAAAAGAGACATGCTTGGACGCAATCCTCTCATATAATCCCGTAACGAAGTATTAATAATGTCTGTAATACTAATTATGCACAAAATTCCATATATTTCTAGGTAGGGAAAGCTTGCCAATGTGTTTTACTAACAAGTAACCAGAGTGTAAATAAAGATAGCTGCTAATACGGGGAAAATGTACTGCGCCTGCGTCAGCTGCATGACGTCTTAATGCTTGGAGGGAAAATTCTGCTTCTGCGCAATAGCATCTAATATGGCTGCTTGAGAACTCATGTGCTAAGCATCTGCTTTTGCTGAAACTAAACTGTGTTATATACTAAGTGCTAATGCATAAATAGACTTTATAAGTAAATGGGATTAGAGTAGAGACTAGTGATATAAAGTGAAATAATTTTATTTGAATTTAATACTTTGTCTTTGTATTTTGGACCTCCTAAAGATGCTAAAGTCTGACACTGATCCAGGGGTAATTTCACGGTAATTTCTCAATGTAAAACCTCATTTACCTTTATTTTACCGCTATATAGATGAATGGACCTTTGCTACCGTCTATCACCTTAAATAGACTTTACATAAACATGAAAATTCAAAATGCAATTAATATTTAAGCCAATAAGGAGAGTTGTGAGTATTTTAAGGGGTTTTATTTTCTAGTTAAAAGTTAAGGTTCTCTAGCCCTTTATTCATTAGTCAAATATCAATCAGGTTACAAAATTGAAAATAGGAAAAATAGAATTAATACTGAACATATTACAGACTGGATACAAGGCATTCCATAAAGGAAGGGAATGAGGTATCAAATGTCAGTCAGAATTCTTAAAAGAGTTCAGGAAAATATAATTCGAGAGTGGGTTTTGCAAGGCTAATCAATAATAAATAATTGGCAAAAATCACCCATGAATAAATGCATAAGACAAATAAATCTTTTCAAAATAAGTTAATTAGTCAAAGCATGAACTTTGAGTTTTAGCATTTAAATCTAAACCTGTTCCTTCATATGCACTCTCTGCCCTGGTCTGTTCATCTAAGAGAGGCTGCCCTCCCTTCACAATACCTCAGAGGAATGTGATCTGCCTTGCCAAAAATATGGCGTGCAAGGCTAGCCTATGCCTCTCTGCCCCTCTCCTCCCTCTATCTCTCCTCGGATACACTCTCCTCCCAGGCTGCACCCGCGACGTTCACGTACCTAACCCATATGATGTCTGGTCTCATCTGCTTCTTCTCTCCACCCTCTAAGACTTTGAAGGCTCTAAGGCTGACACGCCCCCCTATGGGGTCATTTTTATACTCTAATTCTTGGCTGGCTATACTAATTATGTTGCAGTTTCAGTAGAAACTCACACTTTGATTGGTTAGCATAGAAGACATGAGGGTCTCGCCATCCTGTTCTCATTGCAAATCCACCCCATACCAGTTCTGACAATAATGGCTTAATGCTAAGAACAATATACATAACATGTCTCTGTAAGAATATTTCTTGCAACAAAATGTATCACTCAATTTCCTGTCTCTCTTTCACAAAGCACACAGGGATGACACTTTCCTACAAATACTGGTACATTGGCACAATGACAGGAGTGTACAGTTCATTGTGGCCTTGACCCATGTGTCCTCACTTGACGCACTTGGCAGTTCAAGCAGCTGGCACAATCTTCTGTCTGCGCATGCATCTCTCATTCAGCACAATTCTCAGCCATGCTGGATTCCCAGGCAGCCATTTTATGGTAGGCTTAAAAACAAAACAAACACAAAAGAGTATCAATTTATTAAATTTAACCCATTATGTTTACCTCCCCCATACTAGTACCCTGTATTAGTTATTACCTAGCAAAAGCTATTAGTTTAAAGCAGCTTTTCTAATATTTGTGCACATCATGCAAAAATGTGCAATGTACAACATATCATAAACATGCACCAGTGCAAATTTTCAAAGCGCAAACAAGTAATACATACTCTTAGCAACATGCTCTAAAGTATTAAATAGCTTTTTATGCAACATGGGTTTGCCCCACATGTAATGTAGGTGCATGGTTGATTAATAAATACACATTATAAGAAGATGTGTTATGAACTGAATATGCATTGTCTAAATATGCAACAAAGCCAAAGTCTCTTGAGATGGGAACAGGGAGTGTAGATTACAAGGAAAAAGAGCTGGGAGGTGAGAACACGACTCCCATAGGGTTTCCACACTTAGAGGGGTGCTTTCTACTACGTCACCGCACATATGTCTACCCTCTTGCTCCATATATTGTTTGCCGTTCTCTTTGTATTACACTACACTTCTTACGTCTTTCCCAGCCCTGAAGTGTCACAAGTTAAATCCCATGTGACAAAACAGTTGTCGGCTGTTTTTTCTTTTTTTACCCATTTCCAGAACGTGATAGAAATTCTACATAAAGAACTTTCTGGTGTCGACCTTCACATTTTTTCACAGGAAGTACTATAACTGTGGGTTGTAACTCTAAACCCAATACTCAACATGTGCCCGGGACTTGGTTCTAATTTACAGTGTGGGTCTGCACCCACACACTTTCAGGGGTTTTGCTTGGGTTTGTCTCCCCTGACCTGGCAGCACTGTAACTATTCCGTGCATCCCATACTCTACTGCGAATCTGCTTGAGCACCATTTCTTCCTGTCCTAATCAAAACCCTCCATAGAACCAGTACACTTTTGTGTCAGGAAGGGCAGCCACAGTGCATAATCGTACATATCACAAATTCTCAACTTTGGTTATGGATAGGGATGAGGTTGCATCAGAGCTTTTTGACAATTTAGCCAAAGGAATTCCCATAGTGAATGCATCCACAAGTGGAAATCCACAATGCAGAGAAAGACTCAAGGAGAAATTTATAAAATTAGAAAGATTAAAAAAGACCTAAAACTCTAGATGGTGGGATAGTGCCACCCTTAAACAGTACCTGAGGCTTAACAGGGCCCCCAGGGGACTCCGTTCACAGATCTTTCCCACGTTTGACGACCTTGATGACAACTTACTAGGGAAATGGGAGGAGGCCCTCTCAGTGAACTCAAATACACTCATTCACATACTTATTGAAAAGGCTGAACGCAAGCTAGTTAAACAACAGTCAGAAATTTTAAATTGAGAAAAAGAAATCCAAGATCTTGATGTTAAAGAAGCTACTGAGACGAATTACACCATTCTCAACTAAATTCTCACCAAACACCAGAATGATATCAAAGACAGGAAGACGAGACAATTGAAGAGGGATGAGGCAGACTATAGAGAGGGACGAGTCTTTACGTTTGCTAGGAAGTATGATCAACTAGTACACAATGCAGCACGTGGGGACAAGACAATAAGAGTAGAAACAGTCTCCATCTCCTCCAGCTCCTCCTCACTCAATACTATTCTCCCGAGTGACAGCGAGTCGGAGAACTATAGTAAATCAGCAGAGACCAGGACTGACCACATCCAATTTTTTACGAGAGGTACAGACCATAAGACGGGCGAACAGAACACAGCAAAGACAAGGTACACTAGACAGAAAACCAGCAGAGGGAAAAGATCTGGACAAGGAAGAGTACAAAAGTAAATTGAGGTCCGAGGACGGAAAGAAACAAAAGCCACAGGGAAGAAGTTCAGGTCGTCAATCTCTCCTCCAAACCACTCACCAATGACACGATCTCCTTGATAAGCAAAGGCTTAAACTTTAATCCCCATGAATCAGGTGACCTATGCAGATCCAAGATTGATCTATTTAAATTCATCAGGAGACTCAAACTCAAAAAAACACTTTTCTGGGATACTCACTGCCAACAACAATATCATGACCATCTACAGTGATAATCCCTCGAACCTCCAAAGTAACAAAGACATTAAGGGCACACACCTACTGCTGTCACTCACGGACACGGATGATCCACCCAACAGCTTGGAACATCTCATGCACAAACTAGACATAGACACTGACTTAACTATCTCCACTATCTCAAAATAAAATCTAAATGGACACCCACACTACCAGGGAGTAACTCTGTAGACACCTTCTACAACTTGGTTTTAGAGGACAAAGACAGATATGAAAACAAGACTGTCAAAACTAAACGGAGAACGAAGGACAACTTATCTAGAAGTGAACGACTGGCCCTGAAAACATTAAGCTCAGACCAGGATATCATCATTAGAGAGGCGGACAAAGAGGGAAATGTGATAGTCATGAATAGTACAGACTATCACAATGAGATAATGACACAGCTACAAGACACCGCTTGCTATAAACTTCTCAACAGAAATCCTACTGGCCCCCCTGACTCTCCTTTTCAACAAACACCTGACTGACTGGCACACTTTAGGTCTCATAGATGAAGATGAGGTGCTTTATATGAAGGTAGTAAGACCCACCTTTCCTTGGATGTATACCCTCCCCAAGGTACACAAACAGGATACACTTCCACCGGGTAGACCGATTGTCTCCGGTATCGGGGGGCCCACAGAGAGACTAGCACAGTAGGTCGACCTGTTTTTTAGCCCTATGGTCAAGAACCTGCCTTCCTTTATTCAGGACACTTACACATTTGAGTGTCCTTGCTGATGTTCAATGGCAACCGGGCATGATCACGGCCACCTTGGATGTGGTATCACTATATAACTCCATTAAACCTGCTTGAGGTCTCAAGGCGGTCACGCATTTCCTACACAACAGGCCAGCCACCCTCTGGCAACATACGAATATGCTCGTATCCATGATGGATATTATACTCAATAACAACTGCTTCATGTACGACAGACAATGGTAAAGACAGATCAAGGGTGGAGCCACGGGTTCGAGATTTTCGCCCTCCTTTGCCAACCTATACATGGGCTCACTAGAATCTAAATGGATATGGGGTAAGAAAGGTGCCCCATGGACAGACTGTATCATATACTGGTGACATTACATTGATTATTATTATTATTATTTAAGAAGCTTATAAAGCGCACAGCTACCCCCAAAAGGAGGTGTCCCGGCACTGTGAAATACATGTCATTCATGAGGTGGAACTACCAGGTGCATGTCCATCATAACCCGGAACTACAGAGAGCCTCAGAGGATAAATAAATTTAAGGATTAGAATACAGCCAGGTCTTGAGTTTCCGTCGGAATACTTGCTCTGACTCAATGAACCTGAGGTCCAGAGGAAGGCTGTTTCAATACTTGGCCACGGACACTCCAAACGTTCTGCCCCCACTCCTGGAGAGACGAAATCTGGGTGCCACCAAAAGGCGAAGGCTGTTTGATCTCAAGGATCTGACGGATACAGATAGTTTGAGTATTTTACTCAGGTAAGCCGGGCCAATTCTGTTTATAGCACGAAAGGCAAGGATCAGAATTTTAATTTGAATGCGACGGGAGATGGGGAGCCAATGCAATTCTTTCCGGTAGGCTGCTACAGAGTTACGAACAGGGATATTTCCAATGAGTCTAGCCGCCGCATTCTGAACAACTTGTAGCCTTTCAATAAGGTAGAGGGGGGAGCCGGCATACAGGCTGTTGGCATAGTCTAGGTGTGCCGTGATAAGAGCTTGGACAATCGTTTTGCGGGACACCAAAGGGAGATAGGGAAAAATCTTCCTAATCATGCGCAGTTTGCCAAAGCAGGCAGAGGTGATTCTATTGACCTGAGCTTTACAGGACATAGAGTTGATGACTGTCTTCTACTCTGGTCAGGCTCACAAGAAAAATTTGAGGCTTTCTGTGACCACCTCAATGCCAATGACATGGACACGAGGTTCACATGTAACTCCAGCACTACCAATGTCACCTTCCTGGACGTGGAACTTTATGTGAAAGAAAACACACTTCACAGCCGACTCTACCGCAAGGAAACCTCTTGCAATACCATCCTACATGCAGAAAGCTCCCACCCTATACATCAAATACAGGCCATTCCCTACGGGGAATTCACTAGAGCGAGGAGAAACTACAGTGAGGACACATAATTTGAGAACTGCTTGGTTGACATGAGAAACAGGTTTTCAAGAAGGGGATACAAACCACACATCATACACAAAGCCACTCAGAGAATTGGGAAAACAAAGAGAGACACCACACTTCGTGCAAAAGACTCGCCTAAATCACAGACCCAACCAGTAAGACTTATCACAGACTATAATGACATGAGGTTTGTGATAAGGAAAAGCCTCAATAAACACTAGGACATTCTACGAGCTGACAAAACACTATGGGAGTTCATTACAACAAGGCCCCAGATCACCCACAGGCATGGTAGAACGCGGAGAAACAGACTCAGCCCCACAGTTCCATGACCACTACAACTTCCTCCTGGCTTACTCCACACATGAAAGGTTTCTTCAAATGTGGCTGCTGTGGAGTTTGCAAATGGGCTCAAAATGGTGTCAAGACTTTCACTGGTTTCATCAAACGCAACTATCAAATCAATCGCAACAGCAACTGCAATACAAAGTATGTTGTGTACATTCTGAAATGCACATGCAAGAGCCAGTACGCTGGGAGCACTATCAGTCCCTTGAAAGAATGAATCATTGAGCATGTCAGGCCAATGCAACACGAAGATGCAAGATATCCCATGGCCTTGCATGTGGCATCCTGTCCCTCACAAGGTTTACAGAAAAGATTCACATTTTTTGGCATGGATGTGATGCAACCAAGCATCAGAGGTAGAAATCTCGAACTCAGATTGAGACGTCTGGAGGCAAACCTGGATCATATGTCTTCATAACGTAAAACATGGACTAAACATTGACCACGAACTGCAGAATTTCCTAGGCACTTGATGCCTTTCCCGTCGCTTGTTTGAACTATCTGTTTTTCTCTCTACACTAGGAACCTGGATCCTAACTAAACATCATGCACCTCACTAAGCCCCATGAACTGCCGAAGCAGCGTTCTGCAATAGGAATACAAACACACCACATCAGGACTGCGCACATCATGCCGATCTGCTTTTCCCTGTGAAGATGGTTACCCATTGTCTGCTGTTGATTAATGTACAGAAATACACTATTTGAATTAATACTAGTGTACTGAATTTTGCCTCTTCACGATTTAATATGATTAGTCACTCTATAATATTTCTCGTTGTGCTAACTCTTTCCCTTTAACCCCTTCGCCGCGGGGGAGATGGGGGCTGCGCGAGGCGCCGCGGTACTCATGACAAGCTCAGCTCATCATGAGGCACAGTGGAGCTGTGCTCATGACGAGGTGAGCTCGTCATGACTCTGCCCACTTAATGGAACGCCCCGCACAGGAGGGGAATTAGCCCAGCGTGGGCGTTGCACTACAGGAAAGCGAGACTGAGCTGTCGACCGTCTGTCCTGTATCAATGGATAAGCAAGCCAACTTCGCTCTTCATTTATTTTTGATCTTAAAATAATCTAGTGAATCCTTTAACTGATAGCAAATTACCCGACAGGACCTTCCGTAAGACGGACTTACCCGTCCGCTTAATACCTTGGGACTCTGAATATTCGGGGTTAGTGAAAGACCTGTCCTCCCCACTCACCTTATGTGGCGTGTGCTCTACACTTTCCACTCACAAAGTAACCAGTGTCAAGACCGGGTTGGAATTATCACCGGTCCAGCGGTGAGTCTATTACTTGGTTTTTATCCGATTTTTTTACTGCAAAACCAAACCCGATCTTCTGTAATTTCAAGTTTAGATTACCGGCGTGCCTTTCCTTCCAGCCCACTTTCCCAATTCTATTTCCCCAGATTATCGCATGATACTTTTTCTCGTCTTACAGGTAGATCTTTGACTTTGTCTAAACACTTTAGATATCCTGTCTACGGTGATTCACTGCATGTGACATTTAGACATTTACATGGTTTCAACTTTCTTAGTGCTAAATCAACCTGCTCCTGTTTCTTTCTTTCCCTATCTAACTCATGTCGGACACATGTACGAGTTACGATTGTCATGATGATGCCAATAACCTTTTAAAGTCACAATTATTCTCACTTACCTACACGTTACCTCACCATTGTCTCCATGTTATTAAGTATGCTTTGAATACGTCCATGACCATCCTGTGTTTCTTTTGTTTTTTCTAAATATTCATATTAGTCAAGCTCACTTTTCCACGAGACGCTTCTTAACCGTTTGCTGTGAAGTCACTTATTTTGACCTTTTTTCATGACTCCCATAGGGTTTCAAGACTTAGAGGGGTGCTTTCTACTACGTCACCACACATATGTCTACCCTCTTGCTCCATATATTGTTTGCCATTTTCTTTGTTTTATACAACACTTCTTATGTCTTTCCCAGCCCTGAGGAGTCACGGGTTAAATCCCATGTGTTGGCTGGTTTTTCTTTCTTTACCCATTTCAAGAACGTGATACAAATTCAACATAAAGAACTTGCTGGTATCGACCTTCACATTTTTTCCCAAGAAGTACTATAACTGTGGGTTGTAACTCTAAACCAAATACTCTGAACGTGTGCCCGGGACTTGGTTCTGCCCCACATGTAGTGTTGGTGCATGGTTGATTAATAAATACACATTATAAGAAGATGTGTTATGAACTGAATATGCATTGTCTAAATATACAACAAAGCCAAAGTCTCTTGAGACAGGAACAAGGAATGTAGATTACAGGGAAAAGGAGCTGGGAGGTGATAACACACATTCCATTTTATCTTCAAAGCTTAAAGTAGAAACTGAAATCACAAGTTTTTCCACACTGCAAAAACACAGCACAATTATCTAAACTCAACACATTAACATCCACGATTAATTAATTAAGCAGGGTTTTAAATGAAAACATTTAAGACTGAAAACATTTTGACCAAGCCTCATTTCATGTTTCATGTGCTATCTGTTTTCACTTGCACCAAAATCTGCGTGCCAATTTAAATGCAGTCTTTCTGAAACACAAAACAGATCTATGCTTAATCTTGATTAAATCTAGCTCTATCAACCCTCTTTGATGATCACAAATCATGATACCTCAAATGATTTGTAAATCATCGCACTTATTTAATCTCACAGGTGACATTTTTATTTCAAAAGATGAGCATATAACAATTTCACCTCTATTTCTAAGGCAACACATGTTTTGTCTGTAATATGTAGCCAAGCTCAAATGTTTAGTGCAGATTTCTATAAGTAGCTTCTTGGAACAGTTAGTCTTCTCTAAAATAAGTAACTAAAATAATAAAAGGAGAATTCAACAGGACAGTTTTCAGCATTTCTTTGCTCTTTGTCATAAGCTTGCCATCAGTATGGCTCATACAGTGTGGCATTCTGTACTTTTTCCATGCAAATGTGACCCCTTAGGTGCTGAGAAAGTCTGACAGAGCACCATCAATTCATTGCACTTTTTCAACCCAAGCCTTTCACTTTTATTTCACTTTGATGAGATTCAGATGTTTCAGCACAGCATCTCTCAGATCAAAGTCGTTGCACCATCCATTATGCAGATCTTGTGTAGCAACTACAATCTGGTGAGAAACTGCACGCTCTACATCAACCAGACCTACACAGCAATAGCTAGTGTTTTCATCAGTGCTTTTCACAAGTGCATTTGCATGTGCATTTTCAAGCCACTTCGGTGATGCTGAAACACAGTCTTTTGAAAAGTGTAACTCTGTGCTGCCTTTGTGTTGCTTTATTATGCTTGAAACTTCAGGCAGATGGCTACAATCCAATCTTTTTTTTTTTTGGTGTAAGAAGTTTATTGCACTTTCCAGAGAAATTATTACATAGTCTCTCGCCTACAACCTCAACAGGCCGGCTACATTCTCGTGCATCATATAATGAACGTTATAGTTGTACACGGCCCATCAGCCGACATCCATTGGACCGGCGGCGTTGTGAGTGATAACCTCAGAAATATAGATCAGTGCTATACTCGCTTACATGCATGTTAGTGTTCTTACTTTTTTCCATTTTTTGCATGAGATAACAAAACATAACAGTGTATGACTTAAATAAAAAGTAACCTCTAGTGACAAGTACTCTGCGTCACAGCATCCTCCCTCCTCATCAGCACTTTACAGTCCAGTGCTCCATTCTATGCATACATCCTTAGACCTTACCATTAACCGTCATCTGTCTCTGTTGCGCCATGTTCCAGCAAATAGGTACGCAAGAACGACCAGTAGTCTCTGGGCCGAGATCTGACCGGCAGCTCTTCCTCGTATGTTGCCAGTGTGTCTCAACAGTACGTCAGATCTTCTAGCCAGTTTTTGACCTCTGGGCCCCTCCTGCTGTTCCAATGAAGTGATACCCTTTGTTTGGCCAATAACAGTGCAACAACACAGAATTTGCGTTTCTGAGCTCTCAGGTGCGGGACAATACCCAACAGACAGATTTTCGCTTCACACATCAGGGAAGCCCCAAGCATTTCATTCAGCACTTGCACTACCTGCTGCCAGTATCCCGCTACTTTACGACAGTGCCAAGCTAAATGCATGAAGTCTGCATTATCTTGCTCACGCCTGTTGCACTTAGAGTCCTCCCTTAAGCCGTATTTGTGCAGCCTCTGCGGCGTATAATACACCTGATGCATGTACTTATAATGAATGATTCTTAAGTTACCGTTCGGCGTCAACATGCCAGTAAGCATACAAGTGGTAGCCCATTCATCATCAGATAGAGGTGTTTCCAGTACAGCACTCCATTTGTCCTTAGCCTTGTCAGTGTTTCCACCCACTGCATATTGTATGCTTGTGTATAATTTGGATACCAGGTGAGAAGCCGTAGGCGTAGTGAGGATCAGTTGTAATGGTGCAAGTGTCTTTGGCTCGTCTGGGTATGCAGGATAGTGTTCTTTAATTGCCCTTTGCAGCCTGTAGTAATTAAAACTGAAAAGTAGAGATGGGTTGCTGATATACTTCAGCTTGTCCAGTGTCTGAAAGACACCATTGATGTATAAGTCGCCTAGTCTGTCTATACCTGCCCACCTCAACAGATCCATGCCAACCTGTTCTTGTGTGACCGAAATAGCAGGGTGGTGAGCCAGCGGAAGCGCAGGTGCGTACAGTGGTAGGCTGTCCGCCGCTTTCCCCATCAGTCTCCACGCCTCCGTGGTGGTGTTAACGGGATTGATGTCATGGTCGTGCAGCCTAGGGCGTTTATGTGGTAGAATGTTAGCTAGTGGGATCGGGTGTGTATCTCCTGCTTCCACTGCCACATGTGTTAAAAAGGGTATTTCGTGGTACCAGTAGTGCGCGAACTGCGCCTGAGCGCATAAATAGTAAAGATAGAAATCCGGAACCTTGAAACCTCCCTTAGCATATGGCAGTGTCATGGTGTGTAGGTCAATCCTCGCCTGTTTTCCCGCCCAGAGCAAGTTGAGCACCAGTGTTTTGATATTGCGAAATACTTCAGCTGGGGGTTTTATCGGTATATTGTTGAACAAATATAGGAACTTGGGCAAGAGTACCATTTTAACTACAGCTGCTCTGTCCGCCAGGGAGAGGGGTAGTTTATTCCATCGTCTAATTTTATCTTCGAGGGACGCTATGGTTCTGCCATAATTAGTGCGGATGACCAATTCAGGATCCCTATGGAACCATACCCCTAAATATTTCGTCGGGTCATCCTGCCATTCCAGTGGGTAATCTAAGGGTGTCGGGCGTGTGTTAGTGACAGGATAAGGGATTAATCCCAGTTGATCTGTAATCCGGAATGTTGACCAAATTTTATGTACTCCCTTAAAAGCGGATTTAAGTGTTGTTCTGGGTTCTTAACATATAGCATCATATCATACGCGTAAAGCGAGATGTGTATGGGACGTGTAGGCATTTGTATGGCAGAGTAGTGATGATGCTGTCTGATTTTGCAAGCTAGCGGTTCTAAGATTAAGGCAAAGAGCATCGGCGAGAGTGGACAACCCTGCCTGGTGCCGCGGCATATCTGAATGGGCTCTGAAATATACTTGTTTATTCTAATGCGCGCTGTTAAGTTGGTGTATAACATCGAAATCCATCCCATAAAGATAGGGGGAAATCCCATACGTATCAGAACCGCTTGGATGAAGGACCAGCCGATGGTATCGAATGCCTTAGCAGCATCCAGCAACACTGCCACAGCTCTCGTTTCAGGAGCCAGATAGTGCGCCAAAGCAAACAGTGTGCGCGTGTTATGTGTGGTGGACCTATCCGGGATGAAGCCGGATTGATCAGGTCGTATTAACAGGGGCATAAGCGGTTTAAGCCTATCTGCGAGCAAGCTTGCTATTATCTTTGTGTCTACGTTTAATAGTGAAAGGGGGCGATACGAGTCACATTTATCCTCCTTCTTGCCTGGCTTTAAGAACGCAATGAGCAAGGCCTCCCTCATAGACCCTGGCAATGTCTGGGCCTCGTGTGCTGCCCCATATAGCCTCACTAAGTGCGGAGCCAGCAAGTCTGCAAACATTTTATAGAATTCTGTCACGGAGCCATCAGGCCCCGGTGCCTTGCCGTTAGGTAACCGCTTAATTGTATCCTTGACCTCTTCCACTGTGATAGGGCGTGCTAGATATTCCCTGTGACCGTCCGCCAGCCATGCAATTTCGACGTCTGCCATATATGCCAGTAACTCTTCCTGTGGGGGGGATGGACGTGCTTCATAAAGTGTACTATAAGCTGTCATAAATTCTTTTAGTATCCCTTTAATGTCTCTAACCACCTCACCTGCCCGTGTACATATGGATGTAACGTGTTGTGGTGCTCTCCCTGAGCATATTTTTTTGGCCAGTGCCCTGCCCGGTCTGCCTCCCTCCCCGTATCGCCGAGCGGTTGCTCGTTTGGACACATAATTAAGTTTGTCAGAGGCAAACTGTCTATGTTCCACCAACAGAGTTTGAATCTCTCCCAATACCTTAGTGTCTCCTGTCTCCGTGTAGACCTGTTCCAATGCTTGTATGGCCCTCTCTCGTGTGTGTAGTTGCTGTCTTATATCCTTTAGGATGTCCTCAGTTGTGGGGCAGTTCAGGTCAAAATAATCTACAATTGCTTTTTGGACTGTGTCTACATATAAGGGGTCTCGCAACGCAGCTGCATTAAAATGCCAAGTGAAAGGTGTTGGCTCGTAGTGTGGGATGGTAACCTCCAGCATCACGGGATTGTGGTCAGACAGTGTTCTTGGCAGGTGTTTGATATGTGTAACCCACGTTAGTACTTCATGCGTGCCCAGCCAGTAGTCCAGTCTGGACCAACTATTATGTGCCGCGTTGATGTGTGTCGCCACTGCCTCCCCCGGGTGACGAACCCTCCACAGATCTACCATCTGCAGGTCTTCCATGGCGTCTTTGTACAATCCAATCTTTGTAAAATCTGTTGTTCTGCACACATTATCTTCGAGACCTCATTATGATCTGATTTCAGAGAAACTGGCAATCTATACCTGGGCATCAGTTTTTGAAATAACACATTTGCTACTATGCAGTTGTCATTTTTCTCAAAATAAACAGTATTCTTTTCATATTCACCTGTGGAAATCCCACTGAATGTGTAGGCCTACAGAATAAAATTTTGTGCAACTGAATTACCATTTCTCTCTCCCATGACAACAGTGAATCCTATTTGAGCAGATCTACTGCATGTTATGGTAAGGGCAATTTATTTTGAATTTTGGGCAAAGGTAACTACTGAAAGCCATGAAGCTTTGACAACATGATGTATAACGAGTACAGCATGTGCTGCTCTTAATGTGTCATTTTAAATTTTCAAATATGGGCCAAATCTAATATGTCAGTTAGTGCTGCAGTCACCAAATAACAGTGTCAAAGCATTAGAGAGAGAGCGAGGTCACAGTGTGGACGGCCAAATGATAGGACCGATCACCTGGTTTGTTTGATGGTTATCCACAAACTATGTGTGCTGGATTTGGTTTGACCAGACTTTCCAATTGAGTCTTAGATATCACGACTCTGGTTCTCTCTTTTTCCTTTTTCATACATGTGCCTCTCGCTCTCTCTCTATTGCTTTGACACTGTTATTTGATGACTGCAGCACTAACTGACATATTAGATTTGCCAGTTCTTAGCCAGTAAGATGCTTGGCTTATAGACCTCCTAAGTTCCTTTCTGTTGTTCATATATTGTTACTGGGGAAATGAACCAGTAGTAGGTCTTTAAACTTTTCCCTTTGACCCCACTCTCCCTGTTTAGTTGTCCAATGGAAGCGGATCAGACACATCCTTGTGTGTCAGCCTCAGTAAAGGCTTAGCCACTAGGGAAAGGTTTAATAACCACTCCCAATAGCAGCTAACCATTCCCAAAAATGTCCTGAATTCTTTCTGAATTTGAGGTGGATTAATCTAGTGAATTATTTCCACTCTGGTGACACCTTCCTACCTCCCTTTCCAATTATGTGTCCCAGACATTCATTTTCTTTTTGACAGTACTCCTGACTATTCTCATGCAATGGCACTGTGACATGAACTTGGCAATAATCAATAACAGTAAATCATTCTTCAGCACATGGAATGTGAAAAAATATATTGGCTGGATTCGGTACCACAGGACAACATGAAAAAGGTATGCTATTAATCTCCTGCACTAATCTATTCTTTTCATTTAGTTTCTGTGAACCTTTGATCAGAAAGTTACATAAACTTCCAATCAATTCCACCAAAAAATATTTACTCAGTGTATCTCTAATTGTTGGTAACATTTCTGCAACTGACAGTGTTCTTGAATACATGCCATCTGGTTCTGATTTGAATAAGACATGTTCTGCACATTTTATTAATCTGACATCCTTCTCTGTGAACTCCCTTACTTCTGTGTTTATTATTTCTTTCAAATCAGAAGATAATTTTTCAACTGTCTTTTTTGAAAAAAATGTTACAGCTGTCCCTTGTTGGGCCATTTTAAAATGTACATCCTCATCAGGAATCTGATAATTAGCATTATCTGGTGTACAGTAATCTGTGCTGTTTAATTTGCAAAACAACTGTTTTTCGGTTAGGCCTGAGTCACAAACAACAAATTGGTAACTTTCCTCAAATGGGCCTATTTTTGGTGCAAATTCTTCTAAAACTGGGTTTGTAATTTCTTTGTTTAAAATTCCTACAACTAAGTCTGGACCTTCCACTGCTTTCACAATGGATTTGGTAAATTCAGAATTGTGAGGGGTAAAACTCTCATTTTCAAATACAGCAACCTGTTGAACTGGGTTCTGATTTTGTTTCTGGAAATAATTCACATTTGCTCTGGACAACTTATTTAAATTAATTTGAGCATTTACCATATTTTGTTGGACCATCCGTGCTTTAGAAATCCCTGCCATTGGTACCTGTTTGTGAACTGACATTTGCATTTGCTTAATTGGCATATTTTGCACCTGCATTTCTCTCTGTGTTTGTGCATCATGTTCACTGCTACGTTTTTTTCCAGGAACAGAAAATGATGGTGCATTCATGCAAACCCTTTTCATTGTCTCCTCACCTGGCCTTTGTACAACAACTTTAGAATCAAACCACAATTCAGTTTGCATGGCAATCTAAAAGAACATTTCCAAATTAAGGCACAACTCTTTTAAAAATGTCAACAAATCCATCAACTTGTGGGTACCACAGCAAAAGTTTGTCTCTCAATTTTGGGAATGCTGCAAATTCACTTTTGTTCCTTGGCACATGAACATGTTCTTCTACCACCTTTTCTTTCAATGAATAAGCAAAATCTTCTCCCTCATCCTGTTTATTATTTTCCTCAACTAGGTCTGGTGGTTTGGTGGTTTCTTTTTCTTCTCATGTTTTTTTGCCCACTTGTCTACTAATTTCTCAAACCCATTGAATTTGAAAAGATGTTTTATTATTTCTGCAATGTGCACTTGTATTCCTGAAGAACACATTTTCTCATTTGCTTCATCATCCACATGTACCCTGAAACTTTTCCTGAAATGGAAAACTTCCTGAAACATCAATTTCATAATTTTGAGCCAAATCTGTCAGTCCATCATGCGTAGTTACTGCACATGTAGCTGTTTCCTTACAAAGGGAAATTAATTATTTTTCCTGCCACTGGTTCACATTTTCATGATTTAAATAGCAAGGACTGTTAATTTATTCGTATTCAAATGTTGAATTTAAAACACTAACCTGTCTCTCTTTTTCATGGTATGTGTTAATTTGTTTCCCCATGCTCTCTATCTTTTTAATCACATTTGCTTCCTTAAAGCAGGTTTGAAAAATCCCATCTTCAAATATATTCATTTTATCCTGGGATGCAGATGTTGTAAAGACCATTTCCCCCCACCTTTCAGTGCTTGGACTGTCTGGGGTCATTTCTGTTCAATAATCTGTGAATTCTGAGTTTCTGAAATAAACCCTAACAAAATCACTCCTTCTGCAGGTCTTTGAACCTTTTGACTAGGGACCACATTAATTGGGACAGTCATAATTTTTCTAGGCATTGCCTGTGCATCTGCAGTTTGTAATTTCTGGACTAAATCAGTCACATTTGAAGCAGTAACACCTGGATATATCACTGTTAGTGCTGAATCAACAGGTAGTGGGTCAATCTGAAATGTCTGCACAGTTCTCTCAATCTGTGTTTCTCTCTGTTCCACAGAAGCAGTGGCCACTGTAGTACTTACTTGTATTTTTAATGGGAACCACGTAAAGTGGCGGACACTCAGTATCCAATGCATCCAAAATGTAATCCCCTGAATCGTTATTTATTCGAAGCTTTTTGTCATCATTAATTCCCTCTCCTACATCTGGTGCTTTACCTTTTTATCCTCACCTGCTTTATCTCGTGCTGTCTTTTCCCACATGCTTAAAGCTTCAAATTGTGCAGTTCTAGATGGTGTCTTTATTTCACATAACACTTCCCTTAATTTGTCAATAATTTGCAATTCAAATTTACCATATTTTGGAAACCTCAGAGGATCCTTTTTCAGTAATCTTGCACCATTGGTGAACCCACATACATGAATGTTGTCCCAAATTGGTAGACATAAAATGCACAGGTGTTCCTTCAGGAACATCACCATTTAATAACGGAATGTTCACTTTTCCTCCCAACAGTTTCTTTAAACCTTCAAACATTTTTATTTCAACAATAGTTCAATGCAATTTCTTTTCTCCAACGCTGTCAGTTTCAATTTCAGTCATTTTAACTCCTACTACTGACCCTCTCAACTGCAATATTTTTCAGAGTTTTTCTTTATCAAAATTCTGTTAGTCACGACATAAAAACATTTGCTACTCTGCCTGTTGCACTAAATAAAAGATAGATTTCTTTCACTGCGAGTTACACTTTCCGCTTACTCTTCACAAAGTAAGAACTTCCGTTTACTCTTCAAACACTGCGAGTAAATCCCTTCTGCTTACCCTTCACTCAAGCTCTGAATAACCTGCTAATCCTTCAGTGTTACCCTTTCAAGGTGATATAACACCAAAGTAAGTATCATCAGTGAACTCTTTTGCCATCACAGAGAAAGTATAGGAGGCCCCCTAATATGAGGTCTGGGACCAGGGGAATGAGAAAATTATTCTAATCCCACAAGATTATTGGCACAACCACCAGTATAAAGTATTGTTTATTAAGATTTCACTGTATACGTAAATGTTGGCATGCACGAGAAATGTTACCTATAGGACACTGCAGAAATGTCTGATTTTTATAAATGTCAATAATAGCAACGTTTAGTAGTAGGATTTAGATGCTATAGCCTATGGTGATAAAAACTATTTCCTATATAGTTTGTGACAGTCAGATATATTGGACAAATGCTTAAAGGTACTGTGTGTATGTTCAATTATTATCTAGTAATTTTGTGTTTCTTTATAGAAACTGTCCTGAAGGTTTTTAACCGAAACGCCGTGTCGACTTGTGTTCTCAAGAACATTTTTAATGTATTATGTAATATTTTGTAATATTTGTAAAACATGATGTATTCAACAATTGTATGAAAACCAAAAATTTTAACTTGTCCAGAAGTATAATAAATTTATGTTCAATTTTTAAACTAATTTTGTTGTAGTGCTTTAACCTGTCACAAATACACATGAAATTGTTTCTGAGTGATTGTTATAACTGCATGCTGTTTTTCAGTCTAAGATTGATAGATACTTGATTTGTTGTGATTTAGATAACATCTTTATATATTCTTGGTGGTTGCATCTACAAATCAAATTAAGTGTAGTGGGTACTAAATCCCAGGTGATCATTCCCACGGGCATCTTTGACTTTAGGGACATTGTAACTTTTTTTCTCTTTTGCCATCAACCACACTAACTTTTACACAGATAATAGTCCCTAATTTAACACTGCCAGCCCTGCGTAGCTTCTCAGTGCTATTCCAACAGACGAGTGACTTCACTGCAGTGTTGCTTCCATTTACCACCTGCTATTCCTTCCCGGAATTTCCAGACAACATAAAAGAAGACACTAACTTTTCATGTTAAGAAAATATAATCAAAAAATTCTGTCCTATGCAATTACCAATATAATCAATAAAACCATCAAGTCAAAATGAGTAGAATTTCACCAACAGTCAAAATCCGTACTATTTTCAACACTTCAAAAAATAACAAAACATACCTACTAGCCCATTAACAACATTTCACAACCCTATTGATACTCACACCACTCCAGCAATCGCCTTCTTGCATCACCTTCAACTACTGCTTTGCCAGTCTTCAGGTTCTGAGTATTGGAGTCAGGAATCAGGACTTGGACATTTATCTAACTTGGGCAATTATTTTCTAGTGCTATTTAGGCTTTTTAAATAAAACTATGCTCCTTTTGGTGATGGTGTTAACCTTACTTCTGCTACCAGAAACTGATGGTGTTAACCATACCCATGCTACCAGAAACTGATCCAGCGGTAATTTCGCAGTAATTTCTCAATGCAAAACCTCATTTACCTCTATTTTACCGCTGTATAGGTGAATGGACCTTTGCCACCGTGTATCCCCTTCAGGAGACTTTATGTATAGGCATTTATTTATATAGCGCACTACTTACCCGTAGGGTCCCAAGGCGCTTCGACCGCTGCGAAACCCTTCCTGGCTTCCCTGAGAGATGGTCCCTTAATGGGTATCTCCAGGGTGAGGCCAGGCATCCCCGGCGGTCTGGTGGGGCCGTTAGTGAAGATGAGGCAAGCTAATGCCCAGAGTTGCCGAGTGTGATCGCAGATCAGAGTGGGCACCGAGGCGAGAGAATTATCGAGTCCGCTGACCCTGGTCCAGAAACCTGCCGCGCCGGGAATCGAACCCTGGTCCCGGGCCGTCCTCTGCTCTCGGGTCTGTCGCCTCTAACCAGTGAGCCACACTACTTCACTAGTGAGCCACACTACTTCACTAGTGAGCCACACTACTTCACTAGTGAGCCACACTACTTCACTAAACATAAACATGATAATCAAAATGCAATTAATATTTAAGCCAATAGAGAGAGTTGTGAGAATTTTAAAGGGTTTTATTTTCTAGTTAAACAGTTAAGGTTCTCTGACCCTTTATTCATTAGTCAAATATCAATCAGGTAACAGAATTGAAAATAGGAAAAATATAATTAATACTGAACATATTACAGACTGGATACAAGGCATTCCATAAAGGAATTCTTTAAAGAGTTCAGGGAAATATAATTCATGAGTGAGTTTTGCAAGCCTAATAAAAAATTATTAATTGGCAAAAATCACCCATAAAGAGAAATACATGCATATGACAAATACATCTTTTCAATACTAGTTAATTAGTGAAAGCATAAACTTATAGTTTTAGCATTTAAATCTAAACCTTTTCCATCAGCTGCACTCTCTGCCCTGGACTGTTCATCTGAGAGAGGCTGCCCTCCCTACACAAGACATCAGGGGAATGTGATCTGCCTTACCAAAAATATGATGTGCAAGGCTAGCCTATGCCTCTCTGCCCCCCTCCTCCCTCTATCTCTCCTTGGACGCAATCTCCTCCCAGGCTGCTCCCGCGACGTTCAAGTACCTAACCCATATGATGTCTGGTCTCATCTTCTTCTTCTCATTTCCTCCCTCTAAACTTCTAAGGCTCTAAGGCTGACACGCCCACTATGGGGTAATTTTTAGGTCAAGTCTTCGCAGCGCATGCACTGTAAAGGAAAACTACCTTTTCCTAGCGCTTAGGCTTTTCAGCCAAGCACGTGCACGCGTTGCCATTGCCTTCAACGGCAATGGGTGCACGTCAGGAGATCCACTCACGAGAGCGCGCGGCCCATCTATTCGCAATTATCGCTCCCGCGAGTGAATCCCTCCCCCCTGCTGCTGCGGGAGCGCTTGTTCCCAATGGCCACCACGACCACGCTGTCCTGCTGCGTAGGCCATGAATAACTCTAAGCGCTGCTGCAGGGCTTACCCAGTGCCAATACTGCGCAAAATGTTGTAAGCTTATTTGCTGTAAACCCTTTAAAATACATTGGACATATAAATGTGAACATACCCTTACAAACCCCACAGGCTGCCTGGTCGTTGTTTCCTTGCAGTCTCATCCCACACACCGAACATTCACTCGGTGACCACTTTCAGATTTTTTTAACTCGTTGAGTGAGACCTAAGGTCGCAAGTGCCGCTAAAAACTCATTATTTGCTCTGGTGACAGCTATGGGTGCTTCGGGGAGCGCTTGTGAGGGAAGAGCGACCCCGCAGAATGCGGGGTCAGCCAGTGAAAGCATGTGACCTAGGTCTCTTTGTGTTTCCATCTGAGCAGGCATTAAACAAGGATGCCTTGTAGAGAATAGAGAGGGACTCAGAAGACGAAGAAAATCATATTGTGCCACAACATAATATAAAAAAAAGAACACTCAAGAGTGACGAAACAAAGAGAGTATGCCAGAGTTACAGAAAGGACTGGGTATAATGTATGGTTATCTTTTGATTTGTGGCCAGAAGGACTACTACACTAATATCACTTATTAGTGTTTGTGAATTACACCTATTATAACTTTCTGGTGTTATGGCTTCAAATTCATGACCACAAGGTCTGCACACTACTATCACTTCTTAGGGTTTGTAAAGTACAATCTACTGTAACTTTCTAATGTTATATGATGACACGGTGATATTAAATCTGCACAAAAACCTACCATATCTTTCATTTCACAAATTTTATTTTTTTAAAAATAGTTTTACATATAAATTCATTTGTTGCATTTGGTTACTGTAAACACATCACACTGGTTCAGAATATATCAGTTACATACAATTAAAATACACTTGTAACAATAAAAATAAAAATCATTTCATGCAAAACAAAACGTAAATTCTACAACTTTTAACAAGAATGTTTAAAAATGATGTCAGAGTGAGTCCTTTTGTCGACGCGTTTCGGTGCTTTACAGAATTTATAACACCTTCCTCAGGACAGACTTATTTAAAACCAAGTTTCTTCAATCTAAAAATAAATGCATACAATTAAAATCATATATTCTTTTAGGTGAATACAGAATACAGTACAAAGGCTATTGCAGGTTTACCACGTTTCACATTCTTAGCAAAGGAGAATTATCTTACTTGCTAACGGTTTATATTGGAGCCTTCAAATCTAATGGAGTTCCACACCCAGGGGGATAGGGTGTCTACAGATCCTCTGGTTTAGAATGTTTTTCTAAATTAAGAAAGTGAAAGTACAGTGCAAGCCAAAAGGGTTAGGAAAGGTGATAATTGGCCTAGATATGTCAAAAGATTAAGATAGCATCTAAAAACAATAAATGAAGAACCTGACAAGGTGAATGAAGTCACTTGAAAGCCACGACAGGCAAACGAGAACCCCAGGCGAAAGAGTCAAAGATTAAAAATACTGAATAACAAATTCAAAGGTCCTGAATGGACCTATGTGATTCTTGAAGAACTTGAGAACCTAGATTTAAATGAAGAAAGTGATGAGGAAATAATTGCAGATCACATTGACGAAGGAGAAGTGAGACCGCCTTGAAACAAAACCAGAAATTTAAAATTTCAAGGTAAAGAAAGAAGAGAAATCTTCTTAAAATGGCTAAGGATATAGTTGCTGAAAAACCAAAATTGTTTAAAGAAATGCTGTAGAGTATGCATATGTAGCATCTTATTAGTGATTATAGTATGGTGATGTTTAACTATAGCAATACCTTATTTAATGAACATAGAAAAGAGAAACAGTACAGAGACAAATGTGAAAAATATCTAACATAAAAGGAGATAGAGTAGAACTAGAAGCATCAGACAAGTCAGAAATACATCACATAGTAACAGATAATAACACAGATTTAAATGTTTTCACCAAGTTATTGTTTCAATACGTAGATACTATGGAGATTAGTGATTGTTATGTATGTATGAAATTACCAACTTCAGTAGCAGAAGGTGTTACATATCACCTTTTACCGTTAACATATGGCTTTTCATGTAGTGTATTACCAAGTCTGTTCTTTAAAACAGGCAAAAACTTAGATGTAATATTTCCAGACGTTCCTGTTTGAAAGAATATTAATCCAGTACTTAGTAGTCTAGCAGCGCAGTTTATGGGTGAATTTTTCTTAACACAAAATACAATAGATATAGCAGAAGCTCACAGGCATATTTTAACATGTTCATTAAAAGAAGAAGGAAAGATATTTTTGAATTTAGTAGAAGAAAGGAGACATGATTTCCAGAAGAAGGCCAACGAACAGAAATGTCATATGGGCAGAGAAAGAAAGAATTTATACATCTGGCTAGACTCAAGATGTGATGGCCCTCGATTTCAAAACGAAAGGGAAAATCTGTCTCTATAGATTAAAGACTGACTATAACAACATATTTATTGGTTCCAGTGAATGTGATCATAACTTCTTGGTAATTGGAGGATATGGACTAAAAGGGGGACCTCATCCAGTATTTCCTGGAATCTATTACATACATGGAAATAAAGCTTATTTCAAGCTACCTGCAAGATGGTATGTGTGCTGCTATTTTGGAATAGTATTCCCTAAAGTCTATTGTGAAAAGAATCACTGGAAGCAATGAAAACAATAATGAACTGATCCATAATAAGAGAGCTAGTTTTTCAGAAATAGTAGGAGTCGTATTTAGTGCATTGATACCTTCAGTGAGAATAATTCTGAATTCACAAAGAATTTGTCAATTGTCCATAGTAGTTGATCGTTTATCAACTGACACTGCTGGAGTTTTTCTAATGATCGATTCCGAAATGGTTGCGACCAGATCGATGGTTTTGCAGAATCGACTTGCCCTTGATATTTTATTCGCAAAAGAGGGTGGAGTCTGTAAAATGCTGAAAGCACAACATTGTTGCCCTTACATACCTGACAAAAGTGTAGAAATTGGGAAATACATTAAAAATATTACAAATTTGGAGAGGACATGAAACCACTGGAAGTTGACAGTGTATAGAAGAAATTAACAAATAGCCTAACATCGATAGGGTCAGGGTTTGCTAATTTTGGTAAAGGAATTGTAGCCCAAGTAATACAGCCTATACTAGGAGTAACTATGATAGGTTTAATAATAATGATTTAGTGCAAATGTTCTAGAAAGAGAAGAAGGTATGAGGTGAATAAACAAGAAAAGAAGAGAAGGTACGAAGAGATAAAGCTTGAGGAATTAAAAGAAGAATTATACAAGAAGCTGAAGACCATGAGAGAAAAAGATGAAGTGGAAATTCAAAAGACAGAGAAGGGAATCGAGATGTGCTATAGTTGGCATTTGATTTGGGTATGGGTAGTTATGGGATTGATGGAGCAAGGACTCGTGAAAAAGAGACTTACTCGGAAGCAATCCTCTCATATGATCCCGTAACAAAGTATTAATAATGTCTGTAATACTAATTATGCACAAAATTCCATATATTTCTAGGTAGGGGAAGCTTGCCTATGTGTTTTACTAACATATAACCCGAGTGTAATTAAAGAAGGCTGCTAACGCGGGAAAATGTACTGCGCATGCGTCAGCTGCATGATGTCTTAACGCTTGGAGGGAAAATTCTGCTTCTGCACGATAGCATCTAATATGGCCGCTTGAGAACTCACGTGCTAAGCATCTGCTTTGCTGAAACTAAACTGTATTATATACTAAGAGCTAATGTATAAATAGACTTTATAAGTAACTGGGATTAGAGTAGAGATAGGTGGTATACAGTGAAATCATTTTATTTGAATTTAATACTTTGTCTTTTTGACCTCTCTATTAGTTCATATTATGGGCCTCATAAAGATGCTAAAGTCTGACACCCACATGGGTTTGCCGCATGCGCAAGAAAGACAACTCCGGAGCAATGAGCTCAAGTCTTGGGACTCGTTCAAGGACATTTTCCACACATGTCCTGGAAACCAGCTGAGCATCCTAAGATTCAATTAACAACTGTGAAATTGTACACATTGTTGTGGATAAAGTTTACAAATATGGGTGGGAAATAAAGCTTGGGAGAACAAATTAATGGGCAAGAACTTAAAAGAAAGAACTTGAGAAAAGTATTAAAACCTAGAATGGTGTGATGATCATCCCCTCAGCTCGTCCAATAAGAAATAAGAGTTTCATAAGTTTGAAACATTTAGAGGTGGTACAGGCCATTAGGAAAGTATAATTGGGGTAGTTAGTTAGATTAGATACACATGGACCAGAACAATGAGAGACCAGGATGCTGTCTGAATGCTGATCGAATAACTGAAATTAGAATTAGAAGAAGATCGCAGAAGAATCGAGGAGGTAATAGAATTAGAAGAAGATCGCGGAAGAATCAAGGAGGAAGTTAGCATCAGAGAGGGGTGAGACGCAGGCGTCAAATCCAGTAGAGGTCATCTGTCCTGTCCTGTCCTATCAATCAATGGATCAATACCCTTTGTGGCCGAAAAGGTTTCATTAATGCGTGGTGATGGAATTAATCAATCTATCTTTATTAAGATCCCTAAGATCAATGCATAATCTGACCTTACCACTGGAACGTTTAACAAGTACTTATGAAGAAACCCACTCAGCAGACTCCACAGGTTCAATTATCATTTCTGCAACCAACTTCTCAAGTTCCTGGTGTGCTTCATCCCTAATGGAGATGGGTAAAGGTCTGACTTTGTGTATATATAGACACTGATGAAGCCTTAACGGTGAAACGCGTCTGTTGTCTTGGGGGCAGGGGGTCTGCCAATAAATCATCTTTAAATCACAGCTCGGAGTGCCGTCTACTTTCGTGATAAGAAGCGAGCATGTTTCACGAATATATATATATATATTTTTTATTGCTCCAAAAAACCACCAGCCTGCTGCACACTCGAGCGGGTGCTCTTCGAGGCGGGGTGTGCCACCCGAACAAATCGCTGCTACCACATTTCTTTCACATTCTTATGCGAACCAGAAACAGCACTCTCAGGGGGGGTTATCAAAGCCAACAGTTCTTTATTGGGTGAACCAGCACGGACAAGAAGCGTTTTGGCGCTTAGCCTTTGTCAATTGCGAATGCGAACGCGCCGCCATTCTTTTTAAACCACATTACTTCAATCACAGTATGTATGGCATGAACATAAAGAAAGGACAACAGAATAGCAAATATATCGCCATCTTTGAATGTGCAATTCTAACATGAAAAGAAAAAACATACATTTCAATAATCATGATAGTTCATAGTGGGGTAGAGAACATTCCTGGCAGCACACCAGCCAAAGGGAGACCTACTTACCGCTGGACGCCACTCCGCTCCTGGGGCCCTGACGCTGTGGTCTCGCCGCCCTACTCCATCGCGGCGGCTGGAGACTACAGCTCCCAGAGGGCAGAGCGACCACTTCCGGCCGGCCACTTCCTGCCGCTGCGCGCCCGGAGGCGCTACTTAACCAGGGCATCTCCTCGGTGGAGCGGGGAACATTCCTGGCAGCACACCAGCTAAAGGGAGACCTACTTACTGCTGGACGCCACTCCGCTCCTGGGGCCCTGACGCTGTGGTCTCGCCGCCCTACTCCATTGCGGCGGCTGGAGACTACAGCTCCCAGAGGGCAGAGCGACAACTTCCGGCCGGCCACTTCCTGCCGCTGCGCGCCCGGAGGCGCTACTTAACTAGGGCATCTCCTCGGTGGAGCGGGGAACATTCCTGGCAGCACACCAGCCAAAGGGAGACCTACTTACCGCTGGATGCCACTCCGCTCCTGGGGCCCTGACGCTGTGGTCTCGCCGCCCTACTCCATCGCGGCGGCTGGAGACTACAGCTCCCAGAGGGCAGAGCGACCACTTCCGGCCGGCCACTTCCTGCCGCTGCGCGCCCGGAGGCGCTACTTAACCAGCGCATCTCCTCGGTGGAGCGGGGAACATTCCTGGCAGCACACCAGCCAAAGGGAGACCTACTTACCGCTGGACGCCACTCCGCTCCTGGGGCCCTGACGCTGTGGTCTCGCCGCCCTACTCCATTGCGGCGGCTGGAGACTACAGCTCCCAGAGGGCAGAGCGACCACTTCCGGCCAGCCACTTCCTGCCGCTGCGCGCCCAGAGGCGCTACTTAACCAGGGCATCTCCTCCGCGTCGCGGACGCGCGCGGACGGCGCCGGGCGAAGCCTGGGCAAAGGGCGGGCCCTCTGAGGCCCTCAGAGGTCATCAGTGGTCGGGTGGGCCACCCATCTAACGTGCCCCTTTAAAGGTGAGTATTTATTACGGCTGATAAAATGGGCAAACGTAACGCTACAAGCAACACCACAAATCTAGTCACCCAGGACGCTGAAACCTCTGCATCTCTCATAACGTCTTTTGAAACACTAATAGACACTGCATTCAATGAGATTGCCGAAACTGAGAGGAGGCTTTCCATGGGTTCACTTACCACTAACCAACTAAGTACAACAGGTAGCTCAAATGGTAACACGCATATATTTCCTGAAGTTATCGTGGTAAAACCACAATCTGCTGTTAGTTTGCCCATTGTCCTTGAAGACAGAAACACTACCATTTACACAGTCCCAGTCGCAGCTCCGGACCCTGCCTCATTATTACCAACCACTGAGTTCACGGAGATCACCGAGAATACAGGAGCCAAGCGAAAAAGGGGCCCAGTAAAATCAGCACACAACAAAAGGAAGCAGCCCCCTAGGAGCACTAATCAACCAACACCACAAAGTATGTGGACCAGGGGGAAGAAACAAAAACAACATTCAGTATCCTTGCCGGACCAACCTCATCTGGGTGATGTCGTTGTTATAAATGATGATTTAAATTCAACGACTATTTCCACTCAGACGGAATTCTCCAAGGAAAATAGTCCCCATTCTAAATCAAAGGGGAATCTTATTGAGACCATTGCGGATACAATTTTTAAACAACTCGAAGGTCAAATGATCAGACAATTTAATAAAATTTTTAAGAGACTTGACAGACTGGAAAATTTAATCAAAAATGATGATGCCAAGAGAAAAGGCACAGTGTGCCTGGATAAGTTAAGAGGCGAACGTCTGTTAAAAGACCTGGAATCTACCACCCGTGCCCTCACTAGCGGCTATTATACAAAAAACTGCAATTTGCCCACAACAAATGGGGTTAAGGAACCACAGGCTGCCATCAGTCCGCCCACGACTATAACATCTGCAGCGACCACAAGTACAAGGGAAAGTAATCCCCCTGTTTCCTCAAGCACATCATCCACCCCTTTGTCTTCCCTGCCCTCCACTGTTATCAGTGCCCCTAAGAGCAATCATAAATGTAATTCTGCTATAGGCACGACAAAGCAGAATGCTTCTTCAAACTCCAGCCAGCGCCAGAATAAGACCCCACATGAGGACACTAGGCCCTTCAAACATCAAGGCCCTGCCTTACATCTTCCACCTGAGGCGTGTCCTTATGTCTTGGTTCTGGCAGGCATTTCACCCCTTAGGGAAGGGCAAGGAGAATTGTGGGTTCAATTGCACAATAAATGTATTGACTGGCTAACCAAGCATAAGGGGGTCGGCTACGACATTTCCAAAGAAATTATATCTACACGGCGAGTAACCTGGGTTGGTCCTCTTTTTAAAAACATTAACGGGGACTGTATTATAGTCAATTTCAGGAACCCTGGCACTGTGAAATTTCTATTAAACAAAAACTTTGTCCAACATGGCCCATCTACTGTGGTGACCCCTGTACCGCTAAGTTACTTTTATCGACCCCCACACAGAATGATGCAGCCACCACCTGTATTCCCACTGCAAAACAGGTTCTCAATACTTCGTGACCTGGGCACTCTGGATTGACTGTCATCCACTGCTGAAGAACCTGTCTCTGTGTGTCCGGGCCTTGACCACACAGCGGAAACATCATCCGAGGTACCCTCGTTATTACCCGAAACCTTTCTGTTTGAAACACCATGTGAACAACAGGTGAATACTACAACAGCACTCACCCTAGGAACTGACCAGGACCCTTGCTTGAGGCCCGATAAAAATTTGATAATCGTTAGTTGGAACATTGCCGGCCTGAAGGCAAAGATGGAAATCAAATTGTGGAAGGACTGGGTTAACTGTCATGATGTGTTAATGTTCCAAGAAACCTGGTGCACGGATGACCTGCTATTTGAGGGGTACAGCTGTCATAACAGGACTGTTTTGGCCCCCCCTTTAGGCCGTCCTAGCGGGGGCCTCTCTATTTGGGTCAAAATATCTGCAGAAGCCAAAGTCGATACACTCCAAACTAACTGCCCAAGTTTTATGGCATTGACATACATTAAGAGGACAAGGCTATGTTTGATTAACTTCTACAATAACGACTTTTTGTCCCAACCTAATCGTAATTTTATCCTTTTGTTTGATTTTATTGATGAAATTATGGATGGACAGAAATACGGGAAATTTGACGGTATCTGTCTAGGAGGGGATTTCAATGCACACATACACTTTAGAACCCCCCCCCTGTAGAAGAGGTATAGAACTGTCGAATCTCCTTGCAACTAGAGAACTTGTAAATTGCATGGAGTATGCCGGCACCGAAATGAGCGCTGCCCCGTTTCCCACTTTTATTGGTCATGGGAGCGGTACTACGATTCATTATGTATTTGTTTCACCTTCCATTGCTAATGTTCTAACTAAGGCTGAGGTAGTGTGCAAAGTACATAGTGACTATTACCCTATTGTAATTCACCTACTACTTCCGGGGGGGTAAGTGTTCACAAAATGAAATAGGTGCAAGAAACTTGGAAGTTTCAACGGATAAACTGAGGGTAATTTGGAGGGGCGTGGATAACAGGGGAGTCCTGGCAAAGGTTATTAAAAAACATCCAGCTTTGATTGACAATTGCCTTACCACCATTGATGACCGCGGGGGTAATGTAATTAAATCATTTAGTGAACTCTGCTCTGCAATAAAAAGTGAGATTTCCAGACCTGCCTCGAGGAAATCTGAGGAAACACCTAGATGGTTCGATGCCTCTTGCTCTAGGGCAAACAGGAAGCTAAGGGCTGCTCTAAAATCTGAACCCAGGGACATTCCTCAAATAAGGCTACTCAGAGCAGAGTATAAATCTACCCTACGTATTAGAACTAATGAATTGGTTAAGACCCACTGGGATTCCCTGGCACGTACGGCCGAATTGAAAGATACTACTGGGTTTTGGAGGGAGGTAAAGAACCTAAGATCCATAGGTTCGAACTTAACAGCAATCAATTGTAATATCACTGGATCTGCGTGGGTTGAACACTTTGCTAAAATTTATGCTACACCGGACAACCCCGCTGTAACCTCCCTCCCCTTAAGCCCCCTTAACATCTCTGTGTCTGAGGTCGAGGATGCTATAGCTTAAAGCGCAGGAAACAAAGCGCCTGGTCCCGATGGGCTCTCAATTGATCAATTAAAGTGCGAACTTAACTTTTGGGCCCCACTGCTATGTAACGTCTTCAATAACCTAACGAATGAACACATCCCCGAAACATGGTCATGTAGTACTATCGTGCCCATTTTTAAAAAAGGCGACAGGCTGGATCCCGGGTGCTACCGCCCTATATCGTTAATCGATAGCACCTTAAAAGTCCTGGGGAGGGTCATCTTTAAAAGGATCAGAACCTGGGCAGATGAGAGCAAGATTTTACATCCCAGCCAGCTTGGTTTTCGCAGCAATGTTGGCACGGTGGAACAATGTTTGAACTTGAGTTTGATTATGGCAAAATATAACACCGCTAAAAAATCCCCCCTATATTTTGGTTTCATGGGCTTAAGTTCTGCATTTGATTTTGTTAACCGTTCTCGTTTATGGTCCACCCTCCTTAATTATGGTTTGGATGATTATTTGGTCCACTTTTTAGCTTTTTTACATAGTGATCTAAGAGCACGTGTGCGCATTAACCAATCTGGCGAAGTTTCCGACAACATCAGCATTGGCAGGGGGGTCAGACAGGGGTGTGTGCTGGCCCCCCTGCTTTTTATTCTTTATATTAGTGATTTGAGCTGCTCGCTGAGTACTTTATCAAATGATGTACCCCATGTGAATAGAGTCCCCATACCCACCCTCCTTTACGCTGACGATGCGGTCCTAATGGGCCGCACACCAAAGGCACTTCGCACTTTAATCTCAGGCTTTGTCCGTTTTATGGCAGACCTAGGCTTGACCACTAATTTCAAAAAATCTCTCATTATGAGCTGTGGTCCCAAAAAATATAAAATTGTTGAGATTAAATCAGGGTCAAATGTCCTGAAAAGCACTTGCACTTTTCCCTATCTGGGGTTGCTATTTTCTAATACTGGTTCGTGGCAACCACACGTTTTTTACGCTAGGAATAAGCTGGGTAAAGCGATAAACTGTGTCACTTCTCTAAGACAACCCAACCATGCAGATGTGATTACACCACTAGTAAAGATTTACCAAACCCAATGCATCCCAACTGGTACCTATGGCGCTGAGGTTTGGGGTTATACAAACTGTACCCATATCCAGACCGAAGAAAATAGGTTCTGTCGGAAGGTGCTGGGTGGGTTTATTTGTTCCCCACACTATATATGCCATAGTGAATTAAACATCTCATATATAGAAGATTTTGTAAGATCTAGACCAGCGCTCTTCTGGCTAAGGATATGGATTAACCCAGCTGCCACTTTGACCCGCGATATAATCTTGGACTGTTTAAAATGTGATAGGGCACACTATATACCATGGTTAAAAGCTGTAAAAGAATGCCTTGATAGCGTAGGACATGGTT
Organism: Lissotriton vulgaris; assembly: GCF_964263255.1. Classification (NCBI taxonomy): domain Eukaryota; kingdom Metazoa; phylum Chordata; class Amphibia; order Caudata; family Salamandridae; genus Lissotriton; species Lissotriton vulgaris. The sequence continues at coordinate 425,876,086 of NC_141698.1, read as the reverse complement.
ATTTGTTTACTTCACCCAGTTTAATAAATCGCTCACATAAGACTATTATTCATAGGGCACTATATCACCTGTATAGAGAGGAGCGGGAAAGGAAGAACCTGTCAAAGTGTACTGTTACAAAATACATGGGCTATTCTGAACCCCAAATTAAACACCCAGGCCCTCCACACAGGTACTTACGTTTACACCTTGGCAGATGGAATAGGAGCCTACTGTTTCGCTTTCGAGATGGGAGTATAGTAAACTTACTAAACTTCCCTCTAGGTTACAACAAACATCTGGAAACTTTGTATTGTCCTTGTAACCCAAATATGAAACAGTCTTATGTACTTTTTGTTTTTCTGTGATTTCTACAAATTGTTTTCCGCTCATTATTTAATGCCCTATTGCAGAAAATGCAAGTTGACTAATTTTAGAATAGCACTGAGGTCTTTTTTACTACTGGGCTCAGAGTGAGCTGTTCTTTCAAAGCTGCTGTTCGATCACGAGCCACTTTACATATTGATGTATAACATCCGCACATTGCACTTTTTATGCACTTTATAACTCTCTTTTGCACATTCTGCATTTTTGCACATTATTGAAGTGGACCCATTAACGTTGCTGCTACTTTTCATCCATTTTTTATTCTGTTTTTTAAAAATACTTTTAATTGTATATAATGTTGTTTTTAGCAAGGAGGGACATTCTGTGAGTTACTGCGAAATTGATTGATTGGTTTATGTCTTATGCCAGCTGTCACATTATTGTACTGTACTGTTTTGAAACTGCAATTGCATGTACTTTTATGGATGTTTTTATTCCGAATAAAGATCTTTTGACTTGACTTGACTTGAAAGTGAATACTATTCACTAGTCGCAGTATTTGCAATATTTACAATACTCTGTTAAAGCCCTGGATGGGCTGGACCCCTGTACGTGGCTAGACATTTCAACAAATTACATGGGCACAACAGGGACCTGTTGGCCTATTTTTGCTTGGATAGTGTTCCACCCCTCCCACGAGGTGGAGACCGTCTACAAAAATTACGGCGGTTAGAGTCACGCTATATTATAGATTTACAGAGTAAGAGTCCGTTGGGGCTCAATACACATGAGGAACTAGCAGTCCATTTGGAATATTAATATTCTATATTGAGAGATACTGTTTGGTTGTTAGATGTCGTTTAATAACATTTGTTCTTATTTTCTAAACATAAGCTTGATGAACTGAAACTTTGAAAAATACATTGTTTTTCTTACACAGTATGATTTTTAATGATTTAGCCCATCTGTGGGCATTAATGAATTGTACAGGGGTCCAGCCCATCCAGGGCTTTAATAGAGTATTGTAAATATTGTAAAACTGCGACTAGTGAATAGTATTCACTTTCTCTACCCCACTATGAACTATCATGATTATTGAAATGTATGTTTTTTCTTTTCATGTTAGAATTGCACATTCAAAGATGGCGATATATTTGCTATCCTGTTGTCCTTTCTTTATGTTCATGCCATACATACTGTGATTGAAGTAATGTGGTTTAAAAAGAATGGCGGCGCGTTCGCATTCGCAATTGACAAAGGCTAAGCGCCGAAACGCGTCTTGCCCGTGCTGGTTCGCCAAATAAAGAACTGTTGGCTTTGATAACACCCCCTGAGAGTGCTGTTTCTGGTTCACATAAGAATGTGAAAGAAATGTGGTAGCAGCGACATATATATATATATATATATATATATATATATATGTTGTACATAAATTAAGTAGGCAGCAGGACACGTCTTCTAGTAGTTAGGTTGGATTTATTAAGTTACAAAGAATAAGTTAAGAAAGCAGAGCACAAAGCCTCACAGCTGACCAGACCAACTGCCAGGGCTAGAATCCCCACACACCAGATAAAACACAGCTAGGTGAGAAGATAGAAACACAAAGAAAGGACTAAAGAAACCAAGAAGCCATATAAAGCTAAGTATGAATTTACAACACATCTTCCCCCCTTACAAACAGCACATATGAAAACCTCAAATACATAAGAAGATAAAGCATGGAAAACACAAAGAAGAAAACATATAACACTTATGAGGTCGAAGACCGTATGAACTTCCAGAACAGGGAGAAAAGAATCAGGATCAAGTAGTGAAATAAGATAAAGATCACTATGACCACCTTCTCCCCTTCAAAAGACAAAAATGAAAAGTCAGTCCACTCTCCACGTTCCATCATTGTGACCACCAAAAACAGAAATAGAGAGTTTACTTTCTCCAATAATAATTGTCCATCGCAGATATTTGCTATTTTGAAGGTAGAACAGTTCTGGAAGAATACTCCCGAAGAAAATTTGGATCTAGACTTCTTTCAGTCCAAAAGGTATTTCTGAACCAGGTGTACAGGATCTGGGTCTTTCCTTCGGGTTAAGTGCCTCAGATTGTTATTTAGGCTTCCGAAATCTCTTAAATTTCATTTTTCAAGCTCTAGTCCTTCACGAACCACGGTCGTGAACCCTGCCGGACTTGGGACGCTCTTCATCCTCTCCCCGTACAGGTTATGGGAGTTTTGTCCTCCACCGGTCCTGGGATGTCATCAGTCCACTCCCGGTACTCCTCCTCCGGTCCAGGGGCATCCTTTGTCCTCTCCCGGTCCTAAATCTGGAACTTTTGTCCCATTCCAGTCCAGAGACATTCTTCTGTCACCAGCCAACTCTTGGTTTAGCGGGTCCTGGAATTTACTTTGTTCTCTTCCAGTCAAGGGGCATGTTTCTGTCCCCACCCAACTCTTGGTTCAGCGGGTCCTGGAATTTGCTTTGTTCTCTTCCAGTCCAGGGGCATTTTTCTGTCCCCACCCATCTCTTGGTTCAACGGGTCCTGGAATTTGCTTTGTTCTCTACCAGTCCAGGGACATTTTCCTGTCCCCACCCATCTCTTGGTTCAGAGAGTCCTGGAATTTACTATGTTGTCACTTTTTTTAAAAAACATATGTCCCCTTAAACCACAGGAGTCTCCATCCAGATTAACTGAGGCACTGGAGCGTTAGTCCACTACCACATGAGACCACTTCCGGGACAATTGTCCCCTCCTCAGTGTGATCTAACAAGTTTGTGCATATGCGGCAGATCGGCACTACGGAGAAACATTACATAAATACTTTCATGTTGTTATATTTGAACATTGGTTTCATGGTGAGTGGCAAATTCAAACGGATGCCATACCATTTGAAATTCAAAGTCGACATGCACTCACCGGTTCACGAGCTACAGCTACGCAGCCTCTATGATGCATCATTCTCGGTGTGCTCATACACGCTTGACAGCACTGGCGTGCCGAGAGCCACACGGTGCGGCTTGTAATGCGTGCACATCGGGGATAAAAGAAATTGCGCTCTGCCGGTAATTACTCAACATAAGTCCATTCACATGTCACTTGTAAAAAAAAATAAAAGAGAAGGCTTTCGGAGATCGGCTGTCGGATTGAAGGCATACAAACCTATGTCTAAACCTTCTTAGCTCCTACATTGTGGAGCACAGATGCAGCGCATTCAAGGAAGTGTTAACATGAACATAAATGTGACATTTTTAAAGTGTCAAAATGCTTCGTGTTTCACGTGGGACACTTCAGGAAAAGATTCTGTTTTGATTACTTCTGCTGCAATTAACCTTATGCACCCGCATGTCGATGTGGAGAAGATGATATTGTCAGCGCAGGCGGTGTTTCTCAGAAAGCTTGTCAATGGACTCTATGGTCTTTGGATTGTGACAGATTCCGGCAGTTTGAGGACTGACATCTCTACCCCTATGAGGACCTCGGGTGAGACATCGCTCACCGGAGTTAAATAATTCCTGTTTGCTTAATTTTCTTGTCACTGTATATTGCATATGTGCTTATTCTTTAAGGTTATGGGAGTTATGTGTTTGAAATGTCACAGGGCATTATGTGCTCTGTTGCTTTTGGGTTGTGGAGTGATAAGTTTAAATACTTACTTGAAGTTTTATGGAGCTTGGAGTTCCACTTTCAAATATTTTTATGGCGTTTGAGGGAACTTGGAGTTCCACTTTCAAACATTTTTATGGAGTTTGAGGGAACTTGGAGTTCCACTTTCAAATATTTTTATGGAGTTTGAGGGAACTTGGAGTTCCACTTTCAAATATTTTTATGGAGTTTGAGGGAACTTGGAGTTCCACTTTCAAATATTTTTATGGAGTTTGAGGGAACTTGGAGTTCCACTTTCAAATATTTTTATGGAGTTTGAGGGAACTTGGAGTTCCACTTTTTGAATATTTTTATGGAGTTTAAGGGAACTTGGAGTTCCCCTTTCAAATATTTTGGTGGAGTTTGGACTTTTAAGTATTTTCATGCAGTTTGAGGGAGCTTGGAGTTCCACTCTTAAATATTTTTTTTATGGAGTTTGTAGGAATTTGGAGTTCCACTTTTAAATACTCTCATGGAGTTTGAGGGAGCTTGGAGTTCCACTGTACAGTTACGCCATGAGTTGGGACCTTTTTGCCTCTTACTGACCTGGCCAGTCGGTTTGTTTGGTTTCTGGGTTGAGTATGTGATGCGTGGGCGTGATAGTGTGTTTGTGATTTCGTTGTGCGAGTAATGTTTGTTTAAGGAAGAGAGAAGGTGGTGTGAATGTTATTTATTAGTTTGCGAGATTGGTTTGTGAAGTTGTTAATTGCCAATCTTATCTGATTTTACATTTATGTTGAAATTGCGTGATGTGACTTATTATCTCACTCTCCGCAATTTCTATTCATCTCTCTCGTTCATCAAATTAAAGAAGGGAGATGTGTTATACTTGTCCCTGCTGCCCAGCTTAGAATGTCTGATGCAAGAGCCTGTTAGAATGTTCTGTGTGGATGTCTGGCAGATGAATGTGGGCTGAGTGGCAGGAGGCCACTCCTGGTGGGGTTTCCCCTTTATATATCTTACCTAACATCATACCTGAGCGGGCACCACCCCAAGCGTAGGGGGCCACTAGCCTGGATGATGCGGGGCTTGTAGTGGCACACGACATAAGGATAAGCGTAGCCCAAATCCTTGGGGCTCATGTGGAGCCGTTCATCGTGGCAAATATTCAAGGAAGCAAGATGGACTACATCTCCCATAAAGCAGTCACACGCATAGTCTAATTCATAGCAGCTGCATATCAGCGTGCGATGGGACTTAAGGAGGTGGGTGTGGCCCTGTGCGTCCTTCGACTGCAACGCCTCTGAAGAAGTGAATAACGAAACGCGTCAGGCGGCAGACGTATGCTTTTAAGAACTGAGGAACTAAGCTGTGCAACCTGAATAAAATCGCTTGTTTGGGGAAAAGCGTGTCGTGGTGTGAGTGCTGCTCGACTTGGTCACCCCATGGAGCTTTGATATATATATATATATATATATATATATATATATATATATATATATATACAAATGCCCTGTGCATTTGAAAGGCACACTGACAGCACCCTGCATTCCAGCTTTACCACGCAGCCTTCACTTAACTTTGCTTTTCATTTCTCTCTGACTGCCGACGCGTTTCAAGGCCAGATGGCCCCCTCTTCATGGGCGAATAAACATGCATTAGAAACTTCATTTTGTTTCCGGTTTTTATTGATTTCCATGACCTTCCAGGAAGCGGAAGGTAAATACTTATCCACTGATGATTTATGGGGCATGGAGTCCGTAAGTTCAAGCATGAGTTTCAAATTAAAAGTTCATTATTTCCTTGAGTAGGTAACAAAGCCCCTGGTCAGGCTATTGGTGCGTATGGAGCGCTGTGCCATTCCAGCTCTGAAAAGTTCGAAGCTCTGGCCTCACGTAGCAGGTACTCGGTTCGCTCCTGCCGGTGATGGTGCACTTTCCACGGCCAAGGCTGCCGTGCAGAAATAGAATACAAATGCCCTGCGCATTTGAAAGGCACACTGACAGCGCCCTGCATTCCAGCTTTACCACGCAGCCTTCACTTAACTTTGCTTTTCATTTCTCTCTGACTGCCGACGCGTTTCAAGGCCAGATGGCCCCTTCTTCATGGGCGAATAAACATGCAATAGAAACTTCATTTTGTTTCCGGTTTTTATTGATTTCCATGACCTTCCAGGAAGCGGAAGGTAAATACTTATCCACTGATGATTTATGGGGCATGGAGTCCGTAAGTTCAAGCATGAGTTTCAAATTAAAAGTTCATTATTTCCTTGAGTAGGTAACAAAGCCCCTGGTCAGGCTATTGGTGCGTATGGAGCGCTGTGCCATTCCAGCTCTGAAAAGTTCGAAGCTCTGGCCTCACGTAGCAGGTACTCGGTTCGCTCCATATAAGCAGACTTCCTAGATGTTCATGTCACCATTGCTAATAATACTGTCACCACATCGTTACACCGCAAACCCACGGCTGGTAACAGTATATTACACGCTAGTAGCAAGCATCCTCAACACGTAATTTCCAATATTCCATACGGAGAGCTTCTGAGGGTTAAAAGGATCAGCAGCACTCCGGAAATTTTTTAACAGGAGGCACAAATCACTATGAAAAGACTGAGAGCTAGGGGCTATAAAGACAAGGTCTTAAACAGCGCGCTTAGGCGGTGTCGAACCAAGCCTAGGGAAACACTCCTGACACCTGACCCTGCAATACTTGAGCCAGAAAACCCTGCTCCTCGTCTCATATTGGCATTCAGCAAACAAGAGAGACAAATTAGGTCTATCGTGAGAAAGCACTGGTCTATCCTGCAAACCGATAGTGTTTTGGGTGACATTATCCCCTGTGCTCCCACCATAACCTATAAAAGAGCACCAAGCATGCACAACTGTCTAGTTAAAAATAGCCCGGAACTAGGTAGTGGCAGTACCTGGCTAAATCAAAAAGGTTTCTTTAAATGTTCCTCCTGTAGGGCTTGTAAATTCGGTGTGAATATGTCACATTATTTCACACCTTTCAGTTCTAGGAGGAAAGCTATCCGAGGTCACTTTACCTGTCACAGTGAGTTTGCAATATATGTCCTGACGTGCACCTGTGGCCTTCGTTATGTGGGCAGTACCAAGCTACAGGTGCACGCCAGGATCTTGCAACACTTGCGTGCCATGGTAAACAGTGACAGTACCTACCCGGTAGCACGTCATTTCAAATCCACACACAACAATGATTTGTCCAACTTATCATATTATGTTATTGATGTGGTGGCGCCCCTCGCACGAGGTGGCGACAGAGAAAATTTGCTTCGAAAAAAAGAAACCGAATATATCATCGAACTAGACAGCAAATACCCAAATGGGTTAAACACTACTGAAGACTTGCATCATCTGTTGTAGCATGTTTACATTTTGCACTTTTTCTGGTTTTTCTAAAATTAATTTTTGGAAACAATATCCAGAAAATATTCACTTGTGGTTTTTCTCATATTTTTCCCTTTAAGGTCTTTCTGAACTTAACAACTGATACTTGAGGGCGCCGACAAGGCACCGTTTGGAAGTCCAGCCAGGATTCTTATATATAACAAATCCTGATGTACATTTTGCTCTATGTAAATAATTATCTTTCTTTCCATTCAAAGTATAAATTGGTGATTAATGAATTCTAGATCAACCAAATAACTGTTTTTAGCCCACATTTTTTTCATTTTCACTTTAGGCTTTAGTGGGATCAATCACTACTGGGTTTTTCAATTTGGTTGTTGGCACGCTAAATGTAAATGTACATATCCCAGTCATAAATTATTCATACTATTATGAATTAAGTTCTGGGACAGGTCCATAAGATTACGAAAGTCATCTTGAAGGTCATTACTGTATATAGAATGTATGTAATTTTGTATATAAAGTTGGAAATGGTATTTATGTGGATAGAGATATAGATATATATATTTTTATGTATGTATATATATATATATTTTTTCATACAGGTTTTTGATATTGTATATAGATAGTGTATTTTTTCGAAATGTATATATATTTATGTGACCCAAATATCAAAATGGCTTTCACACAGGACCTATATACATATTTTTGTACATGTACATTATGTATCATATTAGGGTATATGCATTCATGCAGATAGTATTTTTCTCAGTGTCAACTACACTGTTGTTAAGACAGTAAATATAGGTGTACACGTGTTTTATAATTCAACACGTGTTTTTTCTATGTCTACACCTTGTGACTCACGATTATGGGTGGAGCTTCACTTAAAAAAAAATGGTTTAAATTTGTAGCTGACCTGGTGCGCGATGTGTGACCAAGGGCACTTGTTGCTCGAAACGCGTAACCAGAGAGGTTTCTATTAAAATCTCCTTTACTACAGCCACTGGGTCCGTGTCTTCGTTTCCACAGCAGACGTGTGGTGTTCTTGAAGATTGTATCTTTCATATATATATATATATATATATATATATATATATATATATATATATATATATATATATATATATCCTGTACACCGTCTGTCTCCCAGCTCGCGCGCTCGCACAGCACAGCAAGTAGACTCCGGACACGGACCTCGAGGTGTATGAAAGATTTTATTCCGCAGAAAGAGTCACCGACGTTTCGGCTCAACGGAGCCTTGATCACATGACAGCGTTTTCTTAGCAAGGTACACCTTTTATAGTGAAAGCGAGTGGTTAACTAAAATCACCTGTGCAAACTCACTAATAAACATAGAAAACATACTGCGTGATGCACTCAACATCGTTTTACATTTCAAGTTTCCTAATAACTGTAAAATACATTTTTAACCAAATCGTATTTACAATGTTTTCAGCAAAATAAATAACAGGTGTGACTAAAAGAGTATCATTGTAAAATACATAAATCTATTACACAAACCCGTCTCATAAAAGCCCTATTTACAAATGTATACATAAAACCCCTAATCGTTATATTTCAATATTTGTAAACATAGTCTTTGATTTTGCTTCCTCATTAAGGAACCTCGGTATGATGGTTAAATCCTTATAAAGTGCTGCGTGCTTACTTTTTAAAGTGCAAATAGTGCTTAAAAAAGTGCGTCCATATGTGCAAAAATAGCATAGTGCAAATACGCATATTACAGTATACCAAGGTCCTAATCGTTTCACTCATAAACAATGTATATTTGCAAATATATCGATTACTCTTGAGGGGGTGAGTTGCTGTATCTTTTTTTGGTTATACTCCTTACAAAGTGTTTTATTAAGGCTTCTAATTCTAGACGGATAAGTTTATATTCACAAGAGTCATACAGAACTATATTGAAACTTCCTGTGTGAGTGCCAAAATTCCTATGTTTAAAAAAGTTCATGTGCTGGAACGAGTTAAAACAATAAACCAGGTCCACCAGGGGCCTGAAACCCAAAACCAAACTTGTCCAAAAAATAAAAATAAACAAACAACCTAATGTTAAAAAACCTTAACAGTTCATTACATTTCAATGGTTATTAACCTGGTTGTAAAAAACAGTGCACAGTGAAAAATAATAATAATAGAGCAAACATTGTCAATTCTTATAGCAGCATGATTTCTTTCAGTGATGGTTATTAAGAATTGTGGCTGCTCGCAGCCCCCACGGGATCTGTCCCAGCCATCTCCCAGCCGGGTGAGTGCCGTGGACATTATCCACGTGGGGGAGAGCACACACTCCTGATACATTAAGTCTTCTAGAGTAAGCAAGTGTGGAGATCTTCAGTCACATTTAACCCATGGGGCACCTTAGTATTGAGCAGGAGGATGTATTTTGTCTCCAGCTTTCTAAGTCTGGTTTCCCTGTCTCCGCCTCTTTTGGTGTTGATGACAGAATCAATAACCCAGTATTTAAGACCACTGTTGTTACTTTGGTGGTGGTCCTTGAAATGGCGCGCAACAGGATATGTGCTATCCATATTAGTTATTGCTCGCAGATGTTGCAAAATGCGTTTATGGACAGCATTCCTGGTGCTGCCCACATACTGCAGGCCGCAAGGACAACGCAAAACATATATAGCGTATTCCGTCTTGCATGTTAGTACTTGGGTTATTAGATGTTCCTTCCCTGTGAATCCATCCCTGTAAGTTTTGGTGTTTTCACCGTGAGTACACGCTTTGCAGATTTTACAGTTATAGAACCCCTTATTTCTTTGCCACCACTCTGTTCTTGTAAAGGGATCCGGGTTGGTTTTAACTATGTGGTCCCTTAAAGAGGGGGCTTTGCTGTAGGTCAAAGAAATAGACTTTGGTAGACTCTTGCCTATTACATTATCCCTCAGCACAATGGGCCAATGTTTATTCACTATTTTCCTTATTTGCTGATGTTGTCTAGTGAATCCTGTTATTAATCTGAAGCATTCAGGCTCAACTATATCTGGTTTAGGTGTGTCTTGACTGAACGGCTCCCTATCCGCTTTCCTGATTAGGAGCTCCTCTCTACTCATTAACAAGGATTTCTGCACAGCTCTGTCTATCACTTTTTCGGAGTATCCTCTTTCAAGGAATCTCTCCCTACTTTCCTTTTGTGCCTGTTCCAGTTCCACGGGGTTGCTGCATATGCGTCTTAACCGCAGCATTTCTCCGTATGGGATACTGGAAATGAGATGGACCGGGTGAGCGCTAGCAGCATGTAAAATGCTGTTGCCTGCTGTCTTTTTTCTGTAAACCCTGGATTCCAAACGACACCCATTGGTGTAGAGTTCAGCATCTAAAAAAGTAACTGCTTCCTGACTGAGTGTCGCAGTAAATCTGAGGTTCAGGGGGTTATCATTGATGTCTTCAATGAATTTGAGGGCCTCTTCCTGACTTCCTCTCCATATGACGAACAGGTCGTCAATGAAGCGGAACCATGCTACAAGATTGTTCTTAATGATATGCTGAAAACCAAGCCCCAAGACCAGTTCCTCCCAAGCCCCCATGTGCAGACATGCGTAACTTGGAGAGAAACTGGCCCCCATTGCTACCCCCTGTTTTTGGCGGTACAACTGTAGGTTGAACAAAAACACATTGTTTGAAAGACAGAAATCCAACATGTCTAACAGCATTTTGGTGTGCTTTTCATTGCCTGGTTCCCTTCTCGATAGATAATACCGTATTGCATCAAGACCATCACTATGCGATATACTGGTATATAGGGCTGTCACATCTAGGGCTATCAGCCAATCCCCCTCCTGAATCTGTACATCCTTGATTTTAACTAGGAAATCCCCCGTGTCACGTATATATGACCCCAATTGTTGAACATAACCTTGTATGAAATAATCTATATAGATTGAGGTATGTTCAAGAAGGCTCCCCCTTGCTGATATTATTGGCCTTCCCGGTGGATGGATGGGGTCTTTATGTATTTTGGGTAAAAAATACAGAATCGGTGTTACAGGGTGTTCAACCTTCAGATAATCAAATTCATTGTCAGTAATGAGTTTGGCTGACCGCCACTTACATAGCTTTCAATGGTATTCTCCCTTGATGGTCAGGAGCTCACGGTTGTTGATTTTTTCGTAGCATTCACTGTCATTGAGTTGACTATAAGCCTCTTTATCATAGTTTGTTTTAGTCATGAGGACCACATTTCCCCCTTTATCACTACTTCTGATTACCACATTTTTTTCTTTGTTAAGTTTCTCAGTCAATGCTTTGTATTGCTGTTGTTGGGCTGAGTATCTGCGTTTTGTACCCCCAATCTGGATTTGCAACTTTTTAAGATCCGTTACCACATTTTCTTGGAAAATATCTATGTTATCTCGTAGGAGGATGGGATAGAAAGTGGATGGTGCTCTGAATTCTGTGATTGTGGTTATTCTATTCCCACTCTCATCCATCCCTTTGTTGGTTTCATTGGTACTGCGGGTTGCGTCAAATCCCATTCCTTCTGTTTCCCAAAGCTCGCTTATAATGCGTGTTCCTTGTGATGCCTCAGGTTGCTGAATTTCCATGTCTGATATTGTTCCATCTTTATTTCTTAAGGCATAAAATTTGCGTAATTTCAGTTTTCTAACTGCCTTATAAACATTACATCTGGTACTGGTATAATCAAAGTCGCATGGGGGTGCATATGATAAGCCAAGTTTAAGAATATTCTCCTCATTTTCTGTAAGTTTCAATTCAGTAAGGTTGACAATAGTGCGATTGGTGGCTGGTTTTATTCTTGTTGTGGGGCATTGTTCCGCCCGGCTCCCCCACCTCTCTTCTTTTGATTTCCTCTTTTTTGCCATCCGCGACCTCTGGCGGCGCCTGTAGTTTGCCCTGTGTTTTCTTGACTGCCTTTTGTGTAGGATCTCAGGGTATTCCGCCTGTCCTGGCCTAAAAAAACAATCTCCTGGCCAGGCGTAAGTTTTGGTAGTGTTGCCGCTTCCGCCTGTCTGCGGCGGTCTGCTTCCAAATCAGAGTCCGGATCTGAACTAATTGTGGCATTAGAGGAATCGCTTGCTCCACTTACTTCTTTCCTTGCGGGGTTGAGGTGGCTCGGGGGGTTCCTTCTATTAGATTGTTGTTGTTGTTTGGCACCACCTCTGCGAAGAGTGTCGAATTTTCGCGCAAAAGTAAAAATCTGGCCCAGTTCGTAGTCATTCCTATCCCTTTGGAATTTATACGATTTCCTTGCCACGATTTTTGCCTCCTCTTTCTTTAGGCGTTCTTGCATGATTTTTAGAAGTCTATTTTTTTCCTCCTCTTCCCCCAGGCCATCAATTTCTTCTTGCAAATTAGCTATTTCCGTGAGGAGTTTGGCTCTATCAATATCCGCATATTTAATGAGCACCTGCACCTGGCGTCGCGATGCCTCTAAGTTAATTTCTGCCCACTCCTTCATCAAATCGGCGTTTGGGTTTTCATAAGTGGGGGCTGTTAATATTCTCAATCCCAGTGGGATACGGTTTACCTCAATATAACGTTGTAGTGACTTCGACTCCCACCACTTAGCTTGTTCCTGAAATGACTTTTTTTCCAATAGTTTGAATAATTCCTTGATTTTGGTTGTATTGCTGCTGCCACTAGCTTCTGTGTTCTTCTTCCCTTGTATGTTGTCAGGGATAGGGGTGTCATCGGAAAACATTGTTGCAGCTAATGTTTCCCGCTCCCTTACGCTGTCACCCGACATCTTTCTGCAATATTTTCAAATGTCACGCTGGTGCCGTTTAGCTGGCCGTTTCTAAATTGCCGGCAGACAAAACTAGGTTCCAGACTTATCCTCTCCCCTTTCCCAGCTGTGAGAATTACTGGTGAGCTTACTTGACTGGGCGTCCTCGCTTTTCCAGGCTGTATTCCTCCGTCAGACTCGAGCCAGAGTCGCGTACAGCCCAGGGCGCTCAAAATCCTTCGCTCAATATTCCGGTCAATTACCGGAAGCCGGGGGTCAGACGCCGTACTCCTACCGGGGCTTGTAACTTCCCTGAACGCCGTTCAGAGAAAGAATTCGATTTCGAAGCGTCGACCAATTTTCAAGGAGGGTCCCGTGTAAAGCCAGGACGAATCCCACTGGCTATATCTCCTGTACACCGTCTGTCTCCCAGCTCGCGCGCTCGCACAGCACAGCAAGTAGACTCCGGACACGGACCTCGAGGTGTATGAAAGATTTTATTCCGCAGAAAGAGTCACCGACGTTTCGGCTCAACGGAGCCTTGATCACATGACAGCGTTTTCTTAGCAAGGTACACCTTTTATAGTGAAAGCGAGTGGTTAACTAAAATCACCTGTGCAAACTCACTAATAAACATAGAAAACATACTGCGTGATGCACTCAACATCGTTTTACATTTCAAGTTTCCTAATAACTGTAAAATACATTTTTAACCAAATCGTATTTACAATGTTTTCAGCAAAATAAATAACAGGTGTGACTAATATATATATATAGTATAGCGTGTTATTTTAATTCCATTTTATGTTGGAAATCATTACATTGACCAACTTTACCAGAACAAACTCCCGGAAACCTCTTCTTCAGTTCTGTACATGTGTTATCTACGTCATTAACTGAGAGAACCACTCACAACTGTTAGGTTTAAGAATAATACCTAGTTCGCCCTGACTCACTCCAGCCAAGTACAGATGGTCCTTTCTTTGTAACAACAAGCATTTGCAATGCAATAGGTCTTGAATTTACTAGAGTTTGAGCTATTGGCATTGGAAATGACAATGTCTTTTATTTACTTGTGGTTTTTAAAACATAAATAACAAGAATGTCCTCGTTGTTTTCTGACGTTGCCTCACAATGTTGAGAGTGTCTCACAGTCTGGCTCTGTGGGTAGGAGGGTGTCTTGCAATGTAGGCCTCTGTGGGTAGGATAGTGTCTTGTAGTCTGGCTATGTGGGTCGGAGGCTGTTTTGCACTGTAGCCCTCTGTGGGTAGGAGGGTGTCTTGCACAGTAGGCCTCTGTGGGCAGGAGGGTGTCTTGTAGTCTGGCTATGTGGGTCGGAGGGTGTTTTGCACTGTAGCCCTCTGTGGGTAGGAGGGTGTCTTGCACAGTAGGCCTCTGTGGGTTGGAGGGTGTCTTGCACTGTAGGCCTGTGTGGGTAGGAGGGTGTCTTGTAGTCTGGCTCTGTGGGTAGGGGGTTGTCTTGCACTATAGGCCTCTGTGGGTGGGAGGGTGTCTTACACTGTAGGCCTCTGTGGGTAAGATAGTGTCTTGTAGTCTGCCTCTGTGGGTAGGAAGGTGTCTTGCACTGTGGGCCTCTGTTCGTAGGAGGGTGTCTTGCACTGTAGGCCTCTGTGAGTAGGAGAATGTCTTGTAGTCTGCCTCTATGGGTATGAGGGTGTCTTGCATTGTAGGCCTCTTGAGTAGGAGGGTGTCTTGTAGTCTGCCTCTGTGGGTATGAGGGGGTCTTGCATTGTAGGTCTCTGTGAGTAGGAGGGTGTCTTGCATTGTAGGCCTCTGTGAGTAGGAGGGTGTCTTGAATGTCTGCCTCTGTTGGTAGGAGGGTGTCTTGCATTGTAGGCCTCTGTGAGTAGGAGGGTGTCTTGTAGTCTGCCTCTGAGGGTATGAGGGGGTCTTGCATTGTAGGCCTCTGTGAGTAGGAGGGTGTCTTGCATTGTAGGCCTCTGTGAGTAGGAGGGTGTCTTGAATGTCTGCCTCTGTTGGTAGGAGGGTGTCTTGCATTGTAGGCCTCTGTGAGTAGGAGGGTGTCTTGTAGTCTGCCTCTGTGGGTATGAGGGTGTCTTGCATTGTAGGCCTCTGTGAGTAGGAGGGTGTCTTGTAGTCTGCCTCTATGGATAGGAGGGTGTCTTGCATTGTAGGCCTCTGTGGGTAGGAGGGTGTCTTGCAGTCTGCCTCTGTGGGTAGGAGGGTGTCTTGTAATCTGCCTCTGTGGGTAGGAGGGTGTCTTGTAATCTGCCTCTGTGGGTAGGAGGGTATCTTGCATTGTAGGCCTCTAGGTCTCTGTGGGTATGAGGGTGTCTTGCACTGTAGGTCTCTGTGGGTAGGAGGGTGTCTTGTATTGTAGGCCTCCGTGGGTGTCTTGCATTGTAGGCCTCTGTGAGTAGGAGGGTGTCTTGTAGTCTGGCTCTGTGGGTCGGAGAGTATCTTGCACTGTAGGCCTCTAGGCCTCTGTGGGTATGAGGGTGTCTTGCACTGTAGGCCTCTGTGGGTAGGAGGGTGTCTTGTAGTCTGCCTTTGTGAGTAGAAGCGCCTCACAATGTGCCGCACCAAGGATGCCTTTCATTTTAGACCTCTGTGTTTGTAGGGGGACTCACAATATGTCTCTCTTCCCATCTCTGCTTTCTGCAGCTGTCTCGCAGACTAACCATCGGTGTGCAAGAAGGTGTCTTGCAGTGTGTTTCTTTGGTGAGAATATCTCTCGGTCTGTTTCACAGTCTGTCTCTAAATGTCAGAGAGGGGCTCATACTCTAGGCCTCTGTGTGTGGCAGGGTGTCACTATAAACAGTGCCCTCACAGTCTGTCTAGGTCCGTTTGTGCCTGTCTGTCGGTGTCTCGCTGTGTTGAGAGTGTCATACAGCCTACCTCGCCACCTGTCGATGGATGGTGGTGAGGGATGGTGACTTGCAGTCTGTCTCTGTGATGAGAGTGTCTCACAGTCGGTTTCACAAAGTGTCTCTGCCTCTCTATGGTAGAAGTGTCTCACTGTCTCTACCTCTTGGAGGGAGCCTTTCATTCTAAGTTTCTGTGTCTTATTTTAGTGAGGCTCACTGTGACAATCTGATGAGAATGTCTTACAGTCCATCTCGGCTTTCTGAAGCTATCTCGCTGACAAAAGCATGTGTGAGTGTGCGTCTGTCCGTCCCTCGGGCCATCTCTATGTTGAGAGTCGGTCTCTCAATCTGTTTGACAGTCGGCATCTAGCGGTTGGAGAGGTGGGGGAGTCGCGGTAGGATGGAGCCTAGCGGTCTATCTCTGTTGTGAGAGGGTCTCACAGTGAGGTTTGCTGACACAGCGACAGTCGGTCTCTGTGGCGAGAGTGTCTCGTGGTCTGTCTGACATTGTGTGACAGTCTGTAACGGTTCCTGTGGGGAAAGCGTCTGAGAGTTTTCCTGACAGGCTGTTACTGGAAGGGTTGCACCTGCTGAGACCTGTGTGGGTGGAAGCGGCGAGGTGGAATGTACTCACAGCACGCACAGCGCGTAGGCCCCGCTGATGGACTCACTGACGCGGAACAGGAAGCTGCCGTCCTTGCCAGACTTGGACAGGAGGTCTTCGGCCTTCGAGCGGGTGATGTTTCCATGGCACCAGGTATTGGCCATGGCTGCAAGAACCACTGAAACCTGGATTGCGCTCTCGGCGCTCCCTTTGCAGCTGTGTGATCCTCGGCGACCGCCTCAGCTTAGCCCTGCAGTCAGGCCAGCACTGTACTTCCTTCTCCTTTCCAAAGAACCCAGAGACTGCCCGGCACTCTCCCCGTGAGAAAGTCTCGCACCGCCCTGAGACAGCCTCAGCTCTCTAGATCTCCTCCATCCGAAGCAGCAGCCCCCATCTCCCCTTCTCTGCGGAGCGCCACCTTCCACCGACTCTCACTTTAATCTCCCCCTCGCTCGGTTTCCTGTTTGAACTCTGCAGAATCCGCAAGACGTGAGCGAAACCAAAACCTGTTGTGTGGCGGGACGTCCGTGTTCTGAAGCTCGCGCCCACGGAGTGGCTGGCCCAGAGAGGAGCAGTGGTGACGCGGGGCTCCCATGCCCGAGGGAGAGCCCCGCGGAGGCTGCAGAGTCCTGAATGGCGCCGATGCGGTGAGTGGGGTTAGTTGTGGGGGGGGTCTCTGTATGTGTGCGTGTGTGCGCTCGTGTGTGTGTGGGTGCGGGGAGGGCGGAGGGGGGGAGGTGTGGTGTGTGTGTCTCTGTATGGGGGGAGGTGTGGTGTGTGTCTCTGTATGTGTGTGCTCGTGTGTATGAGTGTAGGTGCGCTCGTGTGTGTGTCTCTGTGTATGTGTGTGTGTGCGTGCATGTGCAAAAGCAGGGGGAGGTGTGCCTGTGTGTGTTGGAGGTTAAAGGAGACAGGAGATGGTAAACGTGCGCCCGACCTGATCGGATTATGGCAGGCAGTGCGTGCCCATCTCTTGTCTCCTCTTGCCTCGTTGTAAGCTGAGCTGACGACTATAGGTCTCGCAGCGAGAGCGCGCTTCGCCAGGGCGAGACCTAAAAAGCGTACACTGTGCTTTTCTATTCTTGAACTAGAAATTAAGGGTCTTTGATCCAATACAATTGATATTATCACCAGTATAGCTTTTAGCAATAACATTCACTTTATTAAGATGTGATCCTAGTACCCCCATAAATCTCTTTTACCAAACCTATTCACTTACAATAGTGACCGGTGACCCAGAATCATCCCAAATTCTCTTCACACATGGATTTCTTAACTTTAACAAGGGTGACATGCAAAATTTCATAGTCAATGCAAAATACGTAATTTAGATTTGAGGAATCCGATTCATTGGGATCCACAGAATTCCTTTCCTCTTCGTTCTGCACACATTGTACTTTTTTTGTTGAATTCGAATTTTCTTTCTGCACATTTTTGCAAAATGCTCACTCATACCACAAAATGTAATTTTTAGGTTTCGGCCTGGCCGTAGCACTGCGAAGCAGTGCCCTGCCCAGGGCGAAATCTAATGTTAGAGACAGTATGGGGCTTCGTCCCGCCTCTGTCTTCCATTGGCTAGCTCCATAAATGGAGGCTAGCCATTGGAAGAGAGTGGCTGTCAATCATTCTTTCCCCGTCGGAACGCGATTCGGGGGCGTTTCCGTGTCTTTTTTTAAGTCCCGCCCTCTCCTCTTCCCATTGGCTGGAATTTTACCTTCCAGCCAATGGAAAGGGGAGAGCGCGAAAAACACGCCCCCGAATCCCAAAATGTGGAGATTGATTTACCAACTTGTGTGTACAAAAAAAGGGTTAAACCTTGTGTTCTAACATGGGGCTCTGCCTGGTGAACTCCGGCTATATGTATATGAGGGAGACGGCTATGAGTAAGGACAGCTTACGAAGTTGCACGCACGTTTTAAGTGCATCTCTCCGTGTAGTTCTTGTTGTAATGAAATGCCTCCAAATTCAAATAAAAAAACACTGTTATTTGTTTTATTGTACACCAAGGATTGAAAAGCATTTGCTCGTTTCTTGGTTTCGATTCAAAGCGTCTTCAACAAAGTGAAAGCAAACCACGGTACTTGTACCGTGATTGACAGGTAGGGAAGTCTAAATATTGAATTACAATAGGTTGGGTAAAAAAAAAAAAAAAAAAAGAAACATTCGGCCCGGAAAAGATTATTCGGCTACCCCGGAAAAGACCGCCCCATCCACACGCGGGCTGTCACTCCAGGCTCGTGCAAGGAGAGACTAGTTTCATGTGAGCTGCATAGTTACTCGTGGTGAATGAAGATAGCGCTCTGCAGTCCAGTTACAGGTGCAGGTAACTTCACAGGTGGAGACTGCGCTTCAGACGAAACGCAGCAGGGGTTCGGCAGCATTTTTTGAGCATCCCAGAGCGGGCACAGCCAAGGGATCAGGTCAGTCGAAGCGTTTGGTGCATCCTAGTTACAAGTCCATTCCTCACTCATATGGGAAACTCGTAGCCCGCGACTGATCATCTGTGTAAGGCTTATAGGACTTTTCGTTCGTGGAATGTATGCGAGATTTACGTGTAAATGAAGGGTACAACCACAATCGGACCCAAATGACGAATGGAAATACGGGATATATTCATCTGTGACTCCACTTGTTTTTTCCTGTGGTACCTTTTCTCCATCAGGAGCACAGGGAGTGACGCCTCATGGGCTGACCATTTGCACTTTCGGCACAATAGATGACCCCTCGCCCGTCCCCTTCGCCCTCCCCCTCAATTATGGGCGATTAGTCTCAGTGTGTTATGTCAAGAAGGGGGAGGGGGCGGGGCACATTATCCGTTTCGGTACAGGGAGAGCACGCTTTCATCCCGCATTGTGGCCCAGGCTCAGAGCCCGTCCAGGGGTAGGTAGCCGGGAGTCCAGCTGCAGGCTGCTCGGGTGACACAGGCCGCCCAACTCGCCCTTCCTCCTTCACTTGGCCGCTGAGCTCGGGGGTCGTGGGCTGGGATTTCAGCAATGTATCAAATGGAGCCATTCAAGTGCACGTCCTTTATTAAATTATCCCATTGTGATAAAAGTGGGGTCTTCCCCTTAACCACTACTTTTTATTTTTTGATCAATTTGGCACTCGCCTGTGACAATACACGGTTGCAAATCATGTATGCCAGGTGATAATAAACTGGTTTGAAAGATTAGGCAAGAGGGGGTGGGTACAGAAATTGAAAAAAAAATACACACCAATTTATTGTTGTACAACGAGGTTCGCAAGCACGCGAGCGCACACCCACAAACATTAACTATCATACAGTAATAAAAACAAGTTTATCAGCTGATTGCAGTATACTCCACCCAATCTCTTTCTCTCTTTATTCTCGTCTCTTTGCCCCCTCCGCTTTCTTCCTTTTAATATAAACAGATCTAGTAATCTAAACTTGCAGTGACTCTGCCAGTCTCTCCTCTCTGTCTCATCTGCGTGTCCTCTCTCTATCCCCACTTGGGTGTGCCTAACCTCACTCTTTCCCTGCTTCCCCAATATCTCCACCCTTTCTCCCCCTCTGTTTCCCACCCCGGACAAGCTTCTCAACATCCCCAACGTTCATGCTGCAACTAAATCAGTCTGCTGGCAAAAAATACGATTATAACAACTAAATAGGCTATCATGACGTTTCTTTGCACATGAATGTTTGTTATTCCTGATGGTTTTTGATAGGGTGCAAGTCACATTTAAAAAAAACAACACCCCTCCAGGCTTTCCACTGCTAATTACCAATGTTTCCACTAGGCTCGCCCCTCCCCTTTTCTCGAAATATGCTTCATTCGAGCCAATGACGCACCTCTGAAGTGACATCAGCTCACCCAGACATTCTCACAACATCCCGGTGGTGTGAGCCCGAGCGGCAGGATAATGCCACATTATCAACGGGAAACGGCCTCTACAACGAAGCAGTTTCCACAAAATCATTTACCACGCATGCACTACAACGCATGCGTGGTTACAACGAAAGGGTTTACCACGCATACCTTTACTACGAAATACGTAATAAAGGCATGTGTGGTAAATGAAAAGAAAAACGAAGGGGGGTTTGGGGGGTCTCCCCATAAAAAAAAAATAAAGGTCTGGGATAAAAAGGGGGGCTGGGGGGGACTCTCCCCCAAAAAACAAAACTAACCTGAGGAGCCGAAGAAAAAGCCGAAACCGAAGCTGAAGCAATCAAAGTTGTTAGGGAGGAAACGGAAAGTAACTTCCGCTTCCTCTTAACGACGTACGACCGACGTAACCAGAGAAGATGGAGGGAAGGCGAGTTAAAAGGTAAGGGGTATTTTAGAAA
Organism: Lissotriton vulgaris; assembly: GCF_964263255.1. NCBI lineage: Eukaryota > Metazoa > Chordata > Amphibia > Caudata > Salamandridae > Lissotriton > Lissotriton vulgaris. The sequence goes on along the minus strand of NC_141698.1, from coordinate 425,855,364 downwards.
AATACATATATATATATATTAAGGGTTAAGGGTAAATATAAGGAGTGAGGCTGAGGGAATGTAAGTGGAGAGTTTTAACCTTTATCTAGAGTATGCCTTCACCATGCATACATTTACAACAAAAAACGGTGTAAATGTATGCGTGGTAAAGGAATATTCGAGGTAAAGGTTAAGCGTGGAAAACGAATTCCGTTGTAACGCATGCGTGGTAAAGGCATGCGTTGCAACGGAATTCGTTGTAACGTCATACATTCATTATCAACTATTTTCTCTCCTTTTCCCAGAACTGCTAGTCGTTCCACGGTGCTCGCCACACCCTGGCTCGGCTCATCCGGACACCCTTTTGGGTGTGAGAAATGTGGTACCCAAACTCGGCAGGCTAAGCATTCAACCTACGTGAACCGGAGCATTGTATATTTAAAAAAAAAAACAACTAAGTAAAACGAGCCCTCACAACGAGGCCCTGGCACAATAAACTTACAGTGAAAAGGGAAGAAAACCCATAATAAGGGACACTCCCAGCCACCACAAAATCAGCACAGGTATAGAAATACAGTGCTTTAAATGGGCCGGTACTGTACGGTACTGTGCACCTGCACTTGGTTTTATTTTGAGAGAGAGCGTACCTGCTCTTCTCAAGAGAAACGTAATACTTTTAATTTGAAAGTAGCCGCACTTCCCAGAAACAAGCCCTTCTATTTTTCCTGCACCTCTATTTTTCCATTTTAAGCACCGAGGACAATCCTTTAATTCATTGGTCAGTCGTGTGGGCCTGGAGAACATATTTAGTTAATGAAGAAAGACACATTGCCATGAACGTGCTCTTTGCCAATGAGGGTGTGTGTTTTTATGTCCACGTGTTGTATACTTTGGGTGGGGAATTACCCAGAATGCCTCTCTTGAACAGTGATCTTGTACTTGTCTTTTCATTTGGATCTTTTCATTTGGATTTTCTGCAGCCTGTGGTATTTAGTGCACAATTACATCTTAATGTTATCATCGTTTCAGATCCCATAAGGAATTTTCTGAAGATGTTAATCTATAGGTGTGATAATAAACATCCTTACCTAAATGTGTATTGTCATTTGTTTAATCCTAGGCTACTGCGCTTTATTTGGAATTGAACCCATCGGAGTGGTTGAAGGTTATGCCATTAACTTTGGCAACTGCTACCACCATTGTATGTTTTATGCTAGACGATGATGGATTGGCATAACCTGTTCAAAGTCACTCTTTGATATTGTATGAAAACGTGGGCTGAAATAGGAAGTACAAACTGGGTGACAATTCAGTGTTTGAACATATTGTCAGGTTCATGTTTGGTTACAATTGGTTATTACTATTATTTTAAGGCACATAAATGCAGGGCAGGTGAGTGGTAGTGTGAGGATGGAATATATGAATATGTTAGAAGTGTAATATGTAATATGCTATTTATTACCAGTTCTGAGTGTGAGGAGAGATGTCTTGACTCACAAGAGTTGAAACCTCAAGGGTGTCACAGAGGCGCTTCCTTCCTCAATTTTGTTAATTTAATGGCACAGTACTTTTGGCAGTTCTGTTTACGGCTTATGTCTTGCAGCTTTCTATGTTCAGACGTTATACATTAATTTTAGCCAGAACCATACCATAAGCGGTTCCAAACTCCTAGAAGATTTAAGCATGGAGTAACACATTTTGTGGCATAAGACAAAACATTTTTGTGGCACAGAATATATTTTTGGGAGCATTTATGTGCTATTTAACTTTTTGATTTACACTCATTTTATGCGTAATTCCATGTTGGTTTCCAGTATGGTTCGATGTGGTTTAGGGCACAAAGCCCCCAGGTCTGGATTACAACTATATGGATCACAATGCAATGGTTTTATCACTGTAACTCTAGACCTGGAAACAAGGTTGGTGGTGGCATGGAGGCATGGAGTCATCTAGTCAAGCAAGCTCAGACCTGGACAGACATGCTGAGTAACAACTCAATTAAGGGAGGGTCGAAGGGGGGCGTTAATGTTACTGCAGCTTCCTCACCCACTAAGTGGAACAGACCCATCAGCGTTAAACATGCTGGATGCCAGGTGCTGAGGGTGCCATTGGATTCTGGATTCTGCAGAGGAGCACAACAAGCCAGATGCCATGGATGAAGAAGAGGCCAGATGTTGCCAGAGACCAGTCACCAAGAGAGCCGCTGAGACCAGAGTCTGCAGGGTTGCTACAGAAGGTGAGATGATGGCAGGGCAAATGGATGCCAACAGGGGAGGGAAACATGCTATGGGGCAATGTACTAGAAGGGGCTGCATACCAGAGAGTGTCATGCTGGGAAAGCTGCCATAGGAGGTTGGAACATTTGTATACCTGCCTCCAGCTGAATCTTTGTCCAGCTGCGCTCAGTTTGTGGGATGCCAAGGCAGGTGTGAGGCAGAGGGCAGACAGAATGGATGAGAATTTTGGGCGGCATGCTGCTTATGGGTCTCGAATCATCTGAGTTGGGCATGTACATAGAAGAGGAAGGAAACACATTTTGTTTGTTTTGTTGTCACACAAAGGCAGAGCCACTGTAATTATGCAATTATGCAGTCGTGGCTTTCCCCCCATAATTACGGATTTACTGCATTTGACACATAATCCACCATTTGCTGCATAATCTGCAGATTTTAACCCCCAAAAATGTTTCTAGCTCAAACAGTTCAAAAGTTACTAATAATGCAGCGACATGTGTTGCCACACAATGGAATGCCCTTTTCAAATGCTGACTTGATACCTTTCTGTTGCTTATTGCTGTATTTGGGTGCTAAACTGGTACTATTGTGGTGCAAACTGTGCCCAGACAGTGTTAACAGGTATAAAAAAAAAGTCAAAATAATGTAGCAACACTGCCTCAAAATGTGCCGTATTGCTTCCTATAGTTTGCCTTTTCTTGTCGTATAATTAACACCCTGCCGCATAATTCAGCCATCCCCTGGCGTATAATTCAAGTGGCCCCCCACATAGGAAAGGAAAGAAGTACCTCTCCTGCCTGCTGCTCACCCTCCCTTGCATTCGGCCCAGTAAATAATGCAGGATCAATAAAAAGGAGGGTTGTTGTGTTTTTAACATGTTGCAGAGGCTTTCATAGAAATCCTCCAGTAATTACAAAAGTAATCTTCCATAAGAAAAATAATAATTCTGTGTCATGGAGGTGTTTCTCAAAGGGTTAAATCTGCACAGTAAGATAAGATTTCATTAAGTAGACTGATTATGTGCCCAGTTTTTAGGTTTTGCCTGTCGAAAGCTGCGCACAGAGCAGCTTTTCGGCGCAGGCAAAATCTTATGTGTACAGTATATGTGTGTTGTCCCGCCCCTCTGTTCCATTGCTAGCTCCATAAATGGAGGCTAGCCATTGAAACAGAGATCTGTCCGTCAATGCCGGAGCAGATTCGTGGGCGTTCCGGCGATTTTTAGGCTTTTTGCAACGTCATGAAGACGTGTCCACTGTGGGCGTGTACTTTTTTCATCATTTGTTCGATCGTCCTGGTCCCGCATGGTTGTATCCCGCTGTCCGTCCCCCCTCCCGCTGTCCGTGTCTTTGTTACCCCCCCCAGCCCCCCCTGTGACTCCCGCTGTCCGGGTGCCCGTCACCGCTGTCTCACGGGGCACCTCTAGCTGTATCTTTTTTTTCCTGTCTTGCACTTCTTCGCCTTTACTCTGACACAGGTGACCCACTTGTGGGACACCCCCGCGCCGCACGGCCACCAGCTGCTGCGTGTGCCCCATTGCCTTGCCCTCTGCCTCGCTGCCTGCCTCGCTGCCGGCTGACGCCGCTGTTGTTTGTTTTGTTTTTGTTTTGTTTTGTTCATCATTTGTGCTTGTTTAACCAGTATTTTTGCCCGTGTTAGCGTTTTTGTTATCCATTTGTGCCTGTTATTTTTTGTCAGTTTCTGCCCGTATTAGCGTTCTCCTTCCTGTCTGCCCGCCTACCTCGCCGCCCTCTGCCTTCCCTCCCCGCTCCCCGCTTCCCGCCACCACCGCTGACCCCGCCCCTTTTTTCCTTCTGTTCCCTCCCCGCTCCCGCCTCCCAGCTGCTCCGCCCACCCGCGCACTTCGCCTTATATGGCGACCGTGCAAACGCGCAGCGGTCACGCGCAGCGGGCGCGCCGATTGTGCGCCGAAGGCGCGCCAAAGGTAAGCCCGTCTGCGCCCGTCCGCGACCGGATCGCGACCAGCGCCAGGACCCCTGGCCCACGAAGACCCCGACCTACCCGCCTGACGTACTCCGCCGCCACCCTCAGCGCACTCAACACCGGCCGACGCCCAGAGTGCCACCAAGCCACACCACGACGCACCCACGGACCCTTCAGCTGCCACGCCTGCAAATTCACCTGCATCCGGACCTGCCTTGCACCAACACCCGCCAAGTCGAACACCAGCAGCACCCACCTCAAGTGCATCCTGCTCAACACCCACTCCGTCCACAGACACGCCATCGAACTCTGGAACCTCCTAGACACCACAGCCCCGGACGTTGCCTTCCTCACAGAGACCTGGATGAACGCTTCTTCAGCTCCCGACATCGCCATCGCTATCCCAGAGGGCTAGAAGATCGTCCGGAGGGACCGCAACGCCAACCAGATGGGAGGCATCGCCATCATCCACAGGAACACCATCCGTCTCACGACCAGCACCGACAACACCCTGACCACCGCCGAACACCTGCATTTCCAGATCCACACCGACCCAAACACCACCCTCAGAGGCACCCTGATCTACCGACCTCCGGGACCACGCACCCAATTCAGCGAGGACATCGCCGACTTCGTCAGCCCGCATGCCCTCCCCTCCGCCGACTACATCCTCCTGGGGGACCTCAACTTCCACCTGGAGAACAACAACGACCGCAACACCAGCACCCTGCTCGACAACCTCGCCAATCTTGGACTCAAGCAGCTGGTGTCCACCCCCACCCACCTCGCCGGACACACACTCAACGCAGTCTTCTCTTCCAGCACAGACATCGACTTCAGCCACGCCACAGAGCTTCAATGGACGGACCACAGCTGCGTCCACTTCACCTTCAAGAGAACGACGACCCACCACCACCAGCAACAGGCCGCCCGCAGAAGCTGGAACAAGATCACAGCAGACCAGCTCGCCACCTCCCTGAGCCAGCACCCTCCTGCCAGCTCAGCGAACCCCAGCCAGGCCGCCGACAACCTCACGAAGTGGATCAGCAACTGCGCGGACGAACTCGCCCCGCTGAGGACCCCGCCCAGCAGATCCGGCAGCAAGAAAGCCCCGTGGTTCACCGACGAACTCAAGAGCTCCAAGAAGAACTGCCGAGCCCTCGAGAAAGTCTGGAGAAGGGAACCTACACCGGACAACAGAACCACCTTCAAGCTGGCCACCCGGAAGCACCACCAGCTGATCCGCGCCGCCAAGAAAACTGCTTTCAAGGACCGGCTGGACAACAACGCACACAACTGCAAGGAACTCTTCAACATCGTGAAAGAGCTATCCAACCCCAGCGCAGGAAACAACGACATCACCCCATCTCAAGACCTCTGCAACTCCCTCGCTTCATACTTCCACAACAAGATCGCGGACATACACAACAGCTTCAACAACCAACCAACGCACACCAAGACCGAACAACCACCCCCCACCACCACCCTCCACGCCTGGACCCCGATCAGCACCGAAGACACCATCCGCACGATGAACTCCATCCACTCCGGATCACCGACCGACCCCTGCCCTCACCACGTCTTCAACAAGGCTGACGCTGTCATCGCACCCCACCTGCGAGACATCATCAACACATCCTTCGACACCGCCACCTTCCCTGAGAGCTGGAAGCACGCCGAACTCAGCGCTCTACTCAAGAAACCCACAGCGGACCCCACCGAACTCAAGAATTACCGCCCCATTTCGCTCCTCCCGTTTCCAGCGGGAGGAAGAATCACATTATCCCCTTCCTCCCGTCGACTTTCCAATCAGCCTACAATTTGATATACTTGAGGTAGTGCAGGCTTTGAACTTAAGCAAAGGGGGCAAAGCGCCAGGACCAGATGGGGTACCTGTAGATCTTTTCAAACAACTTCCGGATCTCTGGGCCCCCATACTGACAAGAGTGTGCACTGCGGCAGCGAAAGTGGGATTGATGGAGTCTTGGTCCAACTCCATCATGGTACCTATTTTTAAAAAGGGGGACCGCCAAGATGTTAAATGCTACCGTCCCATTTCTTTATTAGATTCTCTAGGAAAAGTAGTTGGTAGAATAGTCCTAGAACAACTCCAGCAATGGGCAGACGAAAGAAAGATCCTATCGGACTTACAATTCGGGTTCAGAGAAGGGTTTGGAACCGTAGAACAGGCCCAAAACCTAAGCCTAATCGTGTCCAAGTACATTCATGCGAAGCAGGGGACAATGTACATGGTATACGTGGACTTGTCCTCTGCTTTCGATTGCGTATCCCACGCGAAGCTATGGACCCTTTTGAGAAACATGGGGGTGGACCCTCCACTCCTGGATTTCTTAAGAGAACTATACGCGGATGCTTCTGCGAGAGTGCGCTATGGGACAAAGGGAGAGCTTACTGCGTCATTTAGAGTAGAGCGAGGAGTCAGGCAGGGGTGCGTCCTTGACCCCTTCCTTTTCTCCCTGTATACAAATGGGCTGGAAGAGAAGATGTTGAGGGGGGGGCAGGACCTGCCAAGACTAAGACAACGCCTGATCCCCGCACTGCTCTACGCGGATGATGCAGTTATCCTGGCCCGCACACCAATAGAACTCCAGAAATCCCTGAACAAATATGCAGAATTTATGCGCGCTTTAGATCTGCACATAAATGTCAAAAAAACTTTTGTAATGGTGGCTGGTGGAGGGCGAAAACGCACAAAGAACATCCTCCTAAATGAACAAAAACTTGAGAGAACTCCCCAGTACCCTTACCTGGGCATAATGATTGACGAAAGACTAAATTGGAAAGCAGCCATTGAGTCCAGGAGACATCTTTTTAAGAGAGCTATCGTTGCTTTGACGAACTTTTCACAAAGACTCGGAAGGAGACCACCAGTTGAGCTGCTAAAAATTTACACCGCAAAATGCCAAGCCATCGCTCTATATGGGGCCGGTGTATGGGGACACGCTGACGTTGGATCTCTCCAAATAGCTGAGAACTCGTTTATGAGATTTCTTCTATCTTCCCCAAAGTGTTCTTCCATCTACGCATGTCACTCGTAACTGGGAATCCCCTACATAGAGGATTTGATAAAATTTCAGCCATTGTTACTCTGGAGACGCATTTGGTTATCGGACAAGAACATGCTGACTAAAAACATCCTAGAGGACTCAATGGCATTGGATCGTGCGCACATAATAGCCTGGCTCACCTATGTCAGGCGATTTTTCACAGACCTGGGCCTGGAAAGATACTATCTCACTCCAGCAACTCTAACTGAGATAACTAAGAAAGAGCTGAAACAGAAAGCCATGAGTCATCTAGAGACTCTCAGAATTACTCTGCTTTCAACTAAACAATCTGTACAACACGCAAATATGGTACAGCTTACTCCACAAATTCAGCCCTATCTCATACTGGAAATAAGCACATATGATAAGATGCTCCTGACTAGATTCAGACTCAACCTTTTCCACAGACTAGTGGCCTCCCCACAAAAGAACACTTGGGATCCAAAGCTGACTTTTTGTCCATGTGACGAGACTTCTCTACAGACGTGTATGCACACGATACTGTTTTGTAAATATGTTCACTCTCACAGAAAAATTTGGTTATTCCCATTGCTAAAGTCTTGGGGTTTCAGACAATGTCGCCCGGCTATGCTATCCCTACAGATGCTAGACTCTGAGCGCACCTGTTACCATGTACTGAACTTTTTAAAATGTATTATCAGGCATCGGAATAATCTTTAAATTTGAGCGAATTTACCTCTCTTTCGGAAAATCTTACTAAATGTACTGTGTTACAATTTTTATTGTTGCTTTTATGGTTTTACTATGATAAAAACCGAATAAAGAAAGAATTTATTATTACTCTCTTGATTAGAACCTCCTGCAACCAACTCAATCTCCTCAGTGGTCCAGAAAGTCTGACCCTCTCCAGACTTCTGTCTCCTTTGCATAATGTTTTCCAATGTATTTTCTATTTTTTTATCTAGAGATGCAGACATCTCCCCAAACATTTTTTCCATGTAGGATTTCATTCTCTCCTCAAAACTTGCCGTTACAACTTCTATCATGTAATCAAATTTTAATCAATTTCAAACTGAAATTCTACCCAAAAAAAACTTCCTAAAAACAAAGCCTAAACTCTAAAAATACTTCTCCACCAAATTTCTTGCTCAAACCTGAAACATCTTATTTTTCCTCCAACACCAAATTCTCTCTCAAAACCTCAACTCGACCTCCTCTTGAACTCTCCAACCGAAGTCTGTCAGAAACTGACTCACGTTCTGACAGACCTCGTATCGTGCCCAAAATATGTCTGCTTCAAAGGCATACAATGAAGCTAAACCATTCCCAATCCTTCAAAATGGTTGCATGCGTACGGCGGCCTTCCCTGATCATAAGACTCTCCTTCCAAATGCTCATGCTACACACGCACAAGGTAAACAAACGTCAGCTCGAGACAAAAGGAGTCACTGCCTCGTGCTTCGCCTCAACCGCCCAACCGTCATCCCCACACGGTAAACGGACTAACTTTTTACCAAAATATGCCAAAACTGACAATTTAATCAAGCCTTGATAAAAAAACAATAAAGAAACATTCAAAGCCTACACACGACTTTCCTCTTAAGAAACGATTAACCGTGGTTAACATAGATTAGGGGTACTCATAGTACGGCCCGCAAGCCGGTGGCAGCCCGGCTAGCCTTCCCTGGCGGCCCGCAGACCTTGCAGACATCGTACCCGAGGTTGTTTTTTTTTAAGTGTCTGCAACCTGAGCGCGACTCAGACTCTGCTGCTCCGTGGGTGCCGGGCCGTGCATTCCCGTCATAGTCAGAGTGGGGCTGCAGGGGCGCTGAGAGGTGAACAAAGCCTCATTAACATGCCAATGGTCTTTTAAAGACCTGTCAAGTGCTTGGGTGCGGCTGTGTGTGCACGCCTGGAAGCTGTCACAGCCCGGGCACACACAGGCAGGGTGAGGAGGGAGAGCGAGGGAGGGAGGGAGAGCAATCGAGGGAGGGAGGGAGAGCAAGCGAGGGAACGAGGGAGAGTGAGGGAGAGTGAGGGAGGGAGAGGGAGGGAGAGCAAGCGAGGGAGAGCGAGGGAGCGAGGGAGAAGGAGGGAGGGAGAGAGGGAGAGCGAGGGAGGGCGAGGGAGGGAGAGTGAGGGAGGGAGGGAGAGAGAGCAAGGGAGGGAGAGCGAGGGAGGGAGAGCGAGGGAGGGAGAGCAAGCGAGGGAGAGTGAGGGAGGGAGAGCGAGGGAGGGAGGGAGAACAAGCGAGGGAGCGAGGGAGGGAGAGCAAGGGAGGGAGAGCGAGGGAGGGAGAGCGAGGGAGGGAGGGAGAGCGAGGGAGGGAGGGAGAGCAAGCGAGGGAGAGCGAGGGAGAGCGAAGGAGGGAGAGCGAGGGAGGGAGAGGGAGCGTGAGGGAGGGAGAGCGAGAGAGCAAGCAAGGGATAGTGAGAAAGAGGGAAAGCGAGGGAGGGAAAGGGAGCGCGAGGGAGGGGGGGGGTAGCGCAAGGGTGGGAGAGCGAGGGAGGGAGAGGGAGCGAGAGAGATGGAGCAATGGAGGGAGAGGGAGCACGAGGGAGGGGGAGCGAGGGAGGGAGAGCAAGGAAGGGAGGCAGAGCAAGGGAGGGAGGGAGGGAGAGCGAAGGAGGGAGAGCAAGCAAGGGAGCAAGGGAGGGCGATAGGGAGGGAGGGAGGGAGAGCGAGGGAGGGAGAGCGAGGGAGACAGAACGAGGGAGACAGAGGGAGGGAGACAGAGGGAGGGAGACAGAGAGAGAGAGGGAAACCTCAGAGAGAGGGAGACCTCAGAGTGAGGGGGAGGGAACGAGAGTGAGGGAGACAGAGGGAAGGACCGCCAAGATGTTAAATGCTACCGTCCCATTTCTTTATTAGATTCTCTAGGAAAAGTAGTTGGTAGAATAGTCCTAGAACAACTCCAGCAATGGGCAGACGAAAGAAAGATCCTATCGGACTTACAATTCGGGTTCAGAGAAGGGTTTGGAACCGTAGAACAGGCCCAAAACCTAAGCCTAATCGTGTCCAAGTACATTCATGCGAAGCAGGGGACAATGTACATGGTATACGTGGACTTGTCCTCTGCTTTCGATTGCGTATCCCACGCGAAGCTATGGACCCTTTTGAGAAACATGGGGGTGGACCCTCCACTCCTGGATTTCTTAAGAGAACTATACGCGGATGCTTCTGCGAGAGTGCGCTATGGGACAAAGGGAGAGCTTACTGCGTCATTTAGAGTAGAGCGAGGAGTCAGGCAGGGGTGCGTCCTTGACCCCTTCCTTTTCTCCCTGTATACAAATGGGCTGGAAGAGAAGATGTTGAGGGGGGGCAGGACCTGCCAAGACTAAGACAACGCCTGATCCCCGCACTGCTCTACGCGGATGATGCAGTTATCCTGGCCCGCACACCAATAGAACTCCAGAAATCCCTGAACAAATATGCAGAATTTATGCGCGCTTTAGATCTGCACATAAATGTCAAAAAAACTTTTGTAATGGTGGCTGGTGGAGGGCGAAAACGCACAAAGAACATCCTCCTAAATGAACAAAAACTTGAGAGAACTCCCCAGTACCCTTACCTGGGCATAATGATTGACGAAAGACTAAATTGGAAAGCAGCCATTGAGTCCAGGAGACATCTTTTTAAGAGAGCTATCGTTGCTTTGACGAACTTTTCACAAAGACTCGGAAGGAGACCACCAGTTGAGCTGCTAAAAATTTACACCGCAAAATGCCAAGCCATCGCTCTATATGGGGCCGGTGTATGGGGACACGCTGACGTTGGATCTCTCCAAATAGCTGAGAACTCGTTTATGAGATTTCTTCTATCTTCCCCAAAGTGTTCTTCCATCTACGCATGTCACTCGTAACTGGGAATCCCCTACATAGAGGATTTGATAAAATTTCAGCCATTGTTACTCTGGAGACGCATTTGGTTATCGGACAAGAACATGCTGACTAAAAACATCCTAGAGGACTCAATGGCATTGGATCGTGCGCACAAAATAGCCTGGCTCACCTATGTCAGGCGATTTTTCACAGACCTGGGCCTGGAAAGATACTATCTCACTCCAGCAACTCTAACTGAGATAACTAAGAAAGAGCTGAAACAGAAAGCCATGAGTCATCTAGAGACTCTCAGAATTACTCTGCTTTCAACTAAACAATCTGTACAACACGCAAATATGGTACAGCTTACTCCACAAATTCAGCCCTATCTCATACTGGAAATAAGCACATATGATAAGATGCTTCTGACTAGATTCAGACTCAACCTTTTCCACAGACTAGTGGCCTCCCCACAAAAGAACACTTGGGATCCAAAGCTGACTTTTTGTCCATGTGACGAGACTTCTCTACAGACGTGTATGCACACGATACTGTTTTGTAAATATGTTCACTCTCACAGAAAAATTTGGTTATTCCCATTGCTAAAGTCTTGGGGTTTCAGACAATGTCGCCCGGCTATGCTATCCCTACAGATGCTAGACTCTGAGCGCACCTGTTACCATGTACTGAACTTTTTAAAATGTATTATCAGGCATCGGAATAATCTTTAAATTTGAGCGAATTTACCTCTCTTTCGGAAAATCTTACTAAATGTACTGTGTTACAATTTTTATTGTTGCTTTTATGGTTTTACTATGATAAAAACCGAATAAAGAAAGAATTTATTATTACTCTCTTGATTAGAACCTCCTGCAACCAACTCAATCTCCTCAGTGGTCCAGAAAGTCTGACCCTCTCCAGACTTCTGTCTCCTTTGCATAATGTTTTCCAATGTATTTTCTATTTTTTTATCTAGAGATGCAGACATCTCCCCAAACATTTTTTCCATGTAGGATTTCATTCTCTCCTCAAAACTTGCCGTTACAACTTCTATCATGTAATCAAATTTTAATCAATTTCAAACTGAAATTCTACCCAAAAAAAACTTCCTAAAAACAAAGCCTAAACTCTAAAAATACTTCTCCACCAAATTTCTTGCTCAAACCTGAAACATCTTATTTTTCCTTCAACACCAAATTCTCTCTCAAAACCTCAACTCGACCTCCTCTTGAACTCTCCAACCGAAGTCTGTCAGAAACTGACTCACGTTCTGACAGACCTCGTATCGTGCCCAAAATATGTCTGCTTCAAAGGCATACAATGAAGCTAAACCATTCCCAATCCTTCAAAATGGTTGCATGCGTACGGCGGCCTTCCCTGATCATAAGACTCTCCTTCCAAATGCTCATGCTACACACGCACAAGGTAAACAAACGTCAGCTCGAGACAAAAGGAGTCACTGCCTCGTGCTTCGCCTCAACCGCCCAACCGTCATCCCCACACGGTAAACGGACTAACTTTTTACCAAAATATGCCAAAACTGACAATTTAATCAAGCCTTGATAAAAAAACAATAAAGAAACATTCAAAGCCTACACACGACTTTCCTCTTAAGAAACGATTAACCGTGGTTAACATAGATTAGGGGTACTCATAGTACGGCCCGCAAGCCGGTGGCAGCCCGGCTAGCCTTCCCTGGCGGCCCGCAGACCTTGCAGACATCGTACCCGAGGTTGTTTTTTTTTAAGTGTCTGCAACCTGAGCGCGACTCAGACTCTGCTGCTCCGTGGGTGCCGGGCCGTGCATTCCCGTCATAGTCAGAGTGGGGCTGCAGGGGCGCTGAGAGGTGAACAAAGCCTCATTAACATGCCAATGGTCTTTTAAAGACCTGTCAAGTGCTTGGGTGCGGCTGTGTGTGCACGCCTGGAAGCTGTCACAGCCCGGGCACACACAGGCAGGGTGAGGAGGGAGAGCGAGGGAGGGAGGGAGAGCAATCGAGGGAGGGAGGGAGAGCAAGCGAGGGAACGAGGGAGAGTGAGGGAGAGTGAGGGAGGGAGAGGGAGGGAGAGCAAGCGAGGGAGAGCGAGGGAGCGAGGGAGAAGGAGGGAGGGAGAGAGGGAGAGCGAGGGAGGGCGAGGGAGGGAGAGTGAGGGAGGGAGGGAGAGAGAGCAAGGGAGGGAGAGCGAGGGAGGGAGAGCGAGGGAGGGAGAGCAAGCGAGGGAGAGTGAGGGAGGGAGAGCGAGGGAGGGAGGGAGAACAAGCGAGGGAGCGAGGGAGGGAGAGCAAGGGAGGGAGAGCGAGGGAGGGAGGGAGAGCGAGGGAGGGAGGGAGAGCAAGCGAGGGAGAGCGAGGGAGAGCGAAGGAGGGAGAGCGAGGGAGGGAGAGGGAGCGTGAGGGAGGGAGAGCGAGAGAGCAAGCAAGGGATAGTGAGAAAGAGGGAAAGCGAGGGAGGGAAAGGGAGCGCGAGGGAGGGGGGGGGGTAGCGCAAGGGTGGGAGAGCGAGGGAGGGAGAGGGAGCGAGAGAGATGGAGCAATGGAGGGAGAGGGAGCACGAGGGAGGGGGAGCGAGGGAGGGAGAGCAAGGAAGGGAGGCAGAGCAAGGGAGGGAGGGAGAGCGAAGGAGGGAGAGCAAGCAAGGGAGCAAGGGAGAGCGATAGGGAGGGAGGGAGGGAGAGCGAGGGAGGGAGAGCGAGGGAGACAGAACGAGGGAGACAGAGGGAGGGAGACAGAGGGAGGGAGACAGAGAGAGAGAGGGAAACCTCAGAGAGAGGGAGACCTCAGAGTGAGGGGGAGGGAACGAGAGTGAGGGAGACAGAGGGAAGGAGAGAGAGGGAGACCTCAGAGTGAGGGAGACCTCAGAGTGAGGGAGAGGGAAGGAGAGAGAGGGAGACCTCAGAGAGAGGGAGAGCTCAGAGTGAGGGGGAGGGAAGGAGAGAGAGGGAGGCATAGGGAATGAGGGAGAGGGAAGGAGAGAGAGGGAGACAGAGGGAAGGAGGGAGAGGGAAGGAGAGAGAAGGAGAAAAAGGGGAGGAGGGAGAGGGAAGGAGAGAGGGAGAAATAGAGTGAGGGAGAGGGAAATAGAGTGAGGGAGAGGGAAACAGAGTGAGGGAGAGGGAAATAGAGTGAGGGAGAAGGAAACAGAAAGAGGCAGACAGAGGGAATGAGGGAGAGGGAAGGAGAGAGAGGAAGACAGAGGGAAGGTGGGAGAGGGAAGTAAAGAGAGGGGAATAGAGTGAGGGAGAGGGAAATAGAGTGAGGGAGAGGGAAACAGAGAGAGAGGGAGACAGAGAGAGAGAAGAGAGAGAGAGAGACAGTCAGAGTGAGTAAGAGAGGAAAAGAGGGAGTGAGACAGTCAGAGTGAGTGAGACAGAGGGAGACAGAGAGACGGAGAGAGAGGAAGGGGGAGAGAGAGAGAGAGAGAGAGAGAGAGAGAGAGAGAGAGAGAGAGAGAGAGAGAGAGAGAGATGTGGTGGCTCAGTGGACGAAGGCGTCCGCTGCAGGGACCTGTGATCAAGCTCATGGTCACAGTTTTTTTTTGCTCTAGCCCCGCCCCTTTCCCCACTGACCCCGCCCCACAGGTGCGGCCCTCGGACACAAACCACACTGTAAATTTGGCCCCCGAGAGAAAGTTTGTGAGTACCCATAACATAGATGATTCTATAAATGTGTCGTTTATATTCCAAAGAAAAAGAAACAACACGCAAATCCTAAAAAATATTAACTCATACATATTAAATTATTACAAATGATTTTCAAACATTAAAACCTAATTTTCTTTTTTATTTTATTTCAGTTCAAAACAAACTTACTCTCAGCCCTCATCATTCTTTAAAATGTATATCTAATATACAAGAATTAAATTTTAATACATACTAATACAATTCAAGTCTATGGAATAATGCGACAGCTTAAAACATGACTTATCTGAAACTGAGCAGCAACAAAAGAGGATGATGGCTGCCAGTTCTATGTGTATATGAATGTTCAGAGTTCTAGAAGTTGGAAGAGTTCTAATTCTAATGCTTGTTTGTTGCTGCTGTCTGGGGAGCAATAAAAGGGAAGATGCATAATATTAGCCTTCGGGCCTTGATGTAAAATTATTATGTGGTAAATATTGGAGAATATATTCCAATTCAACCTGTATACCAGCACTATGTAAGAAACTCAAGATCACACTGTATATACTTTTTTTTTAAACCGTTTTTATTGCAGAAACACAATACACCGCATATCTTTATAACGATTCTGCCCCGCTGGCGCTAAATGCGCAGCTCTTACATCAGTTAAACGTCGCACACAGCCAATAAGCCCACAACCCGTAGGTCGGGCGGCGTCAATCAGCGGATCCCCTTTCTCGACAACTTTGAGCATGTTTATTCTACTTACTCGGAGTTCCTTATTCCGCTTTTTACTTTTTCGCCCCTCCCACCCCAATCCCCCTCCCTCCCACCCACGAGTGTCCCCTCCTGCGCCTGAGCTCTTCGCAGATGTACATGGATTGGTACTGTCAGGAGTAACTAATGTACTATTGAGAATGTGCTCCCGGTGTGTGTGAGGGAGCCTCATCGCCTAAATCAGAAAGTCCCTCCTCCTCCTCGTCCATCGTGCTGTCTCGCAAAGCCTGCACTAGCATCTCTCACTCCATTGCCGCCTCCAAGTCATCGGACTTGCGGCGAGCTAGCTGGTATCGAAGTGTACTTTCACTCGCTGCCCACTTACGAACCTCATTGAGCCATCGTCCGTGCGTAGGACTCTTCTTTGATTTCCAATTTCTTGTTAATTCCCTTTTGGCTAGGATCAGACCCATGTCTATAAATTTGCTCGAAATCCTATTCCTGGGCGTATGTGGAAACCAGTGCAGCACTCCCACAGCCTTGGTAAATTGTAACTCCCCGTCCGTCGCACTATTCAATGTCTCGGCAATCTCCTTCCAATAGTCCCATAGGTGTGTGCAGTCCCAGAGCATGTGTCCCAGGTCCGCTCCTATTGTGTTACACCTAGGGCATGCCACATTCTCCACCCCAAAGTACTTCCCGATTTTCCCTGGTGTGAGGTAGGCTCTATCTAGGACATAGAAATGTATCAACTGAAAGCGTGCGTTTCTCGTGCTCTTCCTCGCCCGCCTCACTATCTGCGCCCAAGTAGTATCTGGGATCTCTATCTGCAGATCTGACTCCCATGCAGTTTTCAGTGCCGTTAAAGGTTGCAGCGTCTCGCGCGGCATCCTTAAAGGCGTTCCACTCCATCGCTCTGGACGTCATGATGCCACCGTTTTCTGCAAAGTAATGTGTGATCCTGTCCCCCAACGCTTCTCGAAACAATAAGTCATCCAGTGGGTCAGGCCTCAGTTGCCACACCGAGACACACGAGGTCTCTGTCATCCAATTCAGCGTTAGCAGCAAGGGGTTATGATCGGATAACGTGCGGGTTAGGTATTCCGTATTCGTCACCGCCGGAAACACCAGTGGGGAGCACAGGAAGGCGTCAAGGCGAACATGAAGGTCGTGCAGGCTAGAATAGTATGAGTAATCCCTCGCAGTTGGGTGTTGCACACGCCAGGCGTCCTGCAACTCCCATCCCCCCCGCCCCACAATCCCCTACAAAACTTACGAACATCCATCTTGCTTTGTTGTATAGTTCGACATCGGTTGGCTCCGGCCCCCCCAGGCATCATACAAATCCAGCATGGATAATCTCCGTTATCAAGCATCAATCAATCCTCCCGATGTCTGCGGTGTCACCACCGGGCCCTTGGCACCATTAAGTTCCGATAGGTCCGTTTCCGAGCCAGTGACATGGCCCTCCAAGTCTGAGCTCCCGCATGAACGAGTTCTCACAGTTCCCGATAAATCAATTACTGCTTGTAACGCTGCCCTCCTCTCGCCTTCCGTTTGTGATTCTGTAGTTTTCTAGACCTCTGCCGGTGCTTCCGGAGCCTCTGCGACTTCCGGATTGGTTGCCGATTCTGCTTTTCCTCAGCTCTGAATTTCGCTCCATCCGTTCCGGCTTATAAGTATCCCACCACGCCCAGGCGTCCGCCGATGTAGGGGAGAAGAGCGTCTTGTCATCCACTACTACTCTGAGTTTGGCTGTGAAAAGGAGCGAGTATGTTATGTTAAAACCGAAACGCGCCGACGCCCGGAAAAGATTGAGAATCCAATAAAGCCTAGAAGATACCAACTGTATACAAAACCTAACAATTGTGGTATAACAATGCAAACCTAGTAAGGCTATTGAATCCCATAGATCAGTTGATACAATATTCGAGCAAGTGTTACTAGTAGGTTTTTTTTTTGTTCTGTGTATTCTGCGTTATTGCTATTTCTGTACTGTGTTGTATATGTTTCATGTCTAGATCCTTATATGACTTTCTTTTTAAATTCAGAATATGTTATTTATGTGTCTTTTTAACAAATTTTTAGTATGAAATGTAATTTACTTTGTTGACATTGTATTTTTCTCAAAAGAATTGTATGTTTTCAGAAGAATTGATTGATTTCTTTCTGAAATTTTAATACTAGACTTTCATTTTTAATAAAAGATTGTAAACGTCATACTTTGGTATTTGGTGTGTCCCCTCACAGTAGACCTACGGGTCCTGTGGACATAAAAAGAACATCTGTCCCCTACTCGCTGTAATCTCTACTACTATTCCAGGGATTTTCTCTAGACTTACTTGGCGAGTATGTTATGCCCTCGGCTCGTAGTTCCTGCTTAAGTGACAGGAAGGAGGCACGCAGTTTTTGGGTCTCGAACATATAGTCAGGAAAAAGAGTTACTTTACTGTTGTCCACTTGGAAAGGGCCCATGTCTCTGGCCCTCTGCAACAACCAGTCTCTGTCTTTGTGATGTAACAGTTTTATTACCACAGGTCGGGGTGGCTGGTCCGGTCTGGGGGGTCTAGCTGAGACCCGATGCGCCTGCTCCGACGTGAAAAAAGGCGAAAGACCCTCCGGCGCTAATTCCGTCTTCAGCCAGTTTTCTGGGTATCCCACCATGTCATCACCTTCCTTTTTCTCCGGAAGGCCCACCAAGCGCACGTTGTTGCGCCTGCCACGGTTTTCCGCATCTTCCGCTCTCCTCTCCAGTGCCTGTATACGATCAAGCGCATCTGCCAGCCGCCCTTCCATAGATTTGTGCTCAGGCAATATCTCTTGCAGGGTGTCTTCTGTACTTTTAACCCTGTCTTTCAGTTTATCATGATCGGCCCGCAGAAGCCCCAGCCCCGTCGCCACCCGGGCTATATCTTGCTGCAGCGCTTCTTTCGTGGCCTTGATAGCTTCCAAGATACAAGCTTGTAGCTGCTGTAGGTCCGCAGGGCCCTGTGTCGTGCCATCCGATGCCTCAGAGCTCGCAGCCTCCTCCACTTTCCCCTTGGGCTTCCCCATTCTGAGCTGTGTGTCAGCTGGCAGCGCCTGCTTCGCTAACGCAGAGGGGAGGGGGAGCTTCCTCCCCGCTCTCTTTCGGATACTGGGATCGAGCGGATTCACTCTTCAGGTTTAGAGAGTGGCGTGTGCCAGATCTCGGGTTGCCTCCAACACTCTTCAGGCCGCAGATCGCAGGCGTCAGTTAGCGCCAAAATCCCAACAGTTTTCAAGCGCTGCGCTGTCTCGGCTTCCCGTTCCAATGGGTCAGTTCCACATCAGGTCCACAGGGTTGTTCTCTCTCGGACCCGGCCAGCCCCAGTATACCGATCAGGTCGACAGTCTTCCTTTCTAGTGGCCGCTCTCCCAGGCCTCAGAGGACCGTTCAATCCCCTGCGCTCTCCTCGCCTCGCGCACTGCTCGCGGGGCCTCCGGTCGTCATAGCGCCCGGGTTCGTGCTCTTATCCTCCTCTCTATGCTCCGCTGTTTCCTGGGCCCTCCAGCACCGCTGCAGCCCAGGTCCAGCTGGTAGTGAGATTCGGGACCCCTCGGCGCTATCCTAGGGCTATCTCAGGACTCCACAGCTAGCCCTGCAGCACCCGTCTCAGTTCCGCCCAGGGCGCCCACCTCAGGTCGCACCAACGCAGCCAGCGCCGCCGGCAGCCAAGCCCCACATCCACCGGGTCCCAGGTTCCTCCGCTGGATTCTCCCCGCAATCGGCTCGTACAGCGCTCACAGACCCGGCTCCACCAGAGGCGCAGCCCAGGTGCCGTACTCTCGTCTCCACAGCGTGCCAGGAAAGGCCCCCGGTCACCCGGCCATCGCCTGCTGCTCTTCGTCCATGCGTGGCCCCTTCGAGCTCATCTAGCCCCAGCCTCTCTTATCCAAGGGATTTAACCCCTGAAGGTCCAGTTCGCCGCTCGTCCCGCAGTGAAGCTCGGAGCGGGGCTCTCCGTCGCTCAGCGCGCCTGACACCTCTCCACTCCGCTGCTACTCACAGGATTATGGCCGGCTGCCGAGTCCCGGGTCGGCCGCCATCTTGCTCTCCGTAGCCGCAGTCCTTCAGTGACCAAGAACGCCCCAGCCTGCAGGAATGAACGGCTCCGCTGTCCGTGTCCGCAGGAGTCCAGGCGAACCTGAGCGGCACCTCTTCCTCCCCGAGTCGTCGCCGGGGGATCGCCGCGCTCCTTTAGCCTCTATCCCCTCCGGCTCCCGTCCGCCATTTTGAGCCAACGCGCTCAGTGTTCCTTTGTTCTTCTGCCGGGCCGATGTACCGCTAGAGAAGCCTGAAAATCCGTGCCTGGGGGTCCGCTGCTGTTCCGAGTCCATCTGGTGCTCTGAGAACCCTGCACACGACGGAATTCGGGCCTTTAACAGGATAATTACGGGGATCGGGCGCGGAGCTCCGGGCTTACGCTGCCTGTTCCCTCGGCATCCAAGCCACGACCCCCACTGTATATACTTATAATGAAATATTACTATAAAGTACAAAATGATTGGGAAGTTCAATATTAGTAACATGTATAAGGTTCAAGGGTGAATTTGTGTTATACATATATATTTTCCTCTTTCCCTCCTCTTTTCATTGTTCTCCCCTAATTTCTTGTCTCCTTTAAAAAATTTAATTTGTTGATTTATACGCTATTGCTTAACTTATATATAGTCAGAGATTGCTGGTAGCCTTTTAGTCGAGTACTCAGTAGAAATGGGATATTTTAAATTATCTAAATATCTGAATTACGGTCAGGGTTCTTCTTTTGTTTCACATGCCGTGATTTACAGTGACATCCCCGTAATAATGTAGAGGCATAATAATAGCCGTGAACACTATATGGATAGCTTTGGCTATAGGAATAATAGCAGTGAATACTGTTTAGATAGCTCTTGCCATAGGAAGTATATATTGCGGGCATGCTGCATCCTGTACCCGGAAGTACCTTCTTATCTTTCCCGGGGTCGAATAAGCCCTGTGTAGTACAAAGAAATGCACTTGCTGAAAGCGGGCAATTCTGCATCCCTTCCATGGTCTCTTCAAAATATGTCCCCAAACTGTGTCCGGTATGGGTTTCCCTATGCTCTCCTCCCATTTCTCTTTCAGGGCTGTAAGCGGTTCCAGCCCCTCATGCAGCATTCTAGAGTGGAGGCATGTAACTGCCTTAATTGTACCCGCAGCCATTACTACATATTGACAGGCCATAGTCGTGCTGGGTTCTGCCAACCCCCCTCTCCAGTGTTTCTGCATCGCCGCTACTACCGCCGCATGTAACAGGTAGCTCCCATCCGGGAGGCCAAATTGATCTTGAAGTGCTCTAAAGTGGACCAACACCCCATCAATATACAAGTCTCCCACCACCTGAAGGCCCAGATCCTCCCACTCCAATAAAGGAGACCAGTCTCCTCCATGTGGCAGCGCTGTCAGCATCCCCAGAGGAATCTCCGGCGCATATGGGCGCGCCGCCTTCGCTCTTTTCAAGCTTCTATGCCAACACATCCGCAGAGACCACTCCTCCATGGTCAAGCCTCTCAACTCTAATTTCTGTTGCTTAATTATATATGCTAGGGTATGTCTTTTAATGCCTTTCCCTCTGTCTTGGTCTGGTTCTCTAAATTCTCTAGCAATGTTTTGGGTTAGTATCTGTAACTTTGCCGCAAGGTAATATAACTCAAAATCGGGGACCGCCATCCCTGCCTCAAGCTTGGGTCTCATCAGTGTATTCAGTGCCACCCTACGCCTCCCATGACCCCAGAGAAAATCAATAATCATCGTTCTCAATTCTCTAAAGACCCGCTGGGGGACCCACACCGGCAATGTGCGAAAGTAGTAGAGCAACCTGGGCAAAGCCACCATCTTTAGCAGTGTCACCCGGCCCTGCACCGATAGAGGTGTTCTAGATATGTGTTAAGGAGAAATCTATTGCGATCATTGAGTATGTTATCATCGCTTACTATAGTAATTGGATTCTGGTGAGTGCATCCCATGATATTAATACAGTTAGCTAATGTTGGATTTTACTGATAAGACAATTCTTGCAGTAGGCAGTGGGTTCGATTCTGATACAGGTTTTGTTTCTCCTGGTACTTTGAGATATTGTTCTTACTGCTGTCAAGGGAAGATTTTGCGAGAATCTCCAATTTTGAGAACAGTTCAAGGTTAGTCCGTTTTCACATGCAGCACAAATTGGATTATGGTGGTATAGGCATGTTAGTCACAGATGTGTAATTTCCTCAGAACTTAATTCTTGATTTCTTGAAGTTTTGCATAATCACTTTGGTGATTGGGATTCTTTCATCTTAAGGTGCAATAGTATTTGTGCCGTTGGGTGATTAAAATGTTATTGTTTAGCAAGGGCAATAAGGCTTTAGTTGCTTAGGTTTGGTATGATACACTGGCCATCTTGCTCTCCGTAGCCGCAGTCCTTCAGTGACCAAGAACGCCCCAGCCTGCAGGAATGAACGGCTCCGCTGTCCGTGTCCGCAGGAGTCCAGGCGAACCTGAGCGGCACCTCTTCCTCCCCGAGTCGTCGCCGGGGGATCGCCGCGCTCCTTTAGCCTCTATCCCCTCCGGCTCCCGTCCGCCATTTTGAGCCAACGCGCTCAGTGTTCCTTTGTTCTTCTGCCGGGCCGATGTACCGCTAGAGAAGCCTGAAAATCCGTGCCTGGGGGTCCGCTGCTGTTCCGAGTCCATCTGGTGCTCTGAGAACCCTGCACACGACGGAATTCGGGCCTTTAACAGGATAATTACGGGGATCGGGCGCGGAGCTCCGGGCTTACGCTGCCTGTTCCCTCGGCATCCAAGCCACGACCCCCACTGTATATACTTATAATGAAATATTACTATAATGTACAAAATGATTGGGAAGTTCAATATTAGTAACATGTATAAGGTTCAAGGGTGAATTTGTGTTATACATATATATTTTCCTCTTTCCCTCCTCTTTTCATTGTTCTCCCCTAATTTCTTGTCTCCTTTAAAAAATTTAATTTGTTGATTTATACGCTATTGCTTAACTTATATATAGTCAGAGATTGCTGGTAGCCTTTTAGTCGAGTACTCAGTAGAAATGGGATATTTTAAATTATCTAAATATCTGAATTACGGTCAGGGTTCTTCTTTTGTTTCACATGCCGTGATTTACAGTGACATCCCCGTAATAATGTAGAGGCATAATAATAGCCGTGAACACTATATGGATAGCTTTGGCTATAGGAATAATAGCAGTGAATACTGTTTAGATAGCTCTTGCCATAGGAAGTATATATTGCGGGCATGCTGCATCCTGTACCCGGAAGTACCTTCTTATCTTTCCCGGGGTCGAATAAGCCCTGTGTAGTACAAAGAAATGCACTTGCTGAAAGCGGGCAATTCTGCATCCCTTCCATGGTCTCTTCAAAATATGTCCCCAAACTGTGTCCGGTATGGGTTTCCCTATGCTCTCCTCCCATTTCTCTTTCAGGGCTGTAAGCGGTTCCAGCCCCTCATGCAGCATTCTAGAGTGGAGGCATGTAACCGCCTTAATTGTACCCGCAGCCATTACTACATATTGACAGGCCATAGTCGTGCTGGGTTCTGCCAACCCCCCTCTCCAGTGTTTCTGCATCGCCGCTACTACCGCCGCATGTAACAGGTAGCTCCCATCCGGGAGGCCAAATTGATCTTGAAGTGCTCTAAAGTGGACCAACACCCCATCAATATACAAGTCTCCCACCACCTGAAGGCCCAGATCCTCCCACTCCAATAAAGGAGACCAGTCTCCTCCATGTGGCAGCGCTGTCAGCATCCCCAGAGGAATCTCCGGCGCATATGGGCGCGCCGCCTTCGCTCTTTTCAAGCTTCTATGCCAACACATCCGCAGAGACCACTCCTCCATGGTCAAGCCTCTCAACTCTAATTTCTGTTGCTTAATTATATATGCTAGGGTATGTCTTTTAATGCCTTTCCCTCTGTCTTGGTCTGGTTCTCTAAATTCTCTAGCAATGTTTTGGGTTAGTATCTGTAACTTTGCCGCAAGGTAATATAACTCAAAATCGGGGACCGCCATCCCTGCCTCAAGCTTGGGTCTCATCAGTGTATTCAGTGCCACCCTACGCCTCCCATGACCCCAGAGAAAATCAATAATCATCGTTCTCAATTCTCTAAAGACCCGCTGGGGGACCCACACCGGCAATGTGCGAAAGTAGTAGAGCAACCTGGGCAAAGCCACCATCTTTAGCAGTGTCACCCGGCCCTGCACCGATAGAGGTGTTCTAGATATGTGTTAAGGAGAAATCTATTGCGATCATTGAGTATGTTATCATCGCTTACTATAGTAATTGGATTCTGGTGAGTGCATCCCATGATATTAATACAGTTAGCTAATGTTGGATTTTACTGATAAGACAATTCTTGCAGTAGGCAGTGGGTTCGATTCTGATACAGGTTTTGTTTCTCCTGGTACTTTGAGATATTGTTCTTACTGCTGTCAAGGGAAGATTTTGCGAGAATCTCCAATTTTGAGAACAGTTCAAGGTTAGTCCGTTTTCACATGCAGCACAAATTGGATTATGGTGGTATAGGCATGTTAGTCACAGATGTGTAATTTCCTCAGAACTTAATTCTTGATTTCTTGAAGTTTTGCATAATCACTTTGGTGATTGGGATTCTTTCATCTTAAGGTGCAATAGTATTTGTGCCGTTGGGTGATTAAAATGTTATTGTTTAGCAAGGGCAATAAGGCTTTAGTTGCTTAGGTTTGGTATGATACACTGGGTGTCTCTTGTATTTTCTGCTTCTGTTCTTTTTTTTTTCTAATGGTGGACGTTAGGCCTAACATAGGTTTATATATATGGTAAATTGTAACTTGGCGTTGTATTGAGAGAGAGAGAGGGGTTGAACCGGGAGCCAATCCTTAAACAGGTCCTGCACATGTGGCTCCGAGGAGAACGTGTTAAACAAGGGGAGTGCAGCTCCTAGAGAGGGGATGAGAGGGGAAGGGGAAGGGGAAAAGACAAAACTTTTGTCTTTTCCCCTTCCTCTCTCATCCCCTCTCTAGTAACTGCACTCCCCTTGTTTAACAACCTAGCGTTGTACTCATTTTCATTCTTACAGCCCTGAGGAAGTCTAAGGGTATTGTCCTATAGACTAAACATCTGTGTCATCAAATAACTGAATTGTGTATAAACAAGTCTTCTTGAGAGTATGGATTATGAAATAAAGACCAGAAGGAACATCTGATATTAATGATGTATATGGACTAATGATTTAAAATGTAATGACATATATAGACTAATGATTTGAAACTTGATCTTATATAAGAAAATGTATTTTGCTGTTTGTGTTCTCTTTGATGCAGTTCTGCAATTCTTTAGCTTCAAATACTAAAAACACAGAACCGTGCGCAGAGGATACCTCGCTGCCTATCAGCAAACTCAATGTGTTAGTATGTTTGCTCTTTATGCGGGTTCATTCCTTCGAAAGGTTCCCGGGGCTGTGCTCCGCTTGCCGCCAATTTGTAGAGATAACACATAGTTGTAAGTATAAAGAAAAGAAGTTTAATAAGGTAAAGCCCCAGACACATCCTAGTGAGGCGCTGGCTAATCGGCAACTCTGTACACTCACAACTGTAACCGTCAGCTGAGGAATATTTGGGATGGCGTGACATAGGATGCCAATAGGGGACATTGGAATGTAGTGCGTTACAAAGCAGATGGGCTCACACCACATGACATCATTACAACACTGTGCTACCCCCATGATACCCGTTTTGCTCGCTGTATGATCCCAGTATGTGCATGCACTGGGCATAGATTCTCTGGTTTTCGCTACATTGGACTATTGCAATGCTCTGCTTACTGGCCTCCCCAAATCTCATGTTTCCCCTCTGAAATCAGTTCTCCATTCAGCGGCTCGTTTTGTCTTTGGGGCCAAAAGAAGAGACCACATCACACCCATGCATATTTCTCTCCAATGGCTTCCCATCAAATCAAGATCAATCTACAAGACTGACTGTATCTCCCACAAAACCTTGCACACTTCCTCCCCTCGATACCTGGCAAATAAACTTAAAATCTCTGGAGGCTCTAGACCATCATGGAATGCGGAAAAATTACTGCTTGAGCCCCCCATCCTTGAAAAGGGAAAGATCAATGGCTCAATCCTGATCAGGCAATGCGGTCAGAATCTGGAACTCGCTTCCTCCAGTACTCCGTACCACCACCTCTACCCGAACTTTCAAAACTGACTTTAAATCTCTTCTCTTCCAAAGACACTTCCAGAATTAATACATCCCCTCTCATGTCCCTCAAGGAAGTTCTTACAATGTTGTAAATATGTAATCTTTGCCAGTACGATCCTAATCCTATTGTGTTTTTGTTTTTTGTGTGACTGCCATCTATTGTTTTATTTTACTTATTCATCTATCTCGTTTGTATCTGTAACGTGCAAGTATGTACATTTCCTCATGTAACGTACTTGGTTCTATTGTAAAGCTCTCTGAAACCTTTGGGTGAAGACTGCACTATATAAAATTGCATTAAATTTTAAAAAATGTAAATAATTGGGGTACAGTAGTCTCTATTACCATATGAGGTAAGGAAGACGTAAGAGCATACATGCCAAGAGACGTGATTCAGGCGGGAGACTCGATTTTTAAAGACAAAAATGACTACTTTAGCTTGCTCTCACCTTAAATTGCCTCTGCTTCAATACATGTCATTGAGGGAAAATGCATTCACCCGATTTGGTTTTGAAATCTCCCACTTTCCTGTTCGAAACTGTTGACATATATGCCACTTCACCACCCGTGGAACATCATGCAGTGATGTCAAGTGCCCAAGCAACTTAGGCACACAAAACACATAGAAACTGCAGCTACGCATTCTAACCTAACAAAATGGTGGGGTAGGTTAGCTGATGTAACATAACCCATTGGACTGTCAAATTTTGTTTCTTTCGCGATCCTTCACCAGTTCCCTACACCGTGTGTACCACTACCAGCGTGCAGCACTTCCCGTATGGGCGTGCTTTAAGAAGCACCGCTTGTTCGTAGGTCCCACCTTCATCCAATGGCAAACCTGCGTGGTTCGAAATCGCATCCGGCGGCATCCAATGGCGTCAGAGCGCTCCAAAGCATTCCACCATCCTCACTTCACCTACTTCCCGAAGCCACGCCCCATGGCTGACTCGCCACCGCCCATTTGCGATTCTGACGTGAAAAGGGGACTTGCATAGGTACATTTCCACTCCTAGTCCTGTTTAGAGCCAAATTCATATCGAAGACACGGATTACAGAAAAGCGGGTTGTGCGGAAAATTTGGCACACTCAATTTAGTCTGCTTTCATTCCGGTGGTCTTCATGCGTGTCAAACCTCGCTTTGGCGGTGAAAAAAATAGGCGGTGCAAATGCAGTTTGGCCCAATTGGTGTCTGAGAGAAGTTTGAAAAAGTCTCCTATCGGTGGGCGTACTCGCGCGCTTAGCTCCCCCTTTGACCTGTGAGAAGGCGGCTCCGAGGACTGCCGTTGGTCACGCGCGGAGGGGGCGTGCACTATGGGTGCACGGTCCGCGCTCTGGAGACTAGAGCCGCTGTATCCTACCCGTGTGTGGACGCGGTTGTCCCTGCGAGCGCTAGCCGCCGCGGTCCCTACGGTTCATTGAGCACTACGTTTATTTACCTGTGAAGCATACTCCAGTACGAGTGACCCACATCATGAAATCAGGCGGTGAGTCTAGACAGCGCGTGTCCCTTAGCTTTAATATATCCATGGCATTCTCACACAGTTCCAACTTCTTAAAAAAAAAAAAATCTCTTTATCCTTTTTACATATTTATGGTAATTGGCATTTTTTCGTCCATCTACACACGCGTATAAATACTTGTTTTGTTTAAATTGGAAGGTGTCAAAGCGTATGTCTTAACAGTATTGTACACTAATATGGACTACTGCCGTTTTAACAGAAGGTACCGCTGTATTTATGTGGTCTACTATAGTTTCAATATATGATATTGGCATCTGCAGCCCTTAGATGCTTTAGACCACCTGATCCCCCAAAAAGTTGTCTGTACTATATATATATATATATATATATATATATATATATATATATATATAACATTTTCTTGGGTCCTTAATCTTGATTCTCTAGCTGTGTTATATATAGGCTCTTCCCTTGGTCCATGCGTATCTCTAACGTTCAACATTTCCGTATACAGTGGTTCTAATTTAAATGGCTTTAGCGAAAAGCTTTCCAACTGGGCCCTTTTTTCCACCCGTGAATATTGATCACTTGACTGATCAACCGTAGGGGGTAGATGTCTCCAAGTGTATGTCCAATAGAAAAAAACTGAAACCTGCTGAACATCCCTGTTCTCCCACTACATTCTAAACACCATGTGCATCCATTGGTTTAAATCCCACCGGCTCTTCTGACTACTTCCTGTAATGCAGTTTAAAGCGCTCAGCGGTCTTTCTCTCACGCTCCAGACTGGTGCCACTGCTCGTTTGCAGTACTCTTTAATCCCGATCTACAGATGTTTCTGATAACTAGGCGGGGAAATTCACAGGCTCTCTTGCGTACAAAGTTGCCAATTGATTGAGTTAATTCCACAGCTCCAGCCCTTTGAAACTTAAAAGCAGCATATTTTCGATGGATTTTTACAGGCTTGATTTGTGGGATATATGATCAATTTGAAAGTAAACAGGGTGCTAAATCTAATGTCCCGCCCCGTGAGTAAAACATTTGCATGTTATTCGGCATGCCCTTTACTCTAGAAAATAATGCGTTCAGCAGTTGGAGCCACACCTACGCCCGGATGGGTGTAAGTGGGTATTTAAAAGACAGTGGACCGTTGTACTGGTGTATGTCTCCCTCACCTTATCTTCAAACTGGTTAATATTTGTTTCCATTTAAAGTAAACTTTTTATTAGACTGAAAACGATTCTTGAATAGTGGTTTACTACCTAGCATTTCCGTAGACTATGCACTGAAACTTTTGTAGCCTTATGCTACAATTTGATAACTCTCTTCCTGTCCCCAATCCTTATTTGTCCAGTAATATCTACAAATTACCACAGTTAATTGATCATTAACTTTAAGTACCTGTTCGTAACCAACTTTTTATTCTTTTTGTTGGGTACATTTTTCAATAGGTCATAATACGATATATCTATATATATGTATGTGTATATATATATATATATATAACACCCGGGGGTGTAATATGGATTTAGAACCATTTTATATGTTGGACTCGAGAACCTGATATCTGAACTTTGACAAGACAAGGTTCGACTTTTGATAATGGTGTGCTGTCATCTTCACTAAACCAGAGAAGTATGTGTTTTTAAAGTGTGTGTATAATATATATATTTTATATAAGTTTAGTTTGGATTTTGGTGAATGCATATTAATTCTTTTGAGCGTGTGTGGCTCATGGAGTAAGTGCTATTTTGAGCTCGGTGATATCTGAATATATGATGTGCACAAGCTGTTTTTGTCCGTGTTGTCTTAAGCATGTGTGTTTTTTGTGGTTAGTGCTGTTGTAAGCCACATGTCAATCCTGGGTTAAAAGCAAGAGTGGACACTAACCTGTTCTGATTTTTTTTTTCTTCTTACTGGAGTACTATTGGGCTACTTGATAGCCTGTTATACCCAAATCGGTTTTGTAAAATATTTGTTCCATAATATGCAAGGCAACTTACTTGAAGTGTTTTCCATCATAATTATGGGTTTACCACAATTTGCCTCATCATTTGCAGATTTTAATAGAATAGTTTCTGGCACAAACTGATCAAGTTACTTAAAACCATGGCTACAGGTTGTGTTGCCGCATAGTGCCTTTTGCAAACGTTGACTACTCAAATTTCTATTGCTTTATTTTGGTGTTAAACTGGTACTAATGAGCAGAATCCTTTTTCCAGACTTACTGTAGCTATCACAAAATGTGCTACTTTATTTGCCTTTTATTGCCACATTTGTTTTGGCAACTTTGGTGCATAATTTGGTCTTCCTCTGCCACATAAATCCAGTGACCCTAATATTAGAGCGCTCAGCAGCTGTATGGCCTTTCTTCAAAAGACGTAGTTTAGCTTTCCAGAAAAAAGTATATAGATATGTCATACGGGAGACTTTTTTAGGTCTCGCCCACGCAGAGCGCAAGCTCTGCATAAGGTGACCTTTAGCCGTCGCTCTGCTAATTTTCAAGCACACACTTGTGCTTGTGGCGGTATCCACCTTGCAGGAGTTAGGGGCGTGCCACAAGCACAAATGCAGTGCTTGAAAATGAGCAGACTGCGCACACACCACTTGCGGGCTCACCTCCTGCTCCCACTCTCTCTCAGCAATTACATTTAGCGACCGCGGTGCAGCGCTTGTTTCAGCGCTTGTTTCAGCGCTTGTTTGTCTTCATATAAAACTTGCTTAGTGACGTTGACTAAGACTGACTTGAATTGAGGCTCCCTTGCCTAACAATATTTAGCTTGTTTGACAGGCGGGTCTGTAAATTGCTTGTTGCACATAATTGGAAAGGGAAGGCAGCGGAACAGGTGCATTTGCTTTTTTGCACGTGTGCCGCAATGCTCCAGAAGTCATGCCTCCTTTGCACAGAGCGGAGGAAGCTGGAGTAACATAATTTTTTCTGGAGCTAATGCTACAGAGCCCTGACATGGCAGCCCCAGTGCTCGCGCTGTGACCTTGTTCACCCTGGAGAGGGCATGGCACCCCCATGCACACGCCATCTCCTCTCCTGCGTGTCTCAGAAGTAGTGCTGGCGCTGGCAAGCCCAGGGAGTACCTAAGGCTGCATACCTGTTGGAAGCGTGCAGAGCGCGCACATGTTTACAGGGGATTACACAGGCATATGGCAGGCGCGTGGTTAGGCTCGGTGTGTGCTCAGGGTGCCAAGCAGCCCGGGACCCCCGTTCATTAACACCTTCCATGCTATGGCTTTTCCCGTCCTGTGCTGAAAAACCTTGAAAAGCAGCATTTCATGACAAGCTCACCTTGTCATGAGCACAGCTCCAGTGTGCCTCATGACGAGCTGAGCTCGACATGAGCATGGAAGGGGTTAAGCATGTTGCAGCTGTCAGCGCTGCCGGAGGAGCACAGGTGGCAGGGGTGTGCGCGAGAGCTGCCTTGGGTGCTGAGGCCCCTCTGCGAGTCACCGAGAGCTGTCTGTGTGTAGAAGGAAACCTGGTACGGGACCATGTGCCAACTTCTTTGGAATGCATAAACAAGAGGCACTTTAGCAGACGTGTAAAATATAATTATTAGTGGTCAGGTTACCTGGACAGCCAAAGAGCTACTGGGCCGGCACTGGAGTCTCCTAAAGGGGGTTGGAAGCTGTGCCCCTCTGCCGTATGGCTCTGGGCATCCAAGGTGCACATGGCACCTGCCGCCTCAACTCAAACAGGTGCATGCGCCAAGACCTGACCCCGTACCCCGGAGCCACTCTGGGGCTTTTCTTGCACCTGCAGTCATATGCAGCGGGAACCTCATACTGCCTTGGCAAGGGGGTGCACAGCGGCAGAGTTTAATTGTTTTTAAAAACTGAGTTCACATGGCCCATGGCAGACTTTCCACTGTTTATTGCAGTACTGGTAGAAATTAACACTTTCTCTGGCGAATGCCTGAAAGTCTTTTTAGAGGTGGGAGATCTGTGAACATTCTGCCTAAAAGTAGGTACAGCCCTTCGAAAATCTATGCGTTGGACCGGCCTACCCTCACCACACACGTCTCTCATGCTGTCAGTCGTAATAGGAGTCGACAGTTCATCAGAGGATAGTGCATAGCTAACATTGTCTGTCCTTTAAAATTGCTCATTGGTGAAGATTTTTGCAGACACTGAAAAGGGTGAAGACGCCTCTTAGCCAGAGAAGCACTGCCATTCATTTATATGTTTGATTTGTAAAAAATAAAGGCGCATGAAACAAACATTTTTGACTTCTGGTGATGTTGTGGCCTTCTTTGCATAGTTTCCTGAGAGGTGCTCCCATTTGTTCCAATATACCTGCCCACGTGAGAGGAAAACAGGGCGTGGCCATAAGCGTGTACCCAATAACCCCTGACCCAGATCCTGTGGTCACATCTGGTGCATGCAGTCTTCCTAAGTGACACATGATAGGGATCCCATGACCCCATCCATGGCAAAGGGAGGGCTAACGCCTGCATTTATTATGAAAAAACTTAAAAACACAGTGAAGGGTTTAGCTGATCTCACCTAAACCCTTCACTGTGTTTTTAAGTTTTTTTCATGGTGTATTTTTAAGTATTTCCTTGCTTTTGTTGTATGTATTTGTGACATTGTAAGGTTGGTATTACAATCTGTACTGAGTTCGTCCCCAGGGGAATCCTCCCTTTCTCGGTTGTATAACCCTATTTCCCTTGGTGTTTCAAGGGGTACCTCTCGATTCCCTACACAAGGTATAAAATAGACCAACAAATGTATACGCCACAGGTTTTAATGGTTACTATGTCCAGGGCGTTTATTTTGGTATAAGCCTCCTCGGGTTGGGGGTGTTTGACAAATCACCATCAAATTTAACACAGATATTGCTGAATTATGCCTCAAGGAAAGAAATATTTTGTGATGTGTTGCTCATTTTTTGACTGTCCTTGTTGTGAGCAAGGCAGAGGATAAATGTAAATGTATTGCGACTTATATAGCGCACACAGCGAGTAACAATAAAGAGGTACAGAAATTTACACTAAGCCTTCTGTTGTCCGGTCTGTATTTGGGAATTTGTATATATATATATATATATATATATATATATATATATATATATATATATATATATATATATATATATTGAAAAAACAAAGTTTAAAGTAACATTGTTCCATTTTAAACAATTAAAACGACTGAAATTAACCAGTTATAGTTCTCTCAAGTAACTATAACTCGCGCCCCCGCCATGCAGTGTCCTTATCAACAATTTAACTGCTGATGTTGCAGTGATATTATCAATGATGTTATGCCTATGGTGCAAGTTATAGTTAACTTGGGGCCCCAGCTATAAATAAGTACAAGTGAATTCCTAGTTTTTTTTATAACTTAAAGTACTATTTGGTTATCATATGTAAATCCAATTACCCCCCGAACCCCAAAAATCCCCCCCCCCCCCCCCAAATAAGAATTGCACTGTGTTAACAGGCAGTT
This sequence comes from Lissotriton vulgaris, assembly GCF_964263255.1. Lineage (NCBI taxonomy): Eukaryota > Metazoa > Chordata > Amphibia > Caudata > Salamandridae > Lissotriton > Lissotriton vulgaris. The sequence goes on along the minus strand of NC_141698.1, from coordinate 425,822,865 downwards.
AGTAAAATTTGCACACATTGCAATATTTGTGACAGTCCTAGTACTGCGGTGCCACTCTGCCGTACTATTTTAGGCCACAGCTTTGTGACAATTTGGAGGGTTCAGTCTGTGTGTTTTACCTACCGGTACTTTTTTCTCTTGCAGTGCTGCACTGTAGATGCTCAAAATGCTTTTCACTGCCATTGAAGCGTCGACTACGGAAAAGACCGCGATTGGTGACTTTGCTGAGCCTTCCTGAAGATGTACTTTTGTACATATTAAAATGTCTTCCCGCCGAAGATATCCTCTCTGTGAGAGCTGTAAGTAGTCAGTTTGCGTTGAGTTATCTTTCTGCACATTGATAACTTTAAAACTGTGTTTTGGTATAGTAATTGTTAGAATTGTTGCACTCCGGGGTCAAAGTAGCTACTACTCTGTAGATTCTCCTTCAGTGCTCGAATTAGCCCCAATTCAAATTGGTGTCCTTGTACACTTTATTCTTTATCTACATAAAATTCTTGATAAAAAAACAAACTTTCCTGGTTGCGCTCCTGCAGCAATGCCTGCAGTTGTGTACTAATATTTCACTAGCAATTCCTCTCTTCCTTGTCTCAAGGTCTCCACAAGGAAAAGGTTCCAAGCCTTAATATGATCCCATTGGAGACTTGTCTAGCTGACTTACAGCGGTGGGCTGAAATACTTGCAGAAGTTTTCTTGTGGGTCACTTGCAGTGACTCACAGCTGCCCTCATTCCTGGTTAAACAACATTGTTGTACCATTATATAAGAAGGGACATAGAGATGAGATCCAAAGTCCTACAGACCGATAAGACTAATTGATACAGACTAAAATATTTTCCAAACGGGTATTGCCAGCCCCGTACTTGAGGGTCACTAATGAAAACATCCTTTCACCAATACACAGAGCCTTCAGAGAAGGACTGTCCATGATAGATCAGGTCTTCACCTTTTTACATTTAATCCATAAGTCCAGCACAATAACAAAAATGCTCCTGTATGTGGCATTCTTATACTGCTCATCCCCCTTTTGATCGGGTTTTAAGAAAGTCTATGGGAAAAATTGTGTATGGTGGTATAAAAACCTGGACTTTTGACACTAATTCAAATGCTGTACCTCCTTCTAGGTGAGACTTCGCCAAAAAGAGCATATCCTAAAAAAAAAAACTAAACACATCAGGAGTAAAGCAGGACTGGCTCTTGTTGGCGCCACTTTTTTTCCCTCTACAAAAATAACTTGGATAAAATAAATCCGGAAAACGTCAGCTGATGATCTGGCTTCAAGATCCTAGCCCCTTTTTCGCAGATCTGTTTTTTTTTTTTTTAACTGACTGTTGTGATATACTTTGTTTTTAGAGTAGACAGCATTTTTAAGTTCCTGTTTTTAAATTATTACTCGTCAAATTGTGTGAGGCAGCTAGGTTTTGGACTGTGGGCCGAAAGCACATAAATACAACCAGTTCAATTCTTCTTAGTCTCCCACTGTTGACTATTGTTTTTCACAGTTCACCTTTTACATCACGTGCTCCGAACATGCATTTTTTGATATGCAGCTGTCAAACCATTGATTGTATCGTGTAATTTTTAGGTCTCGCCCTTGCCGTCAGCTCCCCTTACAAGGAGCTATGGGAGACAAGAGATGGGCACGCGCATGCCGGAATTGGATCAGGTCGCGCGCGTGAACACGCACTCCGATTCCGGCGTGTTGTTCACACAGACGCGTGCGCACACACACCCTTGCCCAGCTGCCGGCCGCTGCACTCGTCGCTCACCACCACCTCCTCGATGCGGCCGCGTGTGGCACAGCCCCGGAAGGACACCGTGTTCAGGCTCCAGTCCAGGCAGCTTGCCGAACACAATCATGTCTCCTCATGTAAATGCAGGCATCCTTTTTATGCACACCCCACTTTTTTACAGCCTTTACTGCTAGGGACAGCGAATACCTTCAAATATTCAGATCTGCTCAACTCATAAAAGATGCACATTCACAGTATCCGCTGCCCTGTGTTGCGAAGATAAACAAGACGCAGGAACACATCTATGCGCACAGGCAGGCAGACTCACAGACATGTCTGTAGGGGCGCACCTTACAGACCTGCCAGGGAGGTGTTCTGAATTCCTTGCACCCGTGGACTGCTGGATGCCGGGTGTGTCTAAATTGCCTTTATTATGCTTTTAAAACGTGCATTTTGTCTCTCAGCCATGAGCCTGGGTTTAACTTAAAAAAACAACAAGTGATGGACTTAATGTGGATCAATGTCACACACTCCCCCAGTCAAAAGATCTGGGCCCAAATCCATCGTTTTTTTGCACTCCACACCACCCTGGGTTAGACAATGGCGATATGCAAATCAGCTCTGACCCTGTTGCCCCATGGGAACAGTCCAGTCCGAACTACAAAAGCCATGTCCTTCCCAGAACGGAATCAAGCATCCGAGGACCGGACCGGTTTCGAGGTAACACCTCTCATCAGCCCGGCTAGCTTGACTCCAAGGGGTGTGGAGTGCCTGGGACCCACGTCTGGGCATCCCCAGCGCACTTAGGGCGGCAATTGCAAAAACAACAAGTGATGGACTGAATGTGGATCAATGTCACACACTCCCCCAGTCAAAAGATCTGCAGTCACATCGACCTCTGATCATTTGACAGAAGCCCGCTCGGACAGGGGATGTCGTTACCAAATGCTTGCCGTTGTAGTTTGCAAAAAAAAGCTTTCTTTGTATGTGTTTTCCTATTTAAAAAATGTGGTGTTTTGGTGCAACTTAATGTTGTATTCGGGTGGGACCAGGCAACTTAAGAGATTCCGTAGAAACATCATCTGACATGGGGTAAAGGAAGGGGGTGGGGCCGCCTGGCCAGGGACATGTTTGGCATTTATTACAGTTAGGCCCAACCAGGTGTACAGACACAAAATCGAAAAAATAATAAAAAGCAACCGCCGCAAAACGCGCAGAGCGTCATTTGTGAGTGGTTTTGTAGGCACAAAAATATTGTAATTGTATTTATATAGCTCCTACAACTCCTGACGAGGCGTTGAAGCGCTTTTCGACGAGTAGCATGAATTATTGTATTTATTATACGAAGAACAAAGCCAAAAGATTCAATAACTGACACCAGGGAAACTATTTGCAGTTCTGTGGAGAGGCGCAACCTCCCACATCCTGCAAACCTGTCCTCCTTAAATTAATTATCAAGTTAGATATGAAAAAAATGATAGGGCGTGAAGGAGGGTGGGAAACCAGACTAGCAGATTACGGCAAAGGGTTCAGTGAAGCTTGCTTAAATATCGCTTTTTGAAGACTGTCCGCCGCTGGCTCTGGTCGCCAGAGAAACTATGCAGGGCTAAATTTTGTCATGATTTCAGACATTGGAGAGGTGCGGAACAAAACAGTAATATGGTGCATATCTGTGTGAAAGCACGAAACTTGACGTGTACTGGCTTTAGGTATGGGGCTGTTTGAAAGCTGACTGCCTGGCGCTGCTGCATGATTCATTTTTATGTGCACGAACAAGACATGTAAGATTTGCAATTGAATTGGGCATTGCTAGATTGGTTATCCTACGTCACTAAAGGACAAGTACAATCCTGACACTTTTATTTAAGTATTAATTATTTTTAAAAAAAATTAAAAGCCACTGTTATTTGTAATATTCATATATCTAATTGATATATATACTACACTTATTGCATTACTAAGGGGGCGGGGGGCCGAGCGGCGCTCGTGACGGAGCCGCTCCGTCACGAGCCGCGGTTGAGCTGTGCTCGTGACGGAGCGGTTCCGTCATGGCCCGCCCCGCTCAATGGAACGTTCAGCGCAGGCGCGAACTTCACGCCGCGCAGGAGCGCCGAGCGGGCTGTGACGGAATCGCTCCATCATGAGCACAGCTCAACCGAGGCTCATGACGGAGAGGCTCCGTCATGAGCATAAAACGGGTTAAACTTAGAATTCTGGTTCTTGTAACATGGCCGAGTATCCGTGTCAGAAAGGAAATAGCCCTGGCTGCAAAGTGATCGCTCGTTACACTGAGACCTCTTCACCCAGTAATGGGACTTTGCATTCTGGGATTTGTAGTTTCACCTTTTCAGCGGGATGGGTCTAAACTTTATTTGCACTACACACAAGTTTGTGTTAAAGCTACTACTTTAATTTGGTTAGGGAAGAATGATTCAGTCCAATGCAGGTGCCTGAAACCCCCAACACTCTGCTGGCACAAAGTCCGGAGTAGCTTCAAGTATTACATAGCAAGTCCACCCCCTATTCCTTGTGGGTCTGTCTGCGTCTTGACTGTGGCAGTCAATGAGAGAGAGAGGAGAGGGGCAAGAAAAATGAGGCAAGGGCACGTGAGTGCATAATAAGATCAGGGCTATTGGAATTATGCAATTTTGCAGCCACTCCATTTTCTGCATAATTATGGTCTGTCCGTTTTATAATTGCTGGCAATGAAGTGGGTGAGTCAAATACACCTTCCAGTTACACACCTCCCTCCAGCCAGCAATACAAATTATTTCGCTATGACTTAGTAGGCGCTTTTTAAAAAGCTTTCAGCTGTGCATCATGGCTTAAAACACCGACAAAGCCAATAGTTTTGCAGCGTGAATCTTTCTGGATTCACCATGCTGTACATTATCCCGCGGTCTAGTGGTTGGGTCTGGAATCGTAGTCTTTTCTTTGTTTTTTGTTTTTTTGTAGCCCAGGTGGGCGTTGAGATCCCACCTTTTGGTGTCCTTCCTGTGACGTCGGCACGCTTCCTGCAGAAGTTCCCACCCTTGGGCGCCATCTTCAGATTCTTTTTTCCGCTGTTGGGTCTGGATTGTTCCTGAGCGGGCTCCAGAGTTTTGGAGAAAAGAAGAAGCCAAAAAGCAAGTTATTGGACAAAGAGGATTGTGAAGACGACGAGAGACTACACCATCGAAGGGGACGATGAAGGAAAAGAAGAACTTCGATGCCCGACGGAGAATGCGCGCTCAGGGGGGCCCCTGAACGCAAGACATGGACAACACTCCGTTTAAATTCTGCCGTAACTGCCACCACAAGTACGCGCAGAATGACCAGCACCCGGTTTGCAAGCTCTGCCTTCCGGTCGACCACGAGAGCACTGCAACGACTACTCCGCCTTCACGCCGAAGACTCTCCGGGTTGGAGAGCGCCAGGGAAGAGCTGACTTTAGCGTGCAGGGCAAGGGCCAGCCACCGTCCCTTTGAGACCTGGGGCTCGACCAACGAGGAAGACCACGTCGCCGGAGAAGACGACGGCTACACGGACGTAGAGACCGATAAGAAGACTCCTAAAAAGGTAGGAGACTCGACGGCCCCTAAAGCCCCAAAAGACTCTCGACAGTCTGAACCAGACTCTCAAACACGAGGGCAAGACCTCGAAAGCACCAGCGCCAAAACTTTGGCCTGCGCGGCTGCACCCAGGGCCAGTGGATCCTCCGAGAAGGACTCCAAAGCGCCGAACACCGGCGAACAGCGGAGGTGGTCGTCAAAGCGTCCCCGAACGAGAACGTTCAACGCCGAAAGAAATGGACCCGAAGCCCATCTCGACGCAGACGTGTCCACCGAAGAGAACGGCAGAACCATTTGACGCCGAACAGGCCGCCCAAATGGAGAAGAAGAGACGGTTTGAGGCCGTGATGGAGAACATCCTGCAGCGAAAGAGAGAATTCGACGAAATGATAAAGAGCTTTGTAATGCCGTCTAAACCAAAGCCATTGCTCGTCGAGATAGACGAGGAAGAATACGACGTCGAAAGAGCGTCGGAAACCCCAGAATCACGAAGATCCAGAGGAGGAAGCCCCCAACTCCGAGGAGGAGGTAGGCGATGACCAGAGGACGACACTCGTTTGGCATCCTCGGAGAGACAGGACCTGGAGTGGTAGGACCTCAACACCGAAAGTCCAGAGGAAGGCGTCGACTAGTATCCGACGAGGCCCTCGTCGCCTGATGACATTGAATATACAATGTAGTCATCAGAAATGCAGCAACAGCCTTCAGGGTGAAACTCAACGAGGAAAAGCCTAAGGCGCATTTCCTTCTGGAAACACTTATACCAACACAAACTAGGAGCCAGTATCTACCCATGCTCGAAAGCATCAAGGCACAGGGGGGAGAGACTTTCAAGGAGCCTGCAACTTGCAAGTCAGTCACTCCGAGAACGGAGAAGAAGTACAAGCACTCCTCCAAGGACCCATCATACATTCAGGGATCGGTCACTACGTCGACCGTAAGGAAGAGGGCCAATGTGCCAACTACAACAGGGCCACCCCCAGACAAGGAAAGCAGAAGGATGGACCTGACGGGCAGAAAAATTGAGGAATGCCGCAATGCACTGGCGTATGGCGAATTCCAACGCTCTGCTGAACAGGCACCAGTACCAAATCCTGGACGGGCTGGGCCAGTTACTTAAGTACCTCCCACAAGAATACCAACAGAGGGCTTCACAACTCGTGGAGGAGGGGAAGAATGTCGCAAATTCTTGCCTCAAGACTGCCTTGGGCGGAGCCATCACGTCCAGCAGGCTAATGATGCTGGGCATCATGGAGAGAAGACAAGCCTGGCTCAAGATCTCCGGCTTCAAGCCGGAGGTGCAACATAACATTCTGAACACCCAGTTCAATGGAGAGACACTGTTTGGGGCACCAGTGGATGAAAAGCTGACCCAACTGAAAAAAGAGAACAAAACTGCAAGATCCATGGGGGCATTGCAATTCAGAGGAGCAAGGAGGGGCACCCTGTCACGGAGACCTAACTGGAGATTGGCAAACCAGCCGGGCACGTCTCACCAGGCATTCCAGCAGTCCCACCAGGGTGACACCCAATCACATGGGCAACATAAGCAACCCTGGCAATACCAGCAAAGGGGCCAGTACTTTCACAGGAGGGCGAATGGACGTGGACAGAATAGAAGAGGTGGGCAACAACCCGCCTCTAAGTGACTGTCATGCAACAGGTGCACTCCCATTCAAAAACTCCCAGGGTGGAGCACAGCTACAACATCAAGGAGTTGCACGGACTAAACATCTGCGAGCATGTAACACCGGCGAGAGAAAGAATAAACCTTTTCTTCCAGGAGTGAAAGAATCACCACAGACAAATGGATACTCAATATCATTCAGTTCGGGTACTGCATAGATTTGGAAAGAACACCGCCAAACAAAAGACCAAAAGGAAGGTTGCTGCCAAAGAAGGAGCTAGAACTACTTCAAAAGGAAGCAAAGGAACTCCTGCAAAAGGACGCTATCGAACCAGTACCTTACAGAGAAAGGAACAGGGGAGTGTACTCAACTTACTTCCTGGTGCCAAAGGTGGACGAAACAATGAGACCCATCCTGGACCCAAGGTTCCTAAACAAATACATAAAAACGCAAAAATTCAAGATGACGTCCCTACAAAAGATACTTCCTCAGATACAAAACGGAGACTTCATGGTCCCCATAGACCTCAAGGATGCCTACCTCCACATCCCAATGAACAGGGGACACAAACATCTGCTGAGATTTACCATCAACAAGGATCACTGCCAGTTCACGACCCTAGCCTTCAGACTAAAATGCGCCCCAAGGGTCTTCACAAAGTGTCTCGCAGCAGTCGCAGCGCACCTAAGGAGGGAAGGGATCCACGTTTACCCTTACCCATTATATTGGAAAAAATGTATGGCTTGTATAACTGACATTTGAGACATTAGAATTATGGTTTTGTAATCTGAAATTCTAATGTGCTGTCTGAATCCTTCATCACTCATTCCCTCTACTTTGGCCCATGTCTTCTGGCTGGCTTCTCACCTGGTTCTGGAGTTCTCACTACTGCCCAAATCTTTCTCTAGACCGCATTCAAAGATTAAGGTACTTAAATTATTCAGTATTGGAGAACCAAATTACCACCAGGTTGACTATTCTGCAAGAACGTTCAGATTATTCAGCATGTTCACTTTAGGTGCTCATTAATGGCTCATGGGCAAATGTTTCACCTTATTTCCAGTTTAACATCTGAATGTAGCAATCTGCAACTGAAATGTAAATGTATGTGTCTTGTAAAGCGCACTGCTGCCCTGAGGCGTCGTGGCACTGTAGACCGCTGGGGAACCCGTCCTGGCTATCCCTGTGAGATAGTCCCTACTGGGTATCTCCAAGGTGAAACCAGGCATCCCCGGCGAGTGTGGGGGGCCGTTGTAGAGATGAGGCAAGCTAATGCCCAGAGTTGCCGAGTGTGATCCCTGGTTAGAGTAGGCACAGAGGCGAGAATTATCGAGTCCGCTGACCCTGGTCCACGACCCTGCCGCGTCGGGAATTGAACCCTGGTCCCGGGCCGTTCTCTGCTTCCGGGTCTGCCGCCTCTAACCAGTGAGCCACACCACTTTTTTATTCCATTTCAGCTGGGAGCATAATATTTTAACTTGTGAGTTATGCAACAGATAATGGATTATCTAACAAGTGCCGAAAATCAATAATTAAGCAGAAAAATACACCACAGCCGCAACATTGCATTATTCTAGTGGACTTGCACACAGGTCACATTTTCACTGTTAACTGCAACTTCATTACTTCGTGCAGAAGATGTTAGTTCACCTACTACATCCATTAAGGCCCAGCCTCTGTATCCTCCCTTTAGGTAGAATGAATCTCCAGAGGAAGATAAAGCTGTACACTGCTAATGGCGTAGCAACATAGCCTACCTGCTCTAAAGAAATTGATAGGGTATGGGGCAGGGATGATCTATATATCTGTTAAATGTACCTTACTAATTACATGTACACTTATGTTTCAGGTGCATTCACACTTTAAATCCCTTGTGGATAATCACACTAGTGTCTGGGCCAGTGCTTGTTTCCAGGATGCCTGGCCCTCTCTGGACAACTTGAAGCTTTTTGAAAGGTAAGGCTACCATGATTTTATTGAATGCTAAAAAATAACCATTTGTCAACGTAATTTAGTTTCTTCCTGGCATAACTGTAGCCAGTAACGACCATTGATTTTTAAAAGCAGGCTCTGTAGATTTTACTCCAGATGCACGTCCCCGAGGTCTTAATTATCTGTACCGCTCTGATTTTTCCAGTCGATGGATCATGGTAATTATACTGCATTTCTGTAACTGATTGCTCCTTTGCATACCAGCTATTCCCGAAAATACCTTTTTGAGGAAAAAATGGCATTGAGTCAGTTTTTGGGTGACTTTAGCAGCAGTAGCATCCCTCAATGTCTTGCATTCTATAAGAGCTCAACCATCTGCACTTATTTTTATTTAAATGAGTAGGTTGTTCGCTTCATTTGCCGTTTGCTTGACATTAGTCTAAGGACTCTTGGCATTATATTTTACTCCCCTTTCTCACAGTGTAAAAATGGTAGTTTACCGGGTTGATTTTTCTTTTTTTCCAACATGAAAATACCCTGGTAGTAGTTTGTGCTTGATTTGTGTGCAGAAAGAGGATTGAAATTAGGGATACCAGAGTTAGAGGGATGTTGGTCGATTTATTGATTGGAGTTATTTCTTTCGAGAATACCCCTGCAGTCAGTTCTCAGATCTCGAAGTTGAAAGCAACTAGAGAATTTGTATAGGGCTGGTTCTGTGATCACTTGTACAGGGTACCTCATCTAGTCATGCTACCCAAATGACTGCCACCTAAATGGATATGTAAAAAAAAACTGGTCACCATAAAGCTTCTTGTATTGTTGAATACCTATGCACCATCTAGTATTTTGTTAGAATTCATGACTTTAGACCACAGTGGGCATAAGTGGATCTTCTATTGTAGCAGCAGTACGTGGCAGAGTACTGGCGTATTTTAGTACCTATTTGGACTTTTAGCACAGTGTCTCTTTGAATGAACCCAAAACGGTGTAGACTTTCTAAGTGTACTGCATCTATGATGCCTCGAATGCTTTGTTTTTACTTTGCTCTTACTCTATCACTAGTATATTCTGTTTTAATTGGAAGCTTTATTATTCTGATGAGACTATGGGTAGGTTCACGGTTACTTCAGCTGCATGGGCTGGCTGATTCTTGTTTATGTACACTGGTTGCATATTCAGTGGTATACTGAAGTTACATGACACCGACCCAGCACATGCCTGCTACTCCTTAGGCTAGAACTTTTCATTCAATCTCTTAGGAGGCCCACTCAGAAGGTCTTCAACATTTGGGAAAGGAAGTAAACTTTAGTCAGATTTACATTCCCTTTCTTGCAACTGCAAATTCATCTGTGTGCCACTTTTATAATGTACTGTGCCTGCTAACCCACAGAGGAAAAACGCACACACTGTGCTGCTCTTTCACAGTAGTGCCCTATTGCTAAAGAGTTACTGTTTAGAGCTTGCAGGCATAGATGGTAGAGAATGCATGCCATGCTGGTGTAGTATGACATTCTGAATGCCTGTTACATTTGGGGTAACAGGCAGCTCGACGTGTGACGCCATAACTCCTGTTCTGGGTTTGGAGGACGGTTCCTTTAGCTGTCTGAGTTTGAGGTTTTCTTTGCACTCTGTCTGGCTGCTTGGGTAGCTCCCACAAAAAGAGGAAAAGTAAAGTCGTAAAGATCTTAGACATAGCGTCCTCTGGCGAGACTAAGAAACGTTGACACTAGGCCTGGCTCTGTGGTTGGGCAGGTGCCTAGGTAGTCTTCAGTTTTCAAGAGTGACCCCCACTCAACTCAACTTCTCTCTAAATTGATACCATGTACTTTAGGTGCATACCAGATTGGTTACTGGGTCACCCTTGTGAGCCCCTGTATAGTGTACCATAGGTACCCAGGGCATAGGTGCACCCTAGGCTTACCATGGGCTGCAGCATGTATTATGCACCCCTTGTTTGCCTTCCAAACTGACACCACAGGTCTGTTCACACAGCCTGGGTATGGTGGTGTAATCACCCCATACTTAGATAAATTAAACATATATATATATATATATATATACACACACACACACACAATCCAAGAGTTGCCCCAAGTGAGGAAGTCACACCCGGAGGGGTAAACGCACACAGCTGCAGGCAGCAACATGCGCAGCTTCTCTCCTTCCTGCCACCCTTGGTATTAGCCAGACGCGTTTCAAGCGGTTATCGCTCTTCCTCAGTGGCTACATGAACACAGAAGCAGCTGCGTGTGGTGGAAGATTTTTTATTTCAAATTACAGTCCCGCCCTTATGGGCGCATGGCATCCTGGATATAGTAGTCCAATAATGGTTGCCCCGACTTTAACTTCCATAATGCACCCCAGTGGGTGCAGCTGCCACTCGTGGAGTGTTGAACAATGTCTCTCCCCCAGTGGGTGATGGCACATAGAAGAAACTCTGCGCTGCTGCCAATATTTCCTCACAGCTAGGCCCCCTCCGCTCCTTACTGAGTCCGCGTTTGCGAGCTTCTGGATCCGCCCGGTTAAGGCGGCGGGACCTCCTCGCGGCCGGACCTGCCGCTAAACACACAATCCAAGAGTTGCCCCAAGTGAGGAAGTCACACCCGGAGGGGTAAACGCACACAGCTGCGGGCAGCAACATGCGCAGCTTCTCTCCTTCCTGCCACCCTTGGTATTAGCCAGACGCGTTTTAAGCGGTTATCGCTCTTCCTCAGTGGCTACATGAACACAGAAGCAGCTGCGTGTGGTGGAAGATTTTTTATTTCAAATTACAGTCCCGCCCTTATGGGCGCATGGCATCCTGGATATAGTAGTCCAATAAGGGTTGCCCCAACTTTAACTTCCATAATGCACCCCAGTGGGTGCAGCTGCCACTCGTGGAGTGTTGAACAATGTCTCTCCCCCAGTGGGTGATGGCACATAGAAGAAACTCTGCGCTGCTGCCAATATTTCCTCACAGCTAGGCCCCCTCCGCTCCTTACTGAGTCCGCGTCTGGCTAATACCAAGGGTGGCAGGAAGGAGAGAAGCTGCGCATGTTGCTGCCCGCAGCTGTGTGCGTTTACCCCTCCGGGTGTGACTTCCTCACTTGGGGCAACTCTTGGATTGTGTGTGTGTATATATATATATATATATATATATATATATATATATATCCATATATCCTACTGGCGGTCGCCAGTAGGTAGTTATAGTTAGGATTTTTTTCAATGCAAAATCTCAAACTTCTATATGGAATAACTTTGACGCCGGTTGACGAATCTGCCTGAAAACTTCCTCAAATTTGCCTCGCGGAGCTCCGGTCCTTCCTTGAAAGTTTCGGGGGGATTAGTCAAGCGGGGGCCGAGATATAAGGGGGGTCCCAAAACGTGTTTTCCCCATAGGGCGGTCGAACTCACTTTTAGCCCGAACGGCTGAATGGATTTGCACCAAACTTGGCAAAATTGTAGGGACTGGTAGCCCGATGTGCCTTTGCTATGTCTCAAGATATGTGCTCCAGTGGATTTTGAGTAATTTAGGTTAAAAAAAATATATATATATGGCAGCGCCCCGGTACGCGCACCGGGGTGCGCCCCGGGCGCGACCCACGACTTGCGCACGGAAAGCTGATTGGCTTTCGGGTGTCTGTAAACATTCGAAACAGTCCGGAGCGGCCGCCATCTTGTGGCTCGGTAGGATCGAGACACAAGAGGTGGCCAAAACAAAGGGGGGAATGACCATAAGGGGGCAGGGTAGACCCCCCCCCCCCCCCCCCCCCCCCCGACCCCCTAGGTTTGATGTGGGGCTATAAAAGGGCCCACGGGGAATAAAAAAAAATTCTTTTTTTCGTTTTGCGCGGGGGGGGCTGGTATGCGCACCGGGTAGCGGACCGGTGAGCGTACCATGAGGAAAAAAGAATGAGTTTTTTAAAAATGAAGCCTTTTTTTTTATAATTGGAGGTAGTTCTGAAAAGAACTGTTTTTTTTCTTCTTTTTGTTGTTTTATATTTTTTTAATGTTTTTTGAACATTTTGTACTTTTTTGGCTTTTCAAAACAATTTTATATTTTTTTGTATTTTTTTAGGGGGAGAAACAAAAAAAGGAATTGAAACTGGCTCAACTGGAGCAAAAAAAACAAAAAAGAAAAAAAGTGCTTCTTTTTGGGGCACTTGTGATTGTCACCTGCAAGGACGATGAGCTTTACGCTCTTTTCACCATAGGCGATAAGCTTGCCATATGCAGTACAAGTGATTTTAAAATCAGCAAATCGTTGCTGAATCCAAGGCATCATCTCTGATGTTTCTGGTCCTGATGAAGTTGGTTCGTTTCTTTGGGAGGTGGTCCTTGATGACTGGGGGAGGTTACTGGCCAGTTCCCTGAGCTCTGCACGAGAATAGTGGTTAGGGTGCTTCCGGATCATATGTCGAATCATGGTATTGTTACCAAAGGAATACTTTTTGTTTAGGTTGCCCCTTGAGAGTTGCTCCTTACAGATTAGGTAAGTTACCTTGGCCGCATTCACTTTTTTCTTTCCCTCGGAGTGAAAAAAAACTCCCATACAATGTGTGACTTGGGCTTGTATGGGGTATTTTGTTCAGGCAGCCATCTTCTCCCATCCTCCTCTTCCTCCTCTTCTTGACCACCAATGTACTGTTGTGGTGGTCCTCTTTGTAGTGGTGGTGCAGATGATCCAGCTGATGTAGCTACAGTAGCCATTAGAAAGTACAAAATAGTTCTCTCTCTATTACTGAAACAGGTCTTCCTCAGTCAAAGGACAAAGTCAGAATAAGGAAAAAAGGTGGGGTCTTTCATCATTTGGGAAAAAAAGGCCTGAACCAATGAGAAGTGTTATTTTCAGGTCACAAGACCAGGGATTTCATCATTATGAAAGTAAAACTGTTCTGCACCAATTAAGTGTTATTTTCAGGTCACATGACCGACGCGCTTACGCGACGAGCCCACGGGCGGGCGCTTCGGAAGTTTACCTTGCGCGATCGTATTCGCTCGGGTGCTTGCGGGTGAGCTTACGCCGTGCGTATCACACGGACGCGGCTACTCGATCCGTCACGATCATGTTTTCGTTCACCACCCCCTTTTCTGATTCGTTCGCGACATTGGCGCTAACGGGACGCTTCCCGGTTCGAGCACCGGGGCGCTTCAAACGACTACGCTCTCCGGGGCACGCCCCGGGAGCGCTCCAGGGTCAAAAAAACATTTGTTTAAAATGCAAATAAAATATAGGATTCATTCATTTTCAAAAATATTACTTTTCATAGCTATAGACATGTGCTATTAACCAAACTTTGAACTTCAAAGAAAAAAACATAGGTTTGGGGCCTTATGTATAGTTAGGAATTAGCATTTAAAAAACCTATGAAATTCACTGAAAAAACCATAGGTTTCACACCAGTTATAGTTAGCTGCAAATTTTACTGACATAAAACCATTGAAATTCCACGTTATAGTTAGTTGGACTCACTATAACTTGCGCGTGTAATGCACTGCTGATGTCACATATTACATCACTCATGACATGGTCAGTGACATCACTCATGACATCACTGATGACACCATCCAGTGAATGTGTATCTTTCTGAAAAATAAATATTTTTTATATATGTATATGTAAAGGTCGATGGAAGAATAAATGTTTAAATAAATGTTTTAATGAATATATATATATATATAATATATTCACACATATATAAGTCACTCCTATGACCGGCCTTAACAATCCTGGAGGCAGAGTGCTTGGGTTTATGTGAGAGGGTACCCTAGCATGAGCTGAGCCCCTCTGCAGCTTTTGGAACCATCTCCTTACAGCTGTTCTATGCAATCCATTCATTCATTTTTATTGTTTGATTAATAAAAATCTTTACTATATTCGAACGGGATAAAAACAGAAAATAAAGAGAAGATGAGAAAAAAGAATAAAAAAGTAAAATGACATATTTCTGGGACGATAAGAATCAGGAAAATGTTTTGTCCCAGAAAAGGACCTCTCTGGTCATGATTCTTTCATTAAAATGCAATAAATGTTTCCTTAACAATGTTTTTCGCTGAATGGTCTTTCTACCCCCGCAAACTTCCTTCCATGGACCACTGTTTATACTAGACAGTAGGTACCTTTATCTGTTCAGTTTCTTGTAGCCGTTTTGGTACCCTGGCCATAAATTTGACTCCCCGGCATGACCGAACGGGTGAGGCACCTCCTAGCCAGCATATCACCGCTTGCCTGCAGGTGCCTATTTTTAGTGTGATGAAGATTGCTCGTAGATGCCTTCTTAAGGCCAGTAAGGCTGGACACGCTGATATCCGCATAGTCTGCAGTTTGGACTTTCGCCTTGTTGTTTCCAGGAGGGCCTTAAATCCTTTGAATAGTGCCTACCCATTCGGTACGCAATAAATGCTTTTTTTAGATGTTGACTGTAGTGCATAGCTAGGTATCCTTGTGGTTTTTGGTAGATATAAGAATTGACTACTGTCGAGGCATGTCGTCGTTTCGTTAAGGTAGTTTTATCTTCCAGCATGGAGATCCATTTTGCTGACGCGTTGGCTACTTTACAGAAGTGCTCTTGGTCTGTTTTTTTTTTCCATACTTCATGTAGGGCCAGTGTTGTCATACTGGTACTAAGATAATTACCCCATTGCGTGGTGTTGGACTGGACTTCCTGATACTTTATTACCTTCCAGCAGATGGTATCCATTGACTCGCTTGAGGCGGCGCGGAGCTTGTGACACAGCTTTGCAAACATGGCCATTGACTTGATTTGTTGCTTCTGCAGGCCAAATTCTAAGCGGACTTGAGCTGGTACGGCAGGTTGAACACTGCTATGTATATTTTATTTTGTAAGTTATTTAGAATGTTCATTTAGAATGTTCGATTCCCCTCCTAGCCACGCTGTTAGCCCGTATGATAAGGTAGGTAGTATTTGAGCGGCCATTACTTTTAGTAGATGCGTGTAATTTGGGTCGCCCACTGTCTTTTGCAGTTGGCTGTATGCGTAAATTAATGATTGCGACTTCCCTCTTAGTGCCAGCGTGTGCCTTTTTTTTGTATTTCCCTGCTCAAGTGTCATCCCCAGGTATTTGTACGAGGACTGCTCTTCTGGGATTGAATTGTTAATTGACCATCTGAATTTCAATTTCTTCCCCTCCACAAGCCGAAGCACTTTTGTTTTTATTTTATTCAGTTCCAGGTTTTCAAGATAGGACGATAACATGTTAACTAAGCGTTGCAGACCAATTGGAGTTTTGCTTAGTAATACTATGTAGGCGGCATACTGCATGATTGGAACGGAAACCTTGCCGAGTTTCGGGGTGTGGCTCTCTATTGCTTCAAGATTGTGACCAATATCTGCTAAATATAGGTTAAAAGCCTAGGGGCAATGACGCAGCCTTGTTTTAGGCCGTCCTGGGTCTCGATTTTTTTTTTGTAAGGCTGGTTCCGTTCCCTTGTTTAACCTTTGCCCATGTTTCGCTGTATAGGCTGACTATTGCGTTTGTTAGATTGTCTAGCATCCCCCATTTTCTTAACTTGCTCTAGAGCCTTGGCCTACTTATGTAGTCGAATGCGGATTTCATATCGACAAAACAACCATAAAGTCGGTGATTTTTTTTGGGGGGGGGGGGCGTTTTCCATTAGTAGGCCCAGGGTTGTCAGGTTTGTGGTTGTCCCCATCCCTCGTCTGAAGCTGATTTCGAACCTAGCGATTATGTTGGTTGATTTTTTCCCAGTCTTGCAGCTCTTCTAGTAGGCATGAGGCATACAGCTTGGCTTCGACATCTATTAAAGAGATTAAACTGTAGTTCCCTGGGTGTTTTTGGTCCACTTTCTTCTAAATTGGATGGATGATGTTCCCTTTCCATGTGGCTGGTAGATTTCCCCTTATAAAAATATGATTAAATAGCACTGTTAGATGTTCAGCCAAGAAGTCTACGTTGGTTTTATATACTGCTGTTGGGAGACCGTTTGGTCCAGGAGCCCCCTCTGGCTTAAGTTTTTGGATTAATGTTTTCATTTGGGAGCGGGAGGTCAGAACATCTTGGTGGGTGGAGTTTATTTCATGTTTTGCGTTGTCGTACAGTCTCGGACTGTCGTGTGTGGATGGACTGTCATGTTCCATGTTAATTGATGGATCTTGTTTGTTTGCATTTCTAAGTAGTTCCTTTAGGCCCCACCTTCGAAGTTGAGAGTTCTCCTAGCTCTGGGTCTGTCTTATTCAAGAGAGAACTGTGACGTTCTGTGGATATCGCACAATTGGTGTTCCCCAAAAATATTATGGCCCTTTGAGCCAAACTGGACAGAAAATTGGGAGAGACCAAGGAACCGGATGCTTGGCATCCTCTCATTGCCAGGCTTTGGACCAATGTCCTGCCCCATCCAATAGCTTGTCTTGGCTTGATTGCCAAGAAAGGTATATTCTTTTTTTAGGATCTCTCACAAACTGTGCTAAAAAGATAGCCATCTTGGCATCAATCTCGAGGGGCATTCTTGTCACACACTGCGCTGAGAGCCTTACAGTGTGGGAGCATTCGCGAAGGAGTGAGAAGCGTTCCCTTGGCCGCGCTGAAAAGGAAAGCCATATTAGTAAGCTCAGTAGTTTTAAAAAACAATCACTACAATGTGATAGAATTAAACTCCGATATTGAGCGTTTGCATCTAGTAAATGTCATTATACAGACAGTGAGAAAATAACCAACCCCGATTTCCCCCCCCCCCCCTCCCCCCGAACTTATGGGAAATGTAGTTCTAATGAAGTGGAGAAATTTGAGGCCTAAACCTCACCTCTGGTCCTGACCGAGAATTAATTTGGCAGAGCAGCAATTTGTTTCCCCAATAGTGCTATGTCATAGCAGTGAATAACCATATTTAAAGTATGGTATTGACAATAGTGGCTGTCATTGAGAGCTGTACATTACACTGAGGTATACTTTTTGGTCTCTTCAGCCGCCAATCTGGAACATGTGGTATACCAGCTTAATTTTCAGTTTACATAAGGTTCCTTTCCCTTCAATCCTATTGTTACCTGTGTAGTAACGAGTACGAGTGTTTTTATACAAATCATTAAAAAAAATATCTTATTGAGCCCGTTGTCTGTTGCATTCTAGCCACTGTGGTCGGCCATGCCTTTTGATGGTCACCTGTTTTATAGGGACACTAAAGAGAATAGGCTGCCTCTGGTCTCTACGCCTTACTCTGTCGGCCATAAACCGCGAATACACTGTCTGCAGAATATGCTGTATTCAGTCTATGGGCTTTGAACTCACCCACTGCTTTTGCTTGGTTGGCCTGCCTTTTGAAATTCTTTTGCTCTGGTCGTTGAATGGTGTACATCTATCCTGCCTTTGAGTGCTTGATCCCTCCCAGCAGAATTCAGGCATTGTTCCATTTTGTTCATCTGTTGCCTCCTTGCTCGCACCCCCTCTCGCCCGTCATTGCTGCAATCCTTCCTGCGCCGCTGGTTGTTTTTATTTTCTTGTTGGTTTGTCGAGCTGGTCTTCAATTCAACATAGGTGTCTGCTAAATGGTCCCACTTAGTATTTTCTATCTTCTTTGGAATGCTGACCGGAGAGAGAACCATTTCCATAAGGAACAGTTGGAACGTGAAAGCGGAAAGTTATTTAACAATTCTTTCCTCACTGGAGGATAGACTCTGACCCTTTTATTTTGAACCATATAGTTACTGGACTTCAGTACTTTTTTTTATATGAAAATGTGAGTGTCACACTTCATGAAGGGCAACTATTCTGCCCTCTTCTTTACAGTAGCAGCAGGATCTGACTAGTTTTTATGTGATCTCTACATCATCTCGATAGAAACACAATACGCAGATGGATTGAGTGCTTTACGTACAGCCGGTATAGTGCATTTCCCACAGATTAAAATCTTTTTTAAATTTAGTTCTCTTTTAAGATGCACATTATTTTAAATGTAGCAACCTAAAAGGGAAGCACACAAAAAAACTTGTATATATAAATATTTAGTTTTTGAGCAACAACTTAGATTCCACCCCCAAGCTCCCCTGCCCCATAGCATGCACCACAATTCCCATATTTTTTTTAATGCTCTTCAACCACTTCCGATATCTATCTACCCGTCTCCTCACATCCGTGTTCTCTCTCTCTCTCTCTCCCTGACAAATGTTCTCGGTTTCGCCATCTCCGCATGCCTGGTGACCCCTTTGTTTTCTTGGCATTCTCGCTTCCAGGTGTTCTTTTGTCCTGCCAGGTCCTAGTGTCTGTTATTCCCATGTTCCTTTTCCACTGCACACCCTGCCACATGTTTTCACTACACAAATCCACTCCTCCCCACATAGAATTCTACAACTAACATTTCCAATCAAAACCCACATAATTTTACCCCACCCACAAACTTTCACTCTATACCAAAACGCGTTAGTAAACCACTGTCATTTACAGCGTCAAAAGCTCTAACTCTAAAAAAATGCGAGACCTATTGCATTGAAAATGCTTGTTTGAGTATGTGATGCTTGTAGTCTCTTAAATTACTCCCTTTATTGCGTGCCAGACTTTCTTTGTCACCATTTTATCCCATATATTGAATCCATACAAGTAATTTTTTCTAGTCCGCTGATTTCAAACCTTGTTTCTCATATGGTTTACTACCTCGTGTGCAGTATGGGAGTCATCAAAGTTCATGTGAAACTGATGTTTTTCAAATATTTGTTGGTTTCATTTAGAGCTGCCGAATGTGGAAACTTTGAAGCTGCTGTGAAGTTAGGAATAGCATACCTCTACAATGAAGGGCGTAAGTGCAATTCTTTATTTCCTGCTTCTCTTATATTAAACATATGCTCTTTTGGACAATTCTGTGGTCTTGCATAACATTTACAAGAATGCTGGAGTGCATGCTGAATTTCTCCACCAAGTGATCGTTTCGAGGCAGTCCAGTTATTCTGATGGCAAGTTATATTGATGGCTGCCGAGCTCACTGGGCAGGCCTGTTTGGCCTATAACTGTAGACGAAGCAGAATAACACCCAGGGCAGTCCATTGACTTGTCGTTCCTCATGGCCAGGCAACCTAAACCAATTGTGTGCACATCCCTGAACACTAGCGTGCAGCATGGGCGGCAATGAATAAATCTGCACTGGTCCAATTAAGTGGATCCAGTCACTGATGCTCCTTAGAGACAGATTTAGTGGGACCTTGAGATCCACCTCCAAGATTTGACGGTGATGGGGGGCACACAGCTGTAAATATTGCAGCCAGTAACCACAATTTGAGCCATATCTTCCTAGGGCTGTGGAGCCTTCAGTTAGTGTCCTTAATGCCATAATTGCTCCCCTCCAGAGCAGGATTGTTGTATTTAAATATTTTAATCCCTCTATTTTGTGGGATTACAGAACGCTTTTAAAATCTTATTGATTTTTTTTAAAAATATGTATTTTTTTATGGTACAGTTGAGATGTTAAAAATGTGTAAATATTTTTATATTTATATTTCATGGGATTACAGAATGCTTTTAAAATCTTTAATTCATATGCATTCCTGCTTTGATTTTTCAAGGCAGAGTAGAGCATGTATTGCAGCACATGTATTTATTTTGTTTTATTAGTCTGCCTTAATGTTAGTGTTCCCTCCTCGAGAATGATAATCAAAATGTCTCAGGCATTCAAAAAAATCTTTAAGGGTTAAAACTGCTTTAGAAATGTTATGGCCTTGTGCACTTAATGGGGTTTTCCTCCATGGATTCAATATATATCACAATGGAGAATCTTGGCATCTGGCTTTACATGTCTTAATGCAACTTTTGGTGTCTTATCTTCTAGTTTCCATCTCCGATGAGGGTCGTGCAGAAGTGAACGGGCTCAAAGCATCCCGTTTCTTCAGTTTGACTGAACGCTTGAATTCAAGTGCCAATCCGTTCATCTGGTTGTTCATCCGCCCTCCATGGTCTGTCACTGGGAGCTGTTGCAAGGCAGTGGTCTATGAGAGCCTTAAGGAGGAATGTCAGGCACAGACTGTAAGTGTGACCTTCTGCTGTGTAGTTGTCCCCTCCTGGTTTCGTGCCCCTGAATCACCTTCCAATTTCCCTCCTGTCCTGGGAGGAGCTTATTTAAACAATTATTTGAAGCAAGGACTTTGAATTTCTCAATCCTTTTAGAAATTTACAAGAGTTTAAGAGCTTCATAAATTGCATTGTACACATTAACATTGTCCTGTAGTGTTTAAATTCTTTTCCGTTCTGTCATTTCTAGCTTATGCTGTTCAGAAGAGCAAATGATGTTTAGTGTCTAAAGCCTGTTGACGTTTGAGTGCAATATTGTCTAGTAACAACTTGTAGTGCATCCTTTTCCTGTTGATTACAAACCGGGGGTTTCTGTCTTTATCTCTTCCAATGTTATCTAAAGATGTGACCTAGGTCTACTAAACATGTTTCCTATTAATGGCAATTGCGTTTTTGGTTTACAGGTTCAGAAAGGATCTGTTCTTTATTGCTTGGCTAAAGTACTGAGTCTGTTTGAGGTAAGTCTGGTTCATTTAGCAAATTCTGTATGCCATTGACAAGCAACTTGTTCACAGCGATATTTTATTTTGCAGTATCCAGCATTAACGTTTCATTCTATCCATTTAGGATGATGAAAAGAAGATGGCTGCTCAGGGAATGTTTGAAGAGTCATCCAAACAGGGGTGTTTAGCCAGCTCCTACCTTCTGTGGAAAAGGAACCGAAAAACTGCGGTATGCCGCCTGCTTGCTCTGGAGCTTCGTGCACTTGCTATGATTTAACTTTTATGATGGTCTTTTTGTTGTTGTTTGTTCTTCAGACATGTTTTAATTCTGTCTCTGATTTATTCTACTCCTTCATTTCACTGTTGGATCATGTTCTTTCCTGGGTCCTGATAATGCTTGTTTTCCATGTATTCCACTTTCTGGTGTGGAAAGAGGTTTGCAGGTTCCATTACACCATGCCTAGAACTACCATGTCTCTGGTTGGTGCCCTCTTTGTAGTTTGCTTCCACTTTAAGGCGGTTTTCTAAAGCTCCTAGATTTTTTTCTCATGAATCAATGACCATGGTGATAATGCCGACATCAAGAAATATATATATATATATATATATGATGTGACCAAGGCCGCTTTGACGGCTGAAACGCGTCATGACAGACTACCTGATGACTAAATAAAGAATGCTGAAAGAAAGTTGGTCCTTGCCTCGAGTTTCCTTTGGAAAGGAGCGCTGCTGCGAGGTATTTGCAGAATATATATATATATATATATATATATATATATATATATATATATATATATATATATATATCATATACATATACATATATACAATCCCAACCCGTCAGTGGATGACAGGCAAGATCAGGGTGCAGACCTCAGTACGCCACAGCAGACAGTCAAAACGGAGCTCACAAAGGATTCAACTCGAGTGAGTAGCAGGAATAAACGTTTATTAAATAAATGACGCGTTTCGCTCCACTAGGGAGCTTGTTCACATATAAGCACTCAACAAAAAAATAGGAGTATATATACATAACACTGGGAGGGGCTTGATTGGGGAAACACGCCCAAAAGAAGGAAAATAAAGAAACAGTGCAAAAGTAAAAAATGTTTTTTTCACATATGCAGAAACATGCACCTTATCTAAAGTTTCAGGTTATATACTGGTCATGGCAATTGTAAACAGCTTTATATACAGTGTGATGGGTAAACATATAACAAGGATTCCACAATAAGGGCTGCTAAAATATAAGCATTGGCCATTGGCAAATAGACTTCAAAAGACTGGCTAGAACATAGTAAAAAGTAATAAAGGAAGCACAGGAACAAGCAAAATTGCAAGTGTGATGGCATAGTGCCATAGTCCATGTGATGTGCTTTCCAATCAAGAAAAAAGAGGTTTATACACGCCAGCAACATAATGAAAACCTAAAGCGCCAGCAACTCAAGACATAGTGCCTGAATACCACAACAATGCCACTGTTGCTAAATAAAAAACCGCCATGTAGGCAGAAAAAACCAACGATGGTACAAGTCATGTACTGCATAAACAGTGCAAAGCATAAAATAACTGTGTAATAGATTTGAAAGTGAGAAAATGATAAGACATAGGAGCCCAACCGAAAATGTGTAATAATAAAAAGAAATCCAGAAAGAAGCAAAAGGAAAGTAGTAGCATATGAGGCGAAATAGAGAAGTGTATAGATAGAGAAAAAGTTAAAGTGACATAAATGCTTAGTCCGAACATTTGCATAAAGTGACTATGAAAAGGCATCTAAACAAATGAGTAGCAGTAGGCCAAGGCCAATAAGTGACGCATTGACTGAACAAGAGAAAGTGAAAGAAACAAAATAATTACAGGTATAGAGCAAGATCGACAGGGACCAAGAGCAAAATAATCTGCAGTACAGATATTACAGGAAACTTTTCAAATCTTCACTCAGATTGAGCCCATTAGGGGCCTTGGTATCGAGGGACATAATGAGTTGAGATTCACGCTGTCTTAGTAATTTCTCACGGTCCCCACCGCGACTGGGTTGAGGCACTGAGCAAAGGACCGTGTATTGCAAGTCCTTCAGCTTTTTATCATGGACTGCTTCAAAATGCCTTGCCACGGGGTAATTGCTATCACTGTTAACGATGGCTCTGATATGCTGAAGTATTCTTTGGTGATGGCTGCTCAGGGAATGTTTGAAGAGTCATCCAAACAGGGGTGTTTAGCCAGCTCCTACCTTCTGTGGAAAAGGAACCGAAAAACTGCGGTATGCCGCCTGCTTGCTCTGGAGCTTCGTGCACTTGCTATGATTTAACTTTTATGATGGTCTTTTTGTTGTTGTTTGTTCTTCAGACATGTTTTAATTCTGTCTCTGATTTATTCTACTCCTTCATTTCACTGTTGGATCATGTTCTTTCCTGGGTCCTGATAATGCTTGTTTTCCATGTATTCCACTTTCTGGTGTGGAAAGAGGTTTGCAGGTTCCATTACACCATGCCTAGAACTACCATGTCTCTGGTTGGTGCCCTCTTTGTAGTTTGCTTCCACTTTAAGGCGGTTTTCTAAAGCTCCTAGATATTTTTCTCTTGACTCAATGACCATGGTGATAATGCCGACATCAAGAAATATATATCCTGTTGTTCCTACCAATCCGTAGGATCTGCACATTGTTTGGGAAACAAAGACTAAGGACTTTGTCTAGACCGATTCTGAATACCTCCACAGGGGAAATAATGGCCTATAGACCACTAAGCTCACAGTGTCACCATAAGCCCCCCTAAGCTTACCAAGGAGCTAATAGTTTCTGGCAAACACTGAACATGACAACCCTGTCTCCTCAGGGATCAGGAAAACAGTACAGGGCTGTTCGCTTAGTCACTCGTGCTCACCTTTTCCCAGAGAATACACAGTGGGACATTTTCAATAATACTTATCGAACCAAAGTTATTCTTGCATAAAATACATGTGCTGCGATGATTAGGAGACCGAAGCAGATAAACATGGTTACAAACGCCAAAAGCATAAATTGTAGGTCTAGCTCTACCATGTATATATGCAGGCGCATATAAGGCAGTAATCTAGTGGACTCCTACTATGCAAACCTTGCCTTACGTGTGTTGAGTGTGTGTGTAGGTGTGAAGCCGTGAATTCCCCCCCCCCCCCCCCCCAGGGACGATCCAACCCCTTTACCTGATGGGAAGAGTGAAGGACAAAGTCTTGGTTATGAGCTAGACCCCATCGCTGCGTGTTGATTTCTCAGCATGTAAGGACCCTCCGTGTCAGTGGAAGTACCTCCTCTACTAATCTATAGGGATGTTCATCTTTTATAATAAAAAGCAGCCTTGCAATATGCGTATAGATTAGTGATGTAATGGATCGTTAGATAGCATTGCCACCCCATGGATATGGGTAGTGATGACATTTGTACATCGTGCAAAAAGAGTCCTTGTACATAATGTTCAGGGCATTGCGGTGATGTGCAAAGCTAGATGTGTTTAGGTTCAGGGAAAGTAATCCAACATAGTTATGCACGCAAATGTGTGCAAAAAGTCACTGCTGAAAATTTGTGAGGACACAGTAGGAAATAAGATGCTTCCCTACATGAACCTAACTCTGGAATATAACACCCACTCATATTAAGGGTCAATATCTAAAAAGTTATCTAAAAAGCCAACTGATAATTCTAAAAACGTTACAAAAACTACTCTTAAAAGTGAGCTTCCCAGTAACATATGTAAAAAAAAAGTCTTAATGCCCTTGTATCATTTGGGATCCTAGGCACTCCAAGCCATGGTGCCTAGAAAAAGAAAAGGCTGTTTTATGTACATTTGGTTTTTAAAGAGGACAAATTGTTCCCACAAGGAAATAGTCAATTGTTTGTGTTCCCAGTGGTAGACAAAACAGTACTGTTGCCCACCTCCGCAGACTGTCCCAGAAGCGCACCTCGTAGCATGTTTATGAAGCAAAGGTGATTCCATCCAGGTCCCACAGCAGCTGTTGAGGGAGACGTACACAAGTTTTCCGCCAAGCTTTTCACATCGCTATGGGCTGAAGCATCCCAGGGTGCCTATAAGAATCCATCATCCATGTAATGCGCAGGGACAGCAATAAGCAATTCTGATCAAACCCATATATCCAAGACGCATTTGTGGCTACAGAGCTGAAAGCGGAATACAGGTTGTATGCAGTCAAGACAGACTGGCCTGAAGGTTAATGATATGATAGACCAGCTCCCCTAAATGCACCGGCAAGTTAGTATGGAGTAGTGCATCTGTTGAGGACCTTGCTACCTAAAGATCAAACATCTCTTTGGCTGAAGTAAAGGCCACATCTGTTTGCAAAAGCATGGCTTTCAGTTTGCTTAAGGAATCAAATTGCCCATTCGAGAGCAGCCTGAATACAGGATGAATCATGACACCTGGGGAACCCTTCAGATATCACAAGTCTGCCATTTAAGCATTGCTTGCCCTGTGGAGAGAACATTCCTTGCATATCAAGGAGCCACTCAAGGATTCTTCAGTCTGAGCCACTAAAACCTCTGTGTCCCCATTCCTGCATCTAAACCTCAACGGTAATTCCCAATACTCGTGCATATATCCTTCCCCAAGTGCTTCATATCAGCCTACCTGTTGGTGTCTCTGTCAATATTGGAATTGAAAGGTAGTGACTGGTAGGCTGATGTAATCATGAATTATCCAGTCAGTGGAAGGTGTCTCAGCCACAGTGAAATTTAATAGACCTGTCCTGCTGTATTATGTCCTTTGCGGAAGACACAATGTTGCCCAGTGAATAAATTCTGGATGATAATGTGGTCATAACATTGTCAACCACAGCCAACGGCTTTTCTAAATTAAGCCTATCTATCTCTCGGCAAGCTTCCTGTTGAGAAATCTTCCATAGCTCATTGTATATTCCGTACATAAAGTGTTTTTGACGTGGGTTCCGGGACATATTAAAAAAAACTCCGAGATCCAGATCATCAGAAATAAGGGAGTAGTGTTTCCCCTGGGAGAGCATTGAGGTTTTTTGCCAATCTTCGCATAACTTCCCAACTCTATATGATGGCACCACCCGAGTGTTCGATTGTACACTTCGTTGATCAGGCCTATTGAGCCTAAACCCTTCGGTTTTACTTGGGAATCTAGATTGACACCCTTTTCAGTCCTTCCAATTGGGGTCTGATGAATTGAAAGAACCATCAGGTATCATGGTGCCTAGTGTATCCTCACTAAAGTGTGTAAAGTCCTGCCAATTCTCAAATGCAGGAATACATGGTGGTGAAAAGAAGTTTTTTTTTTCCCCTATACCCAGACTTTAAAGGAAGAACATTCCCTTTTGTTTGACAACAGTGTCTTAAACTTGCTGTCTAATATCTTGAACTTGCTCCCTAGATGAAAAGCGGCAACATGCGATTCCAAAATTGGCGATTAGCAATAACACGCATCATTTTCGAAAACACAATGGGCAGTGTCCCTGATGAAGCTAGTCCTCACAATGGAGTCTGTTCCAAAGGGAAGGACACATCCATGACGCTCCTGTCAACCTTTTTAGGTCGAGGACCGAAGGCTGCGCTTGTGCAGTCTCCGGTGGGAGATTTAATGATTTGCAGTATGGGTCTTGAACCCGCCTCTCTTCCATTGGCTGGCTCCCTAAACGGAGGCCAGCCATTGGATGAAAGGGGCATCAGTCAGTTCAAGCCCTGTCTCGTTCGGATTCGGGGGCGTGTTTTTTTGCGTTCTTTCGACTGTGACGTCATCAGTCACTCAGAACGCCAAAAACACTCCCCCGAATCCGAAATTTTCGGAGTTGCGTCCGCCATTTTTTTGTTGCTGCAGGAACAGCCTCGCTGGCACTCCAGGTAAGTGCAGTTTTTCGTGCCTTCTCCCTCCGCCAGGACAAGGCTTTCCTTACTTTTATATGGGAATGGGAATAGGCAGCTGCTATTCTTACTTGAGCAAAATCGGCATGCTTGGCATAGTGCTAACGACGCAGTGATTTTCAACAAAAAAGTAAAGTGCTCTTGCCACTACAGGAAAGAAAAATGTAAATTATACTGTAGCACTATTTGGCACGCATGCACATCACATTTTAGAAAACATTTGACATTTCAATACCTATCATTCTTTCTACTGTTAAGGAAAGTTATATTACTACCGACTTCATGATATCTAGCATTCGAACGATCGCTTGCAAGTATAAATGCACGTGTAGGAGAACTGAGTGAGCGAGAGAGAATAGATGAATTACGATGTACGTCTTCTACTGAGGGATATTAACCATTCTAAGATGCCCGCGTTGGAGACACGTCATGTTTTGTCCTTCTTTTGTTTCCGTCAAGGGTCCTGCTTGCCGCTTAGAGAGCAGGAGCGGTGAGAGTGAACTTCTTCTGGAAGGGTGCACCGTGCTGATCGTCCCTACCAGGATTTGTGCCGGATCCGGCTCCACTGTTCCTGTTTTGCACCTCATTGTGTTCCTGCCTCAACGCGCGTGGCTTGCCTTGTCCCCACGTAGCAGAAATTGAGTGGTACGCCTGAAGGAGGCAGTTGCATTCCTTGACAGGACCGCTGCGAGTGTCGGCTCAGAACCGACGATGATTCCCAGGCGGGACACCGGAACCTCTATCACTGCTGCGGAGGGGGTCGGGCTGGAGATGCTCTGCTCAGAGAGGGACACAGAGCCTGCTCTCACGTGGGTCCAGTTCAAGCTCTGATGCTCTTCTTCCCCCGGCAACCAAGTTGTGTTTGACTTAACCTTGTGGAAGAAGTGACCGGCTCCCCGAAATATCACTGACATTTAGTGGTATGCCGAAAAGCTGACACGCCAGCGAGAAGTGGTCCCAGATATCTTTGCCGGGATCCTGTGCTTCTTCATGGCCCCACTTCCAAGGCCAAATTCCAACACCATTTTTGCTCCTACCAGCACTGCCCGAGGCGTTTGCCCTGCCTGCCCCTTAACTTGAGCTTCAGTCTCATACTATCTTCCCCCTGCATGTTGTAGGCCCGCTTAGCTATTTTCATTTCAAGTGAGAGTCTCACTGTGTACTCAGCATCACACGGGCTCATGCAGCCCCACTAGGCCCCCACCACGACGCTCGGCGCTGTCATCCTCTTCCCCCCCCCCCCCCCCCATTTCTGTCTTTCTAAGCGGCCACACACTTAGCTTCCCCGACCCACCCCCGGGTGTTTTTTATTTCCCTCTCCTTGAGCCTTTGTGATCTCGTTATTAGTAGTGCTCTACAGCTTGGACCGTGCTTAGATATGTGCCTATTTGTCTTCTGCAGCATATTCTCTCTGCTTTACATTTTCGCACCTATGTTTCTTATTACATACTGCAGTGTTTTCCCTCATAGTTCTCACACATGAGGTACACATAGGTCCATCATTCTGTGTGTGTGTGTGAGGCTCTTGTCTGTGTGGGGCTCTTGTCTGTGTGGGGCTCTTGTCTGTGTGGGGCTCTTGTCTGTGTGGGGCTCTTGTCTGTGTGGGGCTCTTGTCTGAGTGGGGCTCTTGTCTGTGGCTCTCTGTGTGTGTGTGTTTGTCTGTGGCTCTGTGTGTGTGTGTGTCTGTGGCTCTGCTGTGTGTGTGTGTGGGTCTGTCTGTGGCTCTCTGTGTGTGTCTGTCTGTGGCTCTGTGTGTGTCTGTCTGTGGCTCTGTGTGTCTGTCTGTGGCTGTCTGTCTGTCTGTCTGTGTGTGTGTGTGTGTGTGTGGCTCTGTGTGTCTGTGGCTCTGTGTGTGTGTGGCTCTGTGTGTCTGTGGCTCTGTGTGTCTGTGGCTCTGTGTGTCTGTGGCTCTGTGTGTCTGTGGCTCTGTGTGTCTGCGGCTCTGTGTGTCTGCGGCTCTGTGTGTCTGCGGCTCTGTGTGTCTGCTGCTCTGTGTGTGTGTCTGTGGCTCTCTGTGTGTGTCTGTGTGTCTGTCTGTGGCTCTCTGTGTGTGTGTGTCTGTGTGTGGCTCTGTGTGGGTGTAAATGCAATAGGTTTGTATTTGCAAGCGATTAAGCTACTGGCATTGTAAATGACAATGCCATTTATTTAACGATTAAGCTATTGGCAATGTATATGACAATGCCATTTATTTATGATTTAAAAAAAAGTCATGAGCAATGCCAATAGCTCTACCTTTAATAATGCCGAGACCATTGCATTGTAAATGCTTGTTGAACAATTCTGGGCATTACAATGTTGTCCCTCCTATATCACGCATTGTGATCATAGCCTATTACCAAAAAGAGACTGGATATAAAGTTAATAGGTAGTTGGTGTACACATTCACATTCTAGTGCATGTCTCCTGCAATTTCACATTTCCTTCACTTTTTTTTTTAGTATATCACTTCACTAGACATTTTCTAAGCAATGCATATTACATCTTATTACCCATTTTAGTGGTACTCAAGTTGTGACCTCTAAGTGGAAAACTCATTACTTTTACATTTTGTTTAATCAAAATCCAATTTGTCAGCATTATTTTCACCCCATTGTTGAGATATGACCCTTTTCCCTTTATATATAAAGCATAGCGTCCTTTTTAACTAACTTGTTTTTTTGGGTTGGATGCGGATTGTAGAACAGTGATCCTGGCCGGTACCTTCAGAGCCTTCGGAAACTTCGAGATTATGCTGCTAAAGGATGCTGGGAAGCACAGGTGAGACTCCTCTTGCAGTCGGTTTTGCATTTCTTAGTTGCGTTATTGCTCTTCTGGAGAACCACTAATTACATATCAAAGGGGGAGTGAAGTGCTAAATTGTACAATCGAGATAATAAAGATTTGGGAACATGATTTATATAGGCATGAACTGGTTTTGCTAGTCTTGTAGTTACTTTTTCAAAATGTGAGCTTTGCAGAACATTAAAAGGTGAATTATTTGGCTTGTTAGCAAGCAATTATGTGGACATCTCTGAACACTAGCGTGCGGCATGGGCAGCAGTGAATAAATCTGCACTGGTCCAATTAAGTGGATCCAGTCACTGATGCTCCTTAGAGATAGATTTAGTGTGGCCTTGAGATCCACCTCCACGATTTGGAGGTGATGGGGGGCTCACAACTGTAAATGTTGCGGTCAGTAACCACAATTTGAGCCATATCTTCCTAGGGCTGTGGAGCCTTCAGTTAGTGTCCTTAATGCCATAATTGCTCCCCTCCAGAGCAGGATTGTTGTATTTAAATATTTTAATCTCTATTTTGTGGGATTACAGAACACTTTTAAAATCTTATTGATTTAAAAAAAAATATGTATTCATTTTTTTATGGTACAGTTGAGATGTTAATGTGTAAATATTTTTATATTTCTATTTCATGGGATTACAGAATGCTTTTATAATCTTTAATTCATATCGATTCCTGCTTTGACACCCTTGCAAAATGTAGACCCAAAACCAGGCTTCAAAAACACCATGTTGTGAGCATAAGACATCAGTAAACCACACATTGTCCCAGCGGTTTATTGGAAGAATTGTTTGTACTGTGGCAACTCTTGTTTGCGGTAACACTTGTTTGTATTTGGGCAACGCTCTGACTAGGTTTTTTGCCCCTTTTACAGCTGTCACTAGCCAAGGCCTGTGGAAATGGCAACCAGCTTGGATTGGAGCCCCGAGCTAGTAACGATCTAGTGGCACAAGTCTTCCAATCCTCTCATCCAGTCAACAAGCAAAGCATCTTTACTGTACAGAAGGGCATGAATGATACCATGAGGTAAGTGTTGGAGAAGGAGCAGCAAAGCTGACCATTTTACTAAACCTTCCCACACATCACAGTAAAGTATCTGGGAACTTTGAAATCAGCCCCATCCAACCTTGGTTACTGCTTATATTCTGTATTACATTCCTGGAGGTTCTGGGGAAAGTGTTGTCCTACAGAGAGCCATGGCTTCGTTTCAAATGGGGTTATAAAGTTGACATTTTCACAAGTTATTTAGACTATTGTCTCGTTTTTTTTAATAGGATGTACAATATGTTCGAGGCATGTGGGCTGATCTGTGCATAGATCGCCGCCTAGTGTTGGGTCCGGATGATTGCACATTGTTTTCCTGGAAGATTCTTCGAAGTATCACAAGATAGGTGGCTCCTCCCCTGGACTAAAGTGCGCATGGGCATCCTCTCCATCCTCAGATTGTTTTTTCCCCCATTGGGTTCGGATGTACTTTCTTGACTCAAGTTCGGAATCAGTATAAAACACTTTGCGCAAGGCCAAAGGCCTTCGGGGCGTCGGTATTGTCTCGTTCGGTGCCTATACTTCATCCAGTTCTTCGAACAGGACGTTGAAGGCCGTTTGCCTTTTCGACACCAAAGGCCCCAACTACGACGACGATGGAACGGAGCCCGTTCAAGGATGCCCCGTCTGAAAATACCCTCACATTGATGTGCACCCAGTGTGCAACAAATGTTTATCCCCGGATCACGACGAGACCAGTTGTATGGCCTGTTCCAGGTTCCGGTCGAAGAAGACTCTTCGACTTCGACGCGCAGCAAGACAGTCGGCGCAGAAAGCAGCGCCTGACCCGGAGAACATCTTAGAGGCAGATGACGATGAAGGCGTCGATGAGGATCCTGACCAGCAGTCGGACCCTGCGTCGGAGCAAGACTCTAACTTCGGTGTGGACGACTATGAAGACTATGTCCATGATGAAGACGTCGAGGTAGGAGATGACGCAGAGGCCATCGGAGCCGTTGATGACGACTCGAGCGATGAGCCAAGGCCCACCCGCAGTCGCGGGGCCTAATATTGACACTGTGCTCTCTAAGGCTCAGGTCGAGGCATCGCCGGAAGGCCTTAGCTGAAATCTTACTCCACATTCTATAGCCCCTCGTCAAGGCCCGGCTAAGAATACTTCTAAGGAGCCATCGGTCGATCTATCAAAACTGAAACCAACAGAGGCGAAATCTAAACCGAAACTGTTCAATACCGACCTCGGATCAACTCCCTCGGACTCCTCGGCTCCAGTCAAGTCTAAAAGTGTCATCGACCCTTTGGGGCCACAAGGGGGCGTCGGCCCGAAAAGCAAGGCACCGAAGCCGGTCTCTACGGTCACGTACGTCACTCTGACGCCGTCGACGTCCAAACATGGCAACATTGCCAAAGGACTCCAGACTAAAAAGACTGTTGAACCGACGCTTGCAACCCCCACGCCACTGTTAAGCAAAGCCCTCGAGTCGAAGACCAAACCCGACCCGAAAGAGCATATTGCGTCTAAGCCCAAGGCCGTACCTGCTGCGCACCATGGGCTCGAGTCGACGCAAGGCCGCAAGAATGCTGGTGATCCACCGAAGCAGATCGGATCGAAGACTACGTCAATCTCGAAGAAGGTCGGTTCGTCTCCGGTGCTTCCTCCAATTAAATACGGACTGCCCCCGACCGCTTGACCCAAAGCGTTCGAACCACAAAAGAGCACCGAAATGTCCAAGAAGGTGTCGGGACCTTCCAAGTCTCAGTCCATTCCAGAGGAAGTAGTGTTCCAGGCAGCCTCGTATGACAATCAGTCGAAGCTCTTCATCGACTCTGATTCTGGCAGGCTCACCATTCACAAACGGAAAATCGCTCCAGAACATCCTTTGGAGTCATACAGAATCCCTCCCAAAAGGAAAAGGGATTCAGCCACCTCACCTGTTCTCTTCGAACCTGTGGAGTCGTATACACAACACTATGCCTATTCTCCCACACGCAGCAATGAGGATGTGGGAGAGGGTTACTGTCAGGTTGAATTTACTTATCATGCTGACGCAGATCAGAAGGAACCTCAACCCTGGACTGACCCTGTTGAGCCACACACTACTCCTGATACTCAGTCCTATAATGTCAAGACCTCGCCTACTGAAGACACAGCGGCGTTTAACGCTTTACTTGAAAGGGCGGCCATTAACCATGACGTGGAAATGCACGCAGACCCAGTGGAGGAGGACTTTCTGTTCGATACTTTCTCCACCTCAGAAAGATCAGTAAAGACATTGCCTATGCTAAAAGGTGTCCTGAAACATGCTACTGACATTTTCAAGGAAACCACAAAGGCAAGGGTTGTAAACGGTTCAATCCGAAAGAAAATATCAGCCTGCGCCTGTGGACCCTACGTACATCAAGGGCCAGCTCCCATTGGACTCCTTAGTAGTGGCTAATACTCGCAAGAGAGCAACTCCCAGACTAGTGGTGACGCTCCTCCTCCAGACAAAGAATCCAAAATCTTGGAAGCTTCTGGCAAGCGTGTAGCTGCTCAAGCGGCTAAAATTTGGAGGATCACAAATACACAGGCCCTATTAGCAATTAAGATAGGGCTCACTACGACACGTTAGAGCAGCTAATGCAACACCTGCCTGATGTTTATAAGGAGGGAGCAGAAATGCTAATACAGGAAGGAAAGTTGATTTCAAATGCATCCATCAAGATGCAGCAGACACAGCAGCTAGGGTCATCAACACTAGTGTAATGCTGAGACGTCATGCCTGGCTCCGCATCTCTGGTTTCAAACCAGAGATCCAAACAACTTTGCTCAATCAGCCAGTTAACCCTGACTTTCTTTTTGGTCCTGATGTAGACACAACCCTTGAAAAGATTAAGAAAGACACTTAGACAGCAAAATCCATGGGGGCTCTACAGTCACAGCAGTTCAGGGGCAGTTCCTTTCGTCGCTCCGGTAACAGAGGAGCCTCTAGAGGTCAAGCATTGCAGAAAGCCCAATGCAACAAGGGGAGCACGCAGACCGCCTATAACAAAAATAACAGGGGTGGATATCGTGGGTACAGCACCAATGGTAGAGGACGTGGAAATAACAATGCCAGATCCTCCGCCCCCAATAAAGGGACACCCTGTCACTGCCCCAGACCATATAACACCGGTCGGGGAAGACTTCAGCAGTTCCGTCTGGGAAGGCATTACCACAGACAGGTGGGTGAGACAACTTATCCAATAAGGCTATTGTCTGGAACTAACCTCCACTCCTCCCAACATACCCCCAAGGTACCGTCCTATGTCCGTAGAGCCCATGCACTTATTGCAGCAAGAAGTACTCTCCATGCTGCAAAAAGGGGCAATAGAACTTGTGCCTTTAGAACAGCAAGGTACAGGGGTGTACTCTCTGTATTTCTTGATCCCCAAAAAAGGACGGTTCCCTGCAGCCCGTTCTAGACCTCGGACCCCTGAACCAGTACATCTTGTCAGAACATTTTCATATGTTAACTCTACAGCAAGTCCTACCATTGCTCAGTCAGGGAGACTTCTTGGCAACCCTAGACCTGAAAGATGCATATTCCACATTCCCATTCACCCAGGTCACAGGAAGTATCTCAGGTTCACAGTCAACAACCAGCATTACCAGTTCAAGGTCCTGCCTTTCGGGGTCACTACTGCCCCCAGGGTGTTCACCAAGTGCTTAGCGACTGTGGATGCACACCTTCGAAGACAACACATCCATGTCTATCCTTACCTGGACGACTGTTTTGTCCAAGCAAAGTCAGCCCAGCAGTGTGCCAGCCACATGTCCCGCACGATTCACCTCCTACACAGTCTAGGTTTTTCACGGAATTACCCAAAGTCACACCTTCAGCCCGCTCATGTACAACAGTACCTAGGTGCAACAATAAACACTCTGACAGCAACAGCGCAGCCAAACTCTGCCAGAGTCCACAGCATGCCATTGCTAATTCGGAAATTCAGGCCCCAACACTCGCTCCCAGCGCAGGTGTTCATGCAGCTGATCAGTATGATGGCCTCTTGCATCTTCATAGTCCCGCACGCGAGGCTACACATGCGTCCGCTTCAGGAGTGCTTAGCACAACAGTGGAACCAGGCTCATGGGCATCTGAAAGACCTAGTGTTTGTGACCGGTCGTGCATACAACTCTCTGCATTGGTGGAACACACAAAACCTTTGCAGGGGACGACCGTTCCAAGAGCCTGTACCACAAATAGTGCTAACAACGGACGCATCTCTCCAGGGCTGGGGAGCACATGTCCTCCATTATACCGTGCAGGGACTATGGACGACGTAGCAGCAGAAGATGCATATCAATCGGTTGAAGCTGATGGCAATCTTCATGGCGATGAAGGCATTCAAATTGCATCTGTGCAACAAAGTCGTGCTGATCCGGACAGACAACATGACTGCCATGTATTACATCCAGAAGCAGGGAGGCACACACTCTCCGCAACTGTCTCATCTAGCCCAGAGCATGTTGAAGTGGGCTATTCAGAGGAACATGTTCCTCATGGTAGAACATCTCCCAGGCAAAGACAACCAGATGGCGGACCTGCTCAGCAGGCACAGCCATCAGATGCACGAGTGGGAGATACATCCCTCAGTGCTCCAACCATATTTCCAGCAGTGGGGTCATCCAGAGATAGACCTGTTCGCCACAAAGGAAAACGCAAAATGCCAAACCTTCACCGCCAGGTTCCCACACCCGCAGTCTCAGGGCAATGCGATATGGATGAACTGGTCAGGCAGATTTGCGTACGCTTTTCCTCCAGCGCCGCTCATACCGCTTGTGGCACGCAAACTTCGTCAGCACTCCATGACGCTCATCCTGGTTGCTCCAACGTGGGCAAGGCAGGCCTGGTACACCACGTTCCTGGAACTTTCAGTGGTGCCTCACCAACGGCTGTGGCTCACGCCCAGTCTCCTAACTCAGAGCTATGGAGACATTCAGCACCCAGATCCACAACAGTTGAGCCTTGCAATATGGCTACTGAGGTCATAGAGTTTGGCTACCTCAACTTGCCCCCTGACTGTATGAACATCATCAAGGAGGCAAGGCGACCTACTACTAGGGCATGCTATGCGGCCAAATTGAAGCGATTTGTCATCTACTGTTCCAATAATGACATTAATTCGCTAGATGCGTCCACGCAAAACATCATATGTTATTTATTGCATCTGTACAGATGCAATCTAGCATATAGTTCCATCAGGATACATTTGGCCGCCATGGCAGCATATCTTCAGAACAGGCAGCATCTTTCCCTTTTCAGGGTGCCTGCCATTAAGGCTTTTTTGGAAGGACTCAAGAGTGATCCCTCCTAGACA
Source organism: Lissotriton vulgaris (assembly GCF_964263255.1). Taxonomy (NCBI): domain Eukaryota; kingdom Metazoa; phylum Chordata; class Amphibia; order Caudata; family Salamandridae; genus Lissotriton; species Lissotriton vulgaris. The sequence continues at coordinate 425,786,575 of NC_141698.1, read as the reverse complement.
CCCTCCTTCACCTGTCTGGAATCTAAACATAGTTCTCACCAGGCTCATGGGACCACCCTTTGAACCTCTTCACTCTTGCGAGATAGTTTCTTACATGGAAAGTGGCTTTTCTGGTGGCCATTACATCGCTAAGAAGAGTTAGTGCGCTTCAAGCCCTAACAATTCAAGAGCCTTTCATACAAATTCATGCTAATAGGGTAGTGCTATGTACCAACCCTAAATTCATGCCTAAGGTGGTGTCGCAGTACCACGTTAATCAAACCATAGAACTGCCAGTTTTCTTTCCAAATCCTGATTCTGTGGCAGACCGAGCGCTGCACACCTTAGATGTTAAAAGAGCTCTCCTGTATTACATCAACAGGAGAAAAGACTTTAGAAAGACTAAACAACTGTTTGTTGCCTTCTTTCCACAACACAAAGTCAACCCCATTTCCAAATCAGGTATAGCCAGATGGATTGTTAAGTGCATACAAATTTGTTTTCAAAAAGCCAAAACGCACAAACCCCCAAGAGCGCATTCCACACGCAACCACCATACATACATTTATCAAACACTACTGCGTGGATGTACACTCCAAACAGCAAGCTGTTGTAGGACAGGCTGTTCTCAAAACCCTTTTTTAGACTGCTGCAGCTGGCACGGGCAACCACCGCTAAGGAGGTAACTGCTATTTATTCTATGCACAGATATGAATTCAGCAGCCCACATGCCTCGAATGGAATATGCTACTTACCAGTATGCATCTGTTCTTGGCATGTAGGGCTGCTGACATTCATATCGCCCGCCCTCCTCCCCGGTGCCTGTAGCAGCTGTAGCACTCAGAATCATTCTCGGGCATGGTCATCACTTACTGTATTACACTCCAATCCACACAATTAGCCTATATGCCGACAACATCTTGGATCCTGTCCCAGCCCTGAAGGCTTTTATGGTGGAATTGGATCATTTTGCCCAGGCGTGAGGCTTTAAAATTAATGTAGATAAATCAGTTGCGCTCAATCTTTCGATGTCGCCCTCCACCTTGGCGACTTGCGCTCCACGCACCCCCTCATATGAGCAGATGGTCCTGTCCCCTACCTAGGCATCAAGCTGGCACCCACGCTGCCAGGGATGGCAACTATCAACTACACTAAATTGCAGACTTCGATCCGGGCGGAGTTGCGGCGGTAGAAGTATTTTTAGATTTCCTGGTTAGGGAGAGTGGCTGCCATAAAAATGACACTCCTCCCTCAAATACTTTATATTTCAAGACCTTGCCCTTGCAGCCACCCATGGGCTGGATCAAGCAGGTGCTATCGGTGCAGTCACAGTTCATCTGGCGCATGAAGGGAGTACTCACAATGCTGCCTCCTGAGAAAGGTGGTGTGGGGTTCCCAGACCTTCAGCTCTATTTCCAGGTGACGCAACTTTGACATTTGGTCGAGTTAAGCAAGCCGGAACCTGAGAAACATGGGCTGTTTCAAGATCAGGTGGTTGCTACGATCCTGCAGAGGATCCCCTTTTTGTGTAAAGCCCACAGGCCCGCCAATCTATATGACTCCCACGTTACCAAGATGATGTTTGGAGGCCTTGGGCCAGACTAGTGTGAATCAATATTTGAATACCTACCCATCTCTTCTCATCCCACTTTTTGATAATCCCGAATTTCGACCAGGGATGGGTGAGACCTCTTTCGCGTGCTGGCGAATAACAGACTGTCGTGCCCTCTGGCATTTGTTTGATCTCAACCGGATTCTGGCCTTACCCCAGATCAGCTCTCTATAGGGGATTCTGGGATCTGAACGATTCCACTACCTACACCTTTGGCATTGGGCCCTCCACCCCCTGGTGAAACCGGGCGCACATTGCCTTCTCACACCCTACAAAAAATGCCTACTTACGCGCTCCTCTAATAAAAAGCTAATTTATGATCTATACAGGATGCTGCTAGCCAGGTATACATATACCTATAGCGCTGGGAGCGGGACCTAGGACGAGCCCTCAGCAACAAGGAATGGGAAGGGATATATTAGAGAGCCCGTCACTCCACACGCAACATGGGACTGACCAAGACCCTGACTAAGGTGACCTCCTACTGGTACTACACACCTGACCGCCTACACTTGATGGATCCCCAACTGAGTGCTGACTGGGTTGTGAGAGGCAGGGCACACTGGTGCTCCCATTATGGGTCTCTGAACACTTGCACACATATTGGACGTGAGTTATTGATTGAATAGACAAACACTTTGTCACTCAGATACCACGTTTTACCAACTACGTTCTTCTGTGTCTCCCGAACCCTCTTACCCGCTCAGATCACAGCGGGCCGCCAGATGGCGGTTGCCCTTGGTTTGGTCACACAGAACATCCTGATTGACTGGAGGTCCACACGCATCCCCACATTTGAGGGCTGGTTGCAGCGTCTTTTGCAGATCTTGGGGATGGACAAAAATCACTTGTACTCTGGCTGGTAAGGGTTCTAAGTTTGTAGACCTCTGGCAGCCCTTTCTCGCCCTACTGGGTACTGAGTTTAAGGAGCTCACCTGCCCGAGATACTTTCGCTTGCTGCGCCTGAGGGGAAACCCTGAGGTTCGAGGCATGTGGGCTGCTAAATTCACATCTAGTGCATAGATCGCCGCCTAGTGTTGGGTCTGGATGATTGCACCTTGTTGTCCTGGAAGAGTCTTCGAAGTATCACGAGATAGGTGGCTCCTCCCCTGGACTACAGTGCGCATGGGCATCGACTCCATCCCCAGATTGTTTTTTTCCGCCATTGGGTTCTGATGTGATTTCGACGTCTCCTGTTCGGAATCGATAAAACAACTTTATTAAGGCCAAAAGGCTTTACTCTCTCGTCGGTATTGTTCGCGTTCGGTCTCGTGTTCATTCCTACTCTTAGAGTGGGATTTCGTGTGAGTCGGTGACTCTTCGATCGAGGCCCTGGCGACGCAGCAAGACCCCGGCGTTGATAAGATGGAACGGAGTCCGTTCAAGTACTGCCCCGTGTGTGGTTCAAAGTACCCACACATCGACGTGCACCCAGTGTGCAACAAGTGCCTGTCGGCGGACCATGACGAGGCCAACTGTATGGCCTGTTCGAGATTCCGGTCGAAGAAGACCATCAAGCTTCGGCGCGTGGCGCGCCTTGAGGCCCAGCGATCGGCTCCGGCGCCATCGGACATCTTCGGCGACCCCGCGGCAGATGAGCAGGAGCTTTACCTGCAGATTTCGCCGGCATCGGCGGAGGTCGAGACCGACTACGGAGAAGCGGTCGAGGACCACGACCTCGAGGAGGTAGGGGACGACGGAGAACCTTTTGGGGCCATGGAAGATAGCTCGGAGGATGAGCTATGCCCCGTCCCAACTTTTACAATGGCTCAGGTCACGGGATCGCCACATGGCCTTACCCACGATCATACGCCTCGATCCTCCGCCCCGCCTGTCGGCCCGGCTATGGACACCTCTGCGGAGCCGCCATTAACGAAAACGAAAGTGAAACATTCGGGTTCGACCAAAACCAAGATGGACGCCACTCCATCGACACCGAAGACGTCGGCTACGTCATCGACGCCGTCATCTTCGAAGGCGTCTGCTACGTCGACGCCATCTTCTTCGGATACCTCAAGGCCAAAAAAGACTGTTAGTGCGGCTAAGGTTCCAAAAGTGGTTGAGCAGCAAAGCTCAAAGAAGGCCTCGGTGCCGCCTAAAGTCAAGCCCACCGCGTCGGCCGACAAACCGGTCGGCGAGGCCAAAAGGGGCGCCGTGCCGAAGCCAGGTGTCCCGGCACCAAAAGGAAAGTTGGTCGATCTGAAGACATCAACAGCGACGCATGGAGCCGTAGGCGGTGGCGAGAGCTCGGCCGACGGCGCATCGGCAGCTCCAACGCCAAAGAAGGCGTCATCCACGCTCCAGTCTTCCCCAGGGGGTGGATCGAAATCGACAGTCGGATCGACGAAGCCGTCCGCTTCTTTTACGAAGCAGGTACAAGACTCCCTCAAACGGATTCGGGACAAATAATCCACATCGGGCCCGAAGACGCCCTCGGAGACTACTCCGGTTGTACCAAAGAAGCAAGCCTCGATGCTGCTTCACTTTACCTTGCCACCAAAGGTGGTGCCAAAGGCTTTTGCACCACCAAAGGCTTTTGCGCCTCGATCGGTGCCCAAGGACTCTGTCGAAGGGAGGCATACTCAACCAAGTGGCGGTTCTGATCGTCAGCCCTTGTTGGATGACGAGTCGGAACACTTTATCGATGCTGAGACGGGGAAACTGACCCTCAAGAAGAGAAAGATTACTTCACAGCCTCTGGAGCCGTTTGTAATCCCTCTAAAGAAGAAGCCACTCCTAGGGTCCCCTCAACTGGTGGAGCCTATTTACCAACCAACCAGAAGTCCAACACAGTCACCCACTTGTTCAGATAGTGGCGAGGGCGACCAGGAAGAACAGTATACCTTTCCTGGGAACACTGACCCTGATGAACAACAGGACTCATGGTTGCCCTCAGGGGATCAAGGGGACCACCAGCCTATATCTGACCCGCAAGCCTATGGGCCTAAAACTTCTCCAACAGAAGATTCAACAGCATTCAATGCCTTAATCGAAAGGGCAGCTGCGAACCACAATGTAGAAATGCATGCTGACCCGGTAGAGGTGGACTTTCTATTCAACACTTTCTCTACTACCGAAAAGACTGTAAAAACACTTCCTATGCTTAAAGGAATGATGAAACATGCCACTGACATTTTCAAAGACACTACTAGGGCGCGAGTGGTGAACCCTAGAATTGAGAAAAAGTACAGACCGGCACCTGGGGACCCAACTTTCATTCGGGGCCAGTTGCCTCTGGACTCTTTGGTGGTCTCTAATGCACGCAAAAGGGCGAACTCTCAGTCAACGGGTGAAGCTACTCCCCCGGACAAAGAGTCTAAAGTGCTGGAGGCGTCGGGGGAAAGGGTGGCAGCGCAGGCAGCCAATATATGGCGCATCTCGAACACACAAGCTCTGTTGGCCAGATACGACAGGGCACACTACGATACATTAGAGCAGCTTCTACAACACCTCCCTGATGAGTTTAAAGAGGGTGTGGAGATGCTCATCCAAGAGGGCAAGCTCATCTCCAACGCTGCTATTAAGTGTGCGCTAGACGTTGCGGATACGGCAGCAAGAGCCATCAACACTAGTGTGATGTTGAGACGCCAAGCATGGCTCCGCATCTCAGGGTTTAAGCCAGAGATACAAACGACTATTCTCAATCAGCCTGTTAATCCAGACAGACTATTTGGCCCAGAGGTGGACACCACACTTGAAAAAATTAAGAAAGACACTGAGACTGCGAAATCAATGGGTGCACTTCAGTCTCAGCAGTTTCGGGGAAGCACTTTTCGTCGCTCAGGCAATCGAGGTGTTACCAGAGGACACGTGGCACAGCAGGCGCAATTTACTACGGGTGGTGCGCAATCCTCATACACTAAACAGAGTAGGGGTGGTTACAGAGGAAACAACACCAAGGGCAGAGGCAGAGGCAACAACAATTCCCGCTCCTCTGCCGCCAACAAACAGTGACTCCCTGTCACTGCCCCCCCGACCATCTAACACCTGTCGGGGGGAGACTCCAACGGTTCCTGCCTGTCTGGAAGTCCATCACCACGGACAGGTGGGTAAGGAAACTTATCCAGTTCGGTTATTGTCTGGAGCTAACGTCCACTCCACCCACCATTCCCCCAAGGCACCGTCCTATGTCAGCAGAGCACTTGCACTTATTGCAGCAAGAAGTTCTTGCGATGCTGCAAAAAGGCGCCATAGAGCTCGTGCCAGTAGAAGAACAGGGCACAGGTGTTTATTCCCTGTACTTCTTAATACCAAAAAAGGACGGCTCACTCAGACCCATCTTGGACATACGCCCGCTCAACATGTATATTCTTTCAGATCACTTCCACATGTTGACGTTGCAGCAAGTCCTTCCACTGTTAAAAGAGGGAGACTTCCTCGCAACCTTGGATCTCAAAGACGCTTACTTTCACATACCACTCCATCCATCCCACAGATTATCCTGACAACGGACGCGTCTCTCCAGGGATGGGGAGCGCATGTACTCCATTACACGGTGCAGGGACTATGGTCGACACAACAGAAGAGGATGCACATCAACTACTTGGAGCTGATGGCGATCTTCATGGCACTGAAGTCATTCAAAGTACATCTGTGCAACAAGTTCGTGTTGATCCGAACGGACAACATGACGGCAATGTACTATATCCAGAAGCAGGGAGGAACACACTCTACACAGCTGTCTCATCTGGCTCAGAGCATGTAGAAGTGGGCCATTCAGAGGAACATCTTCCTCATGGCAGAACACCTCCCAGGCAAGGACAATCAGATGGCCGATCTGCTCAGCAGGTACAGCCACCAACTGCACGAGTGGAGATACATCCATCAGTACTCCACCCGTACTTCCAGCAGTGGGGTCATCCAGAGATAGACCTGTTTGCCACAAGGGAGAACGCAAAATGCCCAAGCTTCGCCGCCAGGTTCCCACACCCTCAATCGCAGGGCAATGCGATATGGATGAACTGGTCAGGCAAATTTGCGTACGCTTTTCCCCCAGCACCTCTCATACCGCTGGTGGCAAGGAAGCTGCTGCAACACTCGATGACACTCATCCTGGTTGCTCCAACGTGGGCACGCCAACCATGGTACACCACATTCCTGGAGCTTTCCGTGGTACCGCATCAAAGACTACGCCTCACACCCAGGCTCTTGACGCAGAACCATGGCGACATTCAGCACCCGGATCCGCAACAGCTCAACCTGGCGATCTGGCTCCTGAAGTCCTAGAGTTTGGCTACCTTGATTTGCCCCCGGAATGCATGGACATTATCCGGGAGGCAAGGAGGCCCACTACCAGGGCTTGCTATGCAGCTAAATGGAAGAGGTTTGTCATTTACTGTACAAACCATCATATCAACCCGCTAGATGCATCCATTCCTAATATCATCTGCTATTTGTTACATCTTTACAAATGTAATCTGGCGTATGCTTCCATTCGGATACACTTATCCGCCATAGCGGCTTATCTCCAGAACAGGCAGCACCTCTCTGTTTTTAGGGTGCCTGCCATTAAAGCTTTCCTTGAAGGGCTGAAACGAGTCATCCCCCCAGAACCCCACCAGCTCCTGTGTGGAACCTCAATGTGGTCCTCACCAGATTAATGGGACCACCGTTTGAACCCCTTCATTCCTGTGAGATTCACTTCCTTACGTGGAAAGTGGCCTTTCTCATTGCCATCACGTCTCTATGGCGCGTCAGTGAGCTACAGGCGCTCACAGTACAAGAGCCATTCATTCAGATTCATCATAATAGGGTGGTGCTGCGCACTACTCCTAAGTTTCTCCCTAAAGTGGTGTCACGGTTTCATGTTAATCAAACCATTGAACTGCCCACATTCTTTCAGAACCCCGAAACAGTGGCAGAGAGAATGCTTCACACGCTTGATGTCAAACGAGCGTTAATGTACTACATTGACAGGACAAAACACTTTAGGAAAACACAACAATTGTTTGTTGCCTTTTCAGCCCAGCACAAAGGCAACCCCATTTCCAAAGCTAGAATAGCCAGGTGGATCGTTAAGTGTATCCAGATTTGCTACCATAAGGCTAAGCGCACCTTAACGGTCCCCCCCAGGGCCCACTCAACACGCAAGTTGGGGGCCTCCATGGCTTTCCTGGGCAATATTCCTTTGGAGGATATTTGTAGAGCAGCCACATGGATTACACCACACACGTTTACTAAACATTATTGCGTGGATGTGCATTCTAAACAGCAGGCAGCTGTAGGACAGGCTGTTCTTAAATCTCTTTTTCAAACTTCTGCAGCCGGCACGGGCGGCCGCCGTTAATGGAGGAACTGCTATGTATTCTATGCACTAGATGTGAATTTAGCAGCCCACATGCCTCGAACTGAATATGCTACTTACCAGTATGCATCTGTTCTTGGCATGTAGGGCTGCTAACATTCACATCGCCCGCCCTCCTCCCCGGCACCCGTAGCGGCTGCAGACCATTCTTGCATTCATTCATTAGCATGGACATCAATTACGCTATTTCACTCCATCTCTAACACAATGGCTAAAAACAATCTGGGGATGGAGTCGATGCCCATGCGCACTGTAGTCCAGGGGAGGAGCCACCTATCTCGTGATACTTCGAAGACTCTTCCAGGACAACAAGGTGCAATCATCCGGACCCAACACTAGGCGGCGATCTATGCACTAGATGTGAATGTTAGCAGCCCTACATGCCAAGAACAGATGCATACTGGTAAGTAGCATATTCAATACCTCGCTTAAGGAGGTGAAATAAACCTGTTTTGTACAAGTTTCTTGGTTGGTGGATGAGGGGCGGGAGATGGGCTTGGAGGGTAGAATAAGTTTACTTTTTTGGCCACTTGACCCGGCAAGTCTGGCTCCCTCATATACTTGCATTTCTTTGTTGGTTCATCGGATCAGCACTGGAGAAGTTATGCGTATCATACTGTTAGCCTTTGTTTACAAAATGCTAATAAAAAAGATTTAAACCATAAAAAATATGATGCTGTGAGCTGGGATGTTGGTGAACTTAACAAGCTGCATTCTGAGCTAGAACATGGTTTTTCTCTTCAGGTATATTCTTATTGATTGGCTGGTGGAAGTGGCTACCATGAAGGATTTCTCCAGCCTTTGCCTTCACATGACGGTGGGCTGTGTGGACCGATACTTAAAACTTCGCTCAGTGCCTCGAGCCAAACTTCAGCTGGTGGGAATTGCTTGCATGGTCATCTGTACACGGTGAGTGATGTATCTAGATGGCAGAAGAGGAGAAGGGGTGGTAGGAGGTGAACAAGAGGGTTTTTTTTGGGGGGGGGGGGGGGGGCAGTTATTTAAACCCTTTTGTTGCTTGTCTGTTTAATTTGCTTCACACAGTACAGGGCAGAGATCCACTTATACCAGGAGGCATACATTTACAGACCAAAGGGTTTAGAGCTATGGCTTTCGGCTTGATCACTTACTGTCACCGGAGGATTACACTTTTTCCATGGTTATTGTGAGGAGAGGTCTACATCACGAAGAGAGCTTATGAAATGGAGTGGCCCTATGGGTACAGTGGCTTACTTACCTTTCTAGTGGGGAGCTTTCGCCTCCACCTCCAAATCTCACCAAACCAAATATTCTAGGTTGTTATGCGGGTAGCTCTCTGGCAGGTACTTCATGACTTGGAATAAGTCTAAAGTATGTGACTGAAATGCACATGGCTGAAGGATTTCATAATTAACATTATCCTCAGTCTTTATCTCTTGGCTGACAGAATACCAAAGTAGAACAAAGAGTTTATCCTTGGTTTTCTAAACACACAATTTCACATCCCTCAATCTCATTTAATATCATTCAAACAGATATAGAAAATAAGCAGGCAGTAAGGCCCAAACAATAAGCTAAAAAGAGTGTCCAAAGTAGACGTCAATACAAAATGTATTAAAAAATGTACAGTTATGATTTAAATATTCTGTCATAAAATTCAAAACATTGGTGAATTGTACATCTGATCAATGTTATTTGGCAAATAAAACAAAAAAAACAATTTCATACACTGGTATTCCCCTTCTGTTGGTAGGGAACATGCCAAAGTAGGCTTTTCCCAAGTCTTTTGGACAAAGTAAGTTACAATCGCTAGTAGTAATTGGCTCCAGTTGCCAGGTGGCCATCTGATATCCCTAAACATTCCAGAAGTCACCCCTGGGGTAGAGTATGGTCTGTAATGAGCATGATGGATGTTTCCTGGAAATCACCTGCTTTCACTACGGACTGGTTATCAATGGGAGACAGCTTTTCGAGTACTAACTATAGAATTTTCATAGAGTATGCCATAGGGGGAAGCTGTGTTCTGTGCTGATTCTAGAGAATGCCTGATTATCTACCTAGTGCATTCTGCAAGGAAAGTTAAGTGTATTAGGGGAAAGTCCTTCCTTGAGGTTGAAGGTGACACAGTGCCAATGTTCCATTTGAAGTATATGCTGCTGTGCATGCGGTCATGCAATTTCGGCTTACCACCAGTTGTACATCACCTATTATCAAATGTCTGTTGCTTATGCTTTGTGCAGGAGGGACTATATGAGAAGTGCTTATCTTTCCATCCGATTAGAAGGGGATGGGCACAAGCCTGAGATGGCCTCTAAAGTGTCAACCAACCCTGCATCTGCTTGCTTGGTGCATGCATGATGTAGTTAGCCTGGATGCACCAAGGTAATCACTGCAGTCCTCCTCCAAGCCAAACTTGTGACAACACTTTTTCTAAAGGAATCCCGGAGGACAATTTTTTGGGGAGATTTAAGGTTACTTTTTTTTAAATTTTATTTTTTAACTCTTGCTTAAGGGTTTTCTCAGTCAAGGTCTGTCAAGTTTCAATTGATGTATCCAACATTAGAATCTTGGCATTGATGTGATCTAAGAATATACAACTTTTCAAATCTGTGCAACATCTTCATCTAAGAGTGAGGTACAGACATTCTGCAAAAATACCATGGAGTGTAGTTTAAGGACCAGTACTGGGGAAAGTCTTTTTCTGTAGTAGGGGATCTCTGTGTATAGTCATAATCTAGTGAATAGTCCCGCCCATGTGCGTGGACCCCGGCAATCAAAAATAATCTCTTAAGTTGTCGAATCATGCAGAAACTGCAAAGACACTTAAGAGAGAATTTAAAGACAAATAATGCAGCCTATATCCACAGGATACACTGTCCAGTACTTCAACTAGAAATTCCACCAAACAACACCACACACAACACAGCCTGCCCAGTTTCTACCATAGAGAAACTTGCCTCTACCAGTAAAAGACTCTGGAATGATAGAGAGGAAGGCATGGACAGACAAGCCCCACAGGCTGCCATTATGTGGCTTAAAAAGGATACTGTGCCTTTAAGAGAACTTTCCAGAACTTTCTCCCAGTATCCCAGAATGCACAGCAGGTCCCTTTTACTTTCAGTCCTTTTTTCCGGCTCCTGCTAACAAGACCCTGGCATTGAGCTCTCCCTTTTTTCAAGGGTTTATTGGATTTTTTGTGCTCTTTGTGATTTAAGTGTTTCAGTTTTTGTGTTGGTGTGTTCCCTTCACTCCTGTGTGTTTGTTCAGGTGTTTTAGGGCTCTAAAATGCCTGCTCTCTTCGACAAATGCTTTATCTGTGGGAGTAAGAAGGCCAAGACTGATCCACACGAGGTCTGCATCATCTGCCTTCCTGAAGCATATGTCCTTGAAGAGTGTGACATCTGCAAGAACCTTTCTGCAAGAACTCTGAGGGAAAGGCTGAAGATTAGGCTTCAAGGCCTGGAGGACAGATGGCTGCAGGTGGGTCTGGGCAGACCGGGAAGGCTCCCTCCCTCCCTCCCTCTGCCTCTGCTGAGGCCTCTGGGGGGCTCCCCACAGGCAGGAAGACAAGCAAACTGTCCCGGTCTCCGACGTTAAGAGGGATGACGACGGTGTGTTCCCCGGGGCTCCGGGTCGAGACAGTGTGAGGATTCGACGTCTAAGGGCCTGGAGAGGCCACCGTCGAGACCACCGTCGATTGCCTCTTTGTCGTAGACGTCAGCGTCGGATTATCAACGTCGAAGGAGGAGCGACAGGCCTCGGCGCTTGCCGTCGAGGCGACACCGCCGGTCGCCGTCGAGGCGACGATCGGCGTCAAGGGGATCCTCGACGTCAAGGACCTCGAAGAAGTCAACGCTCGTCGTCGAGAATGGAACGGTCGACGTCGCGGAGGCGGCGTCGAGGAAGAAGAGGTCGACGTCGCGGAGGCGACGTTCGACGCCAGAGTCGCAGAGGCGACGTTCGGCGCTGGAAAAGCGACGCTCAGCGTCGCGAAGGAAGAGATCGGCGTCTAAGAGTCGATCCGACTCTCCTAAACGGCGCAGGAGAAGTTCTGGCACCAGAAGTCAGGCTGGATCTAGTGGAGGGCGCTGGAGAAAGCGATTGCCTGCTGAAGGGGCTGGGTCGCAGTCCCCTTCCCCGAAGAAGTCACCGGGCTCGGTGTACTCGGTGGTATATACACCACCTCGGCCTAAGTTGCCCCCTCCTCCTGTACCTAAAAAGGACCCTCCGACCAACCCTCCGCTTCCACCAGGACGACCACGACCACAGCTTCCACCGCATGGGCCTGCCCCTCGGTCGGAGATACCCCCTGTCCCTCCGCCAAGGTCGGCGTCACTACCCCCTCTTCCTACACCACCTAAGGGGACTCCTAGACCAAGGCCCTAGGAGGAGCCGCGGAAGACGCCCCCACGGAAACCAGTGGAGCGTCCACGTGCCGGGAGATCACGCTCTCGCTCCAGGAGGAAGGACCGATCGCGCCACAGGTCGTCCACGCGGTCGAGACACCGCCATAGGACTCACAGGTCTCGCACGAGGTCCTCAGGGAGCAGAGACTACTCTCCGACTTTGTCGGAATCGCCGGACACGAGGGTGTCGCCGGTTGATGACCTGGTGGCGTTCCATGATGTCCTTTTGAGATGCGCTGCCAAATTGGGCATATCCTTGACGGTGCCCACGCCTGAGACATCAGTCATTTTCGAGACCCTGCACCCGAAACACCTGTCTCGTCCACTACTACCTCTGGTGCCGGGCCTGGAGGAACCGGCCATGGACCTTCACCCCTGCGGTGACTAAGGCGGCCCCATCGAGATTGCAGAAAAAGTACCGGGCTCCCGATTTGGACCTGGCTTTTCTAAGGGTGGAACCTCCTCTGGATTCTGTGATTGTGACGGCGGCCCGCAAACAACATGCCACCACCCAGTCATCCACGGCCCCCCCTGACAAAGAGTCTAGATGGATGGATTCAGCTGGAAGGAAAGTATGCGGAACATCGGTGACCTCTATGAAGGCTGCGAGTGCCACGGCTTTGTTGGGGCGCTACTACTGCGCCCTCTGGGACTCTCTCCAGCAGTTTGCGGAGCACTTGCCTCGCGAGAAGCGGGAAGACTTCCAGGAAGTGCTAAACGAAGGGATGCTGGTAGCGAATCAAATTATCAGCGCTGCGGCAGATTCATCCCTCTTAGCGGCACATGGCTTTTGCCATAGGATTAACCAGCGACGTCACGCCTGGCTCCGCCTTACGTCCCTGAAACCAGACGCACAGCAAAGGGTAGCCAACCTTCCATTCTCTGGCGAAACCCTATTTGGGAAACATGCGGACGAAATGGCCCGCATGAAGGCGGAGGCCGAAACACTCACGGCTGTGGGTCTAGAGAAGCCCAAAGAAGCGAAGAAATCGTACCGCCCGGTTCGGTGGGCGGGGCAGAGGACGTTGGCAAGCTTCGGGGCAGTCGCAGCAACATCAACAGTTCCGTAAGCCGTTCCAGAAACGCCTAAAGGGCAGAGGAGGCCAACAGTCGGCACCAGCGACCAAAGGCCTGGCCGGGTCTAGGCCCTGAGCACTTACTTCCCCCGGATCTGTTACCCACTCCGGTAGGGGGAAGCATTCACTTTTTTTTCTGGCAGAGTGGAGAAAAATTACTCCGGACAAGTGGGTGCTGAATATTGTTTGCAATGGATAGTCTTGGGTTCACCAGCCCGCCTCCAGCAATTCCACCGGTCAGCTCGCAGTTTCAGCTGCGCGAGCTTCAGGCGGAGGCAGATATCCTGTTAAGGAAAAGGGCGATAGAAGACGTACCTCTGTCTCGGGGAGGAAGAGGTCTGTACTCCCGGTTCTTCCTGGTTCGCAAGAAGGACAAGAACGAGTTCAGGCCCATTCTGGACTTGCGACAGGCAAACAGATGGATTTGCAGGGAAAAGTTTCGCATGCTGTTGTTGCATCACATTTATCCTCAGTTCTAACAGGGCGACTGGCTATGTGCTATAGACCTACAGGATGCGTACTTCGATGTGCCCATTGCACACAAACACAGGAAGTTCCTGCGGTTCCAAGTCGGCGCCAATCATTATCAATACATAGTACTCCCATTCGGACTAAAGTCTGCGCCGAGAACGTTCTCAAAGTGCATGGCGGTGGTAGCAGCACATCTGAGGAAGAACAAGGTGTTTGTCTACCCGTACCTAGACGATTGGTTGATCAAGGCATCCTCCTTCTCGGAAGCTCGAGCACACTTCCAGAAGACGTGTGTTCTCCTGAACAAGCTGGGGTTGCACATCAACATGTCCAAGTCTGTCCCGACTCCGGTCCAATGCATACAGTACTTGGGAGCCTCCATCAATACGCTGTCAGCAAGCGTGTCTCCTTCGGAAGAGCGACGATTATCACTCCTTCGGAAGGCTCAGGCTCTTATGACCACTCCATCTACAACAGTGAGGACGGTGTCTTCTCTACTGGGATCGATGGCCTCTTGTATCTTCCTGAAGCCACACGCACGGCTGCACATGAGCCCGATGCAGGAGTGCTTGGAAGACCAGTGGGATCAGAGGAAAGGATCTTGGAACGACAAGATAAGACTGTCTCTGCATGCTCTTCAGTCTCTGAAGTGGGGGTGTTCAGCGTAGAATCTCCTCAGAGGGGTTCCCTTCCACAAGGACATTCCCACGCAGACTATCGTGACGGTGCGTCTCTCCACTGCTGGGGAGCTCACTCCGGAAACCTACAGATTCAAGGAACGTGGTCCCCGATGAAGGCCACGTATCACATCAATTTCCTGGAACTCAGAGCTGTTCACTTGGCACTGAAGGCCTTTCATCCGTCCTTCCAGACCAACTCTCTGCTTGTACAGGCCGACAATACGACCACGATGTATTACCTCAACAAGCAGGGAGGCTCGAGATCACGCACTCTTGTCGCAGGAGGCGCAGACGATCTGGCACTGGCTTCTGGCTAGAGGACTGACGATAACGGCCACCCATCTGCCAGGTGTACAGAATGTTCAGGCGGACTCACTGAGCATACTGATTCAGGAAAACCACGAATGGGTCATAAACGACGAAGTACTAAGAGACATCTTCGCATGGTGGGGGACTCCAGACGTAGGTCTGTTCGCCACCGCCGAAAACAGCAAATGCCGAGACTTCGCCTCCAGGTACTACCAGCAGGGGACGCTGGGGAGTGCGTTGTGGATCAACTGGTCGAACAGCTTTCTGTACGCTTTTCCACCCATTCCCCCGATTCCGGCGGTGCTCATCAAGCTGGCCCGGTCCAGGGCTCGGATGATTTTCATTGCCCCGGAATGGCCCAGACAGTGGTGGTTCATGGACTTTCTTCACTGGTCTCTCCTTCCTCACATACGGCTGCTGTGCAGACTGGACCTTCTCATGAAGTTCGGTGGGCAGATGTTGCACCCCAACCTCTGGTCTTTGAGTTTGGCGGCATGGCTCCTGAGATAGTGCAATATGGCCATCTGAATCTGTCCGAAGATTGCATGGACATACTGAAGGAGTCTAAGAGACCTTCCACTCGGACTTCCTATGCTTACAAGTGGAAGAGGTTCTGTATCTGGTGCCAGAACTATGACCCGACTACGTGCAAGGAAGACGTCATCCTTCCCTACCTTCTACATTTGGCGCAGTCTGGCCTTAATGTTCATTCCATTAAGGTTCATATTGCTGCATTGACTGCCTACAGGAAATGCCCTTCACAGACTTCCTTCTTCCAGATCCCTGTGATCAAAGATTTTTTGGAAAGCTTGAAGAAAGTGTTCCCTCCTGTCAGGCTTCCTTCGCCTTCATGGGAATTGAATGTGGTGCTGTCCAGATTGATGAAGGAGCCTTTTGAACCTATTCATAAGGCTTTGTTGCAGCACCTGTCCTGGAAGGCGGCGTTCCTCGTGGCCATTACATCGGCCTGCAGGGTGAGTGAAATTCAGGTGTTGTGTTGCCAAGAACCTTATACTGTATTTCATGCTGCTAAGGTTATGCGTACTCACCCTAAATTTCTTCCCAAGGTTATTTCTGATTTTCATGTCAACCAGACCATAACGTTGCCTACGTTCTATCAGAATCCTTCATCTCCAGTGGAAAGGTCTCTACATTCCCTGGATGTTAGGAGGGTGTTGAAGTTTTATCTGGATAAAACCAAGATATTCGTAGGTCAGACCAATTATTTGTCAATTATGGATCGGTCAGGACAGGTCTTGCTACCTCTAAGCAGTCCATCTCTAGGTGGATTGTGTCCTGCATACAGTTGTGTTACCAAAAAGCTAATAAGACCTTAGGGGGTAAACCTAAGGCTCATTCCACCAGGGGAAAAGCTGCCACAACAGCTTTACTTCGTAATGTTCCGATTGCAGAGATCTGCAAGGTGGCCACTTGGAAGTCGGTTCATACCTTTGCTAAGCATTACTGTCTGGACACTGATGCCAGGGCAGATGCTCAGGTTGGGCAGGCTTCGCTGCGGAATTTGTTCGCACAATAGTGGTGTTAATTTCTTTTCTCCACCGCCGCTTTGGTGTGGGGATGGGCTTGTCATTCTATTCACTAGAATATGACTATACACAGAGATCCCCTACTACAGAAGGATTAGTTTCTGTCCTGTAACTTCAGTTCTGTAGTAGGGGTATCTCTGTTTTAGTCATAAGCGCCCGCTCTCCTCCCCGGTGGAGATAATGATTCATGTAAGGAATGCTACAGGTCTGGCGTGCTACGCCTTCAAAAAGAACTGAAGTAAAAGGGACCTGCTGTGCATTCTGGGATACTGGGAGAAAGTTCTCTTAAAGGCACAGTATCCTATTTAAGCCACATAATGGCAGCCTATGGGGCTTGTCTGTCCATGCCTTCCTCTCTATCATTCCAGAGTCTTTTACTGGTAGAGGCAAGTTTCTCAATGGTAGAAACTGGGCAGGCTGTGTTGTGTATGGTGTTGTTTGGTGGAATTTCTAGTTGAAGTACTGGACAGTGTAGGCTTTGGATATAGGCTGCATTATTTGTCTTTAAATTCTCTCTTAAGTGTCTTTGCAGTTTCTGCATGATTTGACAACTTGAGAGATTATTTTTGATTGCCGGGGTCCACGCACATGGGCGGGACTATTCACTAGATTGACTATAACAGAGATACCCCTACTACAGAACTGGAGTTACAGGACAGAAACTACTCCTTATGTTCCCAAACTGATAGTTAAATTAATCTAATGCAGTGACCATTTTCTGTCAGTCTGCAGAAGCTGCAATGGTTTGACATGGGATCCTTGCTGAGCTCTTACGAGATTTCATCCATATACCTGGTAAAAAGAATGAAAGCAGTACTGCATAGCAGGATTTTTTTGCTCTTCCGTGAAGAGGCAAGGTTGTCTAAGCATGTGACAGGGAGGGTACTGGTTGACTAATAATTTTAAGTTACTAGAATGCGCTTCAACCATGTACCTCTTCATTGCAGCTTCATCAGCAAAGAGATTCTTACTATCAGAGAAGCTGTGTGGTTGACAGATAATACCTACAAGTATGAGGACCTGGTACGAATGATGGGAGAAATAATTTCTGCTCTGGAGGGCAAGATACGTGTAAGTTTATTTTCCGCTGGCTTATTGCGGGGTACAGATTTATCAATTTGCTCTTCCTTTTCCTAAAATATTAAGATGACTGAATTGACAGGGTGGCGGAGGTTCAATATTTGTGTTCTGGGATATTTTTTGAATCATCCCTCCAACTAACGTATCAATTACTAACGTTCACATGTTTATTTTTAGACTCCTACCTTGGTGGACTACAAGGATGTCCTGTCAAACATTGCATCTCTAGAGAGAAAAACTTTACACCTTTGCAGTTATATATGCGAGCTTTCTCTGCTCTATACCGAGCTCTCTGTTTACTCGCCTGCACAGCTTGCGACTGCTGCTCTACTGCTTGCGAAGATATTGCACAGGCAAGGTAAGGTGCAATGCAATCAATTCTTTGTCACATCATTTTTGCTAGAACTGCACAGTGCGCCAATAACCATCAGTGTTGGCACATTCACAATCCATTCTCCCGCATAGCATCATTTTTTTTAACTTTATTTTTTCAGTTGAAAAACAGTAACTAAGTGGTTGTACACATATGTGAGCAGTACTAAATCAACACAAGTTCTATCAAATAGTATATTCCACAGCATATCATAATTTGCAGATTATGAAGTAGTAGTAAGCCTTTGTGCCAGCGAGATTCTCAGATTGCTGTCAGAGATAGATAGTATCTGTTATGAATCAGTTTTTACCTCTCCAGGTGGTATCACATCAGTTTACTATTCCTTTTCATAACATGCATACTATACTAACTTGCACAACAGCCAAGAAAATGTAGCTTGTACATCAAATACAACGCTTATGACCTCACCTTTGATGTGACAGATGCTATTAAAAATGTAAACATTCTAGATGACATTAAATGTTGCATTACACTTAATGTTGAAGAAATGATTATGAATGTAGTATTTAGTGATTTATGACTTATGATGGTAACTATAAACTGCATTTTTTGTCATCTTGTGAGCACATCCGGACACCTGACTGGATGCGGAGAGTTTATTAGCAATCCCCTTGCTCACCAGTAAGTGGTGTCATGTGGCTATGCTTAGTCCTTCCCTGGAAGGGACACTGGAGCCACATATAATCACTACCCCTGCACACTATAGGCTGTTCCTTTATTCTGACGCTTTCAGATACGGAGCTTGTTCCCTCATTTGTCCCAAAAAAAACTTCACGTTTTGCAATGTGCCAGGGATAGGCCTCCTCTTAAAACTGCAGGGCTTAAGACTAGTAAGGATTGTCGCAAACCTCTGTTAAAGACCCTCACAAGGCATGTCCCTTTTGTCTCTCACCCTCTAACGCCTCCAATGCTTGCAAAGACTGGTCGAGAATGAATCTGAAGGAGATTCTGCAGTGTCAAGCCAAAATACCTAGTGGAACATCACCAGAAACCCAAAAAAACATTTCCCAATCAAAGTCAAGAGCATGGTCCCATTCCGCGGTCGTTCCCACAATAGGTCTTTCCACTCGAGATCTTTGGCTAAGTCAAAGTCAAAAAAGAAGCATAAGAACTTAAATGGGACTCTCTCATTCTTCGACTATCATTGCGAGAAGCAGCATGGATGCTAAGGTGCCACCCTGGTCATGGACTCCTACTCGAAAACTGGTTCCCTCAACTTCGTTCTTTAAGTCCAATTTCCGGGAAGATGCCTCAACAGATGAAAGCCTTTATGGTGACCATGTTGTATCTTGGACACCCTTCTGGTTTAGTCTGGTGTGCCTTCGGGCCCAGATATCTGTGGAGGTCTCCAGTCAGACTACTTCCTGCCGATCTCTCTCGGACTGTCCATGCCACTCAACCTGGCCAAGCTCTACACCAGATGCTTGTCCTAACACCAGAAACAAAACATACATCGGTTCCTCCTACGTCAACACCGGGCCCAACACAAGAGGAAGAACATATTACATTTTCTGATCCAATATAGAACCCGGCACAACCTTGGCTGCAGTTCTGCCCTGCTCCAATTTTACCTCAATTGATACAGCCGGTTTATGATTTGGGCATAATTCTGCCATTGCCTCAGAACAGGCATTCACTTCACAACCGCTTCGGATCAGACTCCGACAACAGCCAACTTGTGTAGGAAGCTGAGTCTGTACATACTATACCAAAGTAAAGTATAGTGTTCAGAGTCCAGTGCCTCCCCAAAGACTTCGAGGTAAAAGTAGATACCTTACTCTCTATTTGTGGGTAGTGTGGATGAGCAGTAAGGCAATATCAGAGTGTATTGTTAAGAATCATTGTACAAGCGTAGGCAAGAAATGATTTCACACACTCAAAGGCTGAACTCCGACCAATTGTTTTGTGTAAAAATATTTCTTAGTTGTATTTTATTTTTAGGACCAAGCAGGACTTGGTGCACAGAAGTAAAATAGTACTTTTCATGGATGATACAATTGAATACAGTAGAATGTAGTTGGCTTTGTTACAGCGGCACTAGGGCGGCCGGGTGCAAGTACAGCCATAAGGGTTGTATAGTCTGGGAGTTTGTCATTAGGAATTGTACAGCACCATAATGGCTTTACTGAAATCTGGGAAGTTCGAAATCAAACTTCTCAGCACATTAAACCCACACTTATGCCAGTGTGGGGATTTTGTGCAAAATGCACTCGGACCAGAGAAGGCCCCTAAGGGCTGCAGCACTTATTGTGCCACCCTTAGAGGCCCTGTACCCTGACTCTCACACACTGCCTTTGCAGGCTGAGTGTCTTGGGGCAGAACTAAACAGTCAACATGGCACAGATCCATGTCATAACACTATACTACCTCTGGTCTCGAAATCAACACGTGAGAAGTGTGTGATGAATGTGTGTGTTCTCTCAACAGAATTGTGAAACAAATATAACCAGTAAGGGCGAATTATCCCTTAAGCACTAGAACCCTCACTCACCCGTAGGTGACATGCTTCATCATATGGGTTCCTCCTCCCAGCAGGAAATCCTAGTCCTGCTGGGGGCTACAACTCCCTCACTGTGAGGGAGGAGCTCAGGGATGTTTTTTAAATGATCTCTAGTGTACCCGGGATGCTAAATCCCATATGTGAAGGTAGGGTGTAGTGTAGGTGTAGCGCTAGAAAGGGGAAACTAAGTTAGGACCGAATTCAACGAACAGTTTTACATCTATACTGTTCATCTCACTGCATTTTAATCCTGCCAGTGAGAACAACTTAATAACATTAAAAATGTATCTCCCTGTGCAATTTTAGATTACTATTAGTTCTCCCTTTCTAGCGCTGCCCCTTCACTACACCCTACCTTCACATATGGGATTTGTTAATACTGAATTCAGTTTGCAATTTGGAGGCATTGTAGGAAAGTGCCCTTTTTGCATGGTTGCCCCCCACTTTTTGCCTGATGTTTGATGCTCCTTGACTAAGCGTGCCCTGGGTTCCTGCCAATCTAATACCCAGGGCCTGTGTTCTTTCCCTAAAACTGCAACTTGTACCACCAATTCGCACTTCTCTGGCCCAAGTAAGTACCCTGTAAAAGGTACCAAGGGCACTGTGACCAGGGAAGGCCTCTAAGGTCTGCAGCACATATTGTACCACACACTGCCATTGCAGTCTGTATGTTTTGGTGCAGAGAAAAGGGA
Source organism: Lissotriton vulgaris (assembly GCF_964263255.1). Lineage (NCBI taxonomy): Eukaryota > Metazoa > Chordata > Amphibia > Caudata > Salamandridae > Lissotriton > Lissotriton vulgaris. The sequence goes on along the minus strand of NC_141698.1, from coordinate 425,765,546 downwards.
AGTCAACATGGCACACATACCTGTGTGTGATGCCTACAACACACTTCCTATGGTATAGGTAAAACACCCCTCTAGCTGGGTGCACTATAGCACTGGTGAGGGTACAGTTGCATTAGCACTTTACCTCTACAGTGTCCAACTCCATTCTTAGACATTGTAAGTGCAGTAAAGCCATAGAGTATATGGTCTGGGAGTTTGTCATTACGAACACCTCAGCCCCATAATGGCTTTACAGAATTCTGGGAAGTTTGGTGTTAAACGTCTCAGCTAATTTAAACCCTCATTGATGTCAGTGCTGTATTTAATGCCAAATGCACGCAGAGGGCATCTTAAAGATGCCCCCTGAAAAACGATAACTCTTGTTTCCTGGCTGAGTGACTGCCCCCTAGCTGCCACACCCAGACATGCTTCTGGACCCCTGGGCCGAGAGCCTCCATCTCTAGGGGTCCTGAAACAAAGCACATCTAGTCAGAGGTGCCAAGCCTCCTCCCCGTGCCTTTGTGAGCGGACAGCCATTTGCTACTCTCAGCAACTGTCCCCCATTAGTTCTAACCCCCACTTTGGGAAAGAGATTCAGTGGGGAAACCAAGATAGGAGAGATGTGCTGGAGGAAGAAGACACCAACTGACTTGGCCCTACCCTAATGGGTTGTCACAAACTCGACCTGCTCCAGCGGAAACCTGGTGCGCCCTGCATCCAGAAGCCTCCCAGAACCTGGAGGACCTGCCATGCGTTCCCTGCAAAGACTTTTCACATGCGCACCAGACGTGCACAAGAACTAGACCCTGGCACTGGCCAAATCCGCAAGTCTGCACCTGATGCCCATAGCCCTAGTAGCCCAACGCCTGACCTGGGATCTGCTGATTCCTGGCCTGCCTCCAGACAACGCCCGCAGCCTCATTCTGGAGGGTCTCTTTCCCACTCCCCTGCAGCGACTGTAGCTGGTAAGGGAACCTAATGCCTAAAGACTCAACTGCACCCTACGCCCAACAGCCTTGGGTGCCCCAACTGACGATGTCCAGGCAACCCAACTTACTTCTCCAACTGGTGGCTGTCTCCAGTAAGTCTCCTTGCCCAAACCTGCAGTGTTTATTCCGACCAGAGTTCTCCTATTGAAAACAGGATGCCCAATGGCAACTCAGCACACAGCACCTGGCCGCCATTTAGTTCAACTTGTGTGCTGACTCTGATCCCCCTTTGCCCAGAACATAACCCTAGGAGCTTTACTCCCTCAACCCTTGGGGACTCAGTACTGTGCACTCAGCTGCCCTAGTGGCATTGAGGGCGCTCTTGGAGTTAATCGTTCTAACCCCAGAATCACAACCCTCTAGACCAATTGCTTACCTGCAAACCGATAACCACATTTTCCTCCATATGATTTCATTGACTGTTTTCCTTTGAAAAAGTTTCAAGTGTTGAGTTGTATTTGTATAGAAACCTAAGGAACTGTGTTTTAATGCAAGTGTTTTACTTACCTTTGTCTAGGAAATGTCCCTGTGTGATATCTAGGCATGTCACACTGAGGTAGAAAAGGTAATCTAAAAAGTAATCACAAAGTAATTACAAGTATCAACTGTCTTTAAATATTTTCACTAACCTGTGACAGTCAATCTTATTCAGCTTGCATAATCTGATCGAGCCTGTTTTGAAAATACAATTTGACTTACCTGTACCAAGTCCTGCTTGGTTCTACAAACAAAATACAACTGAAGACTTTTTTTATACAAACAATTGGTTTGAGTTCAGTCTTTGATCTTTGAGTGTGACATTTCTTGCCTGAGTGTGTGCAATAAATTCTTAACACTACCCTCTGATAAAGCCTTACTGCTCGCCCATCCTACCACAAATAGAGAGTAAGGTATTATCTACTTTTACCTCTGTAAGCCTTTGGGCAGCCATTGGACTCTCCACACTATACCTTACTTTGCCATAGTATATACTCATTGGAGGATCTCAGCAAGTATCCTTTTACATTAGGACTTTAACCTATTTGGATGACAGTATCCAGAAATGTGATGGCTTTCTTTTTCTGCTAAATATCTTTGTATTCTTTATCCATGGATAGGATGATATTGTGAACTGAAGAAATGTATTGTCTTTCATCTTATCGTGATGCTTCCTATGAATTGATAATATGAAAGCTGTTAGACCAGTGATAGTCTTTGTCCTCTTTCGATGTCTTACTTAACACAGTTGGTGATCCTCCTATTTTCTGCAGCTCACCCATGGCCCAGTCATCTGGCTGAATGCACTGGCTTCACTTTAGAAGAATTGACGCCGTGTGTGCTGAGTGTCCATAAAAAATGGTAAGCCTAGAACAGTTATTGCCTTTTTTCAAGACTTGCACATGAAGGACAAAGTCTTTAAAGACTGCCAAAGAATGTTGGAGATTTAGCATTCAAGAATGCTACTCTGTTCCTATCTTTAAAGACTGAGCCTGGGAAACTGCCTCCAGGGTTAGATAAATGAGGGTTCTCATACCAGGATCCAAAGCGGTTTCTATTCCAGTATTCTCATAGGCATAGCATTCCTAAAGATTAACTGACCAGGCTTTATCTTTTCTGATCCCAAAAGGGCACGCCAATCCTTGGACGATGGATATTAGTTCTCTTAAACTCCAGCTGTCTTGAACTTGAAACATTAGCAATTTACTTTCCCAGCTTTCCAGTCTTCTCCTCTTTTTCTGAGGGGTCTTATACATGGGGAGTAGAGGGGAGATACCCACTCACAAGCATTGCCAACATGTCAGGTTTGACATCCAAACGTGGCTGAGACTTTACACTCTGTTAATACTGAACCATGGTGGTGTAGGAGACCAAGAGAGGAGGGTTGGTGGGTGAAGGAGGAAGAGAGGGGCAATATTGGGCTACAAAGAAGAAAATAGGAGCAGCAAAAGTTAATGAAAAATTCAACTTAAGGGAAATGGTTAAAATTCTGTCCTGGAATATATATGACATTAAAAAGGGAAGAAAAAAGCCAAAGTATGTTCTGAAGCCTTACAGGGGAAACGCCTTACTAAATTGGAGGCTACAATTTCTAATGTATTAAAGTGCTGCAAAGGCTATACTATGCCAAGAATCTATGATCTAACTAGTGCTGCATATTATTCGGGGAATAGAGGGATCTCTGTAATATTTAACTTTTAAATTCTAAACTTTAAGGCATACTCTGCTGACAGATGAGCAATAGTGGAGATAAGAAATCTTGAAAATACAGATCGGGTTTTTCTAGTCTTTGCTAAATTCTTGCTGGGACTGAGCAGCTAAAAATTTCCCATTATTATTGTGGGTGATTTTAATTGTATATACTAAAGTCCTCAATTGAACTACGAATGCTGCATATACAGGATGAAGAATACCAAAGTTTCAGTAGTTTTGCAGCGTGAATCTTTCTGGATTCACTATGATGTGCATATTCCGCGGTCTTGTGGTTGGGTCCGGATTCGTAGTCTTTTCTTTGTTTTTTTTTTGTTTTTTTGTAGCCCTTGTGGGCGTCGGCGTCACACCTCCTCGGGTGCATTTCCGGTGACGTCGGCATGCTTCCTGCGGAAGCTCCCACTCTTGGGCGCCATCTTCAGATTCTTTTTTCCGCGGTCGGGTCTGGATCGTTCCCGTTGGGCTCCAGACATTTTTGGAGAAAGTACTGAAAAGAGGAAGTTGGAGGAGATATCGGAAGAAGAAGACTAAAGAAGACTTAACAAAACATTGATGAAGAGGAAAGAAGGTGAAAACCTCGAACTTCGACGATCGTCGACGTCCACGCGCTCAGGGAGGCCTGAACGCACGAGGATGGACAACACGCAGTTCAAGTTCTGCCCGAACTGCAGACACAAGTACGCACAGAAGGACCAGCACCCGGTTTGCAACCTCTGCCTACCGGTAGAACACAGAAGCGAGGACTGCAACGCCTGCGCCGTCTTCGCCCAGAAGACCCTCCGTGTGAGGAAGAGACAGAGGGTAGCACACGCCGCCCTCGGAGGAAAATCCCCGACGCCATCGCTGTACGAGCTGGGGATGTCCTCAGAGGAGAAGGACAACGCTGCCGCCGAAGACGACGGCTACACGGTCGTAGAGACCGATTACAAGAAGACACCTGATAAGGTAGGAGACTCGACGTCCCACAAGAACACGAGAGACTCTGAGTCTCGAAAGCACGAGGCCAAGAGCCCGAAGGCGCCGATGCAGCGACATCTGCCGTCCGCGACCACGAGCAGGCCCAGCGTATCCTCGGAGAAGGAGTCCCTGGCGCTGAAGGCTGTTGACCAGCAGAAAGCGTCGAAGATCGTCGCCGAAAGGGACCGATCGACGTTGAGGGAGAAAGACCCTAAAGCCTCGGCAGCGCCCAAGGACCCGAAAGCCAGTTCGACGTCCAAGCCGAAAATCTCGACGCCGAACCAGGCGCCGAAGAGAGGAGCCGAACGTTCCGAAGCCGAAAACGCGGCCGAGGTGGAAAGGAAAAGACGTCGGCTGGAGGCCGAGATGGCATGCCTCTTGCAGCGGAGAAAGGAGGTCGCCGCCGAGATGAGTGCCTTCACGATTCCACACAAGACCAAGCACGCCGTGCTAGATCTGGCCGAGGAGAAAGAGGAACATGTCGACGACCATGTGCCTAGCGACGAGATGGTCGACGACCGGGAAGCTGAAGAAAATCCCTACGAGGATTACAGCTACGAGGACGAAGAGGGCAGTAGAGTGGCCGCCGAGTCGGTCACCTCTGACCCACGTGAGGAGGATTACCTAGATGTCGACACCGAGAGCCCGGAGGAGGCGGTCGACTCATACCCCTCGAGACCCTCGCCGCCGGACATCGGGGCATACAACTCGGCGATACAATCTGCCGCGACTGCATTCAAGTTAAAGCTCGACGAAGAAAAGCAGAAAGCAGACTTCCTGCTAGAGACATTGCTCCCAACACAAACAAGAAGCCAGCTCCTCCCAATGCTCGAGAGCGTCTTGGCGCAGGGAAAGGAAGCGTTCAAAGAGCCCGCAACATGCAAGGCGGTGACTCCCAGAACAGAGAAAAAATACAAACACTCCTCTAAGGACCCGGCCTACATTCGAGGCGAGGTCTCCGCTGACTCCATTATCACGGCCACAGCTAGGAAGAGGGCGAGCGTATCTACTACCTCAGGCCCACCGCCGGATAAGGAGAGCAAGAGGATGGATCTGGTGGGGAGAAGGATCGAGCGAAATGCCGCGACCCACTGGCGCATGGCTAATTCCAACACCCTGTTAAACAGGCACATGTACCAGATCATGGAGGGGCTGGGGCACTTGGTGAAGGACCTACCCCAAGATGCCAGGCAGAAGGCCGAAAAATTGATCGAAGAAGGGAAGAACGCGGCAAATTCTTGCCTTAAGACGGCCCTGGACGGAGCAGACACCGCCAGCAGGCTAATGATGATGGGTGTCACGGAAAGGAGACACGCCTGGCTCAGGATCCCAGGGTTCAAACCCGAGGTACAACACAGTATCCTGAACACACCGTTCAACGGCGAAACACTTTTTGGAGCAACGGTTGACGACAAACTATGCCAACTCAAAAAAAGATAACGAGACTGCAAGATCCATGGGGGCATTGCAGTTCAGAGGCAACAGAAGAGGCACCCCGGCACGGAGGCCCGGCGGGAGAGGTGGAAACCAGCCAGGTACATCGCACCAGGCCTTCCAGCAGACGCACCAGGCAGACTCGCAGGCTCAGCAAGGTCACCAGAAGCAGTCCTGGCAATACCAACCAAGGGGTCAGTCCTTTCGAGGGAGAAATGGACGTGGCCAGAATAGAAGAGGGGGGCAGCAGCCCACCTCGAAGTGACTTCACACTCCCCCGGGTGCCCGACCACAGAAAAGATCCCAGGGGGCACCACGTACGATAGGGTCGGGACAATCTAATGACCTACGACCACATGACACCAGTGGGAGGAAGATTAAAGTTCTATCTCCAGGAATGGAGAGAAATAACATCAAACAAATGGATCCTAAACATCATTCAATTCGGATACTGCTTGGAGTTGGAGAGAACCAACAAACAGAAAACCAAGGGGGAAGCCACCAGCAAAGGAACAGCTGGCGAGGCTTCAGGAAGAAGTGCAAGAACTTCTACAAAAAAAGGCCATAGAAAGAGTTCCCTTCAGGGAAAGGAACAAGGGAATATACTCAACGTACTTCCTAGTACCAAAGGTCGACGACAAAATGAGACCCATCCTAGACCTGAGGGTTCCTCAACAAATTCATAAGAACACAAAAGTTAAAAATGACCTCATTGCAGGAGGTCCTGCCGCAGTTGCAGGTCGGAGACTTCATGGTCACGATAGACCTCAAGGACGCCTACTTACACATACCGATGAACAAGAAGCACAAGCATATGCTCAGGTTCGCAATCGGAGGAGGCCACTACCAGTTCACAACGCTGGCCTTCGGACTGAAATCAGCACCAAGGGTATTCACGAAGTGCCTCGCGGCAGTCGCAGCGCACTTACGAAGACAGGGGATACACATATACCCTTACCTCGACGACTGGCTGGTGAAAGCAAACTCGCACCAGAAGTGCAAGCAGCACGCACATACAGTGACGAACACACTCATAAACTTGGGGTTCTCCGTCCATTGGAAGAAATCATCAATGGAGCCGGAGCAAGTGAGGATCTTCCTGGGGGCAGAGATCAACACCTTACAGGGCAAAGTGTTCCCCAGCGAGAAGAGAGCAAGGGCACTAGTCAAGGAAACTCGCCTATACCGGAAGGGGCAAGCTCTGACAGTGAGGACTGCGAGCAAGATCATGGGGATGATGGCATCATGCATCCACCTAGTGCCGAATGTGCGGCTCCACATGAGACCCATGCAAGAATGGCTGCAGGAACAATGGTCACAGGCTTCGGGCAGTTGGGAGGATCTTGTGGTGGTGACGCACGCAGTGCAGAAGGAGATGGCATGGTGGACCCTGGAGAACTTAACAAGGGGGCAGCCTCTTACACTCCCAACTCCGACAGTGACATCACCACGGACGCACCCCTGAAGGGATGGGGCGCTCAAATGGAGGAACTCAAGGTGAGGGGTCTTTGGACGCCAGCAGATGCGACAAAGCACATCAATTACCTAGAACCGAAGACAATCTTCCTTGCACTGAAAGCCTTCCAGACAAGACTGTACAGGCAGAGGGTGTTGCTACAGACAGACAACACCACGGCGATGTTCTACATCAACAAACAGGGTGGAACACAGTCCACAACGCTTTCGACGCTGGCGCAGGAGATATGGAGGTGGGCCATCCCTCTCCAGATAGACCTGCTAGCCATACACCTACCAGGGAAGGAGAACATTCAGGCAGACTGGCTGAGCAGACAGACTTCGGCATCCCACGAGTAGGAGCTCAATGCTCAGGAGACAAGGAGGCTGTTCAACAGGTTGGGAACACCATCAGTGGACCTGTATGCAACACGCCAGAATGCGAAATGCCGAAACTTCGCATCCAGACAACACGAAGAAGGGTCCCTTGGGAATGCCCTATGGATAGATTGGTCCGGGAAATTTGATACCACTGATACACAGAGTACTGAGCAAGTGCAGGGAGAGCACCATGACCCTGATACTGGTAGCGCCGCAGTGGGCGAGGCAGACATGGTACTCGCAGATCATGGAGATGGCGCAGTGTGCGCCCCACAGATTCAGCAGGAGAAAGGACCTGCTCTCCATGCAGAACGGAGAGGTGCTGCACCCAGAACCAGAGAGCATGAGCCTAGTAGCATGGCTCCTGAGGACATCGAATTCGCACATTTGAAACTACCAGAGAGCACCCTCAGGGTCCTTCGGGAGGCACGAAGGCCCAGCACAAGGAAGTGCTATGTCTCAAAGTGGAAAAGGTTCACGATGTGGTGCAGGAGGGAGAGACTTCACAATAAAATGAAGAAAGACTCCACGGTGCTGAAGTACCTGACACACTTACTGGACAAAAAGCTCAGCTCGTCCTCCTTGAGAGTTCACCTGGCGGCTATAGTGGCATACACAAGGGGTGAGATGGGCAGAAGCTTCTTCACATCACAAGTTGTAAAGAGGTTCCTGGAAGGAGCAAAAAGGATTGCACCACCCAAGCGGGTGCCACCACCGGCATGGAACTTAAACGTGGTCCTGACGGAACTCATGAAGGAGCCCTTCGAGCCGCTTCACAAGGCCTCTTTGAAGATGCTAACTATGAAAACTGCTTTCCTGGTTGCAATTACGTCCTTACGCAGAGTGAGCGAGCTGCAAGCGCTAACGCTACAGGAGCCCTACTTACAAATACACAATGACAGGGTGGTGATGAGGACCGACCCACACTTCATGCCGAAGGTGGTGTCCAGGTTCCACATGAACCAGTTCATACAGATACCGAGTTTTTTCCAAAAACCGACCACTAGCGCAGCGCGAGCTCTGCATACCCTGGACGCCAGAAGGGCGGTCATGCATTACATCGAAAGGACACAGGAAAACGAAAGTTCTTTGTGTCGTTCGCCAACAGTTACATGGGCAAGGCAGTCACTAAGAACACTATTGCACGATGGATCGCGCAAACAATCCAACTGTGCCACAAAAGGGCAGGAGAAGATCTGCCAGAGGGGGCACGCGCCCACTCCACTAGGAAAAAGGGGGCTACAATAGCCTTCCTGGCCAATACACCCATACAAGACATATGCCTGGCGGCAACATGGGCTTCGGTGCACACATTCACGAAGCACTATTGCGTGCATGTTCAGATGAACAAGGAAGCACAAGTCGGACAAAGGGTGCTCCAGCATATATTCAGAAACCAGAGCTCATCTTCCACCAAGCCACCACGGAAATGAGAAACCGCTACGAAATCTATGCACAGCATAGTGAATCCAGAAAGATTCACGCTGCAAAACTAATAGTTTCTTACCTGTCGGTGTAGTTTTGCAGCTTGAAGATCTTTCTGGATTCACTAGCGAACCCACCCACCTCCGCCAGAAAGATGAGGCTGGAGAGAGAAGAGGTGGTCGAGAAAAAAAAAAAAGAGATAGGAGGAGAAGAAGTAACAGAATATAAGGACAAGTGGTAAAGAAATTATCACCTGAATAGAACATTGCCATTGCTTCGGAAAAGAAGGAAACACGGAAAAAAGAATCCGAAGATGGCGCCCAAGAGTGGGAGCTTCCGCAGGAAGCATGCCGACGTCACCGGAAATGCACCCGAGGAGGTGTGACGCCGACGCCCACAAGGGCTACAAAAAAAAAAACAAAGAAAAGACTACGAATCCGGACCCAACCACAAGACCGCGGAATATGCACAGCATAGTGAATCCAGAAAGATCTTCAAGCTGCAAAACTACACCGACAGGTAAGAAACTATACGTTTCTCCCTTCTATTAAGTGGCAACATAGTTAAGGGCCTTTACTGATTACTGATTTTCCTGAGGAACAACTCCGACCCCCAGTCCCACCCAGATCTTTCGTGGAAACCGTATCAATATTGATTGAAGATTAGCAATGCCAACAAAATGCATTCCAGACACAATACACTCCTGGAACAATCTGATGGTGCCTACAAATATAACAGTTGTAATGAGAGCACAGCCTCTTAACCCATTCTCCCCTCCTCTACCTATCATCGCCCTGCACCCACTTCAACCCTAAATTTAAGAAATTGGAGGCTCCGTGTAATATGTGGCACAATTACGCAATTCAACCTACTGGAAACAAATTGGGGACTAACGTACAGAGGACTCTGCCAAGATTACAACTTCAAACTTGTAGTTTGGACGAGGTAGGTGGCACCAATTGTGATGTCCCACAGCTCTGTTCTATTAGAGATTCTCTCTTGCAGGGTGATGGGAAATAAGTAAATAACCATGCATTTGATCTAGGGTACATGGAAGGATATGCATGTTATTATTGAGGGTATTTCTAAGGCGCAACATGTAGCAGTTGTGTTTATGGTACCAGCCAAGGTGACCTAAATGAGATGGGATAGATGAGTTATTCCAGCACATACCGATACTTTAGTCCTTATCTGAATGTCTGTGAATGCTGATTGGAGGGGGGAATCTGAAGAAAGCCTTCATTCTAGTGCAGATTTGTAAAGCGACTATCCCTTTAGTCTTGCTAGGTGTGAAGCTCAACCAGATAGTGGCGTTATGGTAGAGAATCATGTTGGCCTCCATAACTACCTTCAATTGCCTTTGAATGAATCTAGGCTCAGCAGACCGGTATTATGTCGTTTTTGTCCATCCCGGCCCAGTGACCGAATATATAAGGGTCAGTTGTACTTTAGAGATCTCCTTTGAGGGTACCCCAGTAGTCCAGATTATAGGTTATGGCTAGAGTTGTCTTGACGGTACACTGATAACAGTTTTATATTATATATGCTTATCTGATAGACATTTAGCCGCAGGTTCTGTACCTTTGAACTTCCCAGGCATCAGACTGGGTCCTGAAGTTATTTCTTTAAGAGACTCCAAGTCATGCTCCAACTGCTGGGCCATGGCTCTGAAGACTTTGAGGGAGCTATCCCTAAAGCTGCTTGCAGCCCTGTAGATAAGGAAACGCTAGACCGCAATCCCGGTCGAGAAGAAGGCTCCTGAAGTTCTAAGTCCTTTTTGTCCCACTAACAATCCTCTGGACATTCAGGAATAGCCATAAGAAGCAAAAGAAGTTGATGTGTGGTCCGATTTCTCCTCGTCCATCTGCTGACGCGATGGAGGAACATTGGCATTGGAGGTGCCTTTTCCAGAACCTGTACCTTCGTCAACTCCACGCCTCCCTGCTTTCCGGGAGCCTAGGCAACCCCTGCTCAATGTAAAGAATTATGAGGCCATGTGCCTCATTTTTTAGCGATCTGGCCCCTCTGGCGTTCCTTTGGGCCCCACTGGGTCAGTGGGGACTCCAGTGTCACTGGTATTGATTGCCACAAAACCCCTCCTCCCCCGGTCCGGGCATGGATCCGTACCTGCGCTGGTTGTTCCACTGAACCTTCTCCAATGCTGGTCCTAATGCTCCATGAACCCACCACTGCAACCAGCCCTGTTCTGATACCTGGTGAAAAGGAGCCAGCACTGCAATGCCTGACATCAATTCTGGTGTCGGCAGGACACATTGGTCCTGTGTTCTTCTCTGAGACTTATTCTGAAAGGCCAGGCTGGGGAGAAGAATGAGGGTGTCACTGGACCCTTTAGAATACCAGCAGTATGACGAAGACATAGACTGGTATGAGGAATTGGCTGAAGCCAGTGGTCTGGATACCTCCAAAGACACTTAAATGCTTACTCCTGCTACCATGGCTACGTAGGGGGGTGCTTCTTATGCAATGGTGGTGTGCAGGGCAGCTGAAGTCCTTAACCTTCAGCTACCCTTTGTGGCAGTCAAGACTTAACTTCTTGACCAAGGCGCTACAACCGGGAGCTTCCTCTCTGGAACCCTCACTCCCATTCATTGAACTCCTCACAAACATACTTCTGGCAACCTGGTCCAAGCCCACCACAAGGCTCTTCTGAACAGGACAATCACCCCCGCCACTGCACTGTGACCCAAACCTCCTCACTACCCACTCCAACCAAGACAGCTTGGTGGTCGAAGCCTCTACTTCCCATGGCTCGTTCCCTGCCACTCACCCGGACAGTGAATTGAAGAGGCTGGATACTTACCAGCCTTGCATTTTGGTCAGTGAACACTGCATGCTTATTGTGCCATTATTCCCACTCTCAGTGGAAAACTGTTGCTCAAGTGCTGCCAAGGTTCCCGGTCCATCTTCTCCCAAGCAGTATCAGTTGGAAAAGATATAGCAACGTTTTTTATTCAATGTGGTTTAGACACAACGGACTTGCTGGACAGAGCGAAATTTCACGATAGTGGCTGTTGGACGCCTGGCTGAGAACATCTGGCTTTTCATGGGATGTATAGGCCTCGCTCATAGACATGTCCTTTGATGCCTGGCTCATTGTGGAACTGCCATGGTGCTAGAGCACCTTAAGTAATCCTAGGCTATGGTAAAGTCCTTGGGCCTCTCACCTCCCCCATCGGCCTTTTGCTCGCTTTGTGTCTATTGAATTGGTTTTCAGCCGTGCCAGCGGAGGGTGAGCCCCAGGTGTTGTCTCCCACCTCCAGATTAAGGCGAACCTCCTGCATTCGCTGGGGTTCATTATCAAAATGCCAAAGTCACAACTGACTTGTTCTGAAATGCTCCCTTTCATTGGAGCTGTTCTGAAGACACCGTAGTTTCGGGCTTATTCCCCCGAGCAGCGAGTCAAGGATATTCAGGCTATGATACCGATGTTTCAGCCTCTATCCTGAATTCCGAAGAGACGGATACTGTTGGGCTTCATGGCATCCTGCTAGTAACATGCCAGATGGCATGTGTGGGCTCTGCAGTGGGAACTTAAGTTCCGATGGGCACAGCATATAGGAAATTTCTGACTTGGTCCAGATCTCGGAGGGAACTGCACAAGACCTGCAGTGGTGGATAATAAACCGCAATTGCGTACAAGGAAGACTATCTCCAACCAGATCTTAGAGTAGTGACCAATGCATCACTCTTTGGATGGGACGGCCATCTAGGAGAGGTGCAGATCAGTGCAGTTGTGGACCCTTTGCCAAGAGGATCTGCCTCTGGGCTTGGCTGGAACAGCAGGGCATTTCCCTGGTGGTTCAACACCTGACAGGCTCCCGGAATGCCATGGGTGGACAGACTTAGCCGTTGTGCCTAGCTAATCACGAGTGGCATCTCCATCGGGAGGTGGTGCAAGGTCTCTTTCAACAGTGGGGAGATCCATGGTTAGAAATGCTCGCCTCTGCCAAGAACGCACAATGTCAGCAGTTTTGCATGCTGGAGTTTTTAAGGCAGCTGTTGCTCCGAGACACTTTTTGTCTCGAGTGGAGCTCAGGCATCCTGTACGCCTTTCCACCAAGAACAATCCTACCCAGAGTTCTCAAGAAGATCAAACGACCGGTCCCAAGTCATCCATGTAACTTCAGATTGGGCACAAAATCTGGTATCCTGAGCTTCTGCAAATGAGCATCAATCAGGCTGCCCCCTCAGGAGGATCTTCTATTGCAGCAGATTTGTAGGGTCCTCCACCCAAACCTGTCAACTCTGATTTCTTGCATGGAGAGTGAACTATCTTAGTTGACCGCTTTCGACCTTCCTCCCGAAGTCAGCAATGTTATCTTGGCAGCCAGGCGTCCCTCTACCAATGCTGTATATGCCTGCCCGTGGAATAAATTTGGATCATATTGTTCAGAAAAGTCTGACCTTCGGCCTACTTCCCTTTCTGATGTGTTGCTTTTTATTTTGACCCTTGCCCCTCTGGGCACCCTGAAATAGTATCTTTTGGCTTTGTCTGCCTTTCATCGACTGCCCAACCAACAATTATTTAAATCGCCCGTACATATGTTTCCACTTCCCCCTTTTATTATGCCTCCGTGTTCTCCTTTCGAGCCCTTGCATAATTATCCCTTCCAGAAGCCTCCCTTCTTGTTGGTGCTTCGCTCTAGGGCCTCTTTCCTCCTGAAAGTGGTTATACCGTACTATGTGGGACAATCTGTCACCATGCCCACTTTCTATGTGCCTCTGCATCCCTTTAAAGAAGAAACACGTCTCCGCCGCCTGGACCCCAAAAGGGCGTTCTCGTTCTACCTTGACAGCACAAGAGTTTTGGGTGGATGATCTACTTTTAGTGGGGTACGCTGGAGTAAAGAAGTGTTGGGTAGTGCAGAAGTGGACCGTCTCACAATGAATCGTCCACTGCATAAACATTTGTTACGCTCTAGTAAAGCAGTCTCCTTAAGGCTTAAGGACTCATTCCACCAGAGCGAAGGCTGCTACCACTGCATTGGCTTGTGTTGTTCCATTCCTGGACATCTGACAGGCAGCACCGTGGGCATCCCTGCACATGTTTACCAAACATCACTGCCTAGGCAGTGAAGTGCGCAGGACGGCCATTTTGGCTGTTCATTTCTGCAGGATTTTCTAGTCTGAAGTGGTCTGCAGTCCCACCTCTTGGGATGGTATTGCTTTGGGTATCTATTCAAAGGTAAGGCATCTGCGACTGTCACTATCAGATAAACAAGTTACTCCCCTTCGGTAGCGACTTATCTGGTAGGTACATGATCTAGCTGCAGATTCCTCACCGGCCCACCCATGTTTCACTCATTGCAAACAGGTTTCTAGGGTCAGGGCTGATCATTTTTAAGGCCCTAGTTTTCAAACACCAATTTCAGTACACTTCTGGCATTGAATGTCGTGAAAAAGTAACTGACATCGCCTCACTGAGTTAATGCGTTTACAGGTGACCGAGACGTCACTTCCGGTGCAGATGATGTGGACAACGCCACTTTGAGCCTATCAACGGCACCTATCGGTGTGCATGGGTTTAGCTCGTTGAAAAATCTCCCAGATCCTCTCTGGTGCCTGGAAACTTTAAAGGCAATCTGTGGCTAGCTCATGTTCCTACAAAGTAAGGCGCTATCGAAAGTAACTTGTGCTACAGGGCCATTTTATGAGATGATTAAACACTTTGAAGGGGAGTATAGGCATGTGTTACTATTTTTTCACCATAGACCTGGTATTATTGTGGTCCAAGAAATGAATGATTAGGGTGTTAACTTGAAATACATGCAGAAGATACCTGGGAATACCACAAACAGACTTTCAAATCGCAAATAAACAGTGTATTTGTTTCTGAATGGTATTGAGTAGATACTTAGGCAAAACGTTCACTACTTTCCCCAATATGAAGCACTCTGGGAAGAGAAACTCGTTATTGCTAAAGCGGACTTACTCACATGGATCTTTTTTTCAGCTTTCATGATGATGCTCCAAAAGATTATCGTCAAGTGTCTCTGACTGCAGTAAAACAGCGCTTTGAAGACGATTGCTATGATGAAATCAGCAAAGAAAAGGTAATTGGAATTCAAATTTGTGGTCAGCATGGGCCAGTAAGAATTAGTCGATTTGATTGGAGGTGGAGAAAAGGTGTGATGAATCTAGCTTGGTTGTGCTCTACTACTAGTTCTGATGATCTGGCTTAAGTACTTATATATACACTTTGAAACAGAAGGTGCTTGTATGGCTCCACCACACATCCACTCAACGTCCCAGCCACTGCTAGTCCTTGTCTCCAGTTCTCTGTGCTCAAGTTAAAAGCCTTTGCCATTTGTTCCTTTCCTGTTTTTTTCTTTAACCTTTTGAGTTATTCACTGTACTGCACAGGCATTGCTTGCCTCAAGGCTCATAAATAGAGCTTCTGTTCCTTGGCAAATTATTATTACAACAGGCTTGTTTCTAAGAATGACATCATTGTCCTTACTGGTTTCTCAGGTCTCACCCCAAGGGCCACTCTGGATCTTTAATTAGACCTGAATGCTCCTATGGGCTTTCATAAAGATTTGCCTATGTTACCGTACAGCATGCTTATTTGCAGGCATACGCTGGTCAAGGCTGTTAACTAAGTTTTTAGTTTGAGGCTCCCTTGAAGGTCTTGTACTAGACTTTACAGGAGGTGCCCTCATGGGCCTAAGCAACTCCTGCTCAGTGAGTCTGGCATGCCTCCCTCAATGTCTTTCCCCTATCCCGTGTTCTATTCTGTAGTTTTCTAATGGCAAAATCTGCAAAGTACAGTCATGGCTGCAAACATCCCTCCAGTTTGCTCATGAGCATGCTTTGGGGCATTTACTGATACTGTCTAGTGCCCCTTCTAGATTCGGAATGGGACCTTCCCATTTTGGCTACTGGATACTCTGCATGTGCGCCTGAGAACCTCCCACCCCTAAAAGGTTTTTTTTTGTATGCAACATGCTTAAAATAGGCTTATATTATTCTCTTGGGTTCATGGTATTGATATGCTTCCCCATCAGATGCCAAGTGAAAACTTCTTAACCCTTCAACCTTTATAGAACTCCTGATGTATTGTCAATTTGGTTGACTTTCAAACTAGCGAGTTGGTGCCCCTGTTAACCTGGTTCATGATTGCTGGTTCCCTTTCTCCACTCTGTCTTCAATTAGTCTAAAGATCAGGTTCATCTGGAGGCACTGATCTGAAAATGCCCTTCGTGGAATACGGTTATTAGTGGCATGCTTTGATCATCTGCCTTGTGCTTGGGAGGAGAGGGGCTGAATTTGACGTATGTGGTTAATTACCTTGTGCAATCTAAGTTGGGAGAGAGGCATGAGGGGTCTGCTGGACTTCATTTGGATGGCAAGATGATCGATCTGACTTGTGTTCCAGATACACCATGGTCCAGCTCTTATGTTGTGCATTATGACCAGGTTTCAATGTAGAATCGTCAGTAAGTCCACATGTGTTAGTTTTTTTTAACAGACGTGCTGGACAAAGAATTGCCATGGTATACTTATGTGGAAATCTCGTGTGTGGAGCAAGGCCACTACTCCAGGCTACATTATGTAATTACAAGGAGATGATGAACGGAGTGCTGAAACTTTTCGAACACTCACCCCTAGTCGCAGATCTGGGTTGAATCCTTCATCATTCTTTAGCTCACTTTGCCACCCCAGTTCGGACACAGCTATATGGAAATCAGACTTGACCATGTACCTCATGGGAACAGTCCAGCCCGAACTTCCAAGCCATGTCTTCCCTGGACCGGAAACAAGCATCCTGCGACCAGTTTCGGGCTAACGTCTAGCTTGAATCCAGTCTAGCTTGAATCCAGTGGCCAAGTGAGCAAGGCGGTGAGTGTTGCAAAGTTTCATTGTTCCGTCCATCATCTTTGTTTGCTTTACATTATGTGATTCTCAGCACTCCTAGTGATAAAACGGTGCAGAAATACGAACCTTAGCTGTAAGACAGCACGGACTGTGTTCTCCACAAGACACCTCACTTCAAGTCTAAATTGTCGAATGCTACCCTCCACACAACTGAGTACAGGGCTTCCGTATCCATTGTTGATTTTTAGCTTAATTGCTTCTGCAGACTTGATGTGCGCCAATTGGGCTGGCGCATGGTGCACTTGGAGGCTTTGGCATCCTCCATAAAAGCCCAGGAGTTTTCTCACAAGGTACAAGTGGTACCAATGTTATTTGCTATGTATCTCTTATTTAAAAGATTCACCTTTTTCCTTTAAGTCAGACTGGTAGTTCTCTACATATTCTTAGCATAAGCTCTACCCACCAAATGAGATGGTGAAGCTTTACTTTAAATTGTTATGCAGTTGTTTCCCCATTATTTTGGCTGTGGAAGATGAGACTGGGTGGGCTTTCGCCTGAGGAAGTGTATTACTATTATGATCTCTAATAATAGTCACTCTTGCTTTAATTTGTGTGTAGTGCATAAAATGGAGAGCAGTGTTTACTTCCACTGGTGGAGTTTGCTTGTCTTCCTTTGTATTATGTTGGTATGAGGTGGGGGAATAATTTGGCATTTCCTGGCCCTTAGCGCAGGATTGAGCTTACCTGGACTGTATTGTCGTCGTCCAGGTGATGAATTACAGCCTGCTGTATACCTTGCTAGGAGTGAGAGCATGGCTGATGTAAAGCTGTTGCTTACCCGGGCTGTGGTGTTGTCGCCCAGGTAATGGATTACAGCCAGCTGTGTGCATTGCTTGGTGTAAAGCAGGAAGAGGAACCGGAGCCCAGCGCACCGCTCACCAGCACCTTTGACGTACAGGCCTTCCTCTGCTCTCCCTCCGGAAAGAAAACCAAAAGGCAAGTAAATGTGTATTTCATTCTGAAAAGCTTTTTAACTTTGCATTTGTCTTCTACCAACGCCCAATGACGGGTGATGGCTACTTTCTCAGCAGTGGTTTTATGTAATGTTTTTTGCTGTAGCAAATTCCATAAATCGAGATCAAGGGCTTGGAATTCTGACCATGTTTTAGTAACATCTTTAAGACCTATGTGTAAAGGTTTACTTTAGTTTGAACCGTAACAACTTGGTTAGGGCTCCATCGATCCTTCGGTGCATTGTCTATTGTTTTCTGACACCCATCAGCCTGCCATGATTGGTTTTGGACATATGGTTTTTCATTGTTGCAACCAAAGTTGCATTTAACTGTTAATTCAAGGTGTAATTCTATGATTTTCTTTCAACTTTTAGGTATGTTATACCAGTAACACATCAAAGACACTCAAATGTACAATGTAGTTCTTAAATAATATTTTTATTAAATGTCAAGATAAAACCAGAAATGCAGTACAGTGGTAATAAATGAATCAAAACCGCCCAAATGAGTTTCGAATAAATTAAACGTTGATAGGCTATGGAATCCGATGTAGTGTTCTCAATGATGTGAATATCTGAGAAATGTTTACTCAAGTTATCAAGGCTGTTGTATCTTCTTTTCATTTAAATATGGTGGTAAGATTATCAATCGGCAATTTCTAGAGCGCTGCTTATCACCTGTGAGGGTATCCAGGCGCTTTGTGGTTGCAGGGGAGCTGCTGCTGGGCCATTTCTTAACCTGTAGTGTGGATGAATTCCGTAGGTGGAGTGAGAGGCCATTTCCAAGAATTTGTGGCCACCTCTCCTGCTTTTGTGGAAGTGGGGCATGTATGCAAGGAAGAGGGAGGCAGGCCGTAGTTGTCTGCCGGGTTGGTGGAAGTTCCGTCTGTGGTTGAGGTAGACTGGTCCTTTATTGTGCAGCGCCTTGTAGGCATGGGTCAGCAGTTTGAACTGGCCCCTTTTTTGGACGGGGAACCACAACTGTACATCGCCTTGGCATATGTTCCATTTGGTTATCATCCAATATGGAGATGTTATGTTCACATTTCCATACCTACCGTTTTGTTTTTAACGATCTTGCGGCCTCAACCCACTTTGTGTAACATCTGTTAGCAGTTTCCCTTTATTGGGATTTATCGAAGGATCCAGTGTGTTAACCCCTTCGACGCTCATGACGGAACGGTTCCGTCATCGGCGTCGGTTGGGCTGTGCTGGAACCGTTCCGTCACAAAAGCGGTTAATAAATTGATAACTGAAGTTAATCAGTCCAAAGTTTTTCTTAGAACAAGTAATATGTACTTTGGGAGATTTAAAGAGCCTTCTTATTTCTTAGCTGTCATGTGAACCAGACTAAATGTTCTTATTCAGCTTAGGTCGGTTATTATTCTTAAAAGTTGCACACCAGGATTATTTTTTAAAATAGAACCAATCATTCCTGCTCATTAAGGTCTAAAATATTGCTGTCACTTAATATCACAAAGTGCTATTAAAGTAGGCTAAACTGAGTCTAGAAAAAACTAGGGGAAAGCTCATCTCTTGTAGAAAAAAGTTCTAAGTGACTATTAGGCAGCATTTCAGTCTAGCATTTATAGTTGGATGGAGAAAGGCACAGCCCAAGCTACAGAGAAGCATTGTTTGCATTCTTACATTAATCCCATACCGGCTGGGAATCCCTGATAATTTTCCAAACTGCAGAATTAAAATTTGTAGTCACAACCTTGTTTTTCATCCAAATGGCAGATAATGGTGGTTAACTCCTTTCCCTAGACCCACCTTAATGTATTTACTGTTAGTTGATGTGGCGGATTTCCCTTTGAGAGCTCTGCTAAAATATTAGCAGAAAAAGAAACACTTCTTATTAAAATAAAACCTTTGCATATGTGTGCCCATTGTAACCCATTTAATTTGTTTCTCTCTAATTGGGTACTAGGACTATGAGCTGTAACTCCGTGGCACCTGCTAACCTATCTTCTTAACTGAAGGATTTCCTAAGTCATGATAGAATTTCTATTAAATAAAAAAAAAAACCTGCAGAGCTGTTAAGATGTTCCATTTGTAACTATTCTGGTTTGCCCCTCCGAGAAGCCTCATTTAAATTTCGGCAACAGTTTAAATGTTCTTTATTGTGGACATGTGCCTCAGGATGATCCATTTACCAGTCTTTCTGCAAAAATTCTCCTTGATAGTATTTTTGCTTTCTAGAGTGTACCCTCGATAGTAGTTTTGCTTTCTAGAGTGTACCCTCTTCTAGTAAAGTCAGTTGAGATGGGCTACAGCAATTGTCTGACTTATTTAGTAAAAAAATTTGGTCCATCTGCAGCGTTTGCTTTTTGTTCTGAACACCTAGTGTCTACAGTGGGATTTTAGTTCATATGCAAAAAAAACAGCTGATGACGGAATGCTTGACAATGCAAACAATCAGCCCCTGTCACAAGGATCTTGGTTTAATCCATTGTTCTTTTGCTCACCACACCATCCTAGCTTGGACCCAGCCATATGCAAATCAGTCTTGACCCTGTTCCTTGTGGGAACAGTCCAGCCCGAACTGCCAAGCCAGGTCCTCCTTGGACCGGAAACCAGCATCCTGGGACCTCTGGATTCTTCCCATTGGGCGCAAGGTCAAGGCTGATTTGCAGGTGGCTGGGACCAAACTGGAATGGCTGGGTGAGCAAATGAACGATGGATTAAGGCTCAGATCTCTGTACTGGGGTGAATTTCGCAATTTTATTTTTTGTAATGATTTTAAATAATCAATTAAAAAAAATCCTACTACTACTGGGGTGAATGTATGACCTTGTTCTGCATTCTGTCCAACTGGTTTTTTTTGGGGATTTTAGTTCATGCAATTGCCTCGTTTTGGCTGGTATAACTGTTAGAGGTTGCGTATAAAGGGCAGAGTTTTTGAAGTTTTATATATATATATATATAATTTTTTTCAAATCCTGAATTTTGAGATACTGAGTCAAGTAAAACCATATCTGGAAGAACCTCTGTTCCTTTATAAATGTGGTCTACGGTAAAAAGGCCTTGTATCTTGCTTGAGTGCTCATTTTAATGACCGTCTCTTTTCTTGTTAACCAACACATCAGTGAAGGCCGTCTGAGCTGTTAATTCAGTTAAGAATTTAAGTATTTTTGATGGTTGAATCAGTGTATATTTTAACATTTGAGCGTTCAAAACAATCTGCAGTGTCACTGCTGATCCTATCCTTGTGATGGAAGTAAGGAATTGAATGGCAATTTGGAGGAGTTTGCCAAGGCTACATTGTAGACACAGGACGCCGGACTCGTCTTTTGTTCTGTTTGGAGAGGGCCATATTTGGGTTTCTTATATTGCAGATGTAGGAAGCAGGGTTTCTGTTGCAGAACCACTCTTCACCCCCCTCTTTTTTTTTTTTTTTTTTTTTTTTTGCCGGACTACTAATCAATTTTAAAATAATAATAAAGCTCACAGGGTATGGGGCAATTGCGACTGCACCTATCCCCTAAAAGGGTTACAGTCATTTGTTTAGGACCTGAGACGCAATACGCTTACGTCTCCTATGGAACACTCCACAAAAACAATAATTAGCAAACAGTGATCCGGCACTCCACTCAATGATGCATAAGCTTGGAATTTTTTTGCTACTAGCACGCGAAATACGTCCGGAACGTTCACAGCCTTGGCCCGAAATGGTGCTGTTTTACAAATTGTGATGGGTATAAATACCATAAACATTGATGGACGATACTTCCGAGTTTACCACCATAGTGCACAGCATTTGTCATTACATCCTTTCTACCGAGGGAGCTATTGGAAGCGATTGACACTTTGTACTTTCCACGGCTTTTATCGTTTGAAAAAAATTCCACTTAGAGATTGGAGAAGGGCGTTACAAGAATAATTTGGCCCTGAAAAAGCTTCGTAAGGATGAAACGCGATGGCTACTTCGGGTAATTAAAAAAAAAAAAGAACCTTGAATAAAGAAGTTATACAACGACCTGCTGATTTGTTTCTGAAAATGTGTTTTTTTACAAGCTTATGTATCATTGAGTGGAGTGCCGGATCACGGTTTGCTAATGTACTAATGCACTTTGACTTGACCTGCCAATCAGGTTCCCGGGGCCTGTGTTCTTTCCCAAAACCTTACCTTGTACCCTGATTGGACCTCTGTGGCCATATGTCAGTCCCTTGTGAAATGTACCAAGGGCACTGTGGACAGGGAAGGCCTCTAAGGGCTGCAGCACTTATTGTGCCACCCTTAGAGGCCCTGCACCTTTACACACACACTGCCATTGCAGGCTGCTTGTTTTGGTGCAGAACATAGTGAAGAGTCGACATGGCACACATCCCTGTGTCCCATGCCTACAACCCACTGCCCTGGCATAGGTCAGCCGCGCCTCTAGCTGGGTGCACTATACCAGTGGTGAGGGTAAAGGAGCATGAGCCATGTACCCCTACAGTGTCTTAGCCAATTCTTAGACATTGTAAGTGCAGTAATACCATTAAAATTATATGGGTTTGGGAGTGAGTCATTACGAACTCCACAGCACCATAGTGGCTTTACTGAAAACTTGGAAGTCTGGATATATATATATATAGATATAGATATAGATAGATATATATAGATATATATAGATATATATAGATATATATACACACACCTAGGTAAATACACCCTAATAGGTGTAAAAAATTAGGCCTAGGCCTCATTATATTTTGCAGCCTATTGGTGTCATTATGTAAAAAAGACCCAAAAGTCACATTAGCAACCAATCAGATCAGCCTCACCCTGTGGAACCTTCCTGAGAAAGCTCAGAGCCTCAGATTTTCTACCGCATCTTTGGTGACAGGGAGTCTCCTTAGAGCTCTGCTCTAACTTCTACTTGAGGTACTATTTAAGCAGTTTTTTGACAGGATTTCTTTCAGCTTTACTATGGCTGATAAGGAAAAGAGCCTTTTCAGGCCTTGTGCCACTTATGGCAAAAAACGACTTTATACTGAGGATAAACATAATGACTGTATATACTGTTTATACCCCGACCATAAGGCAGAGGGTTGTAGAATATACAGGATGATGTCTCTGAAGACCCCCCGTGATCGTGAAGGAAGGCTACTTATTTGGCTCAGGAAATTGGAAAGGAAGGAGGTAGTGGTATCTAGTGACGAGGAAGATGCCAGATCATCATCATCTAAGACATCTTTGAAGAGGGGTGGATCATCTGTTGAGGTTTCATCTGAACCCCCCTCAAAGGCTATGCGTGGGACCTCTGATAGGTCCGGGCCTAGCGAATCTCCTCACGAGAGTGTAAAGGAGAGGGAAAGGCAAGCACCTCAGGTGCAGGAGGCTAAACTGGATGAGAGCTCGGCTGGGCCTTCACATCAGGAGAAAGTATCTAAGTCCTTCAAAAAACCAACTGTAGAGGCCTCTACAGTGGTCAAAAAAGGCTCTAAAGCCTCTGTGGTGAATTTGTCTCCTCAGTCGTCGACGAGCCATCCGACGATGACTATTCCGTCGACGGTGGCAATCTCGACGATCGCGTCGACGAAGACTAGCCCGTCGACGATGACAGTTCCGTCGACGATGATGAATCCGTCGACGATGACGATCCCGTCGACGGTGAAGGTACTCTCGTCGACGATCCCGTCGACGACGATTCAAAATATGGAGATGGTGGATTCGTTTGACGCCGTCGACGGCAGGTGCTACAGAAGGCACCAGGAAGAGGATGATAACTCCGGATAGGACTTCACCTAGAAAGGTGCCATCATTACCTCCAGCCCTGTTGGACGAAGAGGATTACTCGGAGGAGGAGAATGAGATGTATGGGGATGCACACAGTCCATCTCAGTTGAATCTAAAATACCATGATTCTGACCAAGATGAGGAGTATTATTATCGGCAGGAGCAGCGTCCACAAAAACAGGTCGCATAGCAGGAAACCCAGGCACAGCAGGGCATGGTGACGATGCCTATGAGTCTTTTGACATACTTAAGAGCAATGCTGGAGAGTATAGGAGCAGACAAGGGTTGCGACCAGTGGAAGGTCAAGCGCAGGTTCAACCACAGGTGATGGCAGCTCAATCGGTACCTCCTTTACAGGGGGAAGAGGAGAGGGAATATCCTCGGCAGACACAAGTCCAAGTAGATACCTCGGATGAGGATGAAGCAGGGGACAACCAGGATCAGGATCCTGATAACGAATGGAATCAGTATATAGCTCCGGCTTCTCCAGTGCCAGACCAGGTCGATTCACCTCCGGTTGCTGTGGGAGGTTTCTTCAGTTTGATGGAAAGAGCCACGGCACGCTTTAAGCTAACCATGCCTGCAACATCTACGGATTGTTTCTTGTACGATTTTAAAGAGGCATACCGTAAGGCAGTGTGTTCGATTCCCATTGTAGAGCACATATGGGAGGAAGGAAAGAAGGTGATGCAGTCCCCAGCGACGGTCATTCCAACTCTTCCACGCTTGGAGAAAAAATATAAAGCTCCTGATGACCGTCCCGCCTGCTTGATTGGACAACCTAGACCAGACTCGGTCATATCGCAGGCGGCGCAGAAGAAATCACGGAATCCTTTGGCCACCCTCACAACTCCACCAGACAAGGAGGGTAGAAGGTTAGACAACGCGGGGAAGCGTTTTTCGTCTATGGCTAGCTTGTTGGTCAGAGCGGCAAATGCCTTGGCGATTCTAGCAAGATACGACCGCCAGATGTGGAGTGATGTGGCACACTATGTGGACCTTCTAGCGGATTACCCTAAAGCTGAAGCACAGAAACTTCTAGAAGAAGGACAACGTTCTTCTTCGGAAATGATTGACTGCGCGATGGACATCGCCACCATTTCTTTCCGTGCTCTGGGCAGCGCGGCGGTTCTTCAGCAACAGGGGTGGCTAGGGGTGGCTACGAGCGACTTACTTCCGACCAGAGGTCCAGAATAGGATTCTGGACTTGCCCTTTGATGGGGACATGTTATTTGGGAAACATGTCGATGAGACCCTACAGGGAATAAAGAAGGACACAGACAGCAAGGGCTCTGGGAAACCTACAATATAGAAAGACACCGTTCCGTGGAGCAAGAGGAAGAGGCTTCACTTCACCAAGAGGAGGCTATCCGCAGCAACGGTACTCGCAGCAGTCGCAGTCGTACAGACCTCAGTATGGCAATCAGTATTATCAGCGACAGTCACAATCTCAATCGTTCTCTCGTCAGAACGCTCGTGGAAGACAAGGGCGTCAGGGCAAGGACGCTGGCAAGCGTCAATAGCGGCCTCCTGACTCTGCCAACTGTTCCTCCGCTTCTGGGATCTCCAGTGGGCGGCAGGATATCACAACATCTGAGCAGCTACGAAGAAATAACATCGGATCAGTGGGTATTGAACATCATCCGACATGGGCATACGCTAGAATTCCAGGAATTTCCACCTACAAGAGCTCCCCACGCCACTACTTCAAAACATCTAAACCTTCTGCAATTGGAAGTTCAACAAATGCTTCAGAAGGGGGCGATCCAACGTGTTCCCCTATCACAAAGAGAAGGTTTCTATTCAAGATTTTTTCTGATCCGCAAAACGAAACAAAAGTGGCGTCCGATCCTGGACTTAAGGGAGCTCAACACCTATCTCGTGAAGCTGTCGTTTCGGATGATTTCACTCCAGGACATATTGCGCCTCTTGAATCCAGGCGACTTCATGGCTACATTAGACCTGGAAGATGCCTATTTTCATATCCGGATCCATCCAGCTCACAGACGTTTCCTTCGCTTTACAGTAGGCAAGAGTCACTTCCAGTTCATGGTGCTCCCATTTGGATTAAAATCCGCTCCTCGGATATTCACAAAGGTGCTGGCCCCGGTAGCAACATTTCTGAGAAGACAGTCGCTGGAAGTATTCCCGTACTTAGACGACTGGCTGCTGAAGGCTCCAAGCTTACAAGAGGCATCAGAAGCAGTGAACACATGCTTAAACCTCTTAATTCATCTGGGTTTGCAACTCCACAAGGAAAAATCGGTTCTTCAGCCGGCAGGTACGGTGAAGTTCTTGGGAGCGATACTCGATACTCAGGTGTGCAAAGCCTTTCCATCGGAAGAGAGACAGATGAAACTTATGTCTTCAGCTGCTCGATTGCAGAAGAAAAGTTGGATAACAGTCAGGATGTACAAATCTCTTCTAGTGTCGATTTCATCCTGTATTCAATTGATTCCGCACTGCAGGCTGCGAATGCGCCCCTTGCAGGAGGAACTGGACCTTCAGTGGAGACAGGTTTACGGGTCGTTCGACAACAGAGTAACGGTTACCCAGCAGATGAAACGGACGGTTTCATGGTGGATGAAAAGATCTCACCTCACAGTGGGTCTCAGTTTCAGGGCGGCACCGGCTCCTCGCGTCATTACCACGGACGCTTCCCTTCAGGGTTGGGGAGCGGTCATGCAAGACCTCCAAGTCAGTGGTCACTGGACTCCGGGAGAACGTCGCTTACATATCAACGTTCTGGAGCTAAGGGCTATTCGGTTGGCAATGTTGGCTTTCCTTCCAAGGATTTCAAATTCGGCAATCCTAGTGCGGACGGACAACACCACCGCAATGCATTACGTCAACAAGCAGGGAGGCACAAGATCGCCACTGCTTTCTCAGGAAGCCCAGATGCTGTGGGAATGGGCGATCTCACAGAACATCACGCTCGTGGCAGAACACCTTCCAGGAGTATGCAACACGAAGGCAGATACGCTAAGCCGCCTGAGGGCAGTCTCACACGAGTGGGAATTGGACAACACAGTGGTCAAGAACATCTTCTCCCTTTGGGGGACCCCAGCGATCGACCTGTTTGCAACACCAAATAACTAGAAATGCCGGTGTTATGCAAGCAGGGAACACCATCGAGGGTCACTGGGGAATGCCCTTTCGATGTCTTGGTCAGGCGCGTTTGTTTACGCCTTTCCGCCATTTCCCCTGATTCCTCGAGTCCTCAAGAAGCTCAAGATGGACAAGTGCAGGATGATACTAATAGCGCCTGCCTGGGCTCGCCAGTTCTGGTACACGGAGTTGCTTCTTCTATCGGAGAAGCAGCCCATTCATCTGCACCCCAACAGACTCTTCTGTCAATGTACAAAGGCCAGGTTCTCCACCCGAACCCGAGCTCGCTTCAATTAACAGCTTGGCTCCTGAATACAGAGAGTTTAAGGATTTAGACATTTCAGAAGAATGCAGGAACATCTTGGCGCAGGCACGAGCTCCTAGCACTAATAAGACATATAGAGCGAAATGGAAGAGGTTCTATTTATGGTGCCAGAGAGGAGTGCATCCATTCTCTTCAGCTCCGCATCAACTCTTGCCACACATTCTATCTTTGGCACAGGCAGGTCTGGCTCATGCTTCCATCAAGGTCCACTTGGCAGCTATTTCCAGGTATAGAAGAACAAGATCGGGCCCTTCTCTATTATCAGCAAGAGTAATAAAACAATTCCTGAAAGGACTGTTTCCGCCAGTTCGGCCCCCACCTCCGGTGTGGCACTTGAATGTGGTCCTGGCTCAACTGATGAGATCGCCATTTGAGCCAATACATAGGGCGGACCTGAAGTTCCTATCATGGAAAGTGGCGCTTCTTCTGGCACTCACCTCTGCAAGGCGAGTAGGAGAACTTCAGGCTTTAACTATCAAAGAACCTTTCTTGCAGTTCAAGAATGATACATTGATCCTACGAATGAACCCCAAGTTCATTCCGAAGGTACCGACAGACTCCTCTTAATGAACCGGTGGTTCTGAATTCCTTTTTTCCTCGGCCTTCAACCCAGGCTGAGAGGACACTTCATTCTCTGGACGTTCAGAGATGTTTGAAATTCTATCTACAACGCACAGCTGGATTTCGGAAGACACCCCAGCTGTTTGTGGCTTTCGGAGCCCCAAGGAAAGGATTTCCTTTGTCAAAGCAAGGGATTTCTAGATGAATATCAAGTGCGATCAGTTTCTGCCACCAGGCGGCAGGCAAGCCTTTGCAAGGACAGGTGAAGGCACATTCCACAAGATCCATCTCAGCGTCAACAGCGCTGTTTGCTGGAGTATCGATAGGATATTTGCAGAGCGGCCACCTGGAGCAGTACTCACTCATTCACGAGGCACTACTGCCTGGAGGCGGCTGCAAAGGAGGATTCGGCGGTTGGACAAGCAGTCCTGAGAAATCTCTTCCAATAAGAGGTGAGCTTTCCTCTCTTTCCTCCTCCTGTTTTTTCAAACATTTTGTTTATTATGCTATGGTTACTGATTTATGGTTGTTATAATTTGTGATATCATTGGTTTATAATGGTTCTGTAACTATGCACGAAATGTTTGAGGTATGCTAATTGCTATCTACTCTGATACAAGCAATGGGAATCTATGAAAGTTCCAATACTGGAGTAAGAAACAAGTTACTTACCTGTAACTTTAGTTCTCCAGTATTGGTAACTTTCATAGATTCCCATGCGCCCACCCGCCTCCCCTGGGAAAGCTCACTTTGGGGCTAGGTGATTAGGTGGCAAAGCAACGGCTACGAAAATCTGAGGCTCTGAGCTTTCTCAGGAAGGTTCCACAGGGTGAGGCTGATCTGATTAGTTGCTAATGTGACTTTTGGGTCTTTTTACATAATGACACCAATAGGCTGCAAAATATGAGGCCTAGGCCTAATTTTTACTTTTTTACACCTATTAGAGTGTATTTACCTAGGTGTATAAATGTGTGTGTGTGTATGTATATGTATATATGTATATGTATATATGTATATATGTATATATATATATGTATGTGTATATATGTATATATATATGTGTGTATATATATATGTGTGTATATGTGTATATATATGTATATATATATATGTGTGTGTATATATATATATGTGTGTGTATATATATATATATATATGTGTGTGTGTGTATATATATATATATATATGTGTGTGTATATATATGTATATGAGGCTGTGACCAGACTTTGTGGGACCCTAACTGACTCACTGGGACTACATGCACCAGCATGCTTAGCGAACACTGCTTGCAAAGGAAATCTTTGGCCTGTGATTGGGTGCATCGGCACCAATGGGAACATCACGAACACTAGTTAAAGTCCCAAACTGTAACAACATGGTTTTAGAACACGGATCTGGCAATGAATAAGGCACACGCCGAAACGCGTCTGCCAGGTGTTTTTAATCCTACTTGTCAAGAAGGTGGCAAAATAAATCTCCTGACCCCTCCAAAACGCATGTGTCGGTCCCGTTTCTTGTCAAGAAGTAGGAGTGGTGGTGGATATATATATATATATATATATATATATATATATATATATATATATATATATATATATATATACACACACATATATATATACATACACACATACCGAGGCTCCCATTCCGGCGACTGGGAATGATACAAGCAATGGGAATCTATGAAAGTTACCAATACTGGAGAACTAAAGTTACAGGTAAGTAACTTGTTTCATCAAACTTATCAGCTCATTAAACCCACACTGAAGCCAGTGTGGGATTTAATGAAAAATGCACTCAGAGGGCCTCTTAGAGATGCCCTCTGAAAAACGACCAGCCTCTGGTGGGTTCCCTGACTAGTACACACCAGCCTGCCACCACAAGACATGTTTCTGGACCCCTAGGGTGGGTGCCTTCACTCCCTGAGCCCAGAAAACAAAGCCTTTCCTGGGCAAGGTGTTCGCACTTCCCCCAGTTCAGGAATAGCCATCTGCGGCAGGGGAGCTTCAATGGCCTTGCAGCCTTTGTAATGCGACCCCAGCCTCCCCTGCTATCAGGAGCAGGCCCCCTTACTGTCTCCCCTCCTTTCGGCCGGAAGACCGGCGGGGAAAATGAGCCAGCCCAGAAGGTGTGCCCACCTTTTCCAACCCCACCCCTCAGGTGGGGTATAAGAGGTGAAGCCCACTCTTCAGTGCCCACCATCTTGCAGATGCACTCCAGCACAGCGGGTCGGTCGTAAGTAAGACCGTCGACCCGACCTTTCCTCGACACATCCGAAGAAGGCTTCGGTCACACCCTCTCCCTCGGGTGCCCACCGAGACACTGCTTCTACTGCCCCACCTTCGGGCCCGGCTAAGAAGCTAGCTAAGCCTTCTGGCGACTCTGGCTCGAGTCTGCCTCCCCACGGTGCCGGCGCATACCTTCCGGCACTGAAAAAGACAACATCACATACCACGCCGGCATCGAAAGAATCGTGCCGAAACATACCGGTAGTCCCTCTGCAGCGAAACAGAGGTCGGAACCAAGCAAGCGCTTCGGATTCAAAAAGACCACTGGAACCGAAAAAAACATCGGATCCGAAAAATGCACCGGAACCGAGAATCATTGTAGCCGAAAAAACCATGGGAGCCAAAAAAGACTCCTGCGTCTCCTGTTAAAGACATTGCCAAGAAACCAAAAGAAGCTACTTCGGTGCCGAAACCTCCCTCCGCACCAAAAGATCGGCCTCCTGCAGAGGACTTATTTCACCCAGACCCTGCACAAAAGACTCTGGTTAAAGATCCAATCACTGGTCGATTAATTCAAAGTTCCAAAAAACGACCGCTGGATACACTTGCACCGGCTCCTCATCCCAAAAAGGACATGGCTACCTCTCCTCTAAGAGTTCCTTCCCTTCTCCTCCACCTATGCCATTACCACCCGTGCCCCTACCACAACATTCCCCTACATCCTTTATCATACCAGATGATGACAACAGGGATGATAGCTCTGATGATATAGGGGGGGATGATAGCTCTGATGATATAGGGGGTAATGCAGATGATCCATCTATTCCTCCAGGCTCACCTGACCCGTGGAATGATTATAACACCCCAGACATCCCAAATGTCCCTCAAGACGACATATACCCCTCTAGGCCTTCCCCACCAGAAGACACTATGGGCTTCAATCAATTAGTACACAGAGCTGCGGGGTATCATGGGGTGACATGCATACAGGCCCTGTAGATGAAGACTTCCTAATGAATACCTTTGATAATGCACAAAGATCCTCATCCATTTTACCCATGCTTAAAGGAGTGATTAAGCATGCTCCTGAAGTCTTCAAAGACCCAGTTAGAACTCTGGTCATAGACCCACGAATAGAGAAGAAATATAAAGCTGCCCCTTCAGACCCAGCATATAATAAAGGCCCAGTACCACTAGACTCGCTTGTGGTTTTCAATACACGCAAAAGAGCAAATTCACTAACATCAAGTGAAGCTCCCCCACCAGATAAAGAGTCTAAGCTCCTTTACACATCGGGGAAAATAACTTTGTCTCAAGCAGCAAACATGTGGCGTATTGCCAATACACAAGCATCATTGGCAAGATATGACAGGGCTCATTATGACTAATTAGAATCCTTAATGCAGCACCTCCCCGATAAGTACAAAGATAGAGCAAATGAGCTCATCCAAGAAGGGAAAAATATTACAAACACCTCCATTCGTTGTGCACTTGATGCAGCAGACACTGCCTCCAGAGCAGTTAACACCAGTGTTTTGTTGCGTAGACATGCCTGGCTACGCATTTCAGGGTTCGAACCTGAAGTCCAAAGTGCTATACTTAACCAACCCTTCCATGAGCAACACTTATTCGGGCCCAATGTAGATGTATCCGTTGAAAAGATGAAAAAGGATACAGATACAGCCAAATCTATGGGAGCCCTGCAGTCGCAAGCTCGCAGACGTTCTTTTGCTGCTCATCTTACAGAGGTGCCACCAGGGGATACTCTTCAGATACACCTTCTACCTCGTACAAAGCCCCCACACAATCCACCTATAGTAGGGGCTACCAAAGGGGTGGTTACAGAGGTAACAACAATAAAGACAAAGGTAACAAGCACTGGCGTTGCCAATAGGTCTCGCAGTAGGAAAGTTGGAGCTATTTGTTTTGTAAATGACAAAGCCCTTTATGTTTTTAAAATGAAAACAAAAATAAAAGGCATTGTTGTTTGCAATTGTAATAGCTCCAACTTTCCTACTGCGAGACCTATTGGCAACGCCAGTGCTTGTTATTTAGGGTAATGGG
This sequence comes from Lissotriton vulgaris, assembly GCF_964263255.1. Classification (NCBI taxonomy): domain Eukaryota; kingdom Metazoa; phylum Chordata; class Amphibia; order Caudata; family Salamandridae; genus Lissotriton; species Lissotriton vulgaris. The sequence goes on along the minus strand of NC_141698.1, from coordinate 425,733,877 downwards.
GTGTGTGGTTTGTGTGACAGTTTGGTAGTAGCATTTGGTCTGCTGTACTCCTTTGAGTTTGGTAGTACTTTTGTTCATGGAAGTTGTTATTATGAAGCAGTTCTGCTATTTTCTTGTGTTGGAAAAAAAGGGTACAATTTAGATATATTCCTGGGCGTGTCAATGGGCGTGTTGTACCTCTGTCTGTTACTCAATTCACATACGGAGAGGTTTCGCAATTTCATAATTTTGACGAATTTCTGTAGAAACGGTGTTAACTCAGCGAAGGATCTACTCCTTGTTGGACTAGGTGTAAAGCATTTGATTGTTTAGAAACAAATACACGTTTCTAAAGATTGTTGGTAAAACTCGAGATAAAATCTAATATTAAAAATAATTTACACTTCATCTTCTCTAAAAAGAGACTGGATACATATTAGTTTGCAAATAAGCACATTTAAATGAGGGTACAAATAGAAATAGCATTGTCAACACAACACACTGCATAGTTCTCTCATGGTTGTATTATTTTACTTTCAGTTGTTTGTGTGCGTCACAATAGCACTCAGAGGCTTTTTCTAGCTCACGCCACCAGTGCAAATAGAACCAACAAACATCACCCTGAATAGAGCTGAAACACGTCATGGAAGAGATAGCAAGGCACAGCAGACAGCAACAAGCATTGGCAAAGCAAATTCGTCCCACCTTTCAATGGCGTAACCCGACCTATTGGCTTAGCCTATGTATTTACCGAAGCTGTTCCGCCCTTTCAAAAAGACAAAACAATCTTGCTTGCTGATGTGGAACAGTATGGGCAAAAGAACGAAAGCGTAATGACAAACACAAATGCATGAGTCATCGCGTGAGCGCATAGTGACAATAAGGCGGACCACAGCAGAAAATGTTAAAAATATCACAAGTGCCCAAAAGTGCATTATTTTAAAAGTAAGGTGTAACCCAAAAGCATATCGGACCTGCTTGGCCCTCTAACAAAGAAAAAATTAAGAAAATAAAGAACTCAACGATGTGTGGGGGGACAGGGAGCAACAGGAGCAGTTGGGAGGGGAGTAGGCACAAGAGGGGAGCTGGGTAGAGAGTGGATTGTTTAAATAACTAGGAAGACAGTGGGTGAGGGGGGAGGCATGAGCGTTGCAGGGGGCGAGAGGAGGCTGCATGTGAAAGAAAAGGCATAGGGGAGTAGAAGCCGCAGAGCACACGCTGGGCGAAGCCCTTTGATGTGCTGTGAGCGGCCAGGAAACTGAAAGTACGGCCGGCCAAGGCTTTGAGGAGGATTTGTGCATCCAAGGCTGTGAGGGAACAGTATGCCCCCATGTCTCTGAGGGGACTGTGTGCAACCGCTGCTCTGAGATGACAGTGTGCACCCACTATAGTTCTGAGGAGTGAGTGTGTGCACCCTTGACGGTTCTGAGAAGCCTTTGTGCACCCATACCTCTGCAGTTTGTGCGCCCATGCCTCTGAGGAAGGAACATGCGTTCACCCATTCCTCTGAGGAGCCTGTGTGCACCCGTGGCTGTGAATATATCGTGTGCACAGAACTATAGTGGGTGCACACAGTCCCCTCAGCCATGAGTGCACACAGACAGAGCAGCCCCACGTCTGAGCGGAAATTGTATTGACCGAAACCTGGGGACACGTCGTATGCGCCCATGGCTAAGGAGAAACTTTGCAGCCGTGCTTGCAGTCTTTTAAGAAGAAGCACCCAGGCCTGAGAGAAGGCTAATCGCCGAGTGCAGATATCTTTCGCATTTCTCGCACTTTGCCTTTCCATGGCTGTAGTTAAATTAGCGCAAGAACGCAAAGGAATTGTGGTTTCACTTTCATTAAGACGCGGCTCCCGCTCCAGCATTGACCCCCTCCTGATATAGGGTTGTGTGTGTGCATTGACTCTCACGTGATGGGTTGTGTGAGGGGGCACTGTGTGCAGAATCTGTCCGGCAATCAGAGCACGCTTTTATGTCGACTGATTAAGGCCGCGAGAAAACACCACATTCACTGAGTAAAGTTGCACATTTAGCAGCCGCTATGTAGGATTCTGAGGTCACATTGTTCATGTATTGATATAGGGTCTGATAAGGGCATACTGTGCAAAGGGATTCCTGGGTTTTTATGGTAGCTTTGTTTGCATCTACTTATTGTAGAATGCAAGAACTGAGGATGACAAGAGGGTGACGCATGTATTACAATATCTATAATGTGTGGAGAAATTAAGTTAGTGGTGTGATGTGACATGGCACGGGCCGATGCACTCGGGTTGGAGGGAACGGTGCGAATAGCTTTGCAAGTGCATTTATGCCGAACCCCACTCTTCACTGGTAAGACTTGGACACTGTATTTAGCAGTCGATGCCGTGGCCAATTTCCTCTGCGCTGACTGCATTTCTGGGAAAAGTCGTCATGTAGTGCGTGAGCACGTAAAGCATGTCCCGCCTACCAGCAAAGGTCATGCCTGGGGCATGCCCAGTCTTCGTAAAGTTCGTGCACCCTACTTGTTCAATGCTGCGAAGCCGAAATCTGCTTGGGCTGCACAAGAGTATTGCCGTTCTGTTTTATAATCAATTTTCGAACCATCATTGGAGAGATGTTTAGCCTCGGAATCAACATTGGTTATTATAATTATTTGTTTTAACATCTTCTGCCTATATTGAGAATCTTCTGCCTATATTGAGAATATTTATCTCCAGTAACTGAAAAGCAACATTTAGCTGTGACCTCGCGCTGGTGGCAAGATTTAATCTCGGCATACACAACGGGGCGTTAATGTCTCGCTTGTTAACAAATGGTTAGACTTTAGCAGAATGAAGGGTAAAGCCCTTTGATGTGCTGTGAGCGGCCGGTAAACTGAAAGTAAGGCCGGCCTGCGGCCGGCCATGAATAATTAGGGGAGGAGAAGTAGGCCGTGAATGCGCTTGCTTGTTTGGTCACGTGATTCACGTGAACTCAATGAAAACCGCAGCGCAAGAAGCCCTTGGTTTCACGAGGATTTTCGAGACATGAATTCTCGCTCCGCTCAATGCGCTTGCGCGCATCGATAGGTCGCGAGACCTAAAAACGGCTCCCGCTCTGCCTCTACCCCTGCCCAATGACTCCCCTCCCCTTCCCCAGCCCCATTCCACTCCTGTCGGGGAAAGACTACAACAATACTTACCAGCCTGGTAAAACATCACATCAGACAGGTGGGTGCTTCAAATAATTCAATCCGGTTACTGTGTAGAACTAATATCCCCCGCAACATACCACACAGGCAGCGTCCAATGTCCCAGGAACATTTGTCACTGCTCAGGCAGGAAGTCATATCCCTCTTGCACAAAAATGCAATAGAAATAGTCCCAATGCATCAACAAAGCGAAGGATATACTCCCTATATTTCTTAATCCCAAAGGACGGATAAGACCTATCCTAGACCTCAGACCTCTAAACATTTACATAGTCTAATCATTTTATATGGTCACACTCCAACAAGTCCTTCGGCTCCTGTTACAAAACGACTTCCTTTTCACTCTAGATCTCAAGGTCGCCTACTTTGACCTTCCTATCCGCACAGAAAATAGATTTGTTGTGGACGGGCAGCACTACCAGTTCAAAGTGCTCCCATGTGGAGTCACAAGATCACCAAGGGGGTTTACCAAATGCCTAGCAGTGGTAGCAGCACACTTAAGACAGCATATTCACGTCTTCCCATACCTAGACGACTGGCTCATCAAAGCCAGCTCATACAGCTAGTGTGTACAACACACTCATGCTACAATTCAACTGCTCCACGACTTGGGATTCACAGTAAATCACACCAAGTCACATCTGCAACCGTCACACATACAACAATATCTCGGCGCTACAATAAACACCCAACTAACACTAGCCTAGCCCTCTCCAGCCAGGGTAACAAGTGTACAAACTCTCCTAACCAGATTCAAACTACAACACTCGCTTCCAGCTAGAGTGTTCATGCAGCTCATAGGAAGTATGGCTTCTGATGGATACATCTGCCAGTGGATTCCTCACCTTGTGAATATCCTCCTGCGTCGGCAACGTTCGGAAAATACTTTTGTAGCTCGCCGGTGTGGACGACGTCACAGGAGCACGACATCGCACGCAGCTCCGCTGACGTCACCGATTCCATAATAGGCCTACGCCTGCGTGATGACATCGGTTCCCTTTTTTCCGCCTCGTTGACACCAACGGTTTCGAGGGATCTTCTGTTGCTTTGATAGTAACTTTGTAAGGCAGGTGGACACCGCAACAAAAGTTACTCCACATCAACCACTTGGAGTTACTAGCTGTTTTCTAGCCCTAAAAGCATTTAAAAAACCAGTATCAGGCAAAGCTGTCTTAGTCCGCACAGACAATATGACAGCCATGTACTACACACACAAACAAGGGGCAACACTCTCTGCAGCTCTCTGGCTATACCACTAAAGATCTTCCTCTTAGCCCAACACGTTCCAGGAGTTCAAAACACCATGGCAGATCTGCTAAGTCGACAAACCCAGCAGATTCATGAGTGAGAACTTCATCTGCAAGTTCTTCAACCGTTCTTTCAATTGTGGGGACAACCTCTGATAGACCTCTTCGCCACCCACGAAAATGCTAAATGCCCAAACGTTGCCGTTGGATATCCACACCTGCTGTCCAAAGGCAATGCGATATGTATGAACTGGTCAGGACAATTTGCGTATGCTTTTCCTCCTCTCCCACTACTTCCATTAGTGGTACGCAAACTGCAGCAACATTCCCTAACACTCATTTTAGTTGCTCCAACTTGGGCCAGACAAACGTGGTACACCACGCTGCTGCAACTACACCAGAAACTAAGCCGATCTCCACGCCTATTAACACAGAACCATGAAGAGATCAGACACCCGGACCCAGCTCGGCTCAACCTAGCGATCTGGCTCCTGAAGACATAGTTTGGTTACCTCAACCTTCCTCCAGAATGTATGAAAGTTATCAAAGAAGCTAGACATCCCACTACTAGCGCATGTTATGCTGCTAAGTGGAAATAGTTTGTGATGTACTGTCAAAACAACCACATAAATCCTTTAGATTTGTCTATTCAACACATCATAGGACACCTACTACACCCTCAAAAGTGTAATTTAGCTGACACGTCCATCAGACTACACCTTGCTGCCATTGCAGCATACTTGCAGAATAGACAACATCTATCTCTTTTTAGAGTACCAGTTATAAAGGCTTTCATGGAAGGACTCTAAAGAATAATCCCTCCCAGAATGCCGCCTGCACCAGTGTGGAACTTAAACGTTGTTCTGTAGTAGGGGATCTCCGTGTATAGTCATAATCTAGTGAATAGTCCCGCCCATGTGCGTGGACCCCGGAGCAATCAAAAATAATCTCTCAAGTTGTCAAAACATCCAGAACTGCAAAGACACTTAAGAGAGAATTTAAAGACAGATAATGCAGCCTATATCCACAGGCTACACTGTCCAGTACTTCAACTAGAAATTCCACCAAAATAACAACACAAACAGCACAGCTTGCCCAGTTTCCTCACAGAGAAAACTTGCCTCTACCAGCAAAAGCCTCTGGAATGATAGAGAGGCAGGTATGGACAGACAAGCCCCATAGGCTGCCATTATGTGGCTCAAATAGGATACTGTGCCTTTAAGAAAACTTTCCAGAACTCTCTCAGTAGACCAGAATGCACAGCACGTCCCTTTTACTTTCAGTTCTTTTTCCCGGCTCCTGCTAGCAGGACCCTGAAGCATTGAGCTCTCCCTTTCAAGGGTTTAATTAGAGATTTTTTTCACTTTTTCTTGTGTGTAGTGCTTGTTGTTAAGTACTAAGCCCTTTTTCTTCACTATATTGTCAAAATGCCTGGCTTATTTGACAATTGCCCAGAGTGTGATAGAAAAAAGGCCAAATCCGACCCACATGGAGTGTGCATCGTCTGCCTCTCCTTCTGACCTCCCAGAGGAGTGTGAAATCTGCAAGACCCTCTCTGCCAGGACCCTGAGAGAGGATGAAGATCAGGCTCCAAGGCCTCGAGGAGAGACGTCAGAAGGCACAAGGTGGGTCAGAGCATGCTTCATCTGCCCATGCTGAGGCCTCTGGGGGGCTCCCCAGGGGCCGAAAGTCCAGCAAGCGTCTCCATTGTCCGCCAGCGTCGACTGCGGCGTCGAGGGGATGACAACGGTCTGTTCCCCATCTCTGGGGAGAAGCGGCGTCGACGTTCAGCGTTGAAGGAGCTGAAAAGACCACCGTCGACAGCATCTTCGTCGACGTCATCGTCGAGTCATCGACGTCATGGAAAGGCCCGGCATCTGCGCTCGCCGGATGCGAAGAGAAGATCGGCGTTGAGGGGATCCTATTGGTCGGCGTCGAAGACGTTCCTCGACGTCGAGAAGGCGTTCTTTGACGCCAAGGAAGCGCAGGAGGAGTCCTGGCGCTAGGAGGTCGCCGATTGGTTCGCCATCGTCGCCAAGGAAGAAGACAGTCACCGGGCACGGTGTACTCAGTGGTGTATACGCCTACTAAACTTTGGACACCTACTCCTCCTTTGCCGAAGAGTCCGCTTCCGCGGAACCCCACCCCCTCCACCACGGTCGCCTCGTGGGCTGGCTCCTCGTCAGTCACCGCAGCCTCAGAAACCACCGCCTCTTCCCTCCGTTTCTCCACCTGTGCCTCCACCCAGGACGGCCTCGTTGCTACGGTATCCAACTCCTCCTAAGGGGAAGCCTCGACTGAGGGCCCCGGCCAGGCCGACATCGCCTGCTACTGCGAAGCCTGCGGATCGGCCGAGAAGATTGCGCTCCCGCTCCAGCCGGAGAGGAAATCGCGTAGCCGTGGCCGGTCGTCATCTCGATCTAGACGCCACAGGAGGCGCAGATCCAGATCCCGCACAGGCTCTTCCACCAGGGAATATTCACTGACGCTGTCTGAGTCTCCAGGGACGAGGGTGTCGCCCGTGGATGATATTGTCTCCTTCCAGGAAGTACTGTTGAGGGGTGCGACTAAGCTAGGGATCACGGTGACGGTGCCAACACCTATGACGTCTGTGATCTTCGAGTCACTTCACAAAAAACATTTCTCGACCGCTGCTGCCGTTGGTACCCGGATTGGAGGAGCCTCCAAGGAGTTGTTCCTCACTCCGGCGGTGACGAAGGCAGCCCCCTCCAGGCTCCTCAAGAAAAACCGGGCTCCGGAATCTGACCCGGCTTTCCTTCGAATGGACCCAACACCAGACTCTGTGATTGTGACAGCAGCTAAGAAGCAGCATGCCACCACTCCTTCTTCGACAGTGCCGCATGGTGGCTGGATTCGGCGGGCAGAAAGGTCTGTGTGACGGCATCTACCACCATGAAGGCTGCAAGTGCCGGGGTTCTGCTGGGGCGATATGATCGTGCCCTGTGGGAGTCCTCCAGCAGTATGCTGAGCTCCTCCCGCGTGACAAGAAAGAAGACTTTCTGGAGATATTAAACGAGGGGTTGATGGTGTCTAACCAGATCATCAGCGCGGCTGCTGATGTATATCTTCTGGCAGCGCACGGATACTGCCATGGCATCGATCAACGGCGCCACGCTTGGCTTCGCCTCACCTCACTCAAACCGGAGGCGCAACAGCAGTTGGTCAACCTGCCTTTCTCGGGGGAATCCCTATTCGGCAAACATGCGGATGATGAGATGGCCCGTATGAAGGCGGAAGCCGAAACCCTGACGGCGGTCGGGTTAGAGAAGCCTGAGGAAAAAATCACCGCCCGTTCCAGAGACGGTTTGGAAATTCAGGCAGAGGGCGGGGGCAGACTTCCGGACAGCAGCAACAACAGCAGCAATTCCGGAAGCCCTTCCAGAAGCGCCAGAGGGGCAGAGGAAACAAACCGTCCGCAGCAGCGACCAAAGACCCGGCCGGGTCTAAGCCCTGAGCGTCTACTTCCCCCACATCCGTTACCCACTCCGGTGGGGGGGGGGGGGGGGGGGTTCAATTTTTTCTGGCAGAGTGGAGAAAAATTACTCGGGACAAGTGGTTGCTGAATATTGTTTGCAAGGATACAGTCTTCGATTCACCAGCCCGCCTCAAGCAATTCCGCCGGTGAGCTCGCAGTTTCAGCTGCGAGAGCTCCAGGCAGAGGCCGACATCCTATTAAGGAAAAGGGCGATAGAAGACGTACCTCGGCCTCAAAGGGGAAGAGGTCTGTACTCAAGGTTCTTACTTGTCCGCAAGAAGGACAAGAACGAGTTCAGGCCCATTCTGGACTTGCGGCAAGCAAACAAGTGGATTCGCAGAGAGATTTCGCATGCTGTAGTTGCAGCAGATTTACCCTCCGCTGCAGCAGGGAGACTGGCTTTGTGCTATAGACCTACAGGATTCGTACTTCCATGTGCCCATTGCACAGAAACACAGGAAGTTCCTGCGATTTCAAGTCGGCACGAATCATTATCAATACACAGTACTGCCATTCGGGCTGAAGTCTGCGCCCAGGACGTTCTCGAAGTGCATGGCAGTGGTAGCGGCACACCTCCGGAAGAACAAGGTGTTTGTCTACATGTACCTGGACGACTGGTTGATCAAGGCCTCCTCCTTCTCGGAAGCCCAAGCACACTTCCAGAAGACGTGCCTTCTATTGAACAAGCTAGGGTTGCACATCAACATGTCCAAGTCTGTCCCGACTCCGGTCCAATGCATACAGTACTTGGGAGCCTCCGTCAATATGCTGTCAGCAAGCGTGTCTCCTTCGGAGGAGCGACGGTATTCACTCCTTCGGAAGGCGAAGGCTCTTATGACCGCTCCATCTACAACAGTGAGGACGGTGTCTTCTCTACTGGGGTCGATGGCCTCTTGTATCTTCCTCACGCCCGGCTGCACATGAGACCTCTGCAGGAGTGCTTGGAGATCAGTGGGATCAGAGGACTGGTACTTGGGATGACACGATACAACTGTCTCTGCATGCTCTTCAGTGTCTGAAGTGGTGGTGTTCAGCGGAGAATCTCCTCAGAGGGGTTCCCTTCCACAAGGACATTCCCGCACAGACGATCGTGACCGACGCGTCTCTCCATGACTGGGGAGCACACTCCGGAGACTTACAGATTCAAGGGACGTGGTCTCCGTCGGTGTCCACATACCACATCATTTTCCTGGAACTCAGAGCTTTTCACTTGGCACTGAAGGCCTTTCATCCTTCCTTTCAGACCAACTCTCTGCTTGTACAGACACACAATACTACCACGATGTATTGCCTCAATAAGCAGGGAGGCTCGAGATCACGCACTCTTGTCGCAGGAGGCGCAGGCGATCTGGCTTCTGGCCAGAGGACTGACGATAACGGCTACCCATCTGCCAGGTGTGCAGGATGTTCAGGCGGACGCACTGAGCAGACTGATTCAGGAAAACCACGAATGGGTCATAAACGACGAAGTGCTAGGAGAAGTCTTCGCAAGGTGGGGGACTCCAGACGTAGATCTGTTCGCCACCACCGAAAACAGCAAATGCCGAGACTTCGCCTCCAGGTACTACCAACAGGGGACGTTGGGGGATGCCCTATGGATCGACTGGTCGAACAGCTTTCTGTACGCTTTTCCACCCATACCCCTGATTCCGGCTGTGCTCATCAAGCTGTCCCGGTCCAGGGTGCGGATGATATTGATCGCCCCGGATTGGCCCAGACAGTGGTGGTTCACGGACCTACTTCACCGGTCTCTCGTTCCTCACATACGGTTGCCGTGCAGGCCGGACCTTCTCACGAAGTTCGGGGGCAGATGGTGCACCCGAACCTCTCGTCTTGAGTTTGGCGGCATGGCTCCTGAGATGGTGCAATATGGCCATTTGAATCTACCCGAAGATTGTATGGACATACTGAAGGAGTCTAAGCGACCTTCCACTAGGACTTCTTATGCTTACAAGTGAAAGAGATTCTGCATCTGGTGCAAGTCCAAGAACTATGACCCTACAACGTGTAAGGAGGATTTCATCCTTACTTATCTTATACATTTGGCGCAGTCTGGCCTTAATTTTCATTCCATTAGGGTTCATCTCGCTGCATTGACTGCCTACAGGAAATGCCCTTCACAGGCTTCCTTCTTCCAGATCCCTGTGATCAAATATTTTTTGGAAGACTTGAGCCTTTTGAACCTATTCATAAGGCTTCGTTGCAGCACCTGTCCTGAAAGGCGGCGTTCCTCGTGGCCATTACATCCGCCCGCAGGGTGAGTGAAATTCAGGCATTGTGTTGCCAAGAACCTTATACTGTATTTCATGCTGCTAAGGTTGTTATGCATAGTCACCCTAAATTTCTTCCCAAGGTTATTTCTGATTTTCATGTCAACCAGACTAGAACTTTGCCTACGTTTTTTCAGAATCCTTCATCTCCAGCAGAAAGGTCTTTACATTCCCTGAATGTTAGGAGGGTGTTAATTTTATCTGGATAAAACCAAAGCTATTCGTAGGTCAGACCAATTGTTGATCAATTATGGATCAGTCAGGACCGGTCTTGCTAACTTCAAGCAGTCCATCTCTAGGTGGATTGTGTCCTGTATACAATTGTGTTATCAAAAGGCTAATAAGACCTTAGGGCGTAAACCTAAGGCTCATTCCACCAGGGGCAAAGCTGCCACGACTGCTTTGCTACGTAATGTTCCAATTGCAGAAATCTGCAAGGCGGCCACTTGGAAGTCGGTCCATACCTTTGCTAAGCATTACTGTCTGGACACTGATGCCAGCACAGACACTCAGGTTGGGCAGGCTTCGCTGCGAAATCTGTTTGCACAGTAGTGGTGTTGTCTTTTTCTCCACCGCCGCTTTGGTGTGGGGATGGGCTTGCCATTCTATTCACTAGATTAGGACTATACACAGAGATCCCCTACTACAGAAGAAGTAGTTTCTGTCCTGTAACTCCAGTTCTGTAGTAGGGGTATCTCTGTTTTAGTCATAAGCGCCCGCCCTCCTCCCCGGTGGAGTAAGATATTTATGTAAGGAATGCTACAGGTCTGGCGTGTTACGCCTTCAAAAAGAACTGCAAGTAAAAGGGACCTGCTGTGCATTCTGGGATACTGAGAGAGTTCTGGAAAGTTTTCTTAAAAGCACAGTGTCCTATTTGAGCCACATAATGGCAGCCTATGGGGCTTGTTTGTCCATACCTTCCTCTCTATCATTCCAGAGGCTTTTGCTGGTAGAGGCAAGTTTTCTCTGTGAGGAAACTGGGCAAGCTGTGCTGTTTGTGTGGTTATTTTGGTGGAATTTCTAGTTGGAGTACTGGACAGTATAGTATGTGGATATAGGCTGCATTATCTGTCTTTAAATTCTCTCTTAAGTGTCTTTGCAGTTCTGCATGTTTTGACAACTTGAGAGATTATTTTTGATTGCTCCGGGGTCCACGCACATGGGCGGGACTTTTCACTAGATTATGACTAATCGAGATACCCCTACTACAGAACTGGAGTTACAGGACAAACTACTCCTTCTCACACGGTTAATGGGACCTCCCTTTGAACCATTACATAAATGTGAATTGCAATTCCTAACTTGGAAAGTAGCTTTCCTAGTGGCTATTACTTCTCTCAGAAGAGTTAGTGAACTACAAGCATTTACCATTCAAGAACCCTTTCTGCAAATGCATCATAACAAAGTGGTTCTATGTACTAATCCTAAATTCCTTCCAAAAGTAATTTCACCATTCCATCTAAATCAATCTGTTTTTGAGCTGCCCGTATTTTTTTCGCAGTCGCAGAAAGAGCTCTACACACCTTAGATGTCAAAAGAGCATTACTGTACTACATCGAAAGAACACAAACTTTTCGTAAAACTAAACATCCTTTTGTGTCTTTTTCGCCACCACATAAAGGCAATCCCATATCAAAATCTGGGATAGCTAGGTGGATTGTCAAATGCATACAAATATGTTACCAGAAAGCCAAACGTACGTTAACAATTCCTCCAAAAGCCCATTCTACAAGGAAAATAGGGGCTTCAATGGTATTTTTAGGGAACATTCCCCTAGATGATATATGCAAAGCAGCTACATGGTTTACACCGCACACATTCACAAAACACTATTGTGTAGATGTACAAACTAAACAAGCCACCGTGGGCCAGGCTGTACTAAAAACCCTGTTTCAAACAACTGCAACAGATTCAGGTAGTCTCCGCTAAAGGTGGGTACTGCTATACAATCTATGCACAGTGTGTAATCTGCAGCTCATATGCCTCGAACGGAAAATGCTACTTACCAGTATGCATCTGTTCTTGGCATGTAGAGCTGCAGAGTTACACACGCCCACCCGCCTCCCCGGCTGCCTTTATCTGTTCCAGTATTATCTTAATCAGATACAAATCACATGGACATCAACAATCTGGGGATGGAGCCGATGCGCAGTATGATCCAAAGGAGGAGTCACGTGTCCCTTGACTTCCAAAGACTTTTCTACAACAAAAACAAACTGCAAACATCCGGTCCCAGCACTAGGTGGCCATCTATGCACAGTGTGTAACTCAGCAGCTCTACATGCCAAGAACAAATGCATACTGGTAAGTAGCATTTTCCTTCCCTCTTCTATCCCTCCGCTAGCCTTCTCAATCCAAATGACAGACTAACATTTCCACCACTCAAATTACTTTCATATTTCATTATACTAATTCATCACTAATCATTTGTGTTCCAGAGCAGCGTGCGACTCCGAAAAATCGCTTCAGCGCCTCGTATGGGGTAGTAAGCGCTAAATAAATGGAATCACAATACAATATTTCTGAAATAATTGGTTTGTTACACAGCTGTAATTCAATCAAATTGGTTTTCCTAACTTGTCAAGACAAATATTACCAGATTCTATGTGTAGTAAGGTAAAAAAAAAAAAGTAATAAGGTAGTGGAAGGAATAATTAAGTTGATAATGGATGTGTGGTGTAAAATCAGAGTACTGAATAGGAGAACACAAAAAACAATTCCCTTGAATAAACACCAGAAGCTATACCCTCCTAATTTTTAAGGCAGTTGAAGGCGATTTCGGTGGATCGATTGTAATGAGATGTGCTGAATGAGTATTCCTGCAATTGGTATTTGCTGTAGTCCTCTTTTAGATCAGTGTTTTCAGGTTTATCATTCTGACCACTGAACCTTATCTCTTAGGAGGAGGGAGGACAGTATCCAGGAAGATCGAGGCAGCTTTGTAACCACACCAACAGCCGAGCTATCCAATCAGGAAGAAACTCTGCTTGGAGACTTTCTTGACTGGAGCCTGGATTCCTCTTGCACAGGATATGAAGGTGACCGAGAAAGCGAGGGCGAAAAGGAAGGAGATGGTAAGTCTGATCCACTCCAAAATGGAATTCTTATTCCACTGCAAGAAAGAGTATGCTTGGTCGTGCAAAGAAAATTATGAAGTTCTTACATACTTACACTCCAGCTCTGAAGCTGTTATGCAACCTACGGACATGGTGATGGCAATTGATATAGAAGAGACTTAGCTGTCCTTTCTAATTTCTCCAAGGGTTTCTGCACAGTTTCATAAATTCAGACAATTGCTAGTCCTTATGGCACAAGCTATAAATACAGGAAGTGTTTGTATTTGGTCTGCTGGGTTTTGTGCCCAAAAAATTGTCTTTGGGAATATTATTAGTAGGTTTTACCTTGCATACTTAAAACCGAAAAGGATCAAGTCTCTTCCACCCTTGGTCTCTAACCGAACGCCTCTAAACTCACTGGCGGTGAAAAATGAATATAAAATTAAAGTAATTTATTGGGGCACTGTGGGCTTACAGTCCACCAGACTTTGCCATGGTCAACACCCAGGAGGGTTGGGGTCTATTTAAATGAACTTCCAGGCTTAATATTTCAACTGCAAAACCATTGTTTTATGTAAGTAACTGGTTTCCCTTATCAACGATGATTGCCTTGTTTAAAAAAACTGACTGCTGATCAAAGATAGTGGAGCCCCCAATATATTTAGTTATCTCAGCCAAGCTCCTGGAGAATGATGTGAAGCCTCTGCTTTCTACTCCTCTTTATATTATGTCTGCATTTGTTCCTGCTCAGTCTGATTTTAATCTGGCTGGTGGTAATATCTTTATTTCTGTTGTAGCACTAATTCCTTTTATGAGCCTTCGATCATCTTGTGCCTCACTAGGCTCCAGGGGATAAGTCCGGTCTTATCGTAACTCAGGCTATCGTCCTTTTTCCCTATTTCTCCTCGTACTGCAACCTTGGTTTCTCATGGGTATATTTTATGCCTGCTCTTTTTAAGGCTTGTTTTGAGGCTTCTGATAACTTATCTGTTTCTGTGGATTCGCCTATTCCATTCAGTGATTTGGAAATAACACAGGGGGAGAATCATTTTCAAGACTGAATAATTGTAGTAGCCTACTGCATGCCCTTCATACTATTAAAGTACCGAAAGATTTTAGTTCTAGGAGGTTGCCCCAATGCATTATGTGACGTATGGTTCCCTTCCAACCTAGCGCTTGCCAACTCTCCCATTCTAACAGTTCATATTATAAATTTGATATCCTTTTTGATGATTCCTTATATTGAACTCCCTATTCCACCAAGTAAATAAGACTGCACTACTTTCTTCTCAAAATGTTGAACAAGATTCTCCCCTATACGCGCTTTGAAGTCAAACTGGTGATGCACGGGTTCGTTGTCCCCAGAGTTGACAGTGGTAATGCCCTCACCACCTCCAAAGCATTTAGAATAGCATAGTTTTTAGGGCTCGGCCTACGTCCCACGAAGTGGGCGAGGCTTAAGAGTCCTTTTATGAGGGCTTCGAAAATTGTACCTACCGAATTCCTGAAAGCTCGTGATTTTTGCTGTTTTTTGTTGCGAGCTGCATGGCAATTGGCCCTCGCATGCGTGTGTTTCTACAAGAGAGCACACAATAGGCGTTAGTTGCTCCGCCTAGTGCACATTCCGCGCGGACACGCGCAGCAGAAGGGCATATTTCTTCAATTACCAGCTGTCAGGGGCCGCGGTAATTGAAGACCGATGCAGGGCGCACGTGCACCACTCTCCAGTTTATTTTTCAGCTGTGTGTGCGTGCATGCTGGTTTGTGTAGTGGAAAGCTGAGCACGATGACTGCGTGGCCACCCCTGTTGCACTCGCCCCAGGCCCCTCTTGGGCGCGCGTGCACCACTCTCCAGTTTGATGCTGGGCGCAAGTTTGAAGCTGCACTTTCTGCCTGTGGAAGCGGCGGAAAGTGAAAGTTCGTAGCTTCCTACAAAATAGTTAAAGGGACTCAGACGCTGGAAACCACAATGTTTTTTTGTTGTTGTTTTTTTTCCACCCATTTTGGAACTGACAGTTTATTTTGCATGATGACAAATCCAGTTTTCTGCAAGATGAAACTTCCCCCAACTGTTGAATGCTTGATGCTAAGAATTCTTAGGGTCATTCTCACAGTCTTTCACAATATGTCCAAATTTGAGATAATAAATATAAAACATTTGCACGTCTTATTTCCTTTTCCTCATTTGACAAAGGGCCCTTCAGCATACCCAGGTGCATAGGTTAAGAACCATCGAAGCGTTTGTTCTTCTATGGTCAGTCTATCTATGGCAACCTTAGTCATGATCATATTGTTTTCTGAGCATCCGTCAGCTAAAGGATGACCTAAATGTACCACTGAAACTAAAATCTTGGCCCATTTTGAATGGGGATTCAAGTTTGTGCTAATACATATTTTATATTATGTTATGCAGCAGTGGTTCATTGAGCTCAACTAATGAAATACTACAGTTGTAAGCATTCCCACTGAAAGGCTACTTAAATTTGATAGTCAAGAAATGTCATGGATTTACATAGGATATGCAAGCGACACTGAAATAACAAATAATGCAAACTTTTTGGATCAGCAGAAACCCTCTAAGAGAGTGCTAGCGGTATTTTAGTTTTGTTAGGCATGAATGTGTATAAGACTTCCTGTAGTAATATCCAAGAAGTAGAGACTTTAATTTCTCCAGTATTAGGGGTGTCTTTCATAGATTCACATGCCTGAATCATTCCCAGTCGTCGGAGTGGGAGCCCACGGTACATAAAAAAAGTAGTAAAATATACCCTTAGTACATAAGAAATAACAATATACCCAACCAGGAAGTAAAGTAGCCCCAGCTACAGTAAATAAAACTTCCACATTAGAACCTGTCCAGGTCATTATGTATGGACCAAACTGCAGCCAATCAGGCCACAGCTCCCACCAGAATGCTCTCCCCAGAGACCCAGGCTCTCAGATTTTTTACCGCACGTCGTGTGATAGGGAGTCCTTCTGAGCTCTGCTCAATTCTTCTCTTGGATCGAGTTTATTTCTCCTAAAATGTCTACTTCTAAGTCCCTTTTCAGGGCCTGTGACTCGTGTGGAAAGGCGAGACTGTTTAAGGAAGATCCACACACTCGCTGCATCTACTGTTTGTACCCTGACCATCAGGTTAAGGAGTGTAGCATCTGTCAAATTCTCTCCTAAAACACTCAGGGACAGAGAGGGTCGCCTGCTGCTGTGGCTGCAGAGAATGAAGAACAAGGATGAGCCACTTTCTGAGGTAGGAAGTTTTGCCTCAGAGTCTACTAAGGGGTCTAAGAAAAGGAGAGCTGAGAGTGCTGTGCCTACTCCGAAAGCTAAGGTGGCTAAACACCAGATCGCCTCACAGACTGGGGAGCCTTCTACTTCAAAAGCTCAGAAATCCTCTGAGAAGTCTGTTAAGCTTCCAAGCTCAAAAAGAACGGAGTCTTTGGTGTCTCCTGTGAGACCTGTGACTAAGGCACCAACAACGTTGCCGATTTCCAGTCAGGCTGCCTCTGCCATGACTTCTACATTGACTTTCTCCTCACCAAAATCGACCATGGTGATGTCCTCAGCCTCCTCTCCAACTTTTGTTCATGTTCAGATTCGTCCCATCTCGTCGACGAAGGTTATCACACCTCTCGTCGACGATCAGACATCGACGACACTGAAACAGTCGACGAAGAAATCTTCGTCGTCGTCGACGGCTGCTCCGTCGACTAAGAAGACCTTGCTGTCGTCGACACCATCGTCGACGAAGATATCGTCGACGGACCCATCGGCGACGAAAAAGACCCCGTCGACGGACGCGTCGACGAGAGCGTCGTCGACGAAGGTGAAGATTGTCTCGTCGACGGCCCCGTCGACGATGAAAACTGCTCCGTCGACGGTTCCCTCGTCGGCGGCGAGATCCAACACGTCGACGAAGGTAACACCACCTCTGAAATCGAGAGAACCATCGTCTTCAACATCCAAGGCGACGACACAGAGCTCGGATTTGCCAGACAATCCACCTACACCAAAATTGTCGTCTTGTACAGACCTGCAAGTATGGTCAGCAAAGACCACTACCATACCTCTTCCATCTCCAGCCACAACTGCGGCTTTATTGCAAAAGAGGTCTTCTCAAACCACGCCATTGTCGCCACTCCAAATGCCAGACAGGCTATTGGATTCTGAAGCAGAATCTGGGGATGACATGTTTCAAGCGGCTGAAAGTCCTTCTGACTTATTGATACAGGTTAAGGATCAAGAGGAAGAGGAACAGCAAATTCAGGCACCTACATCGGTGAACACTTCTACGCCAGGAATGCAGATGCCAATGGAACTTTACGAGAATCTGCAATATATGCTGAGCGATTATTATCGCCGATTCCCGCCTTCGGAGTCGGGCGATTCACATATTACCTCCCCACAACCTCAAGTGAGTAGAGGTCCAAGATCTAGTAGGTCGGAAGAGGCACAGACTACCCGACCTGCCACGCCATTATCTCCCCACCAACAGGATGTTGACGATTCTGATGAGGACACCCATGAAGAAGGGGAATTGATTAGGTCGGACTCGTCGGAGTATGAAGACTACCAGGCTGAGACGCCATCCCCAGAGGAACAACCAAAGGCTGAGTCACCGCCGGTGGATATAGCGAACTTCCATAGAATTATGGACAAAGCCACTAAGAGATTTCTAGTTTCAATGGAAGCAAAGCAAGATGAGTGCTTTCTTTATGATTTTAAGACTTTATCTCAAAAGCAAAGTTGGTCTATTCCCATTATAGACTTTATCTGGAAGGAGGGGCTTAAGATAATGGCCACGCCAAATTCTTCTCCCGCGGTATTGCCGAGAGTCAACAAGAAATATAGGGCGCCAGCCTCTTCACCTGCTTGTCTCATCGGCCAAGCAAAGACGGACTCAGTCATTGCGCAAGCAGCACAAAAGAGGGCTAGGAACCCCTCAACTCAGATCTCCATTCCAACGGACAGAGACGGCAGACGCCTCGATACCATTGGTAAAAAGGTATCTACTATCGCGGCCACCACTGTAAGAGCTGCTAATTCGTTAGCAATTCTCGGTAGATATGACAGACAAATGTGGTCTGACATATCCCCATACATCCAGAAATTGCCTGAGCCAGACCGCTCTGAGGCCACCAAGATCCTACAAGAAGGCGAATGTGCGTCGTCTGAAATTATCGACGCAGCAGTGGACGTAGCGGCCACAGGTTTTAGACAATTGGCAGGAGCTGCAGTGCTCAGAAGAGAGGGATGGTTAAAATCTACGTCCTTTCGACAAGTACAGGCCAAAGTTTTAAATATGGCTTATGACGGCGAATTCCTTTTTGGCTCACATGTGGACGAAGCCTTACAGTCCATTAAGAAGGATACAGAAACGGCACGTTCATTAGGTACTCTGCAGTACCGTAAATCTTCCTTTCGTGGTGCAAGAGGAAGAGGTAACTTCTCCAGCAGAGGAGGTTATTACCAGCAACGCCCATATTCGAACAACCAAAACAACCAAAGGTACCAGCCTTACAAACAACAACCTTATGGCCAAAGACGGAGTAATTTTTACACAATCCCGAGGTAAAACTACCTATCGGGGTAGAGACAACGCCAACAAGAAGTGAAAAAAGCGTCCTGCCGCCACTTTGCCTACGCCAGCCACGAATTGGAGGAAGAATATCCCTGCATTACTCTCAATGGTCCAATATTACAACAGACAGATGGGTCTTGGATGTAATCTCAAAAGGTCACATATTGGAATTTGTAAAAAACCCCTCCAAATTCACCCCCAAAAGGACCACCCCCAGCACATCTCAAAGAGCTGTTCGTCCAAATCAATGCAATGATTCGGAAAGGGGCAATCGAGAAAGTACCTCAACATCAGAGAGGAAAAGGGTTTTACTCTCGTTTTTTCTTGATACGCAAAAAATCGGGGGAGTGGCGCCCCATCCTCGATTTGCGTGCCCTCAACAAATTTATCAAGCAGTTGACCTTCAGAATGTTGTCACTCCAAGAGATCCTCCAGTTTCTGACGGAAGGCGACCATATCGCAACCCTGGACCTTCAGGATGCTTACTTCCACGTACCCATCTTCCCCAGGCACAGGAAGTTCCTAAGATTCAGAGTGGCTGGCAGGGACTTTCAGTTCAAGGTCCTTCCCTTCGGGCTACGTTCAGCCCCGAGGGTATTCACCAAGATGTTGGCACCGGTGGCGGCCCACTTACGGTTGCAGGGTATCCAGATTTACCCTTATCTGGACGACTGCCTTATCAAGGCCAATTCCTATGCCACCGCAAGCAGTCATGTCCAAACATGCCTGTCCCTATTTCAAAAGTTGGGTTTTTCAATAAACTTCAAAAAATCGGACCTAACACCGTCTCAGAGGACTTCTTTCCTGGGAGCGACTCTGGATTCCAAAAAAGCTCAAGTCTTCATTTCAAACGAAAGGCAAGCAAAGATCCAGGAACTGGCGAGAGCACTCCTCAGAAAAAAGTGCGTTTCAGTTCGAAAATTCAAGTCTTTCCTAGGGATGTTGTCATCATGCATCCTCCTATCTCCGAACTGTCATCTGAGGATGAGACCACTACAAGAAGAACTCGGCCACCAATGGGTGCAAATATCCGGTTCCTTCGAAGATGTCATCGTCTTAACACCTCGAATGAAACACGCAATTCGGTGGTGGACTCAAGCACGCAACCTGCAAGTAGGCTGCGCCTTTCTAGCAGAAGTCCCCAGTTTCATCGTAACCACGGATGCCTCGCTGGAAGGTTGGGGCGCTCACCTTCAAGGGATGACAATCAGTGGCAAATGGAACACACAGCAAAAGACATGGCACATCAATTTATTGGAGTTGAGGGCCATTTTCCTCGCCCTCAAATCATTTCAAGCGACTCTGTCAAACTCGTCCGTGTTGATCCGAACAGACAACACGACGAGCATGCATTACCTGAACAAACAGGGGGGCACAAGATCAGCCCGTTTATCTCAGCAAGCTCAAGAAATCTGGAATTGGGCCCTGGCACACAACATCAACCTGACAGCAGTTCATGTCCTGGGAGTAGCCAATGTACTAGCAGATTCCCTAAGCAGATCCAAATGCAGCACTCACGAGTGGGAACTGCATCAGCCAGCACTGGATCACATTTTTCAGAGATGGGGTCGCCCCGAGCTAGATCTATTCGCGACCTACCACAACAAGAAATGCATCCATTTCGCGAGCTGGACTCCTCACAAGGAGTCTTGTGGGGACGCTCTCTCTATGAACTGGGAACAAATCTTTGCCTACGCCTTCCCTCCGATTCCTCTAATTCCCAAAGTCATCAAGAAAATGAGGAGACAACCGTGTCGTCTGATTCTAATTGCTCCACTGTGGCCCAGACAATACTGGTTCACACAGCTTCTTCTCCTCTCAGAGTGCGAACCAGTTCAGCTGCCTCAAATTCCGGATCTTCGGACTATTCAGGACGGCAAAATATATCATCAAGACCCTCATTCTCTAAAATTGTCAGCTTGGCTCCTCAACACCATGAGTTCGCACATTTGAACATTCCTCAGGACTGTCAGGAAGTCCTGAACAATGCTAGAGCACCTTCTACGAATAGAACTTAAAAGCTTAAATGGAAGCGTTTTTGTGCTTGGTGCAAGACTATGGATTTACATCCTATCCATGCTGAACCAGACAAGATTTTGCCCTTCTTTTTACATCTTGCTAAATCGGGCTTGGCGCACTCTACACTCAAAGTGTTTTTAGCCGCAATATCCAGATACCGACAGGACGGTAAAACTTCTCTGTATTCCGCAAGACTTATCCAGCAATTCTTTAAAGGTTTATTCCGCATGTTTCCACCAGTCCGTAGGCCACCTCCATCCTGGCACTTGAATATTGTATTAGCTCAACTCATGCGCCATCCTTTTGAGCCAATTCATAAAGCTGATCTAAAATTCATCACCTGGAAAGTTGCTTTACTACTGGCTTTGACATCTGCCAGAAGGGTCAGTGACATACAGGCGTTTACATCTAAACCACCTTTCTTGCAATTCACAAATGATTCGGTGATACTGCGCACCAACCCGAAGTACATACCCAAGGTACCATCGGATTTCCACCTGAATGAGCCAGTCATCCTTAAAACGTTTTTTCCAAATCCGCAGTCACCAGCGGAACGAACTCTACACTCGCTGGATATTAAGCGGTGTCTCAAATTCTATCTCTCCAGGACAGCTGCCATCAGGAAGACTGATCAATTATTTGTTGCGCATGGCAAACCACGTCAGGGCAGTGCAGTGACAAAACAAACTATCGCTAGATGGGTCTCTTCAGCGATAGGGCTCTGCCATCAACAGGCAGGTAAACCCTTACAGGCCTTGCCCAGAGCACATTCTATGAGAGCAGTTGCTTCCTCGACTGCTTTGTTTGCTGGTGTGCCTCTCCTGCATATCTGCAGAGCTGCAACTTGGTCCAGCAGGCACACATTCACGAGGCATTACTGTCTGGAAGCTTCGAGCGATACCGATGCCTCGGTGGGAAGAGCAGTCCTGCGTAATCTTTTCCAATAAGGTGAGCCTCTGCTATTTCTCTCCCACCTCCTCTTGCTCTTTGACGCCTATTGTGTTATTGCTTTGCATTGTGTTTTTCTTGCATTACTGCTATGTGCCTTGGCGTCCAAGAGCTATGTATATGTTATTGCTATTACTGCTCACTACTCTGATTCAGGCATGTGAATCTATGAAAGACACCCCTAATACTGGAGAAGAACAATAGTTACTTACCTGTAATCTGTGGTTCTCCAGTATTGGTGTCTTTCATAGATTCACATGCACCCACCCACCTCCCCTCAGAGGCTCACTCAGGCTGTTTCTCTATACTTTACTCCGGTACACTCCGGTGCTACAAAAATCTGAGAGCCTGGGTCTCTGGGGAGAGCATTCTGGTGGGAGCTGTGGCCTGATTGGCTGCAGTTTGGTCCATACATAATGACCTGGACAGGTTCTAATGTGGAAGTTTTATTTACTGTAGCTGGGGCTACTTTACTTCCTGGTTGGGTATATTGTTATTTCTTATGTACTAAGGGTATATTTTACTACTTTTTTTATGTACCTTGGGCTCCCACTCCGACGACGGGGAATGATTCAGGCATGTGAATCTATGAAAGACACCAATACTGGAGAACCACAGATTACAGGTAAGTAACTATTGTTCTTCTCTAGGCAATGGAATCTCACTTGCATCCTTACTCTTGGCTTCAATAGAGAACCAAATTCTCTTCTGACTTGCACAAACTTTCATCACACTAACTTCCTGTTTTTTGTTTTTTTTCCCCGTAAGACCTTTATTAACAATTGATAGCGATACACAGCATTGAGCCTACAACCCTGAGGCCGGCTGCGACAGAATAAAATAACAATGATTGAACAAAAATACACGGCCCTTCAGGCGACAACCATGGGTCCGGCGGCGAAACCTTGGATAAGCATCGATTGTATTGGCACCGCTCAATTAGCATCAAAGTACGTCTTACTTTTATTTTATAACAATCATAACAACAACCAAAAGACTCAATTGTTTAGCTATTCGTCGACTCGTATCTGCGGCCGTGTCGACGACGGTTCGACATTGATTTCGATAATGTGTATATGTACGGTTGCTCGGCATAGGCCCATTTAACACTCCGTCGCCACAGCCCTTCATCGCTTTTGAACAGTTACTAGCTGCGCTAGCACCTCACATGTCTACCTGGTAGAGACATTTATTCCTCCTCCTCCCCCCTCGTCACCTGAGCTATCAATATCATCTTCCATCAATGGATCACGCAGCTCTCCTCGGTAACTAATCCATGGTAGATGGTAGCCATACTTTATTCCATTTTCGAGGGTTCGCCCTCCTCTTGTACACCGCCCTTTCCGTCATCCTGATCGTATCCATGTTCCTACACCATTGCGCTAAAGTAGGCGAGTCTGCCGCCCCCCCCGCCTCCCCCCCCCCACTTCTGTGCTATGTCTCTTTTCGCAACCATAATACCCACTATGGCCCGAAGCTGACCTTGGCGTGTAAGATTGTTAGGTTCCCACACATTCACTAAGCATGCGTGGGGTTCCGGTGAAAGGGATACCTCTAGTGTTTGGAAGATGGTGCGCATCACCTGCCTCCAGTATTCAATTATAACCGGGCATTCCCAGATTGTATGTAGAAAAGTGCCTTCCTCCCCACACCCACGGAGACAGTATGGGTGGTCTGCCCTGTGGCGCTTATGTAGTGTGGTCCTTGTGTAATAGATCCGGTGCAGTATCTTAAGCTGCACCAGTCGGAACCTAGCCGAGATGCCTGCTTCCTTCGGGGATGCCAGAGCCCCATTCCAGTCCGTTTCGTCCATGTCTCCCAGCTCCTCCACCCATTTCTCGCGCAGCTTGTCCATGGGGTCATGTAGGTTATTTACCAGCTTGTGGTATGTAAGGGAGGTGGCACTGGACTGCATGAAGTCAGTGAGTAAGCGATCCTCCAGTGGGGAGGCTTCAGGGACCTCTGTGCCTTCAGGTATGGCTGTCAATACTGCTTGTCTAATTTGGACATATCTGTAAGTCTCATTGGGGCCCATGTCGTACTGTTGTTGAAGTTGGGAAAAGGGACCCTCCCCCCATCTGCCCACATGTCTCCCACCGTGGAGATACCAATATTGTCCCACTGCGTGAACCCTTTGCTGTGTCGCAGGTGACCCAACGCCTTAGTGTCCCATAGAGGGGTGAGTTTCGTGATGACACCATCATCTGTGCTCTATACCACAGCGCCACTGTGTGTTTTGTAGGTCCCATTACTTCGCTGCCCGCCCCATGTGGTACAGCGTCGCCAGTAAGCTAAGCGTGCCCAATTGTATTCTGTCTGCTTGATAAGCTGGATCGTCCTGGGGGACGTGCAACAATTGGTTAATGATTTTAAGTTGTGTTGCCCAATAGTATATCTGTATGTTTGGCAAGGCTATCCCTCCTTCGTACCAGCTTCTGTTCAATTTCACGTGTGCTAATGACATAGCGCCAAAAGTTCCGGTATCCCCTCCTCTGGGTCCATCAGATAGACCAACATGTCATCAGCGTAGAGGGAGACTGTCTTCCCAGCCTTCCCCCCCCCAGTGGATCCCTTTCAACAATGGCGTAGTTCTGATTAAGGTGGCTAGTGGTTCCAGGACCAGTGCAAATAGTAGGGGCGACAGTGGACAACCCTGTCTCGTAACCCTAGCCAGCGGTATCATGCGGGAGATATGTCCGTTTGCCGACACCTGCGCCATCAGACTCACATAGATGAGTTTTATCCAAGATATGAACTTGGGACCGAACCCCATGTGGGTAAGCACTGCAAATAAATATTGTCATTTGACCAAATCAAACGCCATTCTGGCGTCCAGGGATAATATTGCCGCCGACACTTGTAGTTGTGGTGCACGCGCCACCGCTCCGTGTACTCGTCTAAGGTTTAAGGCAGTGCTCCTGGGTGGCATAAAGCCTGATTGATCTGGGTGGATCAAGTTGAGAGGTGGGCATTAACCTGGTAGCCAGAAGTTTCGCCAGTATTTTGGCTTCCGCGTTTAGGAGCGATATCGGGCGGTACGACGTGCATTCTGTCGGCGGTTTGCCCGGTTTTGGAATTGTTATTGTCGCTATGCGTTGGTCTAGCGGGAGAACTGCCCTTTCTAATCTTTCGACATACATGGCCAGTAGGGACGCACTCAATACCTCCGACATCTTGAAGCACTCAATAGGGATCCCGTTGGGGCCCATAGCCTTGCCGGATTGTATTGCGTTGATGGCCAGTTGTATCTCCTCCGTTGTTAAATCAGCTTCCAGCTCGGCCATCGCTTCCTGTGAGAGAGTGTGTGTCGCCACATTGTGGAGGGCAGTCAGAGCCATTCCTATTGTTACCTTCTCGCCTGGGGTATACACTGTTTGGAAGTGATCCGCTAGTTCGTCAACTATATCTGCCGGGCATGTGAGGGGTGTTCCATCGGTAGCACACAACTGCAAGATCTTCTTACTACCCCCTCTCTTCTTGTCTAACCAGGCCAGCAGTTTACCTGCCTTGTCCCCTACATCGTATATTCTATGTGTAGTCGCTGCTATGTTGTCTAAAGTCCAGCGCTTCAGGTGATCATCATGCTGTTGTTGGCGTAGCTGCAGTGAATGAAGCGTATCCGGTGTGGGATCCGCCATGTGAGCTGTGTTCGCCGTTTGTAAGGTGAGCTCCAGCTCCACTAATTCCCTTCTCTGTGTACGCTTGTGACCCGCTATGGATGTGATGGCTTGCCCTCTCAGGACTGTTTTATAAGCCTCCCACAGGACTGAGGGGGATTCTACTGATGTTGTGTTTTCTGTGAAATAGTACCGGGTCTCTTTTTTCAGGTCTTTCCGTATAGCTGGGACCTTTAGGTATCCCAGGTAGATCGGGTATATTCTTTTACGAGTCTTCTCTTGACAGGACAGTGTCAATATTTAGGGGGAATGGTCGGATATGCCCCTGGGTTCAATATGGACATCGTTAATAGTGAGGCGGCCCTCGCCCAAGGTGAGAAAGTAATCTATTCGGGGACAAACTGCCTTGCGGTGCAGAGTAGTAGGTATATTGCTGCGCCGTAAGGTGCAGTCGTCGCCATATGTCTATGAGCCCCTGTGCCTCTAGAAAGTCGTGAAACCGTGAGGGCCCAGGTGTCTATGTCCGGACCGGGAATCTATCTTGTGTGTCATGAGCCACCGCATTGAAATCTCCCTCAAGGATCAGGTCGCCCTCTGGTAGTTCTAAAAGGAAGTTCCCTAGTGACGGCGAAGCAATTGCATGTAGCGCAGGAGGAATGTAAACTGATACTATGGTCAGAGGTCTGCCCTCCCACTGTCCGTGTGCTGCCGCGAAGCGGCCTTGGTCGTCTGTTTTGGTGTTTTTAAGTATAAATGGGGACGACTTTCGCAATAGTTAGCCCGTCCCGCGTGACCCAGAAGTGAACTCCGAGTGTACTACCATGTGATAGCCCCGTCTATCTAAAGCCTGATAGCTGCACCCGTAAGGTGCGTCTCCTGTAAGAGGACCAGTGCTGGGCCTCGTCTCTTTATGCTCTGCATAACTAGTCCCCTCTTAATTTTGTCACCCACCCCTTACGTTCCACGACATTCTCTGTAGGGGTGCTGTGCTTCTTGGAGACTGTCATCTAGGGTGTTAACCTGTGTGATGTGTTTGTGCCATACCTAATTAGAGTGCGAGTACATGAGTGAGTTCCGGATGGTAGCGCGCATGGCCTATCCCTTAGCCACGCCATTAGTGCGTCGCCGCCGTCGAGTCGTGCCGCTGCACATTGTCATTAAACCCCCTCCCTGCTATACGGACATTGAACCCCCCTTCCCCCCCCAGCAGAGTGCTTAACCCACCCTTCACACAAGATACTTGCTTGTTGGGGCGAAAGACCCCCCGGAGTCGGCGGCCCCTCTTTCCCTCTTCGGAGTCCCTTAGCCCAGTGTCCAGAAGCAGTCTGCCCGCAGGTATCATGTCTATCAATTAGCAGGTAAGTACCGGGTGATTATCATCCTGTTTCAGTTTCGTCGGTGAGATCATTGTCTTGTCGGTGAGTGCTCCCCATCTTCAGGCACTGACATTTGTGATCCTGAGCTACCTTCGGATCCTGACCATGTGGACCTCTTTTCGAACGGCGTGGTTGATTGGCCGTTCTCCACCCATCTAACCAGTCTCGGGCCACATCAGGTGTATCAAAAAAACAGGTTTTATTGTCCGCTACCACCCGCAACCTAGCCGGGAATAACATTGAATATGGAATTTCTTTCGCCCTTAGCTCCTTCTTTATGTCTAGAAATGTTCTCCGGCGACTGGCAACTTCCGCCGTGTAGTCCGGGAAGAAGGCAAGTGTAGAGTTCTGAATTTTGATGGGAGGAAACACCCTCGCCGCTTGAAGGATTGCGTCCCTGTCGCAGAAGTTGAAGAGTCTCGCCAGTATGGGTCTTGGCGCTGCACCCGGTTTTGGTCGTCCTCCCGGGACTGTGTGCCCTTTCGACTGAGAAGAAAGTGGACTGGCCTTTAGGCTGTAGTTTCGTTTTGATTAGGTCTTCCACGAATAGGTCCGTCGCTCTTGTACCTTCCGACTCCGGAACCCCAAAAATTCGGACGTTATTCTTCCTCGAGCGCCCTTCCTGGTCGTCCAGTTTGTCTTTCAGGGATTTGTTCTCCGCCGTCATCTTCTCCATCGCCGTATGTAACTCCGCCACATCTTCCACTAACGATTTTGTGACCACTTCAAGTGATTTCACACGTTCGGACATTTTGTGAAAGTCTGCGCGTATCAGGGTAACTTCAGTGGATATCGAACCCGCAGTGGCCTGTACTTGTCAGTGCCTCCATAACATCTTCCAATGTTACTTTTCTACACCGTGTCCGTCTGCTTGCTTTCCCGAGGAAGTCCTTGACTCTGCGTGAGGTGAGCTAGCTTTGTCGTAGGCGAATTTGTCGAGGCGGGCCTGCGCCGTGTTGCCCTTTGCGCCCCTGCCCGCCATGCTTAGCGCAGAGCCTTTCTACCACCAGAGTAGTTCACCATCTTCAGGGGCGGGGGAAAGCGATGGGGCGAGGGGTAGGGCTCTCTCCAATCTTATACGGACCCGATTAGACTGTACCACACTTGTTCCGACCTCAGTTGGCGTTGGTCGCCGCACCACGTGTTCTACAGTACTCGGGTGCACTGCCCTTTATCACTTGTGGGGTCCTTTGTGGTGTTGCTGCTTATAACGCTCCTGACGGATTGTTCCACCTGCGTCCGCCTTTCAAGCTAGGGGAGGCCACCCTCTGTCAGATCGTGCACTTGCGCACAGTTGAGGCCGGACTGTATACTAGTGGGTCTTCCCTTTCATGTATTTAGGGAGATCCTGCTCCTGTTAGCGTTTCGGCTGTCCCTTTGTGTCGGTTCTAGTGCTGTGCTGTGCTGTGCTGTGCTGTGCTGTGCTGTGCTGTGCTGTGCCTTATGCCTCCGTGGTCTCTTGCTGCCTCGCCGCTTTGCGGGTGCCCTTGGTGTGTCTGGATGCGTGGGTATGGGCCAGACGTGTTCTCGCTAAGGTATCCTCACAGGCACTCAATGTCGATCTTGCCCCGTTTAGAGCCTCGTGCGTCACGCTATGCCGCCTCTAGGGCTGTGTGTGGTCGTGGCTATACACTTCCGCCGTCTCACCGCCTGTATGTATTTTCGTTGTACCTGGAAGCGGTGCCGGTTGAGTAACTGCTGCTGGTGCGTCTCCCCCAGTGCCGGCGGTTTCACGCACGCGTGCTCCACTGTTCGCGTCGCCGTGTCCCACAGTCTGGTCTCGCCGCCACTCGTCCTCCCCTCCGCCGATTTCTCCTACACAGTGCTCAAACCTTCTGCAGCTGCAACACCAGCTCCCGGATTTCGAAGTCTCTCACCTCCGCTGCCGCCTTCATATGTCACGACCAACAGAACTTCCGGTGGACTCTTCCCGGGCAGTATGAACATCCGCCTGGCTTCTCCGAATAACACAGCACGGGGCTCACCGATGTTATTTAGGCCACAACTGGACGTTCCTCACACCACCCGGATCAGTACCGGTTCTTCTGCAATTGCTTCCGCCCTGTCCCGGGCCTCGGGATCTTCCTTTAAGGCTTGAAAATCACCGGATAGATGTTCGGATTGTTGGAGAAGGCCGCCCTACTCGCGGAGTTCTCCCTCTATGCTGCCGCCATGCTCGGCTGCCAAACCACAATGTTTTAAAAAAAAAAAAAGACTGTTTGACTCTCGCAGGCAGCCGCGAGTTTGGGAAATGTGTCTCTCCCTATATTTATAAACGTTTTTTACATCCGCCAAAAGGCAATTCATGGTTTCTACCTGTGGGAAATATGCTTACAATTCAGTATAAGTGGAAAAGATATTAGTTGTCACGAAAACAAACCCACTAAATGCGGAGCATAGCAAACTCCAGCTGCTTGTTGACAGCTGGGTGTTCCCGCCCCGTCCGCGTTCTGTTATGCAAATTACGAATGAGAAAAGCAGATCAAGCTGTCTTAAGGCGTCTGAAAGCAAGCGATGCACAAGCTTTGAGCACAGCAGAGGTGTGCCAGACATGACGCTTAAAATCTCAGGTAAGAAATTCAAAAATCGCTTGTACCTCAGAAAAAGCAACACTTTCCACAGGGTTTAGACTTATTCCGCGCGGATGTTTTATTGCTGGCAATACTGATGAAAAGGAAAGCTCTGTCGTGATTGCATTTGTGAATATAGACATGTGCGAGTGTCACTGAATCTTAATGTGCAGAGGAATCATGGGTGAGTGGTCTTAAGCGGTTCGCAAGTTAGCGCCTGCGCTATACAAATCCATTCATCCTTGGATATGGTTCAGTTAATGACCGGCCATAAAACAAGCATTGGAAATGCAATAGGTCTCGCATTAGAAAAGTTGGAGATATTGGTCTTGTAAATGACAAATATTTTATTTATTTGTTGGTTTTTAAAATAGCTAGATTGATAGCTTTGTCATTTACAATGCCAATAGTTATAACTTTCGCGAATGTGACACGTATAGCATTAGGAATGCAACATGTTTTGTATTTACGTGACTTAAATGGCAGCTCTGGTCGTTAGGGCACCTCTCTAGAGAGCAGGAGAGTGCAGCAGGTGAGAGAAGCACAGCAATGCAATAGGTCTCGCATTACGAAAGTTTGAGCTATTGGTATTGTAAAGGACACATTTTTTATTTATGTGCTTGTTTTGAAAATAGCTAAATGAATAGCTTTGTTATTTACAATGCCAATAGTTTTATTTTTCGCAAATGAGACACCTATTGTGACACAATATGTGTCGTGAGGGTGAGGGGGGGTGTGCGAGGGTGAGGGTGAAAGGGGGTGGTGAGGGTGAAAGGGGGTGGTGAGGGTGAGAGGGGGTGGTGAGGGTGTGTGGTGGGTGAGAGGGTGTGTGAGGGTGCTTTGTTTAGTTTTAACTAATCAGTCACGGATCATTAAAGCAGATTTAGACCACATTTTATACTGCTTTCACATTACATTTACAGTTTTAAGTATTTATGAATCTGAGGCGAAAATACCAACTTTGTGTGATTTTCTTCATTTTCGTACCAGACTGCATATTAAAAAAAACGGCAATGCCAATTAAAAAAAGGCCAGGTGGCAAACCTAGCCAGATCAAGAGTTTTGACCACTGGGACCCTTTATTTCAACCAGCTCGCCTAGCGATTCTAGTTTTCAGCTGTTTATGATATGAGCATTAAAAAACTATTTATCAAAAAAGTATCTACAAATGAGCCCAATTGAAAGCACCACACTCCATATGGATACCAAAACAATTTTTTTTTAAAAAAAACTAATTTGCAGTGAAGGTGGGATACAACTCTCATTTTACTCATCAGAAATAAAACGGGTGGAGAGGCTGATCCACCTAATCCTCCCCACCAACTGCTTTACTAGTATCAGAAAAGGAGTGAGAACAGAACAGATATTAGATTTTGAGTGACAAGTTCTTGGACTAGCGGAGATTATGCACAGTTTAAGTAAATCCAATCTGATTAGAATGTCGATTTTACCACTATTCCATTTTTTATAGATACATATTCTGCACTTCCATGTTTTTTGCACACAATATTTTTTTAACAAAATATTGGGGTACATTTTCCTGGATTTTTTCTGGGCTAATAAAGAACCATGGTTGGCACATAACATACTGTATAGACCAACAACGGGAGGGGGTTTACCCTTGCCAGATGTGAAACATTATAAATTTGCACATTCATACTCTCTTCTTCAAAACGTCATTCAAAATTCAATTATTTTATAAGCCTGATGCTTGAGGAATATGAAATCAAGGATTTCTTGCGCTTGACTAAATCCCAAAATACGTTAGATACAAACTCCGCATTCTTAAATGATAATTATGACTGTTACTGAGCAATGTAAACCAGTTGCGAAACCACTGTAACCTGGCATGAGCACCGTAAGTAAAATGTTGCAATAAGTTCCATTGCAGATCATAATGTACTGATATAAAGTTTGCTATATGATGCTAGACCCAAAAAGATGGGGGGGGAGATACTGGACTGTTGCTGAACAGAAACCACAACCCAACATTAAACCGTACATCGGTGTGACATACACGTGCACAAACAACTACCTGAAACGGGCTTAGTGACCATAAATGTCTGATGAAACAACTAACAGTTTTGGAAACTCGGCGAAGCAATCGTGTGCATTCTCTGTAATGGGGGCCCGATCTCCTGTCCTATCCGAAGAGTAGGAATCAGAGATGCATGTTTTCTGAAGCTGATGGAAATTGAAAATATGCGTCCCCACCAAAAAAAAACCACAAGAACAGTTTTACAGCACCCAAAGAAAACATGTGAAAAAAAGCGTCGCTGCATGTTAATGTATGGCGACATTTCGTTTCGACCCACCTCGATCAAAGATTGCTGTCAGGTGAGAAATCGTGACTACCAAGCATTATGTGGCTGGTGGAGTGAGGTACTTCGTCTTTATATGCGCTGATGCGTAGATGAACCTGTTGCCATTCGTAGTTTGTTTCCGAGTCTTTCAGTATAATGTACTAAGGGCCTCCCTCCACATCAATACTTCATCTCCCAGCTACCTCTTTTACGTCACGATCTAGCTCACGTGCACGTATACACACTGACTTACAGGACCACAAAAAAGCCCGACGACCTATAGACACGATACACAACTAGTATCTTCTTTAGTGCAATAATGGACACATAAGTAGTGTAAACATGTTGCCAATTCACATAGGATAAGTCACGCAAATAAAGCATTGTCGTAGTACATTGCAAATATAACCAGAGTACTTACGTTATTAAAGTATACGTTCTTTCCTCAATTACCACCTAATGTGCGAGAAACTCCGGCGCTTATATTAACCCATTTCCCCCTACAATTTTAAATCAGTTTCCGCTTTCTGTGCAGGAGTAGGCTCGATGTAAGTAAGGCGCTCTAGCACCTTTAGTGATGTCTGCGCAATATAACAAGTTACCAGTGTCAGGAGTGTTAATGCGGGCCCCTGGGAGGGGGGCAGGCAGGCCTCTGTGGCCAGGTGTGCGGAATGGCAATAGCAGAGCAAGGGCTGTGCCCCTTTGGAGGAGAGACCTTAAAAAGAGACCACCAGAAGCGCAGGTGGAGAAACCGAGGGGGCAGGGAGAGAACAAACGAGTGGAGGGAAGCGGTGTGTGGTGATAGAAAGGGGAGAGGGGATAACTCATAGGTAAGGGACAGAGAGAAGTAGAGAACGGAAAAAATAGATAAAGGGGAGAAAGAAAGGAGTGAGACATATAGTGAAGAGAGTGAGGCGGGGGAAAGGAGGAAACACGGGGAATCGAGAGGGAAAGAAGAGATGGCGAGGCAGAGGGAAGGGGAGAGAAAGAGGTGAAGTAAGAGGGATAGGGAGAGACAAAAGGAAGACAGACTGCAACAAACAAGACGGAGGGCATTAATGTGGGGAGGGGGGGAGGAGAAATGCGACACGGCCGCAGCAGGGGGAAGAGCGGCGATGAGGGAGAGACACGGCAGAGTGTGAAGCAGCAGGGGCCTTTGAAGTGAAGCTAAGCTTCACTTCAAAGGAGTGGGAGGAGTGCTGCTGGGGAACAGATGGCGATTTGATGATGTGCACGCGCATTTTAGGTCAATGTGCTTGCGCATTGACCTAAAAGCGCACGGGCACAGCATCAAATCGGCAGTCTAGGTAAACCTTGGGTAAACCTTGTTTAAGCGCCTATAGTCTGGCTCAATGCGCATGCGCATTGAGAGGCGAGACCTAAAAACCTTCAATAACTGGAAAAGTGTCTGAGAATCAAAATCCATTGAAAGCCTCATCTATATAGTATGTTCTCGGAGGGTTTCTACCGGGACAAACAAAGTACTGACCATCAGGGTTCCAACAACATACACCATAAGTGTGTACTCTGGGTATTTCAGCATACCTCACATAGTGTGTGCCCTGAGACTTCTTACAGGATATATCAGATGTAGTATGTCCTCTGAGGTGTCTTACAGAATATTATATCAGACATAGTACTCGCCCTGAGGATTACTACAACATATAAAAGACACTATGTATACTCGGAGGGTTCCTCCAACATACATCAGATGGAGTATGCAGTATGAGGATTTTTACTACATGTATCAGAAATGTTATGAACCCTGAGAGTACCTTGGCCAGCAACGAGTGCGAAGGGAGACAGACCGCTGCCTTTAAGGCAACTACCGGGTTCATGAGACTGACACCTTTGTGGCGAGCGTACTCCGAACGGATGCACGTTTTCTTGCAAGTTAGCGCTGTGGTACCCATCATCGAGGGGCTGTGGGCGTTTGTATTTAGTGGAAGACGTCAGACCGTAGCAGGGTCTCTATCACGTTCACGGTGACCCACCTTGCTTTAGCCGTGGGGGAGGGTGAGTGTGTACAAAGCACAGCTGCTGGATTCCAGGGAGCTTACTCCCAGAGATGAATGAATTCCTTAAAACACCACAGGCGACTGGTGTAACCAAAACATCGTAGTGACAGATCCATAGCCGCATGTCTTGGGGGAGCAGCAGCGCGCATACCCTTCCTCCAGAGTGGCCACGCTATGACTCCTGGTTTATCAATACTTGGAAGTGTAGATTCTGTGACCCTGTGCTAATAAAACATGCCTGTAAATCTTCTATCATCCCCAAGACCTAGGAGTACACAGTGCTTTCAAGTAGAGAAGTCTAAATTAGAACCTAGATCTTCTGAATTCACAGCCAGTGTTTCCAGGTGGTGTCCCTTATGAGTAATGAGATGGCAGCCTCCCCATGGTCGCGTTCAGAGCATTGAACAATGATAAATTTTGTGCCAGGTGTGAGAGCGATTTGTGAGAGGCAGCTAACAAGTGTAGACATGCCAGTGACTAGGTGAAATTAGACTGATCATTGTTATAGAGTACACACTAAAGTAGATCTATTCGTGCTTGGCTCTGACCCACACCCGGTGTGCTTTAGTGAAAAATATGAAACAATCTCGCTTTGAACAGTTTTCTGTGGTATCTCAGGAACTTGGAAAGTTGATTCCTTTTACTATGCTGGCACATTGTTTTCAGTTAAAACAATCAAAGGCAGTCAGAGGTCCAAGAAGTGACAGAAGTGACTGCAGAGTGACAGAAGTGACTGCAGAGTGACAGAAGTGACTGCAGAGTGACAGAAGTGACTGCAGAGTGACAGAAGTGACTGCAGAGTGACAGGGGTGACTGCAGAGTGACAGGGGTGACTGCAGAGTGACAGGGGTGACTGCAGAGTGACAGGGGTGACTGCAGAGTGACAGGGGTGACTGCAGAGTGACAGGGGTGACTGCAGAGTGACAGGGGTGACTGCAGAGTGACAGGGGTGACTGCAGAGTGACAGGGGTGACTGCAGAGTGACAGGGGTGACTGCAGAGTGACAGGGGTGACTGCCAGTGCAGAGTGACAGGGGTGAGCGTCAGTGCAGAGTGAGCGTCAGTGCAGAGTGAGTGCAAAATGAGCGTCAGTGCAGAGTGAGTGCAAAATGAGTGTCAGTGCAGAGTGAGTGCAGGTGCAGAGTGAGTGTGTGCAAGGTAAACCGTGTGCGACTATGCAGGGTGAACAGTGTGTGTGTGTGTGTGAGTAGCGGCACTGTGTGAGTGTGCAAGAGACGAACACTCAAACTAAGTCCACCACACACATACATAAGACCACACACAAAACACCACACCACACACTCACCAGTACACACAACCACACACCACCAGCCGTCAGTGCACGCTTTCATCAAGCACAAACACCACCATGCGCCAGTGCAGGCTTCCACCACACACACAACACCAAATGTCAGTGCATGCTTTCACCAAACACACACACACCACCAGCCGTCAGTGCACACTTTCACTAGGCACACACACCACCAGCCATCAGTGCACAATTTCTACAGTCACACACACCACCACCCAACAGTGCACACATCAATTGTTAACGCATCCACAATTAACTATTGTAGCAATCGCAATATGGTGCCCTTTACTTTTAAACATATTCATCTAAAGCGCAGCATGCCACCATTCCAATCCAACACACATTTCCACTACACACCACATTCATACATTCCATAACACATGGCTAAAAGACATTGCCATTTACAATTCCATTAGCTCTAACTCAAAATAATCCGAGACTTATTGCATTTATAATGCTTGCTATTTATTTTTTCGTCTAACCTGGTGCCCCTTTTTTGATGCAAATTGCGTTTAGCACATTCTGCTCTCTGTATAAAGCTATCCATTATTCTGTACCCCACTCGATTCAAAAAGTGGATTTTTGCTTTGTTCCATCAAGTTCCCTCCGTTCATCTGTAACCCTGCGTCCTGTGGTAATACTCTGCCCGTGCATGTATGGTATTTTCTGTATTCTCAGTGAAACCTGCTTCTGTAAGGTATCAAAGTCCCCCATTCAATGAATTCCATAGTTAAATCTCTTAAAATTCTGTGAATCCTACTAAAACAACCTGTTTGTAGACTAGACCCGTATTGCTGGTGACCCGATCCAGCTGTAAGACCTATTTAGTTGTGCATAAAGTGCCAAAGTCTGATCAATCTGATGGCTTGCCAGCGACCCCTCTATAAGGCTCTGCCAGCCAGTTTTTTTTTACTGCATTTTAGTGTAAATTCTCAGGATCTCTCCTGAAGAATTCGACTTTCATTTGCAAGTGAAGACAGGATGTGGCCTTACAGCTAGAGTAGTTGACCTCGAAACTGGTGAACCAGGTTCTAGTCTCTGCAGAGACGCTCAGCATCCTGTGATTCTGGGCTAATCACTTGATCTCCACGGGCCCAACAAAAATAAATGTCTGTCTAATACACCTGCTGCTCGTGTAAAGCGCTCCGATACCATTGGGTCAGGTTTGGGGTATATAAAACTCCGGGGGTGGGGGTTGCTGAAAATTCTCCAAATTATTCCAGTTTCATCTTAATTTTTACACTGCTCTTGAGATACATTTCTGTGTGCTGCCAAGTAACTTGAATCTACAGCACTACACGCTCCAAACAGATGCTTTAAGGCAAGTAACATTTTCCTTAATAGTTGGCACCCATCTCATCCACAAACATTTGTGGCACATATTCAAAGATGACCCATAAGGATGGCACAGCAACATTGTCTCTGATGAAGGCTTCAAGCCAGTCACGTTTACACTCAGCTAAGGACAAGAGTGGTCTTTCAAAGCCAGCCATGCCTGCCGAGAAAGCATGGATTGGAGACCTGTAAAAGGCCTGTGATAGAAATTCTTGGTTTTCAACTAAGATATCAGTCTTCTTGATTGTCAAGACTACCTAGTTGTCATTTATGTTGTTTGCTGCATCATCTTCAGCACCAAAAAGATGGTCGGCTGAAATAGTGTATGGCCCCACAGACGTTCTCTGCAGTTGACAAGATGTCCTCCCTTAACAGTCATCTTTGCAGCTTCTTTGATCTTGAGTAAGGTCAAACTTGTGGCTTCAGCTAAACTGGTACCATTAAGGGTTCAATGCAAATCTATGTAGGTAACATTGCTGCCAAACAGATTGTTGAATCCACACCATCACCCACAACACAAGTGGTTGTTACATGTTAGGACGCTGTTAGCCAGCCTGTCAATTCAGACACAATTTGTTTCTTCGGTTGCTTGCCAACCGACTTCATATTTCACTGTACAGAAGTCCACACCGGATACTAGCAGATCTTCTCAAGACCTGTCTTAACTGTAGCCATTCAGAGTTGTGCCAAACTGTTTAATCTGTAACTAAGTAATTCAGTCTAAACTTGTCTGGCTATTTTCAGTTTTTTTATGTTCCTTTCTTGACATAAGCCAGGTTTTCAGGTTTGAAGTGCTGCTTTTAACGCACTACATTTATTGACCTGCTTGTGCCCATGCCCGTTTAATGTGGTGCTATAGAGTAATCCAGGTGAACGTGTTGATTGTCCTGGGCTTACCTCCAGTGTTGTAAGGCAGGACAATTGATGGCCTAGGCTGAGTTTGGCCTGATGACTACAGATCATGCTCATTCATGACACTGCATCAGGCCAAGACCAGTGTTGAAAAAGCATAAGAAAGAAAGTCTGCTCTCTTAGTACCTTGTATCCATACACATTATTTCCAAATTGTCAAGCATACCAAATCGCTTACAGCGTCTTGAACCAGAGTCTGAGAGGTTTCTGGAGCTGGGAGCAGATTTTGAGCCTACCCTCTATCAAGGGAAATACCACATGTCCTTCAGTACATCACTTCATCATGAATTATGAGATCCTTACCACTATGACATAAATTGGAGATGGTGGTCATTTATGCAACTGTTCCACAGAGCAGATCAGGGACAGAGACCACGTTAACGTCCATCAATGCAACTGTGTAGAACATTGGATTATATGGTGTGGTTGTCAATAACTGGATGGGAGATTGTTACTTGCCTGGTCCAGCAGTCTCCAGTCCTTACATAAGATTTCAGCTGGATTGTGGTTGTAGCCAAGAAGTGGTCCTGATGCAGGGGATGCAGGAAAGATGTTGGAGCAGTAGCAGCAATGTGATTAGTATTCCTGGGCGTCACCGCAGTCCACAAACTTCAGGGGTCGCCTCCTAACTCTCCCACAATGCCTCTGTGAAGTCTTTTGCAGGTCTAGCTGCTACTGGTCAACTGGTCTCCGGTTACAGTGGTCTTCGGTGGTTGTCCACCGGTGAGTCTTTCTTGTAGGAGGGCCTGGGTCCATTTCAACGTCTGCTACAGGTCCCATGCACTTGGGGACCCTTTAGGCAGGTTGGAATTAAGTTTCCTAGCAGGTACTTTGACATCCAGCGGCAGGCAGGGGATCCTCTGCATCTGGGCTCTCAAGTGCAGGCTTCCTCTAGCTTTTGTGTCTCTGGGGAGTATTGAATACTCCATATCACTTGGTCCTACGACATTGTTCATGGCTGTTTCACTGATGGGCTATTTGAGTGGATTGATGTAACTAACTTTTACATGTGACTGCATATTCATTCAGGGGTTGAATCTGCAAGTTAAGTTTTATCTTGTTTACCATGTGAAATGGTTCTATGCTCAGATTCAAGTTCCATTGCTTTTCAAATTTTTTCGTTGTTGGCAAAGGTTTGACTGGATGATGACTAGCTAGAATGTGCTTCACCTTGTTTTTTAAATCTTTATTTTCCCCGTCAGTATGCTGTCATAAGAGTCAAATAATAAAATTAACTTTTTGTCTGTTCAGTTACAGGACCCAGTGGCATCTTGGACATCACAGTCGTACATGTTGATCCTGACCAGCACTGTTGTGAGGACTCCAGTGATGAGGAGTGCCCAGTGAAACATGATTTGCCAAGTATGCTAAAGCCAGACCACCTTATATCTGTCTGTGGTGGAACTTCATTGAAGCCATGGATTACCTTCCACACACCTAAGGAACCTTCTGACCAAGCCACCTCTGGCTACTCATCTGTCAGTAGTGGCAGTCCCACATCGTCTATAGAGACCAGCTGCGCCACACCAACTACAGCTACCTCAGCACTGCCCCAAGGGACCAGCGGCAAGGGCTGGCCATTCCTCACCCAATACTTGAAGCCATCTTTACACCCTGTCCCCACTAGTCCAACTGAGGACAATGGTCACAGGCGGCAAGTGAAGCGCAAAAACATAGCAGGACACAGTGAAGAAGAGGACACAAAAGTAGGAGTTTTAAGCCTTTAATTTAATGTTGAAAAAATGGCCTTAAAGTTTACATTTCTGCAGTATTTGTATATATCCTCCTTTTGGAAAGGAGTTCAAAGGATTTAAAAAGAGGAGAATCAATTCATGTCTTTGTATTGTATCCTGCCTGCACATCTTTTCTAGCTGGAGTGTAGAGACTAAGTATTAGGCCTCACTCCAGTTTCTTCCCTGAAATTGCTGAATCTGCTCATTCACCAGGATTTGGACAGAAGCCTGAAGAAGCACTCTATATTGACATTGGCAGTCAAAATGGCCAAATGAACTTCACTTTGCCCAGGGATTGACTGAAACACAAGCAATCCACGCTAAGCACAGTCATAAGAGTATACATGTTGCCTCATACAAAGCACCAGCCACCAAAGGAGAATGACGTCTTTACTTGATTGTGGGGTTTCAGCTTTAATGGATTTAATTTGACAAAATCCATTCATTTTACTTATGAGCACCTGCTATTTAAAAAATGTTCCAAACAGTGTGTATATACTAAATCACAAATTTCTTTTGATCAGGTTTCTTGTGTGGTGACCTTTTGACACAAGGGCATTCATATTTTAAGCATATTTAGATTAGCACTATGGATGAATGCACCTGCTTGAATCAATGAAACATTCAGGGATATGTTTATGTAGACTGGTCACTTCAACCATTTATTCTCATGTGGGCAGTGAAAGAAGTGCCATTGATTTTTGTAATAGTTAAATCTAGAAATATCACTGAAATACTTTAAGGCTGGTAGTAGACCTAATATAAACAAAGCAAGTGGTCATCTGGGCCACCACAATGTATGCTTCTACAGTAGTTGTGCCTTCATTTTATTATACAAAGCAGCTTGCTGCTTTGGTTGGCATTTGGGTACTGCACCTTGTTTTAGGAAGGTCATATCTCACTTTGCTGTCTGTTACTAAGTTCTGGAAAGCGGTCCACTAATTGGACTTTTTACCAGATGTGCTATTGGCTAGTCAGCAGAACAGACCCCCCCAAGATGAGATCACTGAACCTCCCAACTTTCTTGTCCTGAAGAGAACCAGATGCACAGAATGTTACGAAGCAAAGCAGATTTGTTTTTTTTAGTTTGTGTGGAGATTTGTGTTGTTTTTTTTACACACAGCAACACCGGTTATCTTATGACTGACTTGAAATGTGAACCAATCCTTCTCATGAATGAAGTATTGAAAGACCTATTTACCTTCATGGAATGAATCAATGCTTAAAGCAAAGAACTACTCAAGATTGGACTTTGTGTGGAAACTTCATGCAAAATTAATTCTACTGGCGACTTGAGCAGTGTTAGCCAATGAATTGCAATCTATATCCTTGAACTGTGATAGAATTTGTATTGTACTGTTCATTACATGTGGGCTAATTCATTCAGAGTACACTGCCCTCAGTCTCTTTCCCACGTTTCCAATGTAAGACATTAATTATTTGGCGATTGGCTTAAAAATCAATATAGGTTCCTTTGGGGAGCATACATGAGAATGTTGTATTGCTGGGCACTCTTCCTGTCTACTATATAGTAGTCATACCATTGCTGTCAGATCTGTCCATACCCATCCACTGAACCAAAGTGTTTGTTGTTTCTATTGTTGACAGATGATTTGTATGGTCAGTTTGTCTATCGATTAGGATGGCTAATTGCATGTGGTGGGTAATTTCCTTCTTACTCAATATGTTTGGCAGCTAGAGACTGGCCTCCCTCTAGCCATCCTACAGCCATCAACGAATAGTAGTGGGGGATAAAGATAGGCCCTTTAGTAAATTTCAGGAGGTGCAAAGCTTTCCCTGTGGATGTTTGAGGCTTGGCTATGCTAAAAGCTCTAGCTATTACACTAATTCAAATTCTCCTTTGAAATGTATCAATCAGAAGTCTTGGACCTCTTTCATGAGCAAACTGTTCTGTGAATCTGGGGTTTTTAAGAGTTCAGATACCACTTGTGCCTTAAGTGTTCTTTAGAGGTACCGATCAGGCTGCACTCATACTGGCCTTGCGTAATATTTTGTAATATATGAATTAGGCAGGTAGCTTATTCAAAGGCAGCTTGAATTCACTAGACATTTATTTCTACCAAATGGTAGAAAGTCAAGCAAATTGAAAAAAGAAGTTATCAGTCACTGTTCCCTGCTCCATGAGGAGGGCGGAAGCAAGAACAGTTTTTCTAGCCTTTTCTGCCTACCGTATGGTCTTACCTGCTGCTTAGCCTTAAATGGAGCCTTTTCTTAGATCGTTTGAGTCTCAGGACCAGTTTTCACCAGCAGATCGGAACATTGCTATCATGCAATGTTGTTTGCTTGGTGTAGGGAGTTGTGCGAGTCTGGTTCATAT
This sequence comes from Lissotriton vulgaris, assembly GCF_964263255.1. Classification (NCBI taxonomy): domain Eukaryota; kingdom Metazoa; phylum Chordata; class Amphibia; order Caudata; family Salamandridae; genus Lissotriton; species Lissotriton vulgaris. The sequence goes on along the minus strand of NC_141698.1, from coordinate 425,692,597 downwards.
TTTAATCTGAATGATGTTCTGCGGCAACTGTTGAAAATGTAGTCTTTACATACATTCACACATGTATGAAGTGTTATCTTCACCGTTTCCTCCAGCTTCTGGTTTAATTAGTGGTCGCAATGGCCAAGAGCTGAACAGAATTTCAGTCTGAATGGGCGAATTAATAGCATTTGTATTGCTTTTCTTCCAGACCACACCTCTGACTTATTTTTTGAAGATATCTGCCCTAAAGGGAAACAGTTCACGATTTCTGATCAATATCTGCAACTCTGTGTTGGCAGCTTGTGTTTCTCTCTCTATTGTAATTTTGTTTACTTTCTTTTATCAGGAACCTTTCTAGAGACTGGATTACAAAACATGCTGTAAACAGAAACCAAAAACCATTAACAAAATACTAGTGCCATTTGTTCAATTTAAAAAAAAAAAAAGAAAACTTGCAGGTCTAATCCAGGATTCTATAGTTTGAAAACCCCACCTATTTGCTGCCTTCATTTAAAATGTGAATCCAAATGTATGTTCATCACAATTATTTTAATTGTCCTGTCTCTGACTGTCATTGACTGTTACTCTGTGCCTTGTCTATCTGTGATTTCCTGTTCATGTCTTTCCTTGAGTACCAAGTACTTTTCTTGAAATAGTGGTGTATGGGTGACTGTAAATATTGAAACACTGGAGAACCTTTTTCTTCCTAGTAATTTCAGTTTTGCAGAGACAATGAAAAGCTTTGTATTGTCTTTTTTTGTATATAAATGTTTTTGTAAAGAATGTTTCTTGTGTGCTAATGTCTACCTAAAATTATATATATTTGTTCTCATACTATAATGTGCAAGAGTTACTCTAGCATATTGATGGCCTATAACATATATGCCCAATAGGCATATCATTGTGAAAGTGTGAATATGAAGGTTTATTAGGATGCATAAAGGATAGTATTTCAGTACTTTATATGAAATCAGAGCACTAACCGTTCAGAGGAAAGTGGCATTTTCCAATTTATCTGAGAAGTCTAGAAAAGAAGATAACAATCTCCAAAGAAATATGTAAACATAACCACAAAATGCAGCAGTGGCTTCTTGGGTGCTTTCCAAAAGAATTGAGCATTTGTGCAGAAAATATAGATTCATAACAAAGTTCACCCCAATGCAGGGATCTTGATTTCAATCAAAGGAAAAAACTTCTTCCTTTTTTGAAAACACTACCCAGTTTCTAAGTTGATTGTGAATGGTCCCCAAAGGGAGAAAAGGGCTTGGAACACTACTGTAAAAAGCCTCCACAGCCTCCAATCCCAAGATTGCCAATGTGCCACCTGGTTGGCTGACCCCAGATGTTTCGCGTTCACCAAAACATGGTGCTCCAGGCACTACTCCCAAAAGTCCTTGGCCAGATTTGAGAGGGCCTTGGACTGCTTATCCCGATGATTGATAAAGCAGACTGCCACTACATTGTCCATCTTCAACAGAACACAGGAGTCCCAATATATGACTGGAAAAGATCCTGCAATCAGCTCCAGGCATGTTGGTATGTATGGACTGCTCAGCGGCGGACCATCCTGCTGATGGTAAATTCCCCACAGCGTGTTTCTCAACCGGAACTGCTGGCATCGGACTATCACGAGATCCGGTTGCAGTCTGAAAATGTTGCGACCATTCCTCTCCTTCATATCGGAGAGCCACCACTCTAGTTCCTCTTTGGCCTTGTCGAACAGGGGAACGTACTGGGGGTAGGTGAGGCTGCGGCTTAGCCGGCTCTAGGCTCATGGTGGCCCTGTGCAGGGAGCGTAGGTGGGGGCCCCGGAAGAGGGGGTCCGGACGGGGCAGAGCCAAGTCTAAATATGGTTATGATTTCTATGCCTATATACAGATAAAGTCTGCGTTTGGCGCTTTTGAGTCATGTTGTGCATGAGCTATGGGTTTCAGTGACGCTTGTAAAATGTACCAGAGGCGCTATGAGGTATGGAGAAGTCGAGGTACACCTGGATAGAGAGAGAAAGGGTGGAGAAGGGGGCATCGGCAGGAGGGATTCTCTACGTTGAGATGGTTTGGCTGGGGAAGGCAGCCACGGGGGTGGAGGAGGCCGGAAAAGACACTGGAACAGGTGGCAGTTCCTTGTCCTCTCAGGCTGACAGCTGGAGCACAGGTATTGGTGGAGATTCCTCTGCTGTTTCCAGAACAGCTGCAGTTTATCCACGAAAGCAGAGCAGGGGCGTAGCTAGAGCTTGTGGCGCCCGGGGCTATCCCTCAGATTGCCGCCCATGATGAGTCATATGTTTTTTCCATTCAGCCCTTGGAAGTAAAATATAAGGACAAATACATATCCCATAGAAATTGTAAATATCAAAAATGTATGGGGACACAACATCTCTCATTGGCGCTTCAGGAAGATTTAGTGCTAAAAGAGGGATTGTTGGGAAGTGATAGACAGTCAGATGGATAGCAGCAGTTACGCCAACACCCCCCTTCATACAGCCACACAAAGAACACAATGCATCAACACAAGCAACAATGATATACTCCACACACCACCATACCTCACATAACAAATCACAACAAAACTCCTGTAAATTCCCCCCAAAAAACACTTCAGTTGAATGGGTGTACTCCCTGTTAAGGCTGACTAATATATTAACAGTGCCTTTGTCATAAAAATTAACAAGCAATAAAATTAATGAGGAAATGTGCTACTTTTACCTCGTGGGCCCAACCCACCCCACCATACTAATTGACCCATTCTTCTCACCATCAGAGTAATATAACGTTTGACACAGTTTATTAAAACATTGAACTACTTTATATATGCCAACACCTCCAACATCCTCACAGTCAGCCATATATGTTGACAAGCCCACCATTACAAGATAACTAAGATAGATCCAAGATTTTCCAACATAAAAGCAAATTCCGATACATGCCTGAAGCAATTAACAGTGCCACAGCGTGTTAAAGTCAGAAAGAAGTCATCTGCTGCAAAGGCAAAAACACATTTTATCCAAATTCACAAGCTGTACTGGTCTGCTGGATGAAGAAGCATGCTTGGGAGGGATTTTTTTTCATGGACTGCAAATTTATATCCTGCAGCTGTCAATACTGCTAATGAAGCCAGTAAAGAAGCCACTCACCGCGCTCCCTTGAGGGTCATTAATCCCCCTATCGCCCGTGTCCCCAGTCCTCTCACAGGCACATGCCCACAAAGGTATTTATGGGCCTGAGTGCAGCCTAGCAAGAAGACGGGGCTTTTATCAGGGCACAAAGATAGATGGCGGGCCAGCTTCCCAGGGGCTCTCTGAGTCACTGAAGGGGCCATCAGCACTGTTACCCAGCTCCCAGTCTCAGGACCTTGTCTGTGAAAACTCTCCACAATCGCCTGACCCGAGCCCCTTCCCCACTCATAAACACCTCCATAAAAAAAAGTTACCACCATACACATAATATTTTGCAAAGTCTCCTTGCGCTGCCAGGGACGTCTCCCCTCACCCCCGCCACTCAATCCCCGACTAACTTTTTCTGGAAGTAACCCCCCTTGCCGCCATTTAAAACAGTGACATGAGCGGCAGTAAAACTACACGTCCCATATGTCCAACACGTTCCAGCGCGGAGGAGCAGGAGGTGAAGGGATAGTTACTATCACTTTACCTCCTGCCCCGGAATGTAAAACGCAGTAAACATAATATAACATTACGCTGTAAGTGCAATCAAATAATTAATACAAAGTAATTACCTACCTACAGCAGGCAGGCAGGCCTGCCTGAATTTCATGGTGGTGGGACCTCCTGGGCATCTCCGCAGCACAAACAGACAGCGCCGTAGCTCGGCTCCCCTCAGCAGCCTTCGGGCAGGGCTCCTTGTCTCCGTGTTGCCTCCACTAAAAGTGTGCTGTACCAAATACTTGAGATGAGGAGCAGAGGCGGCTCCATGAACTGTGCAGTCATAGTCAATGATCAACACGCGCGCGCCAAAGGAAGGAATGAGGCCGCATGCACACGCTCCACTAAGGGGTCTCCTACCTCCGTGCACCGCGTACTGTACTGAGTCACTGACATGTGCAGACATACGAAACCAAAAAAAAATCAAAAATGTACGCTGACATGTGCGGGTGTGTCGGGCGACTGTGCTCTTATCAAGCATGTACGGCTGCCTAAAATCTTTAAAGTTTTAAGATTTTAGACAGCTGTACATGCTTGATAAAGAGCACCGTGTCATCATGTGCTATGGTGCATCATGTGGCATCATGTGCTATGGTGGTGTGAAGGACAGGCTATGCCCTGGACCTTCAGCTCTCTTCTATAGCAGTAAAGAAGAACATTTTGATGTTTACGTAAAGCGAATGGGTAGATATGCTATATTGATCTGCACATCATCTGTACACAAGTCATCAAGATTCTAATATCTCACTTTTTAACCTTACAATATGGGTGTTAATACAATGCCAAATACTTATCCACCTGAAGTATTACACTTTTCGAGACTACAATGTAGTCCCAAAACTTAATCAACCTCATAAGCACTGTAGCACACCAGAACAAAGTTGCTGCCACAAACTGTGACAGCAACTTTGTTCTGGTGTGCTACAATGCTTGAGGTTGAAGAACATTTTGACATAAGACCTGCAGCTAGGTGTCATGTAGTTCCTAATCATACATAGGATCTGCATGTTTGGATAACCTAAACTAAGGATCTGAAAGAGGCACGTTAGTGATAGATTCCTTACCTTAGAATATCCCCAGGCGTCAGACTGGATCCGGAAAGTTTTTAGTCAGCCATACTCCTGCGCGTCGGAAGGTGGCGTTGTGCTGCTCCGTCGCTGGCATCGCATTTACCGAGATGATGCCACGGAGACTACTTAGGTGTCACCAATGTGCGCTGAAGTCAGTTTGTTCTTTCCATCAAGCGCAGATCCGGTTAGAGCACGTACCCTAGTTGTCTTTTGTCTCTACTTCTCTTTTGAGTTCTTGACTCCTGGTGCCACGTAGGGATGCCTGGGTTTAAATCCTGCGGGGCCTGTCGCCGTACGAGGTCGGTGGCCGACCCCTATGGCGTCTGTCTCTACTGTCTAGAGAGCGACCATGACTCCCAGTCATGTTCCGCCTGCCTGGCCATGGCTCCGAAGGCCTTGCGGGAGCAGTCCCGTAAGCTGTTGGAGGCCCGGCAGTCGTCTCCGTGCCGTTTGAGGTCCGGGGGTCTACAAAAGGGCTGGAGCCATCACCATCGCTCCTCTGGGTCGAAGTCTCCACACTCTGAATCGGGTAAGAGACGTCATAAGAAGAAGTCCAAGAAGCGTTTATGCTCTGACGTCCCCCCGTCGGTCTCCGGATGAGGGGGGCCGGCGGTACCTCCCCTCGGCTCTGTTTGAGTCTATGCGTCCTGCTGCCGACCCACCTTATCCAGATCCGTCGGCGACTCTCGCCCTGGTGCAAGATTTTCTTGCTGCCATGGACTGCCTTTTCGGGCCTCGGGCTCCCGCCGGCCCTAACAGTGCCAGCTAAGAGCCCACCCTTGCCGCCGGCGCAGCAAGGTCCTCCCCCGGCGCCTCCCGAGGCTCAGTTTCCGGCACCGCCATGGGTTCCATTCGTTCCACCTCCGCCCTTGCCCGGTTTTCTGGACAATTTTGCTCCAGGTTGGGACCCTAATTGAGCGCTGTTAACGGCGCCGACCGGCGCCGTGTGACCATTTATATTCCCCTGTCCTCCCCTGCCGCCGCAGCCTGTGCCACAGGCAGTGGAGGGGACGACAACTGGGAGGGGTCTGAGGACCCTCTTGCACGACAGTGCGAGTCGGGACAGGAATGGGTGGAAGAGTCGGAAGGTGCAGGTGGCCTTGAACTCTTTTTTGAACCTGGTTTTCTTTCTCTTGCTGTGGTCATGGAGGAGAGAGCCACATACACTGTGGTGCTCCGTAGAGGAGCTGAGGCTCTTGACCTTGATCTGCCTACATTAACTCAAAACTAACCTCACTGAAGTCCTTCAGCCGACGGCAAGCTCTATGGAGCCTCTTCTACCGTTCAATGAGGCGTTAACTGATGTGTTTATGGGCACCTGATCTTGACAAGCCAATGGGGTTCTTGTGGATAAGAACAAGGCCAGGCGTCATCGCCCGGCACCGGGTGACCCTGCCTTTTTTAACGACCTACCCAACTCCAGAGAGCCTGATCACCCAAGCCTCCACTTCCCAAAGCGCGTTCCCTACCGCCCCGCCGAATAAGGAATCTAAGTAGTTGGAACAGTTTGGCAAGCAATTGTTTTCCTCTGCCAGTTTGGGGCTGCGTTCGGTTAACACCGCATGCCTCTTGGCCGCTACTCTCGCGCTGTGTGGGACATGGTTGCGCAGACGCTGCCTCAGTGTCCAGAGAAGGATCGGACGGTGCTTTCTCAACTTGTTGCTTAGGGGAAACACGCAGCAAAGTTCGCCTTTCTGTGTGGGCTGGACACCGCAGACTCCCTGGGTAGGGCGATCTCCACAACAGTGGCCCTCCATCGCCACACCTGGTTGTGGTCCACTAGGTTTTCAGGGGATGTTCAGAGTTCCCTCATGGACATGCCCTTTGATGGTACTCTCCTGTTTGGCGATAAGGCAGACAGTTCGCTGGAGCGTTTTAAGGATTTGAGCTACCGCCAAGTCCTTGGGTCTCTCCAACACACGCCAGGCCACGTCTACTTTTCGTTCCTCTCGTGGCCACGGAAGGGGTGCCCCAACACGAAAACCAACCTCGGCATGGATGTGGTGGCCGCTGCGGCGGCACAGGGGGCCAGCGTGTGGGTCAGCCCATCTCCGCATCCTCCTTAAAGCCTTCCTAGTCCGAGCTTTGGGGTGCACCCCACATCGGTGGGCGGCAGGATTCAACATCACCTCCCCTCCTCGGACAGGTGGGTGCTGCAAATCGCCTGAAGGGGCTACTCCCTCCCCTTTGAGTATGCCCCTCCAGCCATGCCACCTCAGTTCCACCGCATGTCAGGGGATTACTTTGCACTTCTCCAACAGGAAGTCACGGCCCTCTTGGCCAAGGGGGCCATCAAGCGCGTTCCTGGGCCAGACGTAGGACGTGGTTGTTATTTCCACTACTGTCTGGTCCCCAAAAAGGAAAAAGGGGTCCTACACCCCATCTTGGACCTCAGGACCGTCAATCGAGAAGTTAAAGATGTTGACTCTGGCTCGGGTCTTGGCTGCCCTCGACCCTGGAGACTGGATGGTAGCATTGGACTTGCAGGACGCATATTTTCATATCCCCGTCCTGCCGGCCCACCGGCGTCACCTGCGGTTTACGGTAAGCCAAGAGCATTTTCAGTTGGCCGTGCTCCCCTTCGGCCTTACCAGTGCCCCTCGGGTGTTCACGAAAGTGATGGCGGTGGTTGCAGCTCATCTGCGCAGATCAGGGGTCCAGTCTTCCCCTATTTCGATGACTGGTTGTTGAAGGCGGGCTTGCCCCAGGCAGTTGTCTCCCTCCTCCAGACTACGTCCGTCCTCCTGCATTTGTTGGGGTTCTCCATCAACGTGCCAAAGTCACACCGAGTCCCTCTCAGAAGCTCCCCTTCATCGGAGCAGTTCTGGATTACATGCAGTTTCGGGTTTATCCTCCCAAGCAGCGAGTCCGGGATATTCAGGCTACGATTCTGATCTTTCAGCCTCTATCCCTGGTTTCAGTCAGGATGACCCTCAGGCTCTTGGGCCTGATTGCCTCCTGCTAGAGCAACATGCCAGATGGCATATGCGGGCTCTATAGTGGGACCTGAAGTTCCAGTGGGCATAGCATCAGGGCAACCTGTCCGATCATGTCCAGATCTCGGAGGGCACTGCAGAACAATTGCGGTGATGGCTCACAAATCGCAATTGGGTCAATGGCAGATACCTCTCCCTTCCCCAATTGGAGCACACAGTGGTGACGGTTACGTCCCTCCTGGGATGGGGCAGCCACTTGGGAGAGGCGGAGATCAGAGGCCTCTGGTCTCTGGCGGAGTCTCAGCTCCATATCAACCTTTTTGGAGCTTTGGGCGGTCCGTCTTGCACTGAAAGCTTTTCTTCCCTCTGTAGGGGAAGTGTAGTGCAGGTGTTCACGGACAACACCACCGCCATGTGGTATTGCAACACATAGGGTGGGGTGGAGTCGTGGACTCGATGTCAGGAGGCTCTGCGCGTCTGGACATGGCTGGAACATCAAGACATTACCTTGGTGGTTCAACACCTGGCAGCCGTCGGTGCATGATGGATCACAAATGGCCTCTGAACTCGGACATGGTGCAAGATCTCTTTCTGCAGTGGGGAGAGCCTTGGTTAGATCACTTCGCCACCGAAGAGAACATGCAATGTAATCAGTTCTGTGCGTTGGAATTTCCAAGGAGGCGCTCACTCGGTGACGCTTTTCGTCGTGAGTGGAGTTGCGGTCTGTTGTATGCCTTTCCGCCTATACCACTTCTGCCCAGAGTGCTGAAGAAGGTTCAGCGCGACCAGGCCCAAGTCATCCTTGTGGCTCCGGATTGGGCACGCAGATACTGGTATTCCAAGCTACTCAGCATGGCGATCGATTTTCCCGATCCGACTGCCTCTTCGGGAGGATCTTCTGTCGCAGCAGGAGGGGACGGTCCTCCACCGAACCTGTCCAGCCTCCACCTCTGTTAGACTTGGCGGTCTCTAGTTGGCAGAGGTATACACTTCTGACTCTTGGAAGGAAAAATAATAGTTCAAGTGTAGTTTCTTCTTAGCACAAAAGTCTTTAGTAACAAAAGCAACTCTTCTTCTTTAAATCACAGTTCTTGGCAACAATGTAACCCACACGGGAGTCACACAACGTCGAGGCAAAGTTAATCCAAAGGTTCGGCGTCGACCGCGAGGAGCACTACGTCGAGCCCGGAGTCACACGGACCCCCACAACACAGTACCTTGGAAAAGCGAAGCACACGATGATCAGCGGCGTTGAGATGTCTGGCGTCGCGTCTTTGGCGTCGATCGGGCCTCGGAGTTGGGGCAACCTGCAGCGGCGTCGACAGATGTCAGGCAGGAGCAGCACTCCCGAGGCGAAGCAGGATACGGCGTTGTCGTCGATATCAATGAGGATGTTGCAAGAGTGAGCAGCGCTCACGGTGTCGAGTGGGCTCGGAGTCGATGCGATCAGCAGCGGTGCAGACACGGGGTCACTTGGAGCTGGAGCCGAACTCGCTACTCACTGGCGTTGCTGCTGGCGTCGATCGGGCCCGGGGGCAGGCGTCGAGGAAGCGGGACACTGGAGCCGTTACTCACGATGTCGCGCTGGATTCGGCGGCGTCCGTCGGCATCGAGATTGCTGGTTTCTTTCAGAGGTGCTGGACTTTCAGGTTCCAGCAACAAGCACTTTTAGCAGATGAAGTCCTTTAGCCCTGTGACTTCAACAGGAGGCTGACACTCTTCCAGCCCTTGGAGATTTTCTTTAGCAAAGCTTAAGAGTACACACACAGTTCCTCTCTCCTGGTTCCTTGGCAAAAATAAAGAAGCAATTGCAGGATTCCCCCCAGCAAACAGCACACTGGCAGAAGGGGTAGGCAAGTCCTTGGATCAGCAGGCTTCTTTTCCTTGGTTCCTTGTCAGAAGTGATTTAAAGTCTTGGTTCAGGGGTCCTTCTCTTATACCCCTTTTTGGCTTTGATCCCTTTGTCCACGCAGGGGAATTCCCCACATCCTGGGTTTGTTGTGAGTGTAGCCAGGCAGAGGCGCCTGCCCTATTCACTGTGCAGGGCTGGGTCCTCAGACGCCCAGCAGGAGGTGGAGCCAGCATTGTCACTGGTAGGAGCAGAGCTATCGGCCTCCTGGTAGGAGGTGGGGCCAGGATCGTTCCTGGCAGGCACAGAGTCATCAGTCGCCTGGTAGGAGGTGGAGCCAGCATTGTATCAGGCAGGGCAGGCTATCAGGAACTACTCTCCCCCCTACTCTCAATGCAAATGCACCACTCACCCCACACTGACTCATTCAGACCTCTGGAGCCACCCAGCTCCTGTCACACACACACACACACCAAACCAGCAGAAACCAGAAATAGTTAGACAAGAAAATAGCCACTTTCTAAAAAGTGCTATTTTCAAACCCAGAGTCCAAAAACCATCCACACAAACGGATGCATGATTAAACCCGAGTTCAGGGATACCAAACTCGACATTGCACCATGCTCACAGAGCCAGCTAGGATTATAGCATTAATAATCCTGGCAGCCCATTCTAACTAATGGAGAGCAGGTTACCTTACAATAGTGAAAAATGAATATGGCTGTAATTCACTATTAGGACATGCCAACTTGGTCAGGCTTGTCCTGCCTTATGCTTACAATGCACCCTGCCCGTGGGCCTACCATAGGGGTGACTAATATGAAATTAAGAGAAGGTTTGGGGACTGGCAATTAGGTGTACTTGCGCAGTCAGCGTAACAGTACCAGACTGCACGTAGGTCTAGCGATGGCAGACCTTCAGACATACTTTTACTAGGCTGCTCTTGTGGGTGGCACAACATGTGCTGCAAGCCCACGAGCAGCATTTGCATTTGCATTTGCAAGCCCTGGCACTCCTGGTGCACTAGACTAGGGACTGACAGTAAACCAAATAAGCCAAACATGGAATTCAATCAATACAGCAATTTTACATAGGGAGCACTTGCACTGTGGCACTGATCAACAGTGGCACAGTGCCCAAAGCAATATACCAGCAAAAACATTGTAAACAGAGGAGGCAAACAGAAAAAAATGGAGGAGAGACTCAAGCCAATGATGTCAGGTCTAACAACCTCCATGTGTGGAGATTGAGCGGTGACAGTTGACAGCTTTTGATCGTCCTCTCGAAGTCTGTGATGTCATTCTGGCAGCCAGGTATCCCTCCACTAAAACAGTATACGCCTGGAGGTGGAACAAATTTGTGGCATGGTGCAGAGCAAAGGCTGTGGATCCCCTTTCTGTCCCTCTTTCGGAGGTCCTTCTGTTCCTTCTCTCTTTGGCCCAGCAGGGTTTTGCTCTGGGCACTATCAAAGGTTATCTTTTGGCCATCTCTGCCTTTCTACGACTTCCAAATCACCCTTTTCTATTTAAGTCCTCGGTTGTTAATCGCTTCCTCATAGGCTTTACACACATTTCCTGCTGTGCCTTACATAATGCCTCAATGGGACTTCAATCTTGTTTTGACTTATCTGATGTGCGCTTCCTTTGAGCCCCCTTCATAACTGTCCCTTACGTCTTCTCACTCTCAAGGCGGCTTACCTAGTAGCTATCACTTCTGCCAGAAGGGTGAGTGAGCGCTAGGCTCTTTGTTCAAACCTCCTTTCTTTTCTGTTCATCTGGACAAGGTGGTTTTAGGACCCGTCCTTCTTTCCTGCCAAAGGTTGTAACGCCCTTCCACATCGGGCAGACCATCACTTGCCCACCTTCTTTCCGCATCCTTCAAAAGAGGAAGAGAGGCTCCACCGTGTGGACCCAAAACATGCGCTCTCCTTTCTGCTGTGCACACAACAGCTTGGGGTGGAAACGCCAACTTCTGATGTGCAGGGGTAATAATAATAATTAACAGGCGCTTATTAAGCGCGCAGCTACCCCAACAGGGTGTCCCGGCGCTATCGCAGACAGTGAGGAGGGCAGGCCAGCCCGGCTAGACTAGTCCTGACGGCTCAATGACCAGGTTTTAAGGGCTTTATGAAACAGAGGTTCCACCTGGATGTGTTGTAGGTGCATGGGAAGTTTGTTCCAACATTTAGTGGCCCCCACCTCGAATGAGTTTCCACCAGATCTGACTTTTTTGAATCTGGGTGTAATCAGCAAGCCTTGGGTGTTAGATCGTAACGTTCTGGTCTGGGCATAAGGGCGAAGTCTCCTTTTGAGATAGACGGGACCTAGCCCTTTGCCCGCCCGAAATGCCAGCATCAAGACCTTGAATTTGATTCGCTTAGCGATGGGGAGCCAATGAGGTGGCGCAAGAATGGGGAGATAGGTTGTCTGAGAGGAACACCACAGACTAAACGGGCAGCAGCATTTTGTACTGTCTGTAGTCTGCGTATCAACCCCTGGGATAGGCCATTCGCGTAGTCCAAATGGGAGGTTATTAAGGCATGGACTACAGTTTTGCGCGCAGAGTTGGGCAGATAGTCAATACATTTTCTGATGGTTTTGATGTTTCCAAAGCAGACAGCTGCCACTGTTTGCACCTGCACTCCTAGGGATAACTGTGTGTCCCATCTGACACTCAAATTCCTAACCGATTCTTTGGGAACAGGGGGCATACACAAATCCGCAGGCCACCAAAGATTAGGGGATAATGGCAAGGGTTGATTAAAGAATAAGATCTCCGTCTTATCAGCATTAAGTTTCAAAAAATTGCTGTCCATCCAGGCCGCAATATTCTTAAGACACGTTTTAAGGGATCAAAAGTAGTGACAGATACCTCTTTGAAAGTGAATAACAGCTGGGTATCGTCAGCATAAAAGATTTTGATCCCGGTTTTAGAGATAATCTCTGCAAGCGGGGTTAGGTAGACATTAAAAAGAAGCGGGCTCAAGGCAGAACCCTGTGGCACACCCCATTTAAGAGGTTTAACTGACGATGTAAAAGGATAAGTCCGGACCTGCTGTTTACGGTCTGAGAGGTAGGACGTAATCCAAGTCAGTACCGTGCCCTGGATTCCTATGGCCTTAAGTCATTTCTGAAGGATAGAGTGTGAGACTGTGTCAAATGCTGCAGACAAGTCTAACAGCACTAACACCGCATTTGAACCCCCATCTACCGCCCATCGTATTAAGTCGGCCATTTCAGTTAATGTTGAATCTGTGCTATAGCCGGCCCTAAAGCCGGATTGTGACTCATGAAGGAGATCATTTGCCTCAATGAAGCCAGCCAGTTGTTGATAAGCTAGCTTCTCCAAGATCTATGCTGGGGCGGGCAGAAGGGAGATGGGTCTATAGTTGCCCGGCACATCCGGATCTACATTTACCTTTTTTTAAATTGGCTGAAGAAAGGCATGTTTCCAAGCCATTGGGTATATTCCCAGCTTTAGTGATGAGTTCCAAATGGGATTCAAGTGAGGGTTAAGGAACCCTGCTAGAGATTTATAGTGTTTGGCTGACCACGGGTCACTCGGGGAGCCCGATTTACATTTTTGTAATTCTAAGAGTGAGGCTTCCTCTGAAACCTCAGCAAACTTAGAAAGGACTGAGCTAGGAGGCTCTCCTGGGCCAGAATCAATAGAGATTTGGGAGTAATCTCCTGGCTCCGGGAACGATGCATATATTGCGGCAATCTTTTCCTAAAAAAACTTGTTACAAAGGCTCTGTGAGGGGGAATGATTGTGGGAAAGAGCTAAAGGATCGGTAAAGGACTTGACAGTTTTAAAAATCTCAGTGGAAGCGTTTCTAGCATTGTCTATTCTTTCTGTTAGAAACTCTCTTTTGAATTTTATAAGTAATCTACGGTATTCTTTAAGGGCTATCCGATAGCCTATCTTACTTTCAGCAGAATACGTCTGCCTCTATCTACGTTCTAGCCTTTTGCATTCCGCCTTTTTTTTGTCTAAGCTCCTCCGAAAACCATGGTGCAGAAGGAGAGGACCTAGGTGATTTTACTACTTTCAATGGTGTAAGGGCTTCCAGTGCCCTGCTGACCCACTTGTAGAATGCTGACCTCAAGATGAGTGGAGGGGATGATTTTCTAATTCTGAGTGAGTTGCGTTATTGAGTCTAAAGTGATGTTATTCCAATTCCTTCTGAATTCTTTGGAGCAGGAGGCAACTTTCTTAAGACTAAGCCCCCTTAATTGAAACAGGATCAAAAAGTGATCCGACCAGATCGCAGATACTGTGATATCAGGCAAATTAGAACAAATGAGGCCCAACATAGGGCCAGCTTTGTGAGTTGGGGCCAAGACATGTTGGGCCATGTTGTATCCTGTTAAAGTGGCGATAAAAATTAGAGCCATATGGACATAAGGAATCGTCCACATGTAAATTCAGATCCCCTAAAACAGTAAAGTTAGCGTAGCATATACTTGCTTGCGCGATGTGATCTTAAATCATTGCTATTTCAGACATGCTAGAGCTAGGTGGTCTGTATAGCAGGAGCCCTGAGAAAGAGGAAGTTGCAGAGGACTTTATACAAAAAGTTAGCCCCTCCATAGAATCCACTAACTCAAAGGGAGCTGCTGTAATCTCCCATTTAGATTGATAAATAATGGCCACCCCCCCCATTTCCCATTCTGCCTATTGGAGCAAACAATGTCCTCCCTAAGCCACGTCTCTCTCAAAAATAACAAGTCCCAATTGTTATCAGTGATGGATTGCCAAATATCCAGTGCATGTTTGACCAGGGACCTGCAATTAATCTGCCCGGCCTTGAGAGTTGCTACCTGTAGGGCCGGAGGGAGTTGAAGAGGCATCGGTGGAGTGCAGCTATGAGGACTAGCCCCATTAATGGAGAAATCACAGTGGCAACAAGTGTAGACCACCGTGGTGTCTACGAGGTTTGAAGGGGGCAGGCATGGGTACAGGTGGGGCCCAAGGCAGAGCAGCTCTACCTGTGTATAGATGTACCTCGTAGCCGTGCTAGATCAAGCAGCATCTCTGGCCCTGACCGCCGTCTGGCCGCAGACAGGCTTGCCTTTGTCGTGCCTGCGGCGCACCCACTGTGCGTCGGACCCATGCTGTCCAGAAATAGTCAGGGGCTCCACAACCACTAGAGCGTCACCTTGCCACAGAAGTCGCTCTAGTGTGCCCCAATCGGAAGTAGGTGAAAATCCCTAAGCTGTAATGAGAGCTGACGCTCCCTCCACTCAAACAGCACAAATGAGCTGGGGTGGACCGGGGAGGCCGTCGGAAAGAAACTACAAATGGTGCGCACAGCACATGAAAATATATATCGTGAAAGGATTAAAAGCAGATATTAGTTAAAAGAGTGAGCAGTAAAGCACTAGCGCAGCCTGCAACCGAACAACTCCTCAGGTTGTCTAAATGCTACGGGTACAGCTGATGAAAAACTTTCCGGAACCAGTCTGACGCCTGGGGATATTCTACGGTAAGGAATCTATCACTAACTTATGTCTCTTACAGATATATTGTTACACAAGTAGTAACTTGTGCGATTGGTGTTCAAACTAATTTCAGACACCCCCAAAGGATAGGTTAGCCTTTAGACCAGCTACCTCACAGTGCCACCCTAACCTTACAATGGAGTGAAAAGTATTTGGCAACAATAGAACATGACAATCCTTCAGGGATCATGGAAACAGTACAGTACCTTTCATTCAATCAGTTTGTGCTCACGAGGTCTCAGAGAGATGCACAGAATAAACAATGGGGATATTTTCAATAAGCATTTATTGAACCAGCGTCATTCTAGTATAAAACGTTTGCTGCGACAATCATTAGAGAGAAACTGATGCATAAGATTACAAGCACCCACAGAGTAAATAAAAGGTAGAATTCTACCATGGTAAAACAGTGAATATATGCAGGCATATAGATACATGGCAGTAATCGTGTGCACTCCTACGATGCAAACCCTACAAAAGTGTACCTAGCATGTATGTGGGTGTAAAGCCACACATCCCACATTGTAGAGAAGCGTGGCTCAATGGTTAGAGCGGCAGACCCTGATGCAGTAGTCTGGCTGGGACCAGGGTTCAATTCCCGCCTTGGCGGGTCTTGGGCTCAATTTCCTCTGACCTGATAATTCTCGCCTCGGTGCCTATTCTGATCATGAGCCCCACTCTGCACCTCTGGGCAATAGCTTGCTTAATCTCTACAACGGCCCCAACAACGCTGAGGATGCCTGACTTCACCTTGGGGGTGCCCAGGAGTGGGCTCCTCACAGGGAAAGGCCAGGAAGGGTTCCTCGGCGGTATTCGTAAAAGCGCTGAGATGCCTCCAGGTAGTCGTGCGCTATATAAGTGCGTAATTATCATTATTATCATTTTCATCCCCTAAGAAAGAGCCAGCCCTATTACTTGATGGGAGGGAACGAAGGACCCAGTCTTGGTCTCGAGTAGGACACCCTGCAAGGGATGTTGGATCACTGCATGCTGGAGTTTCTGCGTGCAGGGACCTCAAGGTCTTGTGTCAGCGTGAAAGCTTCTCCTAGCTATTCATTGTTCAGTATGGTTCTTTAATACCAAAAGAAAAGCCTCAGGGTCCCTTACATAAGCCTAAATCAATACTTGCAGTTATGCAAAGTAGTTCTTTTGCATAGGATAAAGATGACCATGACTTTTACGTAGCGTATGTTCATGATGTGTTGTATGTCACGTGCAGGGGACTTGTCTAAGAATCCTCATGCATAGTAAATGAGGATAGTTTTGAAGAAACTGACTGACATTTATTCAGCCCATACTGGGTAAAAGATTAGTGCTAGAACCGTTATGCAGAGCAAGGTAGGACAAATGTATATAAACGGTTGTGTAGCTAGACAGGCCTAGATTGGGGTTCATAACACCCACTCCTCATCCGAAGGTCAATAAGATCAAGTAATGCTGAAATATTCCTGGTAAAAGCAAAAAAACATTTATGTAAAAATCAGTGAATTAAAAACATGGTACATGTAAGAATTATGCTCGATAACATTTTCAAAAAGTTCTAGAAGTCCATTAGAAATTCAATACATGATCAGACTGACTGAGCAGGCTGAAAGTCATAATGCTCAGTGAGAGCAGATAATAAAACAAAACTGTTTTGCATTCCAATTTGGCTTGTTTCGAAAAAGGGCTGAATTGTTCCCATCACATGTGAGCCAAATGTTTGTGTCCTGTGTGGGACACACAACATCACTGTCACTCACATTCGCAGATGATGGTCCCTGTAACACCTCTTGTATCAGGTCAATGGACCAAAGGTGATCATCTTCAGTTCTCACAGCAGCTGCTGAGGAAACACTTGATACCCGTGTGTCCGTTCTGACAGGAGCTGAAACATCCTGTGGAGGCTCTAAGAATGCTGTCATCAACATGGGAATACATGGAGAACACTGTAATACGTGGGACCTTAAGGGGGCCTGTAGTAAGTCTACATCCGGCGGCACAACCAATGGCAGGGTCAGACCTATGTCCAACACGCATTCGTATCTGGAGAATAGGCAGAGGAGCACAGGCAAGATGCAGTCAACCCAGACTGGTCTGATTGATGGAAACCAATGCTTGCTGAGCTCCCAAAGCTGAGGTGGACCATGCATTCATGGCAACGTCTCACCCGGAGTGCTTTTTCCATCTCTTTGGGAACTGGGCTGTCCATTGCGTAGCAGGAAAATTAAAACCAGGATACCCACTACAAGTAGTAGGACCAGCGGATTTCCCAATACGGAGTGTATAAATGCTGGAATAACTCCGAAGATTGTCTGAAAGGTGCTCAGTAGTCCAGAACCTATGCTCCTAAATAGGTGCACGATCCCCTTTGTATCAGACCTGTTAAATATACGATGTACCATTTCCCTGAAATAGAGCAGGATGTTCGGACTAGTGCATGCATCTCAGCTGAAGACCTTGCAACCTGGAGATCAAAAGTCTTTGGGGCTGCAGTTAAGGCCACACCCTTTAGAAAAAGCATGGCTTTCAGTCTGCTCACAGAATCAAACCTTATAAAGGAAACATTCAACAAAGAGTTTAAAAACTACGTCCTCTGGAATTCTTTTTTATATTTTTCATTTCACACTTTATCTCATACAACCAAACCCGACTACATACACACACTCGCGCCGCTCATAAAGGTCACCGCTCAACTGGTGGCTACAATGTATTGGCACAAACACCTATTGTTCATGAAGTAATGATTGTAATTTATTAAAACCGTTTATTATTTTTTACAAAGTTTAAAAAATAATTTTTTCAAGTTAAAACCATTTATATCCATAGGGTCATCATGAAAATTATGTTACAAACAATTAATCACATTCACAATACTTGAGAGGTAGACAGAGGGCGGGAGACAGGGACAGACCGAGATAGGGACAGACAGACAGACAGATAGAGGCAGAGACTGGGAGGGAGACCGAGAAAGGGAGACAGAGGGAGGAGGGCGACAGATGGAGGGAGACAGACAGAGGAAGGAGGACAGGGAGAGAGAGAGACAGAGGGAGGGAGAGAGATAGAGAGAGGGAGGGAGACTGAGAAAGAAAGATGTGTGTATGCCGGGTCTGGTGGCTCAATGGACAAAGGCGTCTGCTGCAGGGGCCTGTGTTCAACCTCATGGTCACAGGTTTTTTTTTGCTCTAGCCCCGCTTCCCCCTCCCCCACTGACCCCGCCCCCACTGGTGCAGTCCTCGGCCACAAACCACACTGTAAATTTGGCCCCAAGAGAAAGTTTGTGAGTACCCATGATCAAGACTGTAATATTATGTATTCCCGACAATTTAAAGTTAATAAGCAGGTAAAGGGTGTGGCACTCTGTTACATAATCATTCTTAATCTCTGGGCTCTCCCATTGATAGATGAGGTTTGGAATTTTCTTAATTCGTATGAATCTCTTGAATGAGCCTGCTGTTGTGCGATGGACCAATCCCACCTTTTAGGATCCCATTGCTCGCATCCTACTTAATCTGGGCTTGTTAAAAACAATAGTGAAGTATCCCCACTAATGTTTCAAATATGCGCTTATTGTTTTTAGCTTGTGTCGGGGAATACTTTACCTTTATCAGTGATTGCTCTGTTAGCCAAAGTCTACTGCATTTAACAGTGTTTAGTAGATATGATGGACACAACTGTTCTTCAAATTATTTAATCTTTATGAACACAACCAGCCAACACGTGTTTCGTCACACTGGTAAGTATCCTGTGACTTCTTCAGGGCTGGGAAGGATACAAAAGGGTAATATAAACATATTTTATATGCAAAAGCCCAACTCCACTAGGGAAAGGCCCAAAGGAAATTGGAGGTAGGAACACACCATTAAGTCGCGGAACTAGCGGTTCACGCACTAGTCTTTTCTTTTCCATACTATTTAAGGGCACTTCCGGTTTCACTCTCTGTCCACTTCCGAAGCAGAGGTGTCCCCGTGCCTGTCATTTTTCTCAAGCGCACCCACTACAGGTAAACCCCTTGGTCCTGTGCTGTTTCCTTACACTTTTATTACATTATTCATTGATTTGTCGATAGTTGGGAAACTTTGCATAATTTGTTCTCCCCAGAATCTTTCCTACGCGAACCCATCATAATACTATTGACAGGCGCTTGTACATATGGATCGCCGTTATCCCGGTAAGATCCTTCACCGAGTTAACGTGTGCCTGGGACTTCGTTTTTCGTTTCGAGACATATTCATATTGATGTCGGTATTAGACCGAATTGAGATAATAATAATACTGAGTTTTGTAGAGCGCGAACAGCTACCTCACACGGAGGTGTCCCGGCGCTTAGTGAACAGCAAACGTGAACTAAGTGATACAGAAAAGAAAGCAACAGTAGATGAGATTACTGATTAAAAAAGCCATGTTTTTAACTGTTTCCTACAGCAGGGCTCAGAATTGGCATTGCGAATAGCAAGTGGAAGGGCATTCCACAGCTTGGCTGTTCTCGCCGAGAAAGCTCTCCCCCCAAGACGAACCTTTGCAAATCTGGGGACAGAGAGCAAGTTGAGCGTGTTCGAGCGTAGGGACCCAATTGCTGATGCCGGGGGAGTCTTAATTTAAGATAGTTAGGGCACTTGCCCTGGAGTGCCCTGTAAGCCAGGGTCAAGGTCTTGAACTCGATCCTGCTTACCACTGGAAGCCAGTGAAGATTGCATAGATGCGGAGAGACACAATGCTTAAACGGAATATGCTTGATCAGTCTCGCAGTCGCATTCTGCACCATCTGTAGCCTTTGGATTGCATACTTCGGCAGACCGAGATATAGGCCGTTTGCGTAGTTCAATCTTGAAGTTACGGTAGCATGGACTACTGCTTTACGGCAATCTGCCGGCAGCAAATCCAAAAACTTTCAAAGATTTGTAAGTTTGTTTAAGCACCCCGATGTTACCTGTTGAATATGAGCTAAGAAGGAAAGACCATCATCCCATCTTACTCCCATGTTTTTTGCACTAGTGCTAGGGAGCGGTGAGGGCCCCATTTCGGTGGGCCACCACAGATCGGACGCAGGCACTTGACCTTTTCCAAAGACGATCACCTCCGTTTTCCCTGCATTTAATTTTAGTTTGTTAGTGTTCATCCAGATGGCAATATCACGAAGACAACCCTTAAAATTGCCAAAGGCTTCCTCTGACTGCTCTGTGTAGGAGAAAACCAGCTGTGTGTCATCAGCATACGAAATTGCTTTGATACCCCAGTTTGCTATTAAGGTAAAAAGAGGGGCCAGATAGACATTAAAAAGTAGGGGCTAAGGGCTGAGCCCTGAGGGATGCCACACCAGAGAGGTTTGGGTTTGGATGTAAAAGGGCGGAGAGCAACCTTCTGGGAACGGTCGCAGAAATAGGACTGCGTCCAGGCCAGTGCCTTGCCACCCAGGCCAATGCTTTCCAATCTCTGCAGCAGTCTGGCATGATCGACCGTATCGAAGGCTGCGGATAGATCCAGGAGCACCAGCATTGCTGATGCCCCTGAATCTAGTGCCCACCTCACTGACTCTGCAACCTCAATGAGAGCAGTCTTGGTGCTGAAACCAGGCTGAAAGCCCGACTGTGTTTCATGCCAGATGGCATTGCTTTCAATAAAATGGTTCAGTTGGTGTTGAACTAATTTTTCCAGCATTTTGCCTGGTGCAGGGAGGAGGGAAATTGGTCAGATTGCTAAAATCATTAATGGCTCCATTCGTTTTTTTTTTCCAAGGGCAGCAATGTGGCATGCTTCCAAACATCAGGAAAAACTCCGGTAGCGAGTGATGTGTTCCAGATGTGGGTGAGTGTATCTGACATAAACTGAGATATCCTTTTCCATAGTTTGGGTGGGCAAGGATCATCCGGGGCCCCTGATTTGCACCTATCAATCTCCGCCAGAGCCTCCTGCTGCGAGGTAGGGGAGAAGTGAACCAAGGACAAGACCAGCTTAAGGACCACAGGAAGGTCCGACTTCTCTGTCGCGACTGGGGCAGAGAAAGTGTCATACACCTTTAAAATGTTGTTTTCGAAGAAATTAGAGATATCTTCTCACAAAACTGGTGTTGAGGTCGCTTCCATCTCAATTGCTCTGGGCTTAAAAAATGATTGCACTACTTTAAAGACTTCTTTGCTTGGCTGATCTGCTTTCTGAATACAGGAAGCAAAAAAATTGCCTTTCGCCATTTTTATCGATTTGTGTAGATTTTTCAAGGCGTTTTTGTAGCACCGCTTTGCTGTGTCGCAGTACTTTTGTCTCCACAGACGTTAAAGTCTCTTGCATTTCCTTTTTTCTTCCATAAGTGCCTCTGAGAACCAAGGTGCTGTTGGGGATAGTCTACGTGATATCACCAATTTAGCTGGAGCGACAGTATCCACCGCCGACGCGACCCATTGGTTAAATGTCAGGGCATCGTTATTAGGGTCTGAGGTGAGGGCAGGTGGGGCACTTTCTAAGATAGGACCTAAAGTTTCAGCAGTTAGATTATTCCACTTTCTCTTCCTAGTGGAACGCTTGCCTCTAGCCAAGCTGAAATTGGCCAGATTAGCTGAAAATGGGATCAAATAATGGTCTGACCAGACCAATGGTTGCGGCGCCTCTGCTGTGATAGCCTGAATATTAGAAAAAATTAAGTCTAAAGTGTGGCCTGCCCTATGAGTGGGTCCCATAATTATTTGTGCTAAATTAGCAACTTCTACTGTGGCAATAAATTGGGATGCTTGAGGGCAATTGGATTTGTTAACATGGAGGTTAATATCACCCAGAGCCAGAAAATGTGTATGAGCTAATGAATATTGTACAATGTAGTTGCAAAGATCAAGAGTGATAGCAGCTGCATAGTCCGGAGGCCTGTAAATAAGCAGACCTGTTAGAGACACCCTCAAATTGATTTGGAGGCAAAAGTAGAGCCCCTCTATTCCCTGTAAATCAAGGGGTCTCGAGGAGGTCATAGCATATAGTTCTTTATAAATAATAGCCACACCGCCTCCTTTTTTGTTGTCTACCCTGGTTGAGAAACTCATTTTAAAACCCGGCGGAATGGCTAGAGTTATCGATGCCATAATATCTTCATTCAGCCAGGTTTCAGTAAGAAACAACGTGTCCCATGATGATTCCGCCAGCGTCAGCCAGATATCATCAGCATGCCTAGGGAGGGATCTGCAGTTCACGAGGCCTGCTCGGAATGGCTCGCCGGGTTCTAGCCTTGTGGTCTTCTTTGGGTGCTCTTCCTCCGTAAAAATTTGTGGAGTAGAAGATGTTTTGTCGAGGACTGCACCCAGATTCTGTCCGCATAAAGGGCAGTAGGGAGGCAGTCCCCTACCTGCGAGATCAATATGATGTAATGAGCAGAGGTTATCCTTATTAAAGGCTATTAGTTCAGCTCTAGAACAGCCAAGCCTCTCAGCTTCTCTCTCTCCATTGGCAGAATGGCTGGTCGCAGACGGGCTTGCCTTTGGCGCACCTTCGGCGCGCCAGTGGCGCGGCCCCCATCTGTTTTTACCCCCTGCAAGCCGAAGTAATGCAATTGTGGGGAGGAGTCGCGTCCCTCCCTGCACGAATGAGCCGCGACAGACCGGGGATCGTGGAGGACAAGGAGAGGACAATGTGCAAAATAACAATTTAACAGCAGTGTCAATATCGGTATTAAAAAAGTTAGTGAATCAACTTTTCCAGTATAAAAATCACGAGCGTGAGGGACAGACAGAAAGCAATGTTCAAGAGCAAGTTGACATCAGCACCAGACACAAATACACTTTAAAAGTTCGTAATCAACTTTAAAATATCACACAACACACTCACTGCTGCGCGGCCGGGCCCCATCTGTTTTTACCCCTTGCAAGCGGAAATGATGCAATTGTGGGGAGGAGTCACATCCCTCTGTGCAATCGGCGCTAATGAGCAGCAACGGACCGGGGAGCATGGAGGACAAGGAGAGGACAATGTGCAAAATAACAATTTAGCAGCAGCGTCAATATCAGTATTAAAAAAGTTAGTGAATCAACTTTTCCAGTATACAAATCACGAGCGTGAGGGACAGACAGAAAGCAATGTTCAAGAGCAAGTTGACATCAGCCCTAGACACAAATACACTTTAAAAGTTCGTAATCAACTTTAAAATATCACACAGCACACGTGCTACTCTGTTTCTCATTTGTAGTTTACTTTGTTGCTGTTCAATTTTCAACCGGCATGAGTTCATTCCATTGTTGGTAACTCCTTTACTTGGTAGAGTAGAATCTTCAGAGGTTATTAATCTTTCAAACTTCCTTTATGGTAGCAAGAGGAGTTCGATGTCTACCCAGGAGCCCATGCGGCCTACTATTCAGTATCAGCCACATAGTGTGGTTTGATAAGATCAATTAAGAAGAATCTCTTTTCTTTCTAACTGACAAGGGGCGGAAGAAGTACTGCTCTTGTTCCTTCGACAGCCAGGAAAGGTACAGGTGCTCTGTGAGATTGCCCAAAGTATTTTTTGTCCACAACGCTTTCTCTGACCAGGTTCCCAATCTTCGGGACCCTGGCAGATCTTACCGGAACAGCTTTCACTTCCCCAGTTGCCGTGCGTTTTACTTGGATGTTGCTTTGTAATGCCCAGAATTCATTGAGTTCCTGTAAAACAGCTAAATGGATCATTGATGGGAAATTGTTTTTCATCCACCACTGTGCTGCCATAGTTGAGGTAAGGTACCCACATTCTAATCCCGAACAGGACTTTGAATGGAGTACGCCTCCCCCAGGAAACTTCTTGCCATGTTATTGAATGCCCTGCTTATAAGCGATTGACCCAACTGCTACCCGAGCCTCCTGCCCTAGCTGTGCAGGATTGCTTTAAGTCCCGGTTTTTCTTCTCCACAATAGAATTTCCCTTGGGATGATACATAGAGGAGTACTTCAATGCAACACCCAAACATCCCACGGCTTCTATGTAAGCCAGTAAGTTAAATGCACAGTCTGAATGCAACGTGCCAATTGTGTATGTCCCTATGAAGACTCATTAATCTTTTATAACATTTTGGGCGCCAGTCGAGCACTGAGGCCAAACCCACAGGATTCGAGCATGAATCCACTGTCACCAGGATGTTCCTGTAACCCCGTCAAATTGTAAGGGGCCACAGTGGTCAAAATCGATAATGGTGTTTGAGGTGGACGTGCTAAGGTGGAACCTTTCGTATGCTGACAGATGTCTCACTTAAGGACATAACCCTTGGTCTGTTTAGTGAGACCTGGCCACCAATAACACTGCTTCAGTAATGAAATGGTTGCAGCAATACCTGCGTGTGCTGAATCCAGACCCTAGTGTGCAACTAAATGAATCCTAAACTGCGATCCTTGTTTGGTATTACTCTATTACCCCACTCCAGGAATTTGAGGATATGGAATGCATTACGCACATAACTTTTAGGAGTATTTGAGTGGAAAACCTTTTGGCAAGGCTGAGCTATAGTTGCGCGTAGCGTTCACAGCTACCATGATCTGTCCGTCTCTCCTCATGCAAGAATGAGTGATTGCAGCAACAGCAGCAGTTCTCACTGTTGCCTTGGTGTCTTCATCAGCCAGTGAATATCCTTCAAGCGTGCACCACAACATGCTGATGGCTCAATGTGTAAATTACATGAGCCTGTGGCAAGCATCTTTTCAGCTCTGCCACTTGTTCCCAATGCAACTTGTACTTCATTGTGCAACCTTTGGAATCTCTAAACCCATTTTGGCCCCAATAGTGAAGTAAAGTGAATCGCACACAAAGTATATGGAGAATTCTAGATCTGTATTTTTTAGTGCCAGTATCAGGGCTTTAAGTTTTGCCAGCTGTGCTGTGCAATCTCCTAGTGACTGTATCTGTGTATTGCTAGCACAGGACTTGCCGTCCTGTATATGTCCCTTTATAATTGCACATGCTGCTCTGTATTGCTGTTTACTTCCTACGGGCTGGGCAGACCTGTCAGTGTAAATCATATATTCATACTTATCTAGAAGCATTATATTCAAGAGAGGCTATTCTTGTTCATACTGCAGAAATGCTTGTGTTTTTAATGTAAAATCAAATTTGTAGTCTACATCTGTAGCTGTGAGAGAATTGGCCCATTGTATCCATTGTGGATGCAGTGCTTTTGCGTTTGGAACGCTTGCTTTAGTAACGGCCTCTAAGATTGGTAGTGGAGACAATTATGCGTTTCCCATGAGCTAGTGCTCTTTCTCTCACTGCTGTCAGTATCTTTTCAGTGGATGCAACATGTATCTCTGCATTTGTGTACAAATGAGATTTGTATGCAGTGGGTACTGTTTCGCCTTCATTGAAGGTTAGGTAAGTGTACCTTGATTTACCTGAAAGTACACGGATCACCAAATTCGAGGTGTTTATACATGTGTGTAGGTGTTTGGAAGCGATCATGTGAGCTTGTACGTAATGGAGAATTTCGGTTTGTTCCTGTGTCCAATGTTGAACTGAAAAATCTGGTCTAGTGAAGTTGTAAAAAAGTTGTACCTTTTCTGCGTAATCCAAAATGTGTTTTGCCAAGATTTAGGAATCCTAAAATGGACTGTAATCCTTACAGAGTCTTTGGAAGTTATAGCAGTGCACGTTTTTATAAAAAGAATTAGCTGCCAGTCTTTTTCCTTCACTTGTTAACTCATAACCTAAAAATAGGACATTGAGGTAGGCAATTTGAGATTTTTTAATTAAAATTTGTAGCCCACAGTGGTGAACACCAAAACTATGTTGTTCACCCTGTGCAATCAATCAATCAGATATTTGTAGAGCTCGCTAATCACCCGTGAGGGTCTCAAGGCGCTGAGGGGAGGGGGGGGGGAGGGGGAGTTGGACTGCTACTGTTCGAACAACCAGGACTTGAGAAGTCTCCTGAAGGTCAGCAGGTCCTGGGTCTGTCGCAGGTGGATGGGCGGGGTGTTCCACGTCTTGGCGGCGAGGTGAGAGAAGGATCTGCCGCCGGTGATCGTTCGGTGGATGCGTGGGATGGTGGCTAGGGCGAGGTTTGCGAAGCGAAGCTAGCAGTTGGGAGTGTAGAAGGTGAGTCGTTTGTTGACGTATGCTGGTCCGGCGAGGTGGAGTGCTTTGTGTGTGAGTGAGGAGCTTGAAGGTGATCTTCTTGTTGACGGGGAGCCAGTGCAGGTCCCTCAGGTATGCGGTGATGTGGCTGTGGCGGGGGATGTCGAGGATGAGGCGTGCAGAGGCGTTCTGTATGCGTTGAAGTCTCCTCTGGAGTTTAGCAGTGGTTCCTGCGTTGCCTTAGTACAGCCTGCTGGTGATGAGGGCCTGGGTGACTGTCCTTCTGGTTCCGGTGGGGATTCATCTGAAGATATTGTGAAGCATGCAGAGGGTGTTGAAGCAGGAGGAGGAGACAACGTTGATTTGCTGGGTCCTTGCCAGGGATGAGTCCAGGATGAACATTAGGTTGCATGTGTGGTTGGTGGGTGTCGGCGTGGCTCCCAGCGAGGTCGGCCACCAGGAGTCATCCCAGGCAGAGGGGGTGGGGTAGAGGAGGAGAACCTCCATCTTGTCAGAGTTCAGTTTCAGGCATCTGCTCTTCATCCATTCGGCGACTGCCTTCATTCCTTCGTGGAGGTTTGTTTTGGCTGGGTCTTTTGTGAGGGAGAGGATCAGCTCGGTGTCATCGGCATATGAGATGATGTTGAGGTTGTGCAATCGGGCGATGGTGGCGAGCGGTGTCAAGTAGACGTTGAAGAGGGTCGGGCTGAGGGATGATCCTTGAGGTACGCCGCAGGTGATCTTAGCGGCTTCGGATCGGAATGGAGGGAGGCGGATTCTCTGTGTTCTGTCAGTGAGGAAGGAGGTGGTCCAGTCCAGGGCTTTGTTGCAGATACCTGCGTTTTAGAAGCGTGTGCAAAGGGTGTGGTAACAGACGGTGTTGAAGGCTGCTAAGAGGTCTAGGAGGATGAGGGCCGCGGTTTTGCTGGTGTCCAGCAGGGTAATGATGTCGTCGGTGGCGGCAATGAGGGCACTTTTGGTGCTGTGATTTCTGCGGAATCCGGATTGGGACGAGTCCAAGGTGTTGTTCTCTTCGAGGAAGCGGGTCAGTTGTCTGCTGACTATCTTCTCGATGACTTTCGCCGGAAACGGGAGCAGGGAGATGGGACCGGAAGTTCTTGAGGTCCTTTGGGTCCGCCTTGGGTTTCTTGAGTAGGGCGTTGATCTCTGCGTGTTCCCAGCTTTCCGGGAAGCCGGCGGTCTCGAATGAGTTGTTGAAGATCTTTTGGAGTTGGGGTGCAATTATTGAGCTTGCTTTGTTGAAGATGTGGTGGGGGCAGGGGTCTGACCCTGATCCGGAGTGGATGGAGTTCATGGTTTTGATGGTGTCTTTGTCATTCACGTGGTTCCAGATCAGGAGGCCGGTGTGTCTGGGGGGCGGTGAGTCTAAGGTGTCGGGAGCTGTCGGTGGGGAGGGGTGTTATGTAGTTCATATGTCCCTGATAGGCTCATGCGCACTGGAATAATATACACTATAGATTTGACATAGGACTGAGGTCAGTATGTCTCTGTTGAGTACATTAAACTTTAGTTACTTGTGTGTACCAGCTAACTCAGAGGTCCCTAGAAACTTCTCGAATGAACAAGAAGGGATTCGTTTCTGACAACCGCTTAACCATGACAACTTTGTTTCCCTTAAAGTCGGAACATTATCTCCAGAGTCGTGGAAACAATAGATTACAGTTTCACTCAGTCAATCGTGCATGCTTAGTTTCCACAGAGTTGCACAGAAATAGAGAGACGGGGGTTTAAAAAAAAAGGGTTTATTGAACAGTCTTCTTCCTCATGCAAGAGATATGAACTGCTACAATTGTAAGACACATGCGAAGTATAATGGGTACAGCGTAAACAGTAATATAAAATAATACTGTAATAGCATGTTCAGTTACTATGACATATATAAAAATATATACATAAATAACACAGGCTGGGGCGGAGCTTGCCTGAATCCTGTGCTCCGTCGAGCCGGCAGAAGAAACGACATAATCCTACATATCCTCGAGTGCTATGCGCTCTGAAATTGCTCACACAGTATACCTGAGAGGTCCGCCACCGGCTGCTGAATTGAGGTGTCGATCGTGCGCCCGGTGGGGAAGATCCGAACTGTGGTGACATTGCACCGGAGCTGGGCCTCGCGACACCGACCTCGCATAGCTGACCGATCCGGCTGCGTCGCCCTACGTGCGGGCACGACTGGAGGGCGTGGCCCGCTGCGGCCGGTCCAGAGCGAGGAGCGCGCAGAAGGCAGAGGGGTGCGGCGCTGCAGCTGTGGAACGTCTCTTGGAGGCCGTATGGGAAGGGTGCCCAGCGATAAGGGGCCACTGCTTTCCTGCGGCGCTGGAGACATCATTGGGGCAAAACTTGGAGGCGTCATCAACGGAAACGCAATCCGGTGAGGAGAGACACCCACACCGTGGGCGCCGGCAACACGGGGCCCTCGCGGCGATTCTTGGTGGGACGCTGCGGGGCCTCGCGGTGCCAGAATCTCGGTGCTTGGGTGCACCCCCCTCGAGAAGCGCTGTGCAGCACAGCAGTAGCTTGGGGAGCAGGCCGCCCGTGATGTGTTGAGTGGAGGGAGGCTCACAGCGCAGATCGACAGGTATAGCTTTCCCTTACCTGCGGGCTATACTCCCAGTGCTACGGTGCAGTATGGACACTGACGTTGCTGCGCTCGCCCAGAGGAACACCCCAGCATACGGAAAGCTTTGCTGGACCGCTAGAACTGGGCATCTGATTGCACCAAGTTTGCTGGGGGTACCCACTGGCCCTGGTGATGGGACAGCCTGCTCCTTCCTGCTGCTTCGCGGTTGGGGACGACAAGCCACCACGATGGGGAAGACTGACCGGGGGCAATCGAAACTCCCCTTTACGCAGACCAGGTCCAAATCTCAAGATGATAGTGCTGGCGCCGAGGGAGGAGGCTCTGCTTTCACGGATCCAGACCAAGACTTGAAGAGCATGCTGAGATCAATGGAAAAAGGCCTACAGGAAGGTATCACCTCATTGGGGGTAAAAATGGACGAACTGACGTATAGGATGGACAGAATGGGTGAAAGGCTGGATAAGCATGCTGAACGTATGGACATGTCGGAGAGACGGATAACGGAAGTCAAAGAAGCTCAAACGACCATAGACAGGGACCATAAGCAATTGGGTAGGGTACTGCAGGTACTCCAAGACCAAAGCGGAGGACTTGGAGGCCCGTTCGAGACGCTGCAACATTCGCATTTTGGGCCTGTCAGAAACGGTGGAGACGGGAAGATGGAGACATTCATAGAACGCCTATTAGGTTCCTTGCTCGGCACGGAAATCTTCTCCAACATGTTCATCATTGAAAGAGCACACCGGACATTGTCCCCGCGCCCGAAGCCGGGCGCTCCACCGAGACTGATAATCGCCAAGTTCCTTAACTAGAGGGACAGACGCTGCCCTCAGGGCGGCTAGGGATAAGCAATCATTGTCCTATGAGGGTTCCTCCATTTCTCTATACCCTGATTTCACGGCGAAGGGTCAGGAGGCAAGGAAACATTTTGTCCCGATGAAGCGTCAACTACGGGAACAAGGCCTAGACTACGCAATGCTATACCCGGCGAAACTAAAAGTCAACAGAAACAGTCAGACCTTCTTTACAGAGCCCAAGACACTGCACAAAGCGCTTAAAGACTGGGCGAAGGAACGCAAAAAGTCGCCGGAACGGGACCAATTGGAAGACGAAGATGGAGGCGGACTAGAGGACCAGGACTGAGAAACTGTGCTAGCAGAACTATGTCATGATGACTACAAGGTTTGAGGGACAACTACTTGCCGGCTGACAGGAGGCGGGAGGTGAGGTGGACACTATGATTTTTTTTTAACTTTGCTAGATGGTTCAACGCTACCTCTGCCCTCATGTGGGAACACCTAGCTTTCTTTGGTTTTCTTTCTCCATTTTGGGTGTGGGAATGGGGGTGGTGGATGTCAGAATGTTGTATTCTCTGCAACCTAGTTGGGGGTGGTCTGCTGTGGGTGGGTAGGGTGGGGTTCGGGTATTGGTGTTTCTGGGGGTTGAGGCCAAGGGGTGCATGATATGTTCTTTACTGCTGATTACACTTTGCAAATGCCCGTTGCCCGCAGGATAATGCTATGCACACCTAACCATGGGAGGTCCATCTGAGATACCAGTTGGGAACACATTGATGAGGGGCCTTATGCTCTGACGTGGAACGTGCGGGGCCTTAACGACCATCGTAAAATGCTCAATGTACTGTCATATCTAAATAGACAAAAAATCAAAAGAAGGGGGAGAATGGACAACTTGTAACTGCGTTACCACGGTTTTACTATAAAAACCCTCATACACGCATTAATAGGAACGTTGGCGGTATATCTTGTTTCTCCGCCTACATATATGCATTATTGCATCATCATTAGGTTTTATTGTGTTGTATGCAAGCCTCAAGCCTGAGGCAACCACTGGAAAGCGCAGTAGTGTCCAGGAATAGATGTTCTCACACACTCAGGTATGAAGTGGGATAAAAAACATCCACTCATCTCAAAATAAAAAATAACTTTAATTAAGGTCTGGATGAGGAATGTTGTTAAAAACTTTTATGGGCATGTATATGGATCGTGTTACTGGATCCTCTATACCACTATTCAGATTTGGTCGACATGTTTCTGCCCCACTGTGTCGAGTCACAACGGCCATAGTGATCTTTTAAGCATGCATTCACAGCTGTGACAAGAGATTGCAAAGGGCATTGTGATAACAACAACAGATCGCGTTTGGCGATCCCTTATTCTCTTAAGATAGCGGACTAGTTTTAACCATAACATTTCCGCTACAAATGAGCACAGATTAACGGAGCTCTGTATGATATAAACAGCAGCAGCTTCTGCTGATAGTCACCACTTTCCTAGTTTAACCAAGGTTGTCCACAAATTCTATAGTATATCCTAGTCAGATTAGAGGCCAATATAAGCCCCACGAAACACAGCTTAAGTATAGCGTGTAATTATGTTAAATTGTATGTTGTATGTGTATATTGTGCATTTCTTGTTTGTGTTTCTACAACTACAGGTGCAACATAACCTCGCTCAGAAACACAGTGGTAACACAAGATCCACTATTTTAATGCACACATTGTGTAAGTACTATTTTTTATGTCCTGATGAATGCCCCATAGACCCGGCTGGGCACAGTGGGGCAGAAACATGTCGACCAAATCTGAATAGTGGTATAGAGGATCCAGTAACACGATCCACATACATACCCATAAAAGTTTTTAACAACATTCCTCATCCAGGCCTTAATTAAAGTTATTTTTTATTTTGGGATGAGTGGATGTTTTTTATCCCACTTCATACCTGAGTGTGTGAGAACATCTATCCCTGGACACTACTGCACATTCCAGTGGTTGCCTCAGGCTTGCATACAACACAATAAAACCCAATGATGATGCAATAACGCATATATGTAGGCGGAGAATCAAGATGTACCGCCAACGTTCCTATTAATGCGTGTATGAGGGTTTTTATAGTAAAACCGTGGTAACGCAGTTACAAGTTGTCCATTCTCCCCCTTCTTTTGATTTGTTGAGTACTTACACGAGGAAACTGAATGGACACATAGATTTCCTCCCCCCTACCTGGTGATTTTGAATAATATCTAAATAGACCCTAGGTAGACCTAGCCCTGATCCAGGAGACACATCTGCCGGAGGGCTGCACCAGATTACAGACCAGGGGGCTACACGACCACATCAACTCTGCTGGTTTTACAACACATGCCAGGGGGGTACTCACTTGGGTTAATCCGAAATCGGATTACGCTTTTAGTAAGCTGACGGCTGACCCAGATGGCAGATACGTCATATCCAAACTGACGGGGAGAGGGCTAGATGTTGTGGTTGTTAATGTTTATGGGCCTAAATTTGACTGTCCTGAGTTCTATGGTAAGCTAGCCAGCGTAACGCGGGAGTTCCCTAGTAGGCACGTATTGTGGGGCGGGGACTTCAATATGACCAGAACCCTGCCCTGGACCGTTCGAGCGGCCCACATAGGCATCCATCGAAGGCTGCTAGAGAACTAGAGGGGATACTCTTAAGTGAGGACCTGGCGGGTGTCTGGCGCAGCTTGCACACGTCGCAAGGGGGATACACGCATTACTCTGCCTTCCACAACATTCACACTCGCATCGCTTACTGGTTAGCTACTCCGGGGCTGTTATCTTTGGTCCGCTGCTGTCGGGTGCACCCTCGCACCCTCTCGGACCACTCGCCTATATTCCTCGGTTTTTCACTGCCGCGGATGTCCCTCCCACCATTCTCATGGAGGTACCCCCGGTCTCCCTGCTAGACCCTGTGTTTCGGGAGGAGTTACATGAGGCAATTGAGACCTATTTCGACACTAATATAGGCACGGTGGATAGCTTCCAGACAATCTGGGAGGTGTTCAAGGTCTATGTCAGGGGGGTGGCCATGAGTAAACATTCAGGCGCATTGCGCTCGATCCGACAGAAACTGGCGCTTCTCGAGCGCCAATTGGCGGATTGTGAGGCTCGCCTTTTGACAGGGGACTCTGCTGCAGCAATTGAGGAACTAAAAGGGCTCCTGGCTGAATACCTTGAAGAGGCACCTGCGGAGGTCAGGCATATGGGGAAGTACACAATTGCGAGAACATATGGGGAACAGGACAGGCCTGGGAGAGTATTGGCCAACATGGTGAAACAACAAAGAACGAGAGTATCGATCACAGCGATCAAGTCGAAGGAAGGCACACTTATCACTGGGGAAGAGGGAGTAGCGCGGAGATTCCTAGAGTACTATTCCAAATTATACGCGGCACGCCCTACAGGAAGCGAGGAATAGATTGGGGACTACTTAGACCATATATGTATGCCGTTCCTTACGAACTCACAACGAGAGTTTTTATCGCAACCTATAGAATTCGATGAGATCCGTGAGGCCCTAGGAGGGATGAAGACAGGCAGTGCGCCGGGCACCGATGGCCTTACAGTTGGGTTCTACAAAACATACTTGGAACTCCTGCTGCCACATCTCTCAACTCTGTTTACAGACATTATCGAGACAGGGCAGATGCCGAGCACTATGAGGGAAGCACTCCCTCATCCCCAAACCAGATAAACCCACTGACGAGTGCAGTGCTTATAGACCATTGTCCCTACTCAACGTGGACACGAAAATATACGCTAAGATTCTTGCGACTCGTCTGGCCCTACTCACGCCGGAACTTGTAGTCCCGGAGCAGGCGGGGTTTGTGGCGGGCAGAAATATCACCTATAATTTATAAACGGTTTTCGGCGCAATCCAACATACAAGACCGGAGTCGAGAGTGATCGCGGTCTTTCTAGACATGGAGAAAGCTTTCGACTCTATGGAATGGCCTTTCATGAGAGCAGTGCTCACGAGACTCGGGCTAGGCCCAATGTTCATCCAGATGATCTCGGTCCTTTACAATGACCCAACCGCCCGCATAAGAATAGGCAGCAACATCACTGAACCTATTAAGATCCGCAGGGGCACAAGACAAGGTTGCCTATTGTCCCCTACCCTTTATGCTTTGGTGGCGGAACCTCTGGCATGCGCTATGTGCGAATATCACGCACATAGGGGTCTTAACTTTCCCACATACAAATTAGTGATAACTACGTATGCGGGTGATACACTCCTCTACGCCCGCGACCCTGAGTCGAATCTTGCTCCACTACTACGAGAAGTGGTGCGCTTTGGTGCCCTCTCAGGCATAAAAGTTAATTGGGATAAGTCAATAGCATTCTCCCTCACGGAGTCCACTGTACAATTTGAGATGGAGTATCCACTGAAGTGGATGGAGGAGCCTGTACAGTACCTAGGGATCCGCTTGCATAGAGACGCTGAGTTGGTCTTCCATGAAAACTATGGCAGAACTATAGATAGATTGGAAGATAACGTGGATAAATGAATTGGATTACCCCTCTCGCTACTGGGTAGAATTTCCATAATGAAAATGATTGTGTTACCCAGATTGCTCTTTTTGTTCACCAACATCCTGTTGGTTCTTCTGCTGAGCTTTTTCGCGCGACTCACTACACTGATGACTAAGCTAGCGTGGGCAGACAAACAGGCCAGAGTGCAATGGAAGGTTCTAGTGTTACCATATCAACTGGGAGGCCTGGGCGCCCCAGATTTTGAGCTGTTTTACCGGGTGGCGCAGGGAGCCCATTTACATCAGTGGGTACACGACAGGGAGAAGGCACCATATATTAAGCTGGTGAAACTATTTGCGGCCCCGCTGCCGCTTCCGGTGGTTGCCTTCCGATACACTGGACAGACGCACGGGCCTACTAGACTCTTTGAATTCGCCTAGACATGCATGGCACTCGCTGCTGCAGTATCACGCCGGGGCGCCGCTATATGCCCCGTCGATGCCCATTGAGTGGATGGTATGGCTGCCCCCTTGCAGAGACAAAGGTGTCACTACTGCCCTGAAGGCGCTAGGCATACACACAGCGGGAGACATGTTTGTGGAGGGGACCGTTAGAACACTGAGTAGCATTACACGCAGGAACCACGCCCTTCCATGCTACAGCGCTTCCAATTCCATAGAGTAAGGGAGGCTTGGCGCAAACAGCTAGGTGACGAATTGCTGGAGCCCCCGGAACTACTTGAACTCACGCATGTCATCAAAACAGAGGACCTGAGAAAAATGGTAACCAATCTCTACAAGATCACTATGTCAGAACAAGCTGATGGGTACAATAAGGCATGATTAGCGTGGCAAAGGGATGTTAATACTCCTATCTCGGATGAAATCTGGCACTACTGTTGCTCCAGTTCGAGATCTGTGTCCCTAAATGGTAGACACAGGTTGGTACACTTCAAATACGTCAATAGGGTGTATCATACCCTGTCAAGGCTGCACAGATTTGGGCTGCGCGACAATGTGTCTTGTGCTAGATACAATGCTCTCGAAGCGGGGTTCTTTCACCTCACCTGGGTGTGCCCGGGGGGTTCAGCTCTTCTGGGGGAAGGTGTTCCAAACACTGAGCGACATTGTCCAAACTGAGATTTCCCTGTCGCCGTTGCTTGACGCTACTTGGCTACTCTAGATCACTCCCCAAAGCACAGCGTAAGATTGTGGAACTGGGGCGTCTGCTTGCTAAGAGGTGAGTGGCGATGTGCTGGATGAGGGGTCCCCTCCCTAAGTCTGAGTAGTGGATTTGTGACTTGACACACTGCTGCACACAATCAGAAAACTATAGCAAGCTCCTCCCTCCCAAGAGCAGGCCTAAGAACCTTTGAGGTTTATTCTTTGACTACAAGCACAGACAGGAGGCGGGCGGTAGAAGAGGAGGTTGCGAGATCTGAAGGGGAGAATGAGGGAGGCAGTGAGGCGGACATGGCAATAACAGAATAAATACCCCTATATATATACTGCGCAACCACCTGGGATGGACGCCCAGGCACACTACTCCCGGACCTGGCTGGCGGGGTTCGTCCGCCTGGCGTGTCCGCTGCTATGCCATTTGGGGACATGCGTTTGCAATAACTTGATTGCACCTTTGGTCTGTTTGAATTTCGTTCTTTTTAAGTAGGGTATGAAAAGGGGGAAAAGCGGTACCTGAAGATACACCTTTATTTGTTGCAAACATTTATGCTTTTATATTTCTGGCACTTTGCAGCTCTACGCCGCCCGACCTCCGGGTTGTGGGCTAAATGGCTGTGTAACATCCTATACGTTCATTTTGGTTACTCCTAATCTTTAAGTGCCTGTATGTGGATTTGCCTGATTGCATTCTCTATACACACTGCAATAAAAAATAAATAAATAAATAACACAGGCTAAAATACTCAACTGGTGCTTCTAAAATAATCCTACCCCAGTGTACCTAACCTAAGTCTAGTACGAGGGAAGAAGTAGGGGCTGTTTTAGCTTAAGTTTAGTTTTGCCAAAAATTGACAAAAGTTTCTCTAGGTTCTAGTCAGCTCCATACCTTAGAATGAGAGAGGTTGGTATCTCTTACCCGGGACTCGATCTCTAACACCCAGCAAGGGGAGTCAGAAACACTGCAGCTGGATTCTCGGCAAGGAGGATGACAGCGTCTGGTCAGTGCATCAGTTGGGGGAGATGACCTCCTTCGGGACTTGCTGGGGCGAGTCGCGTCGTGCAAGTAGGTAGCTGAACCGCACTGTGCCTTGCCATAGCAAGTGAAGGGATATTTATACCTTGAAGGTGTTTAGGAATGCCTGTATTGACGTACAAGTCGGGCATATGAACGTCATGAATTAACCCCTGAGGAATAGATGTTCATGCATAATAAATGAGTTCTTGGAGAAATCAATATCCAGGCAAGGGGAAGTCCTAAAGGCTTAAGAGTCTGGGTTTCCAAGAACTCGTTGTGACGAAGAGGATCGGATTTAGTTGACCATGCCTGTATTTGGTTAGCATGAGCAATGCCTAAATAAGGGCTGGATTTCTATGCCTAAATAAGGGCAATGTGAATTATACCTATATAAGGGCATAACTCGGGAAATCTAAAGACGGTATCTAAATTGACACACAACCCCTACTCCACTGTTGAATGAACGACATTACTAGATCCTAAACATGATAACTTATCTAAAATATATCGGGGGCGTGGCCAGCTGCATGGCTGAGTAAGACGTGCCTCGGCGTAGCTCCCGGCAAAACTGCATTTGATCCGGCGATCTAACTACCTAATAGCCCGCAAAACTTCATGAAATTTGGATGAAAAGGTGGAGGAAGGTGTGAGGCATCTGCACAGCCCTCCGGCTCGACTCTGTGTCGCTGTGGAGGCGAATTATTCGGAAGATTCTCCCCCGAGACCTGAGGCGCCCAAGATGGCGGCGACTGGCGGCGGCGACTGGCGGCGCCGAGATCCTTGGCTGAAGCAAGCGCTGGGCTGCTGGAGCGACGAGCTACTTCCTCCCCCGCGAGCGCGGTTCATCCTGATCCTCCGTTTGGCGCCTGGGGGCCCTCTCTGGCGAACCTCGGAGGCTGTAGCGGATCGGGGCCTGTGAAGCCGGGGACTGGATTTGCGGCTGCCTGCCGCCGACCGTTAACCCCGGCCTGTGAGACCGGTGAGAGGAGCTTGCGCCTGAGCCCAATGTCATCCTGTGGGGGCCGCTGAGGGGCTGCTGAGTGTTCTGATCCCCCCCCCCCCCCCCCCCCCCTGGCGACTCCGACGACAATGGCACACGAGGCCCTGAGCGAAGAACTAGGCCCGCTGGCTGGATAGTGGCCCTGCCTTGGTATCGTGCGGGCCTGCTGCTTCCCCCCATCCGGGGCGCCCAGAGAACCTCCAAAGGCATTGCTTTGGGGAAGGAGCCGGATCGGCAGTCCCCACCCGGTGGCAGACCCACGGGAAGGGGCGGGGAGCTGAGGCACCGAAGCGGAGTTGGCGAGACACGAGGCCGGACCCAGAACCTGTGTTGCCCCGGCACCCCTGTTGCCGGACTGCGGGCATTGGGGATCCCCACGTGAACACTATGGGCAAGAGGGATCCGGTACCGCGCTCCACCAGGCAGGAGTCCATTGAGAACTTCACCACCACACGCACTCACAGAGATGCGACCGCGGGGGCTCGGGAACCGCACGCGGATACCGCCATGCTCCTGGAGGCGATCCAGGCCTCCAGAACTGACATTCAAGACTCCAGAGCTGCCCTTGAAACCAAGATCGGGGAAGTGGGGTCGGAAGTCCTCTTACTGCGCCAAGACTTTCGGAACCTGTCGGACCGGGTGGGCGCAACGGAGACTAGAATCACGGAGACAGAAGAATCTGTTTCTTCCCTCAAGAAAGATATGGCGGAACTACAGGCCTCACACAGGCAACTGCTATGGCGGGTGGACGATGCAGAGAACAGGGCCCGCCGGAACAACCTGCGCTTCGTGGGCCTGAGGGAAGGGATTGAGAAGAATGAAATTGAGGCCTTCCTTCACTCTTGGCTCAAGACCATGTTCCCACAGGCTTCCTTCTCTACTTGTTTCATGATTGAGAGAGCGCACAGGGCACTTCTGGCCAGGCCTCCAGAAGGGGCGAGACCCCGCCCGATTATAGCTCGATTTCTGAATTACGCAGACAGAGACCTTATCCTGAGGGAAGCCCGGAAAATGGGGGAACTTAAGTTTGAGAACACAGTTGTTATGATCTTCCCTGATTATAGCCAGGACGTGCAAAAGCAGAGACGCTCTTACGATACGGTGAAGGCCAAGCTGCGGGCGCTGAACATATCGTATATGCTACTCTTTCCTGCCAAACTAAAAGTCCTCTACAAGGGAAAAGCGCATTTCTTCACTCGACCGGAGGAGGCCTGGCACTGGCTGGAGGAACGACCCCTGCTGAGAGAGGCGGAGGAGGAGGGTCGTAGGATCCGGGACGAACTCGCGGTGGCCAACTTCAGGCGCAGCCCAAACGGGTCACAGCGTTTCCGCCACCAGAGAGCAGACAGGCAATCTCAACGGACTCCATATCCGTCACGCCAAGGTGCAGCTGGTGAGAGCCGGGGTGATGCAGCTGCAGCGGCGACCCGGGACCCCGACAGGGGATCAAGATTCCGGTGCCTGCTGCCTGGGTCTGGTAACGGGACGGATCAGGAAGACGATATAACCGCGTCGGACATGGAAGGACGCACGGAGCCATCCCTTCACCCTCTGGCTGTGGCCATCCGCGAATTGGAACAGGGTGAGCCGCACACCACGGAAGGCACTGACCCTGAAACGCAAGACTCTCACTCCTGAGGGGCTAAAGACCTGAGATACTGCTTTGGCAGTTCCCTGCTTGGGACACGCAAGTACTGTTTTTCTTGTTCTGCGGGGTGGGAACACTCCACATTGAAAC
Organism: Lissotriton vulgaris; assembly: GCF_964263255.1. NCBI lineage: Eukaryota > Metazoa > Chordata > Amphibia > Caudata > Salamandridae > Lissotriton > Lissotriton vulgaris. The sequence continues at coordinate 425,653,771 of NC_141698.1, read as the reverse complement.
GTGACTTTGGACAACTAGGTCTTTCCTAGGTGGGATTGTTTGAAGGGTGGGCGACAGACCTAGCCCCCTGGTATTCTGAACCGTCGATGGTTGCACGGGCGGGATGGCTGGGTGGTGCAGGTGGGATGGGGGGGTGGGGCTTGTTTGTGTTGTTTGGTTGTTTCTGGAGGGGTTGCGGAGGGATTCCTGTCATGAGCTCTGGAGAATTTTGTGGTTCTATCGCTGGGAATGCATGCCCGCCAACTTAACCCCGCGTCCTGGGGTGCACTTGTCCTACTGCTGTGACCATGACCGCTGACACGCTGAAGGTCCTGACATGGAATGTGAACGGTCTGGGGAACAAGATCAAGCGGGGTTTGGTAAACAATTTTTTGAAGAGAATAGGCCCAGACGTCATCTTCCTGCAGGAGACACACTTGAGAGGCACGGCCTGTCCATTCATAGCGAGAGGAAGGTATAAGGTACTAGGCCATGCAGGATACACTACTGATTAAAGGGGTGTACGATTGTTGTCAAGAATACCTTCCCCTTCCACATTACACGCACGTGGGGGGACCCATTAGGAACATGCTTGGGAGTGCAGGGGACATGGCGCAGGCGCACTTACACTTTGATATCAGTATACGCTCCACCCAAACTGCAAGCAAATGCATTAAAGCTACTTGCATCCATACTTCTAGATCCCCCCGATACCATACAGATAGTGGGGGGTGATTTCAACGACGTGATGGACCGGGCTTTGGATAGATCCGGGGTGGTCAATACCCGAGTTACTCAGACTCCCTTGGCCCAATTAATGTCTGAGATGGGCCTGTCTGACGTCTGGAGGTTGCTACACCCGCAGACTGTGGCCTACTCCTTTTACTCGACAGCTCACAAAGTGTTCTCCAGGCTGGACTACATTTTTATGCCGCGACAGACATTCATGGCAGAGGACACGGCGACATACTTGGCTAGGGGGCTGTCGGACCACTCGCCCTTGTTGCTGTCAATGGGCCGGCCTGGGGGCAGGCGGGAGGCCACGTGGCGACTCACCGCCTGGGATTTGGCGAACAAATTGATCCTTAAGGGCGTTAGAGCGGATACACGAGTGTACATGGCTGAAAACGAGGGGTCGGTGGAATCGGCGGTGACCCTGTGGGAAGCGATGAAACCGGTGCTGAGAGACAGGATAGGTGGCAGACTGGGGGAGGAGCGGAAGAAACTAGTGGAAGAGGTTAGGACTGTTGAGCGCACTATTGTAGAGCTGGATAAGGAATGCCTACGTACTAAATGTGCGACGACCTTGCGTAAGCTATTGGATGCCCAGAGACGTTACCGGGAATTGGTGTCGGATGAAGCGAGAACACAGAATCTGGCCACCCTGCACCGCCTCTACGACGTGGGGGATAAATCTGGTAAACTCTTAGCCTGGCTTAGTGGCAGAGAGCGATTGGCGAGGTGGGTGGATGAAGTTACTGGTGAACAGGGGAAGACCATGCGCTCGGACCCGCTTATTGCAGACACGTTCGCAACATACTACGAGGGCTTCTACAGGGCCAGGCAATTAGGATCATGCGATGACTCACTCCTTTATATGCTAGAGGTAGATCTTCCCAGCGTAGATGATGAGGCCATGCCCCAACTAGAAGCCGACATCTCTCTAGATGAAGTAAAGTCTGCCATTGCTGGGCTGAAACCGGGCAAGGTCCCGGGGCCGAATGGATTTCCCCCGGAATTATTTAAATGTACAGCCGACATTGTGGCCCCACACCTGCGGAACCTCTTCCTTGAGGCTTACGCAGAGGGGGGGTTGCCCCCCCGACCTCACATGGGCCACCATAATCCCTATTCACAAGGAGGGCAAGCCGCGGGAGGATTGTGCCTCCTATTGTCCGATCTCTCTACTGAACACGGAGGTGAAGCTCCTCGCTACGGTCCTAGCGCGTCGCCTTAGGGCGGTTCTGCCTGATCTGATACACCTGGACCAAACGGGCTTCTTGCCGGATAGGGCCACGAAATTCAACCTCCGTCGCACGCACAACTGGTTACAGGAGGTGAGGGATAGGGAACCGCCACACTGGTTCCTTTCCCTAGATGCTGAAAAGGCCTTCGACTCCGTACACTGGCCGTTCCTCGAAGCCACCTTATATAAATTTGGTTTTGGCCCCAAATTCCGTTCCTGGGTGCGCCTGCTTTACACTAACCAGAGGGCCAGGGTGAAAGGGACGCTCTCGCGCGAAATTCAGATCCAGAGAGGCACCAGGCTGGGATGTCCCCTGTCCCCTCTTCTCTTCACCCTGACAATCGAGGTACTGGCGGCCAGGATCCGGCAGAACCAGAGTATCACCGGCTTCAAAGTTACACCCGCCTATGACACACAAGGAAATCTGCCCCTATATGCCGATGATGTTTTGCTTTATATCACTGACCCGCACACCACTGTGCCCGAACTGTTCCGGGAAATAGATGGTTATGGTGGCTACTCCGGGTATGCCATAAATTGGCACAAGTCTGTCCTTTTTGACCCCAGGGGGGCCACGTGTGATGGCGCCCTCCCGGATAGACTGGTGGTGTCTACGGAGGGCTTTCAGTATTTGGGGGTGTTCATAACACTGGACATGGAATTGTCACGCTCTAAGAATGTGGACAGAATACTTCTGAACTCTGCTGCTGATATGACACAGTGGCGCCAGCTCCCTTTGACCCTTTTGGGCAGAGCAGCGATGTACAAAATGGTGATATTGCCCAAATACTTGTACGCCCTGCAGAATGAGTATTACCCCATTCCAAGCGTCTTCCTGCTCAAAATACATGCTGATCTTCGGTCCTTTATTTGGCTGGGTAAACAGCCACGGGTGGCGCTCACTACCCTTCAACGACACCAATATAGCGGTGGCATCTCCTTGCCGAACCTGGAGGCCTATTATTGGGCGGAGCATCTCTCCCCTATAAATGATTGGCTCCATGCCCCGGCGAGCCACCCCACGTATGTGCTGGAACGCACAAAGTTATCCCCCCATAATTTGCTTACGTACTTATACGGTGGCCCGCGAAGAAAACCCCTGCTCCGGCCACTAATATCACGCTCCGAGCCTGGAAATTGGCCACGAAACGTACGGAAGCCCACACGGCAAACTCCACTTTGGCATTGCGCATGGCTCCACAAATTGAGTAAACTTTGTTGGTTTAAGCAGTGGGATGACATCGGGATCTCCACGGTGGGGGATGTCATCGCCAGGGGGGAGCTCAAGTCGTTCGATACCCTGAGGGCGGAATATGGGCTCCACCGCTCGCAGTTCTTTAAATACATCCGGTTGCGACATGCGTGGAGGGCACAGGCTATACCTTTAGAAGGTCTCCCGGAATATGCACCCCTGGAAGGCAGACTGATACAGGAGCAAATACCCAACAAGGCTGTATCCCTTACATACAAGACACTCACAAACAACATGTTGGGGATCTGGCAAAACTCAGGGCCACATGGGAAAATGACGTGGGCGCATTCGAAGAGGTTGATTGGGACTTAATCCTGATGCACCCGAGGGAAGTGGCCATTAAGTCCCGACTCCGCCTGATCCAGTACAATGTGCTCCACAGGACGTACTTTGATAGGGTCAGGTTGTTTAAGATGGGGAAAACATCAGATGACAGGTGCCTACGTTGCCTACACGAGGGGGGGACTTCTTTCATATTCTATGGGCGTGTGGCAAAATACAATCATACTGGACGCATGTCTTTGCTGAGCTGAGGGAGGTCCTGGCAGTACCACTTGACCAGGAGCCTAAACTGGCCATCCTAGGAATGACCAACGATGTTGACCTCCCCCGCCCCCTGCTGACGTTCCTAACCCTGGCCCTAGTGGTCGCGAAACGAGACATTGCAAAGTATTGGGGGGTGGAGTCCGTACCTACCCTGGAGGAATGGAGGAGGGGTATGGACCTCTACATGGCGGCGGAGCGGGTGACATATAAATCGAGGGGCTGCCCAAAAAAGTTTAAAAGGGTTTGGTCAAAAAGGAGGCAGTATCATGGGCTGGAGAGTGAGCCGGGGTAGGGAGACCTACGTGTTGACCCAGAGTTTGGAGAAATGTTGGGACGGGCGGCGGGTAAGGTTTGGAATGGATCCACTGTGCTGGGCCTGCATCATCTATGTGGCGGTCCTGGGGCTAATTGCATACTGGGCGCGGGAGGGCGGGCTGAGGCTGATGGGAACCGCATACACTATTCTCAAGATTATCCGGACTCGTGTTACCTGTGAAGAAGTCTTCCTAATTTCCCTCACATTGTTCAGTTGTGCTCTGGGGGAGGGGGGGGGGGGGGGGGGTTTGGTTTACAAATAAAGAAAGGAGAAAAAAAAGATACAAAAGCAGATGCCCGGATGACTACTATGGACACCCTCTATGCTGAGGCGGGGCCCCGCCTAATTGGGGGGTTTCTGGCCTTCTTTGTTTCTATATGTATTGATTTCCTGTACGCTTGATATTGCCAAAGTGATCCCACATGTATCTGTGCATCTGCAATAAAAAAAATTATTTAAAAAAAACAAAATATATATCTACACACAGTGCGAAAAACATGTTTCAAACACATTGTAAATAATTCATCAAAACTAGTTGTAAGCATAAGAAGTGTGGCTCAATGATTAGAGCGGCAGACCCTGATTCAGAGGTCTAGCCCGGGACCAGGGTTCAATTCCCCGCCTCGGCGGCTCTTGGGCTCAAAATTCCACTGACCTGATAATTCTCGCCTCGGTGCCTATTCCAATCATGGAGTCCCACTCTGCAACTCTGGGCAATAGCTTGCTTAATCTGCACAATGGCCCCCACAACGCTAAGGATGCCTGGCCTCCACCTTGGGGGTGCCCAGGAGTGGACGCCTCACAGGGAAAGCCAGGATGGGTTCCACGGCGGTATTCATACAAGCGCCTTGAGACCCTTGCGGGTGAGTGGTGCGCTATACAAGTATCAATTTACATTTACATATCAATTTACATTTACATTTGCATTGGTGCTGTACACATTAAAGCATGTATTCATTATAAGCACATGTTGACATTTCTGAATGCTAACTAAATGAATCACGAAAATATAGATTTATGAAATGGCTCGTAAATACAGAAGAAAAAGAGCCGAAACCATTTCATGTCAGATTACATAAAACTGTTTGTATGTGGACAAGGTCATATTGTTGTGGGCGTTTTAGGCTCCAATTGAATTTTCCCGATTCATGCCCTTATATAGGTACAATTCACGTTGCCCTTATATGGGCATAGAAATCAAGCCCTTATTTAGGCATAGCCCATGCTAACCAAATACAGGCATGACTACTTCCATCCGTTCACCAAACGTCACAATGATTTCTTGGAAAACCAACTTAAGCCGTTAGGGAACTTCCTCTTGCTTGAATATTGATTTCTCCAAGAACTCAGTTATTTTACAAAGAACAACTATTCCCCAGGGGTTCATTCATGACGTTCATATGCCCGACTTTAAGTCAAATTATGGCATTCCTAAACACCTTCAAGGTTTAAATATACCTTCACTTGCTATAGCAAGATTCAGTGGTTCGGAGCAGTTCGAAGACCTACTTGCCCGACGCAGCTCGCTACAGCAAGTGCCGAAGGAAGCCGACTCTCCAGCTGACGCACTGATCAGGAAGCTGCCTTTCTCCTGCCGAGAATCCAGCTCCAGTGTTTCCGGCTTCCCTTGCGGGGTGTTGGGAAATCGAGTCCCAAGACAGAGATACCAGACCTCCTTCATTCTAACAAGGTATGGAGCTGATTAGAACCTAGAGAAACCTTTGGTAGATTCTTGGCAAAACTAAACCTATGCAAAAGAACATACTTACTTCTTCCCTCGTACTAGGTTAGGTACATTGGGGTAGGCGTATTTTAGAAGCACCAGTTGAGTATTTTAGTCTGTTATTTATGTATGTATTTTTATATGGCTTAGAAACCATACAATGCTCTTACAGTATTATTTCATATTACTGTTTATGCTGTAAGCATTATACTTTACAGTCTGCCTACCAATTGTAGCAGTTCACTTCTCTTGCATGAGAAAGAAGACTGTTCAATAAACCCTTTTTATTAAAAAACGCCTGTCTAACTATTTTTCTGCAACTCTGAAGAAACGAAGCATGCACGATTGACTGAGTGAACTAGTTATCTATTGTTTCCACGACTCTGAGAGATATATTCTTATTCTTGGGAAACTTTGTTGTCATGTTTATGCGGTTGTCAGAAACTAATCATTTCTTGTGTATTCGAGAAAGTTTCTAGTCACCTTTGAGTTAGCTGGCACACACACAATTAAGTTTAGTATATTCGATAGAGACCTATTGACATAAGTCCTACGTCAAATCTATAGGATATATTATTCCAATGCGTATAGCCTATTGGGAATATAGGAACTACACTACAATATATTGTCTCTGGAAGTATTCAAATAATTCTTGTTCTATATGAATAGTTCTACTATAAGCAGATTACTTGTGCCAAAAATGAAAAATACAAATTTGGGGAAAAAAATTAATCATAGGAAATAGTTTCAAAGTTAGTACCCTGTTTTGAAAAATGAAGGTCAAATTTAGAGTCTCTCAGTACACTGTGTACCAAAATCAAAAGTCAGTGTTAGGGCTTGGAGAAAACATGACATCTTCTATTTCTGTAGACAAAAATTAATCTACCGTTGTAGGTGAAAGTTGGAATACCTAGTTTAGAAGATTAACCGCACATAGATGTGAACTATTGCCTTCAGCATTGGTCGCATCAGCAATGTTCGAATCGGATGTTACCTGTGCACCTGTTGATTCCTCTCGTACCTCAGCATTTGCAATTTGCGTCTGTGAGATCTCAATGAATGCCGTCATCAGAATTGGTACCCGTTGGGGACAACACAGAGCATGGGCCGTTACGGGGTCCAGCACAGTATCAACATCTGTTGGCATGACTGATGGGAGTGTTAGACAGATGTCTAGCAGGCATTCTTCACCACATAGCAGGCAGCGTAGAACAGGTAAGATGAAATCCTTCCAGATTGGTCTGAATAACAGAAACCATGTGGTATTTAATTCTCGTCGACGAGGTAACCCCAAAATGTGGACAATGCGCTCACGGCACTTCATCTCCTGCAGAGCTCTCTCCTCTGCGAATTGGGTGTCGATGGTTATTTGACTTTCCATATCGCAGCAAAAATAGTATCCCTGCAATGAGTCCCAAAAGGAGGGGCAGTCCACCAAACACAGAGTGCACGAAGTTTGGAATTATTCTAGGACTGCTTGAAAAGGTGCTAACCGTCCTGAAAACACAGTTTTAAATACATGTACAATACCGGTCGTATCAAACATGTTTAAGATACGACTTAACATTTCTGAGAAATGTATTGGGAAGTTTGTATTCAAAGAATGTATCTTGGCAGAAGTCATTGCGACTTGTAGATCATAGGTTTCTTTGGCCGAGGTCAGTGGCACAGTTGTTTGCAAAAGAATGGCTTTCATTCTGCTTAGAGTATCAATTCGTATAGAAGAGATGTTCAGTGAAGGCTATAAAGGCGACTCCCTGGCTGCTTTGGTTTGTGGAAACAATACTTGCATACATCAAGTGACCCTGGATGACACAGTTACTAGATATGGAATACCTAGCAACATGCCACAGCAGTTGTGATCGTTCAACATGAGGTAACTTCCATTTGAAAGTTGTCCAAAAATTGGATCAATCACTGCAGCTGGTGAACCTTGCAGGTGACAGGATAAGTTGTTAGAGGAACCATCGGAGGCCCCGTGTAAGTTAATACCCTGACAAAGGAGAGTATCGCTTAGTGCGTTTTCACAGTTTGAACCGCTAAGAAACACTTCACGCCCCCACTCCAACATCTGTGTGTGTATGGTAAATCCCAGGATGTCTTGATGTATTCTTTACCCAACATTTTATTTGCTTGCTGGTATGTGTTTTAGGCAATACTGAAAATGGAAAATTGTAACCGGCAGAGTGATTGTTCCATGTATTATCCACTCCGTAGCTGTTTTTTCTGCCCCTGTGAATGGTAATCTTTCCAGTTTTTCAATGCTCAGCACCATTTAGTCTGCTCCCCTTTGTGCCAGTTTGATCTGTTTATCAGTGAGATTGAATTCTGAAAACAGTGACGTAGTATTGATTAAACGCCAAGGCACATAGCCTGAAGGTAAGTTTTGGAGCGTCCAACCTAATAGCATGATAGAACGTAGCTGAGACTGACCATGTTGTAACATGACCAAGTATTGTTCCATGATGTCTAGGGCAGAAGACGCAATGCTGTCCAATGAATATATCCTGGACAACAGAGTCGTTAACCCATTTTCTACTACAGAGAGAGATTTCTCTAAATTAATACAATCAATTTCTCGTATTCCTTCTGCAGTCTCTGCATGCCTAATCTTCCATATTTCGTTATATGCAGCATATATACCGGCATATATGAAACGTTTTTGACGCAGTTTTCTTGGTCCCAACAAGAATTCCCTAAGGTCTGCACCATCTTTAAGTAAAGATAAGTGCTGTTTTACATCCTGTAGTGTAGCTTTCTGTAGCCAATCAAGGCACAGCTTCCCTACACTGTATGTTGTTATTATCCCAGGATGCTGTTTTTGAACATATCTTGGGTCCGACCTATCAACTTTGAAACCTTGAGTTATTAATCGATTTTGACAGCTGTTTGTGTCTATGGGCCAGAGCAACCATTTGTTCCAATCTGGATCTGATCTGTTGTGATGCAAAATAATATGTACGTTGATCTCCCTCGTGTAGAGCTATTACTCGCAGGTATTGGTATGGTTGATGTGTTCATGTCCTTAATGTTGGCTAACCCAAGGCAAGACGTTTGTTGGACAGTGTCATTCAAAAACATAATTTGCTCAGGGATTATACAGGCTCTAAACAAAGCTTCTACCCCCTGCACTTGCCAATATTTTGAACCCCAGACAGTTTTTGTCTCAATGTTGTCTTTCCAAAAGTTGAAACCCTGTCTAGGCAGTTAGGCATAAAAGGCTGAAGAATAAATCTGTTTTGTGTTGGTCAACATACTTTTCATTCCTGTTCTGTTTACATTTCTAAAGTAAAATGTTTCAGCATTGGATACATTGAACCCTGAAAAATATGGAAACCTATTGTCTAAAGTTTTTGCGCTACCCTTTGGAGGTGTAGAACAATGTTCCCATTGATTATACGAATATACATTTCTAGGCATTACAGATTTGTGCAAGAAATGATGACCATAATGGTTATAAGAATACATTTTTTCATAGTCTGATGAACCCTCTAAATATTCATGATTTGTGAATACTGCAGACATCTCTAGATCAGACATCATATTATTAACAGTCTCGAAGTCCCAATCATCAGAAACGGTTCTAGAGGTAATAAACTCACTTAATGAAATCTTGAATAAGTGTGGCATCTTCAACAGCTCCGACGGGCCAAAAATGTCATTCTGTTTTGTCCCAAGCTATACCATCAGGTATAGGAACGGCTATGATGTTCACTGCTGACAAGTCTCTTTGTTCACGATGAGATGATTTGTGTGGCTTGAGGAGTAAGTTGACTTTCTTACTTGCTGTGTCCATTCTTACATATCTTCCATGTATCAGCATACCCAGAGTTATTACCAGAGCTAACCAAAGTAGAAGAAAAAATATTCCCAACACAATCCAAAGTTCATTCCATGGTGAAACCAGATAAGTCTTTTCCAAGTTATGAAAAAAGTCAGTTGCTTGTTCTTTGAAAGTTCTTTTTGCTGGAGTCGTTTCAGGTTCGCTGGGATCCTCAGAAAACGTATCAAAGTTAATAAAATACCCAGAGGCAGTTCTGTCAATGGTTGGGATTGCATCCGGATTTGTTGAAATCGCTGGAACCACTGGAACACTTGTTATGTTTGTGTAGACAGGTGAATCAGAACGAACTGTTATTTGGGTCTCAAGAGGAATGAGTGCCATAGCTTTGTTGCATAGTCCTTCTTTTCTCACTGCAAATTCCTCAATGGTGATGAGTCTCTCAGTTTGAACCTCTTGGATTGCAGCTAGAGGAGTGCATCCGCTATATTGGCAGAGTCCACTTGGCCTACTGTTTAGTATCGGCCACATAATGTGGTTTGATCAGGTCGATAAGACACAAACCTGTTCTCCTTTTTTCCAGCAAGGGGCGGCAGTAGCACTGTTCTTGTACTGTGGATTGCTAGGACAGGTACTGGTTGTCTGTAAGAAGGCCCAAATTTCTTCTTGTCCGCGATCTTTTCTCTGACTAGATCACCAAGCTTTGGGATCCAGACAGGCCTTGCTGGGACAGCTGGTTTTTCCCCAGAGGTGGTTGACTTCAGGAACACGTTGCTTTGTTTCGTTCTTAGTTCATTTAAGTTCTGTAAAACAGCCAAACGATCTTTGATATCAAATTTCCTATTATCCACCACTGTTGTGTGACAATCAAGGTCCGTAACCAACATTCTTGTCCCAAATAGGACCTCATATGGAGTGACACCCCCTAGAGAACTTCTTGCCAAGTTGTTAAGACTACGTTGGACCCCAATTAGATGTTTGACCCAACCTAATACCCTAGCTGTTATAGACTGCTTTATGTCCCGGTTTTTTCTTTCCACAACCAAATTTCCTTCAGGATGGAATGGAGAAGAGTACTGCAATGCAACGCCCAAACTGGCCATGGCATCTTTGTAAGCTCGAGAGCTAAACGCAGGACCCTGGTCAGAATGTAGCGTGCCTATTGCATTTGTGCCGATAAAGACTCGAAAATCTTTTATAACAGTTCGAGCGTCAGCCGAGCGCTGCAACAGCATCCAAAGGAACCTTGAACACGAATCCACGGCAACCATGATATAATTATAGTTACCATCCCTTTGTAAGGGACTGCAGTGGTCCAGGTAAAGTCCCTTCAGGTTCTGGCGAGCTATTGTTACTTCTGCTGCGCTGTCCAGCATTGTCTGAGCTCATGTAGCGATTACAATGCTCGACCTCAGAGGAGCGTATCACTTAGTACGAGTACAGAAGGGGGATGAGTGGAAGACTGCCTTTAGAACCAAGTTCGGTCTTTTTGAATACAGGGTGATGCCTTTTGGGCTCTGTAATGCCCCCGCGTCCTTTCAATTTTTTATGGACGAAGTACTAAGTGGCTATTTGGAATCTTTCTGTGTGGTATATATCGATGATATTTTAATCCATTCACCCACACTCCAGGAACATGTGGCCCACGATAAGGCAGTTTTGGATTGGCCCCTACAACATTTGTTATACGCTAAACTCGGGAAATGCCTTTTTCACATCCAGGAAGTAGCCTTTTTAGGTTACATTATCAGTGCTCATGGTTTTCAGATGGACATGAGCAAAGTCGATGCAATCACCAAATGGAAAACCCCCCAAAATGTAAAATCCATACAAAGCTTTCTCGGCTTTGCCAATTACTACCGGCGATTCATCAAGTACTTTTCAAGACTGATACATCCCATCTCCAGTTTATTGCGAAAGAACGTCCCGTTCGTGTGGGGGGAAGAGGCGACTCAGTCCTTTCAACTATTGAAAGACAAGTTTACTCAGGCTGCTATCTTATGCCATCCTTATTCACAGCTCCCTTTTGTCTTAGAAACAGACGCCTCGCAATATGCAGTGGGAGGGGTGTTGTCCAACGACATCCTGAAACGGGACAGTTACACCCTGTAGCATACTACTCAAAGAAACTCACCCCATGTGAACTTAATCACACCATTGCCGACAAGGAATTACTGGCGATCAAAAGAGCTTGTGAAGAATGGCGGCACTAACTTTTGGGTGCTCTACATAGAAATCTGCTCTTCTTAAAGACCGCAAAAGCCCTGACACCCGTCAGTTTCGATAAACCCTGTTCTTTTCCGATTATGACTTTGTGATCAAGTATCGACCAGGACCACAAAATGGGAAAGCAGATGCCCTTTCCTGCATGGACGAACCAGAAGATGAAACCTCAATAGACCAACCTGAACCACCCTACATTCTCTCTGAAGCACTCCTTCCTAAGCAAACCATTGGTCTACTCTCCTCCCAGGACTTTCTAGAAGACGCACGAGTGTCTCTGGCTAACCTGGACATACAAGCCTGGATTCAAGAAGAACCAGAACATCGCTCAGAAACAGGGAAATTAGCCTACCATTACCACACACTGTATATTCCCCACAAGACACTACAACAAGTCCTTACATGGGCTCATGACTCAGCATTGGGAGGACACATGGGAACATACAAACTATTGGCAATGTGGAACGTTCCTTTTGGTGGCCCGTGTTAAGAAAAGATGTTAAGGACTACATCAAGAACTGTGCAATATGTGTGCAAGGGAAAGCCAGTCATGTTAAACCTACGGGACTACTTTGATCCTTGACTACTCCTCCTCGACCTTGGCATACCATATCGATGGATTTCATCGTAGAAATGCCCCCATGTGAAGGAAAGACTGTAGTATTGGTGATAGTCGATCACCTAACGAAGATGGGACATTTTTACCTGTGAAGGGTCTTCCCACATCTTCAGAGCTGGCCTTGGTTCTCCTCCAACACATCGTCAGAGCCCATGGGATACCTTGCTTTTTGGTCACTGATCGGGGTACTCAATTTACATCCCGTTTTTGGAAAGCCCTTTGTAAAACCATGGACATTGATGCTCGACTCATCTAGCTACCATCTCCAGATGGATGGCAAAACAGAACGTCTAAATCAAACATTAGAGCAGTATCTTCGCTGTTTCACTCTGCAAAACACCCTCGACTGGTCCACTTTGGTATGGATGGCAGAGTTCGTCCAAAATAACGCTACTCACACCACATTAGGCTGTTCTCCTTTCTTTTGTGCCTATGGTCATTATCCTAATATTCTCCCATTTGACTGGCCTATACGATCCCCATTACCCCAGCATACATGAACATCACGCACACCTCAGGGCTGTAATGACAGACGCCAAATGTAGTCATGCCACTGCTCGAATTGCACAGAAACACTTTGCAGATAGGAAAAGAACCAAAGAACCTGACTACCAAGTGGGGGATAAAGTATGGTTATCCACAAAGAACCTGCATTTAAGGGGTGTAAATAGACTAAAACCAAAATACATAGGACTCTACAGTATCAAGGAGGTTATCAACCCTGTAGCCATGAGGTTGTCTCTACCTCAAGCATGGTGTATCCATCCTGTCTTCCATGTGTCCCTACTCCAACCATGTCCCGCCAGCACTAGACTACCCGATAGGCCTCTTCCCATTGATATTGACCATGAGGAAGAGTATGAGGTGCAGGAAGTCCTTGATTCCCGGTTGGTAAGGGGTCGGGTTCAATACCTGGTAGATTGGAAGGGTTTTGGGGTGGAAGACAGGACATGGGAACCTGAAGACAATCTCCATTGCCCTGAATTGGTAGAACAATTCCATGCTATACATCCTGGTAAACCTTGGCGACCGCCGAGTCAACGGTCCTTGAGAGGGGGTACTGTAGTGATTACCCACCTGAAGATAGGGAGACAGGCTATTCACCGCAAAAATTACACATCAGCTCCAGGGTTTAAAGTAAGAAGGCGCCCAATGTACTTCAATTCCCAGCAGGCAGCGGGGCAAGTTCGAGAAAGGCTGAGGGCAAGCCATTCATAAGCCCCTCCTTTGTCCTAGACCGGCGCTTTATTATTATTATTATTATTATATTTCTTATATAGCGCCAGAATCGACCCCCGAAGGGGTATCTCCGCGCTTGCCTTGGGAACCCGTCCTGGTTTTTCCCTGTGAGATAGCCCCTACAGGGCATCCCCAAGGAGAAAGCCAGGCATCCCGCCGCGGGGGGCCGTTGTGGAGATTAAACAAGCTTAATGCCCAGAGTTGCAGAGTGTGAACCCATGATAAGTCAGGCACCGAAGCGAGAATCATCGAGTCCATGGACATTTGAGCTCAAGACCCCGCCGCGTCGGGAATTGAACCCTGGTCCCGGGTCTGACCTCTGCTTCAGGGTCTGCCTGCTCTAACCAGTGAGCCACACTTCTCCACTCCGCTTGACAATCAAGTTTGGATTGCTCGTCATGGCGGATGGTACTCCCCGCCGGATCCCAGCGTGTAGCACTTTAGGCATTTCCTGAAACCTTCCAAGGATCGTTTTTCCTCTTGCAAGTTGGACCGGAGTTGTACCCGTGTTCTGAATCATATCCGAGGACTTGGGCGGTGCAGGTAAAATCGGGTAGAAGCGTATGCTTCATGCCCGTGTCTCCCAGTGACTCTGCTACTTCTGCTCAAAGCTACCTGTATCAGAAAAAAAACACAGTTGCATTTTTCTTTTTGTTCGGCGGCTCCTGTTTTTCATTTCCTTGTTTTTGTTTTCGCTTGTTCCAAAGAAACACAGGAGAGTGCTCCTGCTGCTCCGGTATACCATTGCTATTTTTGTTCATGGTTACATTTGCCTTGCCTGCCTCTCATAACCTGGGCTTTGCTGCAGCGGAGGGCGGAACCATCTTCCTGGTAACATTCCCGGCTGGTGATGCTTAGTACTGTGCTGTACTAACAGTGCTTAATATTTATTTGTATTCTTTATTTGGCAATACAGACACACCATTTATTAGCACCGGAGAGACCTGTTTGCTACGGTAACTAGTCATAATATCGAATCCAAAATATCGAATGGACAAAATATCGAGTAAAAAATATCGAGTACAGGTAAATATTGACAGTAAGAATATCGAGGAAGAAAATATCGTTATATTTAATGGTAAAAAAATATCGAGAACAAAAATATCGTGTCAAAAATATTGCGTAGTATTAATATCGATTTTTAGTAATAGGATAAAATATCGAAAATGTAAATAATGAGTAAAATAAAATATAAAAAATGTTAAAATTGTAAATAAATAATAAAGAATATTATTGTATTATTATTTGTTCAGTATATTAATTATATAAATATTGAAATTTATGTCTATGTTTAGGAGCGAGATGTTGGGTTAATAGGGGATAAGGATGGGGAATAATTTAAAAATATCATAAAAAAATTTAAAATATTATTTTAATATTTAGATATTTCCAAAAAAATAAAAAATAAATATATATTTTTTAGGTATTTCAATTTAGAAAATAAATCTATCAAAAATTAACACAAATTTAGAAATAAAATATAAAAAAATAATGGGAAATTAAATGTATGTCTATGTTTAGGAGCGGGATGTTGGGTTAATAGGGGATAAGGGTGGGGAGTAAATTAAAAATATGAAATAAAATTGAAAAATAATATTTTAATATTTAGATATTTCCCAAAAAATAAAAAAATTAAAAAACATATATATATTTAGGTATTTCAATTTAGGAAATAAATAATAATAAATTAACACAAATTTAGAAATAAAATATAAAAAAATGGGAATTTTTTATAAAAAATATTTAAATTTTTTTTTTAAATCATTAAAAATAATTAAAAAATATATTTTAATTTTTTTTAAACAAAATATTACATAATTTTTTTAGAAATTATAACATTTATATAAAATAAAAAATATTACTAAATTTAAAAAATTTAAAATTCGTAAAATAATAAATATATAAATATACTAAAAAAATAAATAACATTATTTTTGTTTTTCAAATATAGAATATACAAATAAATTAAAATATATATATATAAATATATTAATTTATAATTAAAAATGTAAACAATATTTTAAATAAAAACAATTCTCATAAATACAATGTAAAAATTTAATTTTGTAATTAATTAATTTTTAAAAAATGTACAAATAGTTAAAACGAATTTAGATTTTTTATTAAAACATTATATTTAAATTAAAACAATCATTAAAATGTATAATTTTACAAACAAAATTATATATAAATATATAAATACATAAATAATTTATTAAAAAATGGTAAGAAAAAATAATATGTGGTAACATTTATATTGGATTAGTGTCCACCACCTACTTTGATATATGACTGACTGGAGTTGGAATAGTAAATTATAATTGGTCAGTGTTCAGCACCTTCACTGATATTTGCCTGATTGGAGTTGGAATAGTAAATTATAATTGGTCAGTGTCTAGCACCTTCCCTGATATTTGCCTGACTGGAGTTGGAATAGTAAATTATAATTGGTCAGTGTCCAGCACCTTCCCTGATATTTGCCTGACTGGAGTTGGAATAGTAAATTATAATTGGTCAGTGTCCAGCACCTTCCCTGATAGTTGCTTGACTGGAGTTGGAATAGTAAATTATAATTGGTCAGTGTCCAGCACCTTCCCTGATATTTGCCTGACTGGAGTTGGAATAGTAAATTATAATTGTTCAGTGTCCAGCACCTTCCCTGATATTTGTTTGACTGGAGTTGGAATAGTAAATTATAATTGGTCAGTGTCCAGCACCTTCCCTGATATTTGCCTGACTGGAGTTGGAATAGTAAATTATAATTGGTCAGTGTCCAGCACCTTCCCTGATATTTGCTTGACTGGAGTTGGAATAGTAAATTATAATTGGTCAGTGTCCAGCACCTTCCCTGATATTTGCCTGACTGGAGTTGGAATAGTAAATTATAATTGGTCAGTGTCCAGCATCTTCCCTGATATTTGCCTGACTGGAGTTGGAATAGTAAATTATAATTGGTCAGTGTCCAGCACCTTCCCTGATATTTGCCTGGCTGGAGTTGTAATAGTACATTATAATTGATCAGTGCCCAGCACCTTCCCTGATATTTGCCTGACTGGAGTTGTAATAGTAAATTATAATTGGTCAGTGTCCAGCACCTTCCCTGATATTTGCTTGACTGGAGTTGGAATAGTATATTATAATTGGTCAGTGTTCAGCACCTTCCCTGATATTTGCCTGACTGGAGTTGGAATAGTAAATTATAATTGGTCAGTGTCCAGCATCTTCCATGATATTTGCCTGACTGGAGTTGGAATAGTAAATTATAATTGTTCAGTGTCCAGCACCTTCCCTGATATTTGCTTGACTGGAGTTGGAATAGTAAATTATAATTGGTCAGTGTCCAGCACCCTCCCAGAAATTTTAACATAACTGTGTCATAATCTTAGAAAAATAAGTACACATGGATGTTTTTAAAAATGTTTATTGTCAACTTGTATTTATAACATGTACAGTACAATATTTGAAAAAATGTACATTTAATATAAGTAGTTAGGAAAATAGGATGTATTGAATTACATTTATTTTGATTTATAAATGTACATTTTCCAAAATTATATTTTTCACGGTATTTATACAAAAAATAAGAAAAGTTTTCATAATTATATTTGGGCAACAATAAGTAATATTTATAAAAAATTATAATCACATTTTTTAACAGCCTGTTAAATATTTATTTAATAATGTTGATATATTTTATATTAATATTATTAAATATACATGTTTGATATATACATTATAATAAACTAATAAGAAAGTAAATATATGTTTTTAAGATTTAATACAAAAAACACTGTAAAATACTTTGATAGACATTAAATACAATGTTATTAATAAACAAAAAATAAACATTAATTATTGTTATATGTATACAATTAGTTTGGCAAAAAACATTATTCCTAACACTATATCAAATAGTAAAACAATGACTTAGTTGGATATAATGTTTATGATTAAATTTTTATTATTTACATACATGGTTCGAATAATTAATAATAATAATTAATATTTTATATTAATTATTCAAATAAATTTACAATTGTTTACTAATTATAACATTTTTTACAAATTAAAAAAAATACATTCTGCAAATAGTAACTCAATGTTATAGTTGTAATTGTATTTATTTTCTATTGACATATTTAAATGATATTATTAATAAAAATAAATAATATTTATTATTTATTTATATTATTAATTTACAAATGCAATACAAATCTACATTCACTTAAATAAAGGAAACATTATTTATAATAAATATACACTAACATTAATATATTTAATATATATTTATTAAAATGTTTATATATTTTTTGTAATACTAATATTAAATATTATTCTAAAAATATTTAATATTAATTAAGAAAGGATATTTAAGCTAATTAATTGTAATTTGTGTTACAAAATTTACTTAGAAATTATAAGTGTGGGTATGTATTTTATTTCTTATTAGAACATTGTATTTAGTATGTTTACGGTTCTAATATGGTTTAAGGGGACTACTTTTTTACCGCGTAAGGTTATTTTGCTTCATTCAGGACTGGAGAAGCTCGCGGTTGGGAGGTGCTTCGCGTTGAGAAAGGTAAGGTGAATTTTAACTAATATTTCTTACAGAGTAGTAGTGCTTGAGGGTATATTAGAAGTTTGTAGTGTTATTGTGTGTATGTAGTCGTGGTTTTGGTATGTTTTAGGTGAAACTTTGTTGTTACTGAGGTGTCGTGTATGTTTGATACCTAGGGCTCCATTAGGATGACGGGCGGACTTTGCCCGCCCGTCATCCCATCGTAATTCGGGACCGCCCGCCATAAGGGCGGGGGTCCCAGGGGTGCCATTAGGATGTGCCCGCCACAGTGGCGGGCACATCCTCTATTTTCAGCATTGTGGCGGGCGGTGCTCTCTGCACCGCCCGCCACAATGCTGAAAATGCACTTTAACATTGTCATGTGCAAAGCGGCAGGCACCGCGCGGTGCCTGCCGCTTTGCAAATGACAATGAAGGGGGGTACCACAGGTACCCCCCCCCCACGTGCACCCCCCCACCTGTACTTCACTCTGGGGGCCCGCAGGGGGCCCCCAGAGCGAAGACCGCATGCCTTTCCGTGGCGGCATCGCGGCCGCGGAAAGGCACTGAACACCAACCATCATAATATGTCTGGCGGTGTCTATTAGACACCCCCACCATATTATTCCTTTTCCGCCCCGGCCGCAAGGCGACCGGGTTGGAAAAGTGGCGGGCGGTGTTTCCCTCTGTTGCGTTCCCCCACGCCATTGTAATGTGGCGGGGGGGAAAAGAGTGGCGGGCGGGCATTTCTGTCGGGCGGATCGCCACCGCCACCATGGCGGTGGCGATCCGCCCGACATCCTAATGGAGCCCCTAGTGTTATATGTGTTTTTAAATGTTTTACATTAATTTTAATGTGTATTTTGAAATCTTTGGGGGTTTGTGTGGATGGGTTACTTTATGTATGCCTTTTTTACAGGTTCCGGAACTTCGCAGTATAATTCCATGGAAGGATGCGTTTTTTTTTGGGAGAAAAGAGTGTATTACTCATAAATGTATTTTAACATCTCTGTCCTTTTTTCGTGATTTCCTGGAGCGATTTTTATTCTTTTTCACTATTTTTCGGGTTTTTATGGTTGTTTGTTTGGAATGGATTAGGAGAACATAGTGCGTTTTTTTTTAAAATAAGTGTGTGTATGTTCATATTTTAAATGATTTCAACACACTTCGTTTAGTCCACGTTTCCTGGAGCGAATTTTATAATATTTTACTATTAATCGGGTTTTTGTAGGGTGTCGCATTGGATTGGGAGAAGAATATGCGTTAGATATTTTTTACAAGGTGTGTGTATATCACTTTAAATTAAAAAGTGTCCACACTTGTTTTATCGGGATTTCCTGGAGCGTTTTTTACCAATGTAATTTATTTTCGGGTTTTTGAGGGTTTAGAAAATTGAATTTGTACTGGATTGTAAGGGATTGATGGATTTTACGTGGCTGGATGGCGTCTTCTTCTGCTACATAAATTGTAAGTGTTTATAATTTATTTTATTTGGGTGGGAAATGTCGATTTAAATGTCATTGGCATGTTTGATGTTATTATAAATATTGCATATTTGTCAACAAAATGTTATTAAAATTTTTATAAATATGTTAAACAAATATGTATTATTTTTTATTAATTCAAAATGGTGATTTTTTTACCGTTTAAGTAATTATCAGAAGCTGTTGTTAATTTTGGTCTGATACTTTATAGTAGGCTTTTAGCTATTAGTGATAGGTACTCTAGACCTCTGGTTGAAGGATATAGTGTCACGTGGCTTTGCAGGAGTCTGAACATTTGTTTGGTTTGTTTTGTTAGTTTAGGTCCAATTTGTGTAACAGATTGTTCTATCCTTAGCTCTTGGTAGCTTTGTTCTTTTTGTAAAGCTTCTAATAGATTTTGGAAGGTGGGTTTGGCTCTGCTAGTGGTAGCTTGGAATGCATTGTGCCATCCTTCAACACTGTTATTAGTTTTTGCCTCTTGGTTTAATGTACTTAGATATACATTCCACCAAGGTATGTGGAATTTTGGTTGGCGTCGGTGCCCAGATCTATGTAACCTTCCCACCCAAGTATCCTCAAAATAGTCTAGTAGTGGGCCAGTTTTTCTTCATACTTTTTGTAGTATGCGCTGACAATTAGTAAGTTATAGTGTTCCGCTACATCAGTAACTGGAACATAGGCTAGTGCTATTAATTTTTTTTTTTGGTATGCAAAGTTGCTATCAGTTGAGTATTGAATGCTTAAGGTGGATTTCTGGAGATGTCTCCATATACTTTGATTGAAGTGATAGTAGCAACCTTGAATGGCTGTGTGGGGAAATGTTTTCAAAATGCTATTGATCATAGCTAGATCGAAATCAATAAATTATTTTCTGGGGGAAATAATTATTGATTTCATTTTTGATTACATTTAATATTTCAGTATATGTATTTTGTTGTTTGTTAGGTAACAAACAGTAAATAAAAGGGATATTGTAGTGATGGTATAATCCATGTATGGTATATAGCTGATAAAATGGTTTGGGACATGGTTTAAAAGTCCCATCCATCATCCATTGTTCGCATTGTTGTATTTTCCTTAAATTTGTAGCAGTTGCAAACATTATAATTCTGTTGGTGGGGCTTTCATTGTCAAAAAATACAATTTTTTCATTACTGTGTGTTACGCTCATTTCTGGGGAAATTACAATTTCTTCAAAGGTTGTAGGGTTAGGTTGTGTTGTGGTAGTTAGTCTTTTTGTGCGTGCTATTGTGCGTTTAAGGGAGTCAATTGAGGGTAGCTGCCCTGAAGCATGGGCTGGAATTTTTAATAGTTCTTCTTTTAGGATTTGTGTGGTAGGTTTGTCACTCTGTGTGCTAGCTGTTTTTATACTTTCCAAAGCATCCCTTATCTCTATCTCAGTGACATTGGGTGGGGGGGGTGATTGTGTTCCCTGGTAAATAATACATTTGTCTCTTCAGTAGTATCCCTACCATAGCATTTGTTTGAATAGTATTTGGTACATTTCCAGAATACTTTTCATCCTGTTTGTCTTTCTTGATTATAAACATACCCCATATAACATAACAACAATTTATTTTTCTGTGACAATACAAATTCTACACCTTCAGTCATTTTGTATTACTTGTTCTAGGAAAGATTAGAAAGATACATGTTTAAATGTTAAATAATTTTGTTTTTGTTTTACACATTTATATTTCACTATTTATACTTACAGTTGGTAAATCTTGTTTTGAGAAATGCAGAAACTGTGTTTACAATTTATTTCTTGTATGTTCTTCTTGTTTTCCTATTGGTAGGAAAAGTAAAAAATTATAAGCGATTTAAAAAAAATGTTTTGAATTTTTTGTAGGAGAAAGCTGTATTATATTTAGCTTTTTAGGGTATTTTAGGAAATAATTAGATATACTTACTTGTTTAAATTGTTGAGTGTTTGTCTTTGGTGGAGTAGATGAAGGATAGAATAAAAAAGAAATGCTTATTAGTAAATAGATTTATAATTTTAGGGACTTTGAGGAAAAAAATACATATACTTACTTGTTTAAATTGTGTAGTGTTTGCTTTAGGTAGAGTAGATGTAGGATGTATTCTGAATATCTGTAGAGAAGATAGAATAAATATTAAATGGTGTTTAGAAGATAGCTTTAGCATTTTAGGGCTTTTTAGGAATTCTACAAATATACTTACTTTTTTAAATTGTGTAGTCTTTGTCTTTGGTATAGTAGATGTAGGATGTCTTTAGAATATCTGTAAGGAAGATAGAATAAACAAGAAATGGTGTTTAGAAAATTGCTTTAGTATTTTAGGGCCTTTTAGAAATTAACACATATACTTACTTGTTAAACTTGTGTAGTCTTTACATTTAGTTGAGTAGAATTAGGATGTTTTCTGATTTTCTGTTAAGAAGATAGAGTAAAAAATGAATGGCTATAACAAAATAGTTTTTAATAACAGCAGGTGGTGTATTAGAAAACATGTACATATACTTACAATCAGTAATTACTGGTAAAGAAATAGGAGCAGGTTATTTGATGTGTTTAGGAGATGTCTATATAAGAAATGTAGAATTAGAGAAATAAATGCTATTTAAACAGTTAGGAGATATAGTTACATTTTTAGCCTAGTACCTGTGTATTATAAAGATACAGTTTAACTTACTTGATTAATTTGGTAGCAATCTTGATTTGGAATGTAGATTCATCAGGAACCACTTGGACAAAGTGTTGCCTTCTTCTTTCTATAGAGTTAGCAGCAACAAATGGTAGTAGGCATGTACTCATTTTATAGTGTGTATTTTTTGTGTTCTCTCATTTGATTGGATGTTTTAGGAAAGGGAGCATTTTATTGGCTAGTTTGAATTTCTTTTACAATTAATTGGTTTGTTTGTTGATGTGGGAATGGTGATCTGTGAAGAGTTCTGCATTAAAGCTGGTTAGTTATTTAATTTATTTTAAATGTATGTCATAATAATGTGATAATATATGTAGACTGATTTAGAAATATTTATATATTAATTGCAATGTTTTCATGATATGTTGGAAAAATGTTTACACCTTTAAATGTCTTTAAAAAATGTTATGTAACATGTTATATTTATTTTGGAATGTGTAATGTATTTTACAAGAAGATTTATATTGTATTTTTCATGTTTAATGTTTATAATCCTAAGTCGATAATCATCAAAAGACGATATTTTTGTTGTCTATATATGTGCTGTCGATATTTTTGTAGTGTTAGGTTTATTTAGTTGAAAAACGATATATTTGTAGTCGATATATTGGTTGTCTATATTAGGTATGTCGATATTTTTTAGACTCAATATTTTTTACTCGATATTTTAGTAGTTTGTTAAATAAGTGTAGAAACTCGATAATATTGCTGTCGATAATTTGTCAACGATATTTTGGCCATTCGATATATTGTCCGTCGATAATATTTCAGTGATCCGTTTGCTACGTATTCAGTGACCAAAATTTCCTGGAGACTTTTTTCTATATTGAGCTGTTTTCTGTCAGACCTCTTGATTAATACTCACCATTTCTGATATCTAAGATATGGTGACTAATTATAGGTATTCTAGCTGCTGAGCTTCTGGTGAGTGGGTATAACAGTCTTAGTTTGACATTGTGCATTAGAGTAAGCTACCATTCATTCTGTTGTGTTTTCTTCTCCTATCCTGCAGGGTCACTTCTATACTGGTGCCATACAACCTCCTAGATCAGACCCTGAAGAGACCTGAGAGCCTGCAGCAAGTTTATTATTTTATCCCTTTCCCTTTTTCCCCTGGATTCTATTCCACACAGCAGGATTCCTGTTCCTCTGTTGGGGGTTGCATTCAAGGGAATTGGGGTAATTAAGCATCTACCATCGTCTCTGCTAGTGAAAAGAAAAAGGTTAGAGGCATTGTTCTACATACCTGTGCTGCTGACAACCTGACAGCCCATTCTCCATTCTTGAGTAGTGTCCTCAAGATCCTCGGCATGTCTGATTTTTACACCTGCTACCTTCTTTTTGGTGTATTGAGGTTTTGGTTTGCTTTTCTGTACTTGTTGATCATCTTGACTTCACGCTTTCTTCCTTGTTGTCTGACTGTCCCCTACTTTCGGATGTCTGTGACAAGATCTGAAAGGTACGAGAGAACATGTATCAGTATCTTGATACCAGTCAGGTTTTCTCAAATTATGCCTATTCCTGAGGTTGTACCTCCTTTCAGAGGACTCCTTTGGAGGAGACCTACCTCTGGAATGAGAACGCTTCTCTTTGGAAGGTTGTTTTCTGTTTTCCCACTTCTTTTTAGAAGTGATAGGAGTGTTTTTAGTGAAGACCTTTTCAGGACTTTCAGAGAGTTGTGGTTACACTGGTTTCCCACCCAAACTGTCTCTGCCTAATTCTTCATAGGATTTTTCAATTATTCGTGCTAGTTCTTGTGGTTGTTCTGTTGCATCAAATTCCCTTAATTTCTGGCGGATCGCCACTGATGCTGCTTCTCCTTTAATATTAGATAATATTATTGATGAGACCTAGCTAAAAAATTTCAGTAGTTTCAAACCTAAATTTAGAGCAGGCTCTGACCCATATTAATTTTGAATCTGTTTCAGGACGTCAGGTATTACCGCCATGGACGTAACACCATGAGGTTTAGTGTAGATTGCAGCGAAGACCGTACCCCAAGTGGTACAGTCCTCCAGGTGTGGTGTGATCCCTATTGGTAAACAGATTGTTAGAATTCTGTGAAATACTGCTTTGATGTGAGTAAATTTCTGAGCTATCCACAACGGAATTTGTTCACGTTTTGCGGGTAGTTTACACATGACTGCGTGTAAAGTCTATGGTGTAATTTTCAGTGTATTTCCCTGGAGAGAGGTTTGTTGTGGAATAACTACTGGAGGTTAAACTGTCAAAGTCCGCATGACATATTGAACCAATTGTCTAAACATTTTGATTATCTCATTGAGTTGAGCTAGTAACTCTACGTCTGACATGTCATTAATGTCAGGATGAGGTGTATAGCCGGCTAAAACCGGCCATGTTGCTCCTGTTCTAGCTAGTGGACCGAGCCTGGTAATGTGATTTAAATGTTTTAGGGTACCTTTAAACCAGAGCTCATGCTCCTGGTATGTGAGTGGATTTTCAATATCCTCGAAATGAATATATTCCTCTAGTGGATCATCTTCTTTGTAGAAGAGAAACATATGTGTTACTGGATTTGATTCAGGGAATACTATTCATGAATATAATATCTTTGTCTGGTAATATTCATGTGCCTCTATCACAAAAACTGCTCTACCACCTCTTGATGTTAGGCCATGTTTTATACGTTTTAGTGACGGCTCTCCTTAAATTTGGAGGAATGTTTATAGCATTCTCATCGTTTTTTTGGAAACCTGTAAAGTTAAAAGCTGTTTCGGCTAGATCAGCTGCAGCTCCATCGGCTTCAGTGCTATTGTCATTATTAGACATTGTTTAATGAAAATTGCAGAGCAAGTTTCAAGGGAACAAAGATAAGGTGCATAATATTATTATTTTGGAACACTCTATCCTTCAACGTTGAACAAACCAAAAAGCTAATACATAGGATTTTTCGTCCTACTCAGCTATAGCGGATCTCATCCCTTACCCACTCCAGACGTCTATTGGAGTAATAGGAGTAAAGGGGTCTCTGAGAAAAGCACGACTGAGTTACTTCAGTATCTAGCGTTAAATTAATGCCTTACCAAACCGTTGGGCGCCATGTAGTGTAGTTACTATATCCCTGATAGGCTCTGCGCATTGGAATAATATACACTATAGATTTGACATATGACCGAGGTCAGTATGTCTCTATCGAGTACATTAAACTTAATTACTTGTGTGTGCCAGCTAACTCAGAGGTCACTAGAAACTTCTCGAATGAACAAGAAAGGATTTGTTTCTGACAACCGCATAAACATGACAACTTTGTTTCCCTTAGAGTCTGAACAATATCTCCAGAGTCGTGGAAACAATAGATTACAGTTTCGCTCAGTCGTCAATCGTGCATGCTTTGTTTCTACAGAGTTGCACAGAAATAGAGAGACGGGCGTTTCAATAAAAAGGGTTTATTGAACAGTCTTCTTTCTCATGCAAGAGATATGAACTGCTACAATTGTAAGACAGAATGCAAAGTATAATGCGTACAGCGTAAACAGTAATATAAAATAATACTGTAATAGCATGGTCTGTTGCTATGACATATATAAAAATACATACATAAATAACACAGGCTAAAATACTCAACGGGTGCTTCTAAAATAATCCTACCCCAGTGTACCTAACCTAAGTCTAGTACTGCCAGGAATTGCCAAAAGATTTCTCTAGGTTCTAATCCGCTCCATACCTTAAAATGAGAGAGTTGGTATCTCCTTCCCGGGACTCAATCTCTAACATCCCGCAAGGGGAGTCAGAAACACTGGAGCTGGATTCTCGACAAGGAGGATGACAGCGTCTGGTCAGTGCATCAGTTGCGGAGATGACTTCCTTCGGGACTTGCTGTGGTGAGCTGCGTTGTGCAAGTAGGTAGCCAAACCGCACCGTGCCTTGCCATAGCAAGTGAAGGTATATTTATACCTTAAAGGTGTTTAGGAATGCCTGTATTGACGTACAAGTTGGGCATATGAACGTCATGAATGAACCCCTAAAGAATAGATGTTCAGGCATAATAAATGAGTTCTTGGAGAAATCAATATCCAGGCAAGGGGAAGTCCTAAAGGCTTAAGAGTCTGGGTTTCCAAGAACTCGTTATGACGAAGAGGATCGGATGTAGTTGACCATGCCTGTATTTGGTTAGCATGAGCAATGCCTAAATAAGGGCAATGTGAATTATACCTATATAAGGGCATAAATCGGGAAATCTAAAGACGGTATCTAAATCGACACACAACAGGGGTCTGGATGTTGAAGCTGTTGTGGATGTCTATGATCTTGCGGTGAAAGAAGGTGGCTAGAGAGTCGCAGAGGTCTTGTGACAGCGGGATGCCGTTGGAGATGGGGTTGGCGAGTTCCTACGTTGAAGAGCTCTTTGCTGTTGTGTGCGTTGTTGTAGATGCGTTCCTTGTAGGAGGTCCTTTCGATGGATCGAATGAGCTGGTGGTTCTTGAGGGCTTCAGGGTTGTCCGGTGTTTGCTTGTGGCACCATTTCTTCTCTAGTCTACGGCAGGTCTGTTTGGAAGCCTGGAAGTCGGCGGTGAACCAGACAGCCCTTCTGTTGGTGCGTCTGTTTGAGGGCTTCTTTCTTGGGACGAGAGTGTTGGAGCAGTCGTCAATCCATTGCCCGGGGGCAGAACGGCTTGCGAACGGTCGCCATGAAGAAGGGGTGTTGGGAGGGAGGAGCAGCTGGGAGGCGGGTGCAGGGCCAATGGGTGAGCGTGGGGCGGGGCCACAAGGGACGCAGCAGTGGGACGAGTGGATGGCAGTAGGCCGAGATAGGACAAATGTGAGAAAAGGCAGAAAGCTGCTAAAACAGTGCAAGTAGACAGAATGGAGTAAAACTACAGGCAAGAGGGCAAAAGGAAAGGCAGAGAAATACGGCATCAGGGAGGCGGGCGGCAACACAGGTAGCTCGAACTCACGGCAGCGAGGGTGTGAGCATCGGCGCAGCTGGGTGGAGCTGTGCGGCGTGGAGAGCGACCTGCCTGGAACAGGGTCAAGTGATCCAATAATTCATCGTCCGTCAGGTCAAGGCAAGAAATTCTTTATTCGACTCTCGAGAGAGCCATAAAAGATTGCACATACATATTTTCATTTAAAAACAAGAAAAGCCAACAGGTCCACTTACACAATAATTATACATCGTAATTAGTGCTCCCGGTTTTTATGGTATTTATTTTTTTAGCATTTCCGTCTGTATGTATCCATATTTATTTTTTGGCCACTTTATTTGTATTTATCAGCATTTATTTTGTGTTTTGTGTATAATTGAAGTTGTAAAACTGTACATTTCCACATATATGTAACTGATACATGCCTACAGATCCTTTGATTTCTGTCGTGACGTAGCTATTTAAGCCGCCAAATATTACGTAACAGTACATCCACTAAATATTAGCATTATACCACAAATGTATGTTGACATATGCCATCATTTAAAGAAATTTCCTCCTGCATTTTCATTTCTCATGCTGTCCATCTGCTCAGCTGTTGGGCTTCAATTCATGAAAAATAGTATGAAGAGTCCCTTAAAAGAAGCACAATTTTTGCTATTTATCCACTTTTAAAAATAAATTCAGACAAAAACACATTGTTTTCTGTCTGTATTTATCTGTGAAAATCCATAAAAATGGAAAACAGGGAGCCTTAATTATAATCAGTAGTTAATATTTGCTACAAATCTTAAAAGTTGTAAAAAGATTGTTTAAATGACTGGATATAAATTTGGTTGTTTCCAAGGAGAAACAACCAAAATTATTCCAAATCCAATAAATATTCCAATTCCAATTTTTGATTCAAGCAGCAAGCAAAAGTGGGTGAATACCCTGTTTCGTCTGTGTGGTATAAAAACGACAAAATAAAATAAAGTGCATAGTGCTTAGGCATGGACGACTATCGCAAGGGCATACTGAAAGTGATGTGAACCATAAACCTTGAGTAGGGAAAGCATCTAGGTAATCGATTGTTTTTAACTGCAGCCTAGTTAGCAGAAATTTTCGCCTTTCATTTAAATCAATTTGTAAATAAAGTACTGGTTCTCTTTGTAGCTGGGAAAAAGGCTCTGGATGGTCAGTCGTGTTACTAGTAATATCTATCCTCTCATGACTTTGGTGGAAAAGATATTTAATAGAGGTGAACAAAACATTCTTTAGGGTGACAGGGTTTGTATAATATTCTGTGACACCCATTTTAATGAAATTTATTTTGACATATCTTACCCATGGTATATCTAGGCTCTTATCCAGCTCCATACAATCAATCAGTATTGTCCTACAAAGGGTGGCCTCCGGGTTTTTCAAAATTGTTAACCAATGCTGCAGCGGTTGTAGTGAAATGTTATCTTTCAGGTAACTCATTCCTACTTCATTGTGGCAGAAAGCAACTGGGGAGCCTGGGGCACTAAAAGAAGTCTCCTTACAAACTTATTTTCCATTATTTGTAGTGATTTACAGTTTACGTGTCCCCCAGCCCCAAAGGTTACCACTGAGAGGCTTTTACTCTTATCGTTGCATAAAAGCTCTGTGGCTGGTTTGTGACCCAGTCTTTTAGCAAATCTAAAAATGGCATCATTAGATTTCTTTAATTACATCATACTAATGTTTAAAGCATGTTTCCCGTTAAAATCAGCATTGAATGGTAGCGTCCGTCAGATAAATAACATCTACTTAGAACAATGCCTCCTCATCACAATTTTGAAGTAACTCTGATACTCATTTTTTTTCCGTCAAATCTTTTTTATTAACATTTGTTTTAACAAACAGTACAGTGATGAACAGCAATGTGCAGCGGACTTGCAACCTATCCCTCGCTAACAGCTCAGCATCGGGGTATATCAGGCATACTACTACTGTCTCTGCACCTGCTAGTCATGGGGCGCTAAATTGTACGCACATTAATAGTAAGGTTACCCACCCCGCACTGGCCAAGCATGTGCTGCCGGGGCCAGCACCCCAAGGCAAGTCCATAGGTGTCCACCCTCTGAGTCTCTGTGTATCAACATAAATGAGGATGGATCCTCTCAGCACGGGGTATGCACACAAGATTGACTTTTCTGTATATAAAACAGTTGAAACCAAACAGTGAACTGAATATATTTAGAAACAATTGCAGCTGCAGGAAAAAACTGCAATACCCACTGGTCCCCCCCCAACTCATCTAGGACAGCCCCTCTCCGCCTCCCCGTGTACTTCCCTACTCCGTTCACAGGTATAATGCACTCCGGGAGCCCAATCACCCTCACAGGCTAAGGTGTAATTCAATTAGTTAGGCGAACTGGAACACATCTCGCAGCATACCCCGGCCTTTCTAGCAATGCCACTCAATCCTCCACTACTCTTGCGCCTCCCATCTCCCCGGCCCACCGCAGGGCACTCAACATGCATTCCCACCGCTCCGCCATTGGCTCCCTCCGGAGACCCACCGTTTCCTCCCTGCGTATAGCCGTCCACTCCGCCTGGGCACACGCCTGAAGGGAAGAGATCCACGCCTGCGCAGTCGGTGGATCAAGCGCCTTCCAACGCCTCGTGAGGAGACGCGCGGCTACTACTAACCCCAGGTCTAAGAAGCGAGAAGATGCCTTGTCTTTGGGTGGTCTCTTAAATTGGTGCAGTATATACTCCGGCCACTCCAGGGGTATAATACGACCATTGCATCTACGAAGTAACGCGCCTATTGTGCCCCAGTAGGAGGTCAGCTCCATAGAAGGTGGAGAAGTCCTGCATCCAGCTCTCCGCACCTGGGGTAGGACGCATCCATGCAGTGGAAATATCTATTTATGAGTGCAGGGGTGAGGTAGGCCCTATGCACTATATAGAGCTGTATTTGACGGAATCGTAGATTTCTGGGAATGCGCACTGGACTTTTGAGTATTTTGCCCCAGTCTTTGTCAGATAGTGCTCTACCCATGTCCTGCTCCCATTTGACCCTGAGGGATGTCAAACTAACCCCTGTGTGTATTCTCAATGACCCCGCAAACCAATGCACCAGGTGTCTGCCCCGCCCCATGACATGCAGGTATTGTATAGTTAAATGGGTCTCAGGCTCTGACGCCATGTCTCCCCACTTGGCCGTCATTTTCACCACCAGAGACCAATGCAGGAGGAACCCCCCCTGGGGGAAGCCCATCTTCCTCCACCAGCGTCTCATACGGGACCAGCGCGCCGTCCCGGTAGAGATCTCCCAGTGTCTGTATGTCTGTTTCTTTCCAACGGTCTAACATGGGTTGCGCGAGGACTCCGTCACCCCCCAGGAAAGCCTCAAGCGGCACCGCAGGCGCATATGTAAGAACCCCCCTGGTAATGTAGAGGGCTCTACGAAAATACTTGTAAGCGACCACCAGTAGTAGCGGGGTAGGCCGTGTTGGCTTCGCCAACTGGTAGAACAGCTGTGTGATCCGCTCCAGGGAGTACTGCGGATCCACTGTGGCGGTGTATTCCCTGCCTCTGTCCGCCAGCCATCTGGCGATCCACTGCAGCTGCGCCGCCAGATAATATTGCTCAAAGCAAGGGGCAGCCAGCCCGCCACTATCTGTTGGGAGGAACAATTTCACAAGCGCCAACCGGTGTCTGGACGGTCCCCATATGAAGTCTCGAAGCATCTTGTTGAGCGATGTGAAGAAGGAGGGTGGCACATAGAGGGGCAGATTGACAAAAAAGTACAGGAGTCTGGGGAGCATAATCATTTTGGTCAAGGCCACCCTGCCTGTCGTGGTCAGCGGCAAGGTAGTCCAAAAACGTTGCCATCAAATAGATTAGCCGCCTGCCTGTAAATCTGCACCCAGAGATACCAGAAGGTGTCCGCCTTCCATTGGACACGCGTTTCACCTAGGCAATACCCCGGATCCTCTGTTTCTGGATTAAAGGCATAGAGACATGACTTTACCGCGTTCACTTTGAGTCCTGAGACAACCGGGAACTGCTCCAACACCTGGGCCAACCTCTCCGGTGTATGCGCCACATCCCTAACAAACACTAGCAGGTCATCCGCATAGAGCGAGACCTGATGGGTCGCATCTCCCAGTGGAATCCCGCGCCCAGTGTCTGTCTCAGCTGTTTCGCCAATGGCTCCACCGCCAGCGCAAACAGCAGCGGGGACAGGGGACAGCCCTGATGGGTGCCACGGCCCACCACTACTGCCTCGGAAATATATGGACCCAGCCGCACCCGAACTGTAGGGTTCGTGTAGAGAAGTTGAACCACCTGCAAGAAGCCCTCACCCAGCTTGTAGCGCGAAAGCACCGCAGCAAGGTACCTCCACTCCAGACAGTCAAAAGCCTTCTCCATATCGATGATCAGGCATCCTGCCCTGGGCCAGGCTCTCGTTGCCTCCGCCGCCACTCGAAAGAACCGCCTGAGATTCAGGGATGTGGACCGCGCCGGCACAAACCCGTTCTGGTCAGGGTGCACTAGGTGTGGGACCACTGCCGCGAGTCGCTCTACTAGGATTTTCGCAAAGATTTTATAGTTCACGTTCAGCATTGCCAGCGACCTGTACGAGTCCAAAGCGGTGGGGTCCCGGTCTGGCTTAGGCAGGGAGACGAGGAATGCTTCCCACATGGTAGGGGGAGCGAGCCCTCGTCTAGGGCCGTACTGAACAACTGGAGTAGTAGAGGCGCCAGGGTGTCTCTATTTGCCTTATAATATTCTGCAGGCAGGCCATCAGGCCCGAGGGTTTTTCCCATCGCCATGTCCCCAATCGCATCACCCACTTCCTCCAGGGTGAGTGGAGCGTTGAGCTCGCCCCTATGATCTTTTCTTTTTTTTTTTGCAGAGTTTTATATAGCGCTAACTAGACCCGAACCGAATCAGGTATCAGAGCGCTATATATATCACCAGTTACGTTACATGAGGACACACATTCATTTTAGGCACGGGGAGATTATGTGATTTGCCCAGAATCACAGGAGGTTTTTGGCGTTGTTACAGAGACTCGAACCCAGATCCCCAGGTCCAAGGTCGAGCGCCCTAGCCGTTAGGCTACTGGTAAGACGAGGGCATCCAAGAACGCGTCCAGCGCTGGTCGAGGCCCTGTGCCTCGAGACTGATAGAGCTGCTTATAATGCGCAGTCAGGGCACAATGGATCTCCCTCTGAGTGTACACCATGACTCCTTCCACAGTGCGCAGCGCGCCCATGGGGACATGGCGTCCTTCGCTTTGCACCAACCAGGCCAGCAACCGACCTGCTCTATCCACTTTGGCGTGCGTCCTGGCTGTATGCACCGCGTAATTATGAGAGCACAGCTGCTCCAGAAGTAGCGCGTGCCGAGTACGCAGTTCGCCGAGCGCCCGCGAGTGCTCGCCCGTTCCCTTCATCGTCCTTTTCGTAGCGGAGGAGCTCCAACTCCAATTTCGCCAGGCAGACCGATAATTTTTTTCGTATGTTCCACATGGCCCCATAGGCAATGCCCGCGGATAGCCACTTTATGCGCCTCCCACTCCACTAGCGCGCTGCTCGCCGACCCCGGATTAACCTCTAAATAGGCCAGAATGGCCGTGCCCAATGATGACCGAAACTCGGCATCCTCAAGTGCAGCTGGTTGAAGCCGCCACGTGGGCACGGGGGGACAGTCTGCTTCCTAACTGATCTGAAACCAAAGCGGATTTTGGTCTGAGTGCGTCCTCCCTAGGTATTCGGACTCTGCAAGGAGCGGAAGCAAGGACTGTGTGCCTAGTATTCTGTCCAGGCGGACGTGGAGGTTGTGTACTGGGGAATAGAAGGAGTAGATTCTGTCTGCAGGTTGCTGCATGAGCCAGAGGTCACATAACCCCCAGTGAGTGAGCCAATCCATGAATGCATGCGCGGTGGACGCTACTGGTGCAGCCCGAAGGGGAGGGAAGGACCTGTCCAAGTGCGTGTCCAGTACCATGTTGAAGTCCCCCCCAAGCAGCCAGGGGAGCCCAGCATACGAGTGAATGATATGATTCAAGCTCTCTAAATAAGCAGACTGTTCAACGTTCGGAGCGTACAGCGACCCCAGCAGTATTTTCTGGCCATTTAGTCGCCCTTGCGCCAGCGTGTACCTGCCCGCAGGATCCACCTGTGTGTCCGTGCAGTTGAATGGAACACCTGCCCGTACCCAAATCAAAGTGCCGCACACATGTGCAGAAAAGGTTGTGCCAAAGATCTGTCCTCTCCAGCGCCTGCGCAGCTTTTCTAGTTCGGCCAATGTCATATGTGTCTCCTGGAGGAATGCTATTCCCACCCCGTGGCGCTGGAGGTAGGAGAATACTGAGTATCGACAAGAGGGGTATGCATACCTCGGATGTTCCAGGACATTAGGTTAGTGTGTGCCATGAGTCAGTTCTATGAGCGCGCGCGCCGGGGGGAGGGAGCTCCAGGGGGGGTCTGGGGACACCAACGCGGGCATGAAAAACAAAGTGCTGCATTGAAAAACATGTGAACGGTTACAAACAATATAACACGAAGGGCGAGTCCCCAGTGGAACATACGTCCAGTGTCAAAAACCACCTCACTATAGTGAGCTTAACTCAGCGTGGTCGCTGCTTGGGTTCGTGCGCTGCCAACAATCTCAGTTTGCTGCACCCCTAACACTTATCGCCTGAGGTCTCTGGAGGTGCCCCCATGTACCGAACACCCCCACCTACTCTACAGTGGCATGTGTCTCTCCTAAAGGAGCCCCCTACGCTAGGTAGCGGCAGCTTGCGCCGGTCTCAGTCTAGTGGTCGCACCCCGCTGCCTCGCAGCCCAACAAGCATTTGCGGCCATACGAGCACACTCTAGGGGAGGCATTCATATCTCAGCAGCCACTCTTCCTCGCACACAGCAACAGTAGGAGGCAAGACAGTGTCACCAATAGTCAGGAAGCTAGCAGCAAGTTCCCTTCATCCCAAGGACCCCAGGAGATATCACATGAGTAGGTCCGCCGTCTGTGGCGTCACTACTGGCATGGCCACATCATCAGAGAGCACCGTTGAAGGTGAAGATGGGTCGCTGTTGCCTGAGTCACTCCGTGTCTGTGAGTTCCGCCTGCTCTCGCCATGTATCGCTCCCAGGTTCACGACCGCTTCAAGGGCCTCCTGCCGCTCGAGGCGCTTTTCCTCCAGACTGGGAGCCGCTGGGCCGATGTTCGGGCCACAGCAGGCACCCCGGTTTCTACGCCGTCTCGACTTTTGCACCTGCCATTCACCACCTTCCTCCTCGTTCTCATGCCGCCCACTGCCCAGTTTCCTCCGGCCAGTCCCAAACGTCTGATGGTGCGTCAAAGAAACGGGCCCCATCCTTGGTGATCACTCTGAGTTGGGAGGGGAACAGCAAGGAGTCCGGAAGACCTATCTCCCGCAACTGCTTCTTCACCGCCAGATAGGTGCTTCGTCTTCTCTGCACCGTCGCCGTGTAGTCCGGGAAGAACATCACGTGACTGCTCCCGACTGTGAGTTTGTCCAGCTTCCTCGATTCTCTCAGCACCACGTCCCGGTCCCGATAATTAAGCAGTTTAAAGAGGAACGGGTGAGGTCTGGCTCCCGGGCGAGGCTTCTGCGTGGCACCCTGTGCGCTCGCTCCACCACAAAGTGCGGGATCAACTCCTCCGGGGGCAGAAGGTCCCTCAGCCATGACTCGGTGAATCCCTCCGGATCTTTCCCCTCTTCGCCTTCCGGCAGCCCGACCACGCAGATATTGTTGCGGCGGGAGCGGCCTTCCGCATCTTCCATACGATCCTCCAGTACGTGTACTCTGTCGAGGATGTCCTGAACCGCCGAGGTATGTTGCTGTACCACCGGCTGCAGTCCCTGAAGTGTTAGGCGTTGGTCCGTGACTGTGTCCACCAGTTTACAATGGTCTGCGTGGAGTAAGGTGAAATCCGACGTTACCTTATCAATTCGGTTCTCAAGGGATGCCTTTGTCTGCTCCAGTGTGCTGCCAATGCACTCCACCGCCGCCAGTACGGAGTCCATCTTGGCTGCAACGGCCTCTGCCGGACCCAGACCACCACCCTGCAAGCCATGCGGCTGACTTTGTCCATCCTCAGCCTGCTGCCTCTGCTGGGTTCTATCTCTGAGCTTACCCATTACAAGTTGCTGCGCAGACGGCATCCACTCACACCGGCAGCTGCCCAGTCCGTTGATCGAGGTCCCCACAGAGGGTTCCATGAGGTAAGCACTTCCCTAGTCCAATGCCAGTAGGCGCTGCCCAAGGAGTCTCCGAGTCAAACCCAGCCGACCCCCCAGGTAAGGTGCCGGCACCCCGGAGCCCACACTCGCCAGTCTTGCGGGGGGCCCTGCTCCAGTAAATATGTGCCAAGAAGTCGCTCTTACCTCCCCTCCACAGCTCCTAGAACCCTAACGAGCAGGGCCTCAGCCGCAAGGCCCGGAGGATATCACACAAGTCTCGGAGCCCAGGATTTTCCCCCAAGGCATGCCACCCCGCATGGGCCAGAGACGATCGTCCCGACAGCCGTACCAAACAAGGGAGGACCAGCAACCCCCAAGCAGAGCTCAACTCCGTCAGTTAGTGGCGCCCAGTGCCAGGTCTCAGCAGCCGCAGCCCAGGGGCAACAGAGGTAGTCGCTTAGTCGGCCCCGGGAAGCACCCAATGCCATTATCTGCTCCAGCACTACTGCCCAGGCTAGGGGGCAATATCCAGCTTGGTGCTGCCACAGTAGCCGTCCAGTCTCGGGCCCTGCCAGCCGATGCCAATCCCACATGCGCCACAGCAGCAATCCACCAAGTACCCCAGCTCACCGTGGCGACTCACCAATACAGTCCCAGGCGGCCCCCGCTCAATCGCAGACGGACAGGCGCCAGCAGCAAAGCGTCAGCAGTCTCCACCTTGCAGTCAGGGCAGGCAGTACATTCCACCGTTGTTAGCGACCTCTCCACATGTGCCACAGGCGAGTCAAGATGGCGCCCACAGCTCCACTAAGATGGCGCCCGACAGTTAGGAATGGCGGCCTGAGAGAACGCTAAACGCAGGCGGGGATGTCTTCCTGAGCATTGTGAGACACAAGCAGCCAGCCTCACACAATCGCCATCCAGGTCAGGCTTCCTCGCAGTGTGGGTGCACCCAAGTCTCTGTGCCCCGAAAGCCCAAGGGAAACCAGTGTTGTCCTCCGCAGCAGTGGTGGCCCCAGACAGGAATAGTTTGATTCTCAGAGGCAGCCCTGCCCCACCCGACAGTCACGGTCCTCAGGGGGCCCTCCCAGGCCACTGACGCCGTTCCCCCACCTCACCTCCAAGACAGGGGCCGCACTGGTTGCAGGACGCGCCTCCGCGGGGCAGGCGCTCTCCCGGGCTCCGTGCTCGTGTACCTCCCGCACCGGGCCGCCAAGATCCTTGCCCAGACTCCTCACTGCTGCAAGGCTTCTCTCGCCATGCCCCGGGTCTCTCACTCCGTCGGTGCCAGGGCCCTGCCCGGCGCCGCCAGAGTCCCTCCGGTGTGGGGGGCCCCCCACTGGAGTCGTCACCGGCCCGGCAGCAGTAGCAGATCACCAGGCGACACCAGTCCGGAGTCTATGGCGGGCTCTGGCGTCTCCTCTCACCGCTGCCTGTCAGGACGTCTCCGCATTCAGCCGCTCCAAGCAGCCGCTCCTTTCACGGCACCTGGCAATTCCAGCACCTCTGCAAGCTCCGCGGCTCCCCGGCAGCCCGATGTCGCTTTCAGTGGTCCGGCGCCTCTTCCCGCCGATGTAACGGCCGCCTGTCACTGCACACGGCCCTCCGCCACAGGTCACTGCGCCGCTATGTACCGGCCCAGGTGATTGGCGGCCGCCTCAAAAGGTCTCCGCCGCGTCCCTACACCATCACAGTGTGGCACTGGCTCTGGGGGCACCTCCGGTAGTGCTATCTCAGGATAATTAGGGGTTTTCAAAGCGGAGCTCTATGCTATTGCATCCGCCATGCTCGTAACTCTGATACTCATGCTGACAAAAAACTGGGGCAATTCTTATACCCTTGGGGCAGTCTACAGAATTGGCATTAACAGCCAAGTGCTGAAAATGCTGTCAAATTACTGCTTTCAGGTGCTATATTTTGGCAGAAAATCTATTTGAGATATCTAGTGTTTGGTAATTTTTATGCACAACGTTATGATTAATGCGGCACTGTGTGCATTTTGTACTGTAAATGTTTTTGTGCATGTGATCAAATGCCTGTAGTCTAAAACTAGACCGTATGAATTGTCAAGTGTCCTTACGGGAGCCAAAAGATTATTCATGGAAGAGGAGCAATTTCCAATCACACTGTGGTATTCAAGTTGATCTAATACTTTCCTGGCTTGTTTCTTTGTGTCATGTTTTATTGGGTACTGCCTCTGTGGTGTAGGAGAAGTTTTAAATGGGATTACATGGTAAGGTGACTCCGCATCCCTCCCTACATGTTTGCGGTAAAGTGCAAGAGCTGGCACTAACACCCACTTCTGCGCATATGTATGTTTTAGTGACTCTGGAGCAAGGTCTGAGAAGGCTGCTAACATTGTCTTCCGCTTTAGGGCAGTACATAAGAAACTTGGGTGGTCAATCTTTTTCAGCCAAAAGGATATCGTATCCATGAGTCAGGTTCTCCCAAAAGAGAGCCTTAACTTTTCTAGGTATGTCCCCCTCCATTTGGAGTGTAATTTCATACAACTGATGTGGGACACTTACCCTTGTATCCTGTGTTTCCACCCTTCGATGCTTATGACGTAACGGTTCCGTCATCAGCGTTGGTTGGGCTGTGCTGATGATGGAACCGTTCCGTCATGACCACACCTGTTTTTCGCATCTTCAGCACAGCGCGAAAATTTGCGCCGCGCTGAAGAGGATATGCATCCAATGCTACTATCACCAGAAATTGCATCCGTTTCTGGCGAGCTTTTGTTACTTCTGCTGTGCCCATACCCTGCTCAGTAGGAGAGTCCTGGTAGCCTAGGCATTTCTTATTTTTTAGGCCGGCTACTTTCTTCTTTTCAAATTGAGGTTTTCTTTTGCGTTGATCTTCTTGTTTGATAATATAGTCTTAAGTGCAATGAGTGTCTCTTGGCTTCGATCATTCTTCTGATCTGCGTTCTGACTGTCCTTCCCTCTGAGTTTTTAGATGAACCCGAATGGAATGAAAGAACGTGCATCAGTATCCTTACACTTGTCAGGTTTTTTTAATGGTGTCACGGTTTCAAAGATTTTATTTTCTATCAGAGGGCTCCTGTTGAGGAGATCCACCCCGTAATTATGATGCATTCTGCTTATTATCTTTTGATTATTTGTTGTCCCATTTCATTTAAGAAGAATCAAGTGCTTGGTTTGAGTTGTCCTTTTCAGGATTACTGTTAATTGTTGTTTCACAGGCCTAGCTCCCAAGTTATCTCTACCCAGGAAAGCATAGGTATTTTCGATAATCTTAGGTAGTTCTCGCTCCTGTTGTGCAGGAGTGCATTCCTGCAGGCGTTGCCGTATAGCCACTGCTACTGCCTCCCCTTTTATGTTCCCTAACATAATTGTGGACACCTGGGCAAAACTGCCTATCAATATCATCCCCAAGTCCAGGGCAGGTTCTGCCCCATACTCATTCTGTATTTGTTTCAATACCTCTGGTATGACTGCTATTGGGGGGGGGGGGCTACCATGAGTTCTAGTATAAACAGCAGTGAAAACTGTACCCCAAGTGGTACAATCCTCTCCTGGGGGAGCTATTCCCGTTGGTAAGCAAATTGTTAGTATTCCGTGTTTGACTGGCGGGCTTGTATATGGAAATACTGCCTCAAGTTGTGCTATTTTCTGTGCTATCCAAAATGACATTTGCTCAAGTTTAGTGGCCATTCTTCTCATAAGGGTTCAGGGTTTGCAATGTGATTTTTGTCGAAGTCCTTGTGGTTGACCAGCTTGAGTGACCCTCGGAGGTTGAATTGTAAGTGTTCGCTTTCCGAACTGTGTAAGGTTTCTGTATAGTTTAAATATCTCTTTGTAAAGTGTATGTAAGTCTGCTACTGGCAATGTATCAATCTCTGGATGCGGTGTTTAAGCAGCTAGGACCAGTCAGGTCGTTCCTCTGCTAAGGGGACCGAGTTTCACATTTGTTGTGGTGTGGAGGAGTGCGCCTTTAAACCAATTTGTATGCTCTAGGTAAGTTAACAAGACTTCTATGTTCTCATATGGAGAGTATTCTTCAAGAGACTCATCTGGAATATAAGTATGAAACACCTTAGTGTGTGCATCTGCAGGTGGAAATTTAACCCAAGAATAGAATACCTCTGACCTTAATGCCTCGTGTGCCTCAATCACGAAGGTAACATGTCTATCCATTGCTGGGAGCCATAATCTATTATTTCATAGTGACTGCATGTCTGCAGTTTTCTGAAATGTTAAGAGCACCTTCCTGCTCTGGTTTCTCCACACTAGCACCACTCATACAAGCGTCCAGAGTCTGAGACATTATGGGAGGAAGTATTAGAAAAAGATAAGGATTTGCGCAATGTGGAGAATTTTAATCCTTCAAGCTTGAACAAACCTACAGCCGATATATAGGATATACCTACTCAGCTGTGGCGGATTTTCCCTTTCCACTCCAGACGTCTCTGGTTAAATCTGAGTATGGGGTCTCTGAGAAAGTATGAGTGAACAACTCTGATTTGACCGTTAAATAAGAACCAAACCAATGTTGGTGGCGCCATGCTGTGTAGTTCACAATCATACAGGATCTGCACGTTTAGACAACAGAAACTAAGGGATTGGTGTCCAGACTGATTCCAAACGCCCCCACAGTATATATTAGGCTTTAGACCAGCTAGCTCACAGTGCCACCATAAGCCCCATAATCTTGCCAAGTAGCGAATAGTTTCTCGCAACTATCGAACATGACATCCCTTGATCCTTCATGGATTGTGGAAATAGTACAGTACCTTTTGCTCAGACACTTCATGCTCACCAGGTCTCAGAGAGATGCACAGAATAAACGATGGAGACGTTTTCAAAAAGCATTTATTGAACCAGCGTCATAAAAGTATACAACATGTTTGCTGCGGCAATCATTAGACAAAAACTGATGTATAAGATTACAAACACCAACATAGTTAATAAAAGAGAATTGTACCATGGTGCTAAAACAGTGAGTATGTGAAGGCATATAGATACATGGCAGTAATCAAGTGTATGCCTACGGTGCAAACCCTACATAAGTGTACCTAGCATGTATGTGGGTATAAAGCCACCCCATTACCTGATGGGAAAGAATGAAGTACCCTGTCTTGGTCTCAAGTTGGGCGCCCTGTAAGGGATATGTTGGACCACAGTGTTCTGGAGTTTATGTGTGCAGGGACCTCAACATCTTGTGTCAGTGTGAAAGTTTCTCCTCCTAGTTATCTATTGTTCGGTATGGTTCTTATATACCTAAAGGATAGCCTTGAGGTTCCTTCCCTGAGCCTAAATCAATATGCAAAGTAGTTCCTTAGCCCTAGTTAAAGATGACCATGATTTTTACCCAGAGTATGTTCATGCCGAGATGAATGTCATGCGCAGGGGACTTTCCTAAGAATCCTCATGCATAATAAATTAGGCTAGTTTCCAAGAAACTGATTGACATTTATTCAGCACATAACTGGGTAAAGGTTCAGTGCTTGAATTGCTATGCAGCGTAAGGTAGGACAAATTTAGGTAACAGGTCGTGTACCTACCTAGGCTACATTGGGGTTCATAACACCCACTCCTCATCCGAAGGTCGATAAGGTCAAGTAATGCTAAAATATGGAGTTCTGGGCCCCTTTGTTATTAAATGTTTTTAATAATTTAACTGTAACAAAAATCCCCAGTACATGGTCAACCTCTGTAATTATTCAGATTTTTAAAAAAGGATCTAGATCCGACCCTATCTGCTATAGGCCTATTTCATTAATTGATAATACCCTTAAAATATTAGGGAGAGGTTTATTTAACATGATCAGGGCATGGGCAGAGGATGGAAACATTTTGAATAAATGCCAGTTGGTGTTTCGGAGCCACTTAGGCACAGTTAATAATAGGAAAGTATACCATCGCTCAACACAGTACACTTTACCTGGCATTTATGGACCTCTCGTCCACCTTTGATTTTGTCAACAGATCAAGGCTTTGGCAACGCCTTCTGGATTACGGTCTGGACAACAATTTGGTATATTTTTTAGCCTACCTTCATAGAGATTTGAAAGCTCGAGTAAGGATTAGTATGGATGGAGCAGTGTCAGGAGACATAACGGTCGGCAGAGGTGTTAGACAAGGGTGCGTTCTTGCCCCTCTTTTATTTATTTTATATATTAATGAACTCCACAATGTTTTATCTAATCAAACTCCCGACGTCCCGATAATAAATGGCACTAAACTCCCCTCCTTACTCTATGCAGATGAGGTCGCACACCGAATGCTCTGAGGATTTTAGTTAGGGGATTTGTAGATTTTATGCATAGTCTTGATGTTTGTACTAATTTTAAAAAATCATTTTTAATGTGTTGTGGCCCTAATAAACGCCACATCAATAGGATCACCTTGGACCAAGACTCTCTGTTATGCACTCGCACTTTTCCCTACCTGGATATACAATTCTCAGATAGCGGCTCATGGACCCCACATTTGGCCTATGGAAGGTCTAAGTTCATTAAAGCTATAAATTCAGTACTGAACCTCCCTAAGCCAAAAAGGTTAGAGGTGGTACTGTCATTATTAAAAATCTATAGGACACAATGCGCACCAATTATGACTTACGGGGCTAAAATTTGGGGATACACAAATTTTTAAAATGTACAGGCTGAGGAAAATAGATTCTGCAGAAGGCTCCTGGGAATACCAATATCATCGCCTATTTATGTAAGTCATACCGAACTAAAACTGTCCTATTTGGAGGACTATATCAGGTCACGCCCTGTCTTGTTTTGGCTAAAAGTTTGGAAAAACCCTGAAGCCCTCCTGACCAGGGACATCCTGGCTGACTGCTTAAAATGCAACCAGGGCATTAGAATACCCTGGTTGGCTCAAGTACGAGCGAGCCTGATAGCAGTCAACCTCGGGTATATTTTTGATAAACCTGCCGAATTAGATGGGATTGACGGAAAGACGATTGGAACACCCTATATAAACACTATGGGGAGATCAGACATAAACAAGAATCTGTTAAAACCTCTGTGAAACAGTACATTCAAATGAAATGTGATATTGTGATATTGAGTCCATTTCATGTTTACCCGTTGGTTATCTCCTCAAAGATATTATGTGTTGGGAGCGCAGTCTTTTTTTTCGATTAAAAGGTGGATCTATACAATACTTATTGTGTTTCCCTATAGGCTATCAACCTAACATTGAGAACTTGGCTTGCCCATGTCAGAATTCAGGGATACAATCTATATTGCACTTTTTGTTCTTTTGCTCCTTTTATCTAAAATATAGTAAGCTCTTGTTGATACCGTACTTCAGAGCTAAAGGTGTAAAGGATTTCAAAGTGGCCTATAAAATTGTTTTCCAGCTCAGAGAAGATGACATTATATATCGTGTGTACACCTTTTTAGAAATGGCTATTCGTTCTCGTCTCTCTATGAATTAATGTCCACTGGGCAAAGATGTATTACATGTACTTATAGGTGTCGAATATCTGCACTTTGCACAGTGGCACTTTATTTTATGCTGCTATTTGTTAATTATATAAGCTACAGTAATCTGCTTCTTGGATGTTCCACGGAAAATCTTGTATTTCGCACCTTAAGCACTTTACAAAATTAGCACCTTAGACAATGCTGCTAATTGCTCTAGTAAACTGCTCTGTAGCTGATGCTATGAGAATTTGTGCACTATGTATATATTGCTGCTATCTTAAAGGTGATCTCTGCACATGGGCACTTTATTCGGATGCTGCTTTAGAAATACACCTGAAAGCTGGAGATGCCCTGAGAAATAATGCACTTTTGCACTTTGTCATGCAAGTATTGCTGCTGCTGTCAATGAAATGGAACACTTAACAATGTTTTTATCTTACTTTTAATGTGATTTTTATTACCTTGAACATGTACGTGATTATGTGTGCACTTTTATGGATAATGAAATATCCGAATAAAGATTATTGTTAAAGATTGTTAATGCTAAAATATGCCTGGTGTCTCCTTTGAATCCTTGCTGCCTTTCAATGAGGTCTTAACTGATGACCTTCTGGGAACTTAGTCCAAAATCAGCACAGGGGCTCCTTTGAATAGGACAACTGCCCGCCACCATCACCCTGTTCTACCCAGTTTATCAGAGAAGAAAAATAGAGATGTGATGTTTCCAAGACCCAATTTTGAACAAGCATGACGTGAGTTTCATCTTGTCTTGTACTGTACTTGTTGTCCTTGTCTGAGAGAGAAAACGGTCTAGAAGGACATTTGACGCTAATGGTGAAGAGCAGAGAAGCAGCCTACTTCTGGATGGGACTGATTTACATGAAGGAGTGGAAAGGCACAGGCCAGAGGCAAGTCCTTCTGATCATGCCTCATGTGTCCCAACAGTAGCAAGGAGGGTAAAAGAGGACTTCATTGAAATTATACCCATCATTTAACAAGCTACATGAAGACAAAGAAGTTACACATCTGATGGAGACATCTAGCCGCAGATTCCTTAACTTTGAATTCTCCCCAGACGCCAAAATGGATTCAGAAACAATTTCAGCAGTACCTCTGCGCAAAGGGGACAGTGTTGTACTGCTCTGCAGTAACTAGTCTCAGGACGTGACGGCAGCAGAGCAATAATAGTCCCCTCTGGCACACAGACGTCAGATTCATCTGTTTCTTCTTTTGCGCACTGTAACGCGGATTCAGAGAAGCATATCTCTGGTAGTTTTTGGGCCACTGTGACAAAGTTTTGTCAGGAAACAGTGTGCCTTATGCCCTCTAGGTTTAAAACCTGTGGGTCCTGTGCTCCCCAGATTTCGGGTATGGATCCACACACTATTTGTATGTGGTGCTTAGGCATGCACCATGACACGGACAACTGAGTCACCTGTCAACTGTTGAAGCTAAAGGCGCTGCGGGAGAAGCCCATGAAGCTTCTGACGGTGCGGTTGTCGCAGACTTCCAGCTCCTCACGATGTTGGTCTTCTTCCCGGTCCACAGGTTGCTCCCGGGAGTGCTGACCTTAATCCTGTGATCAACAGCAGCAGTCCCAGTCTCTGGCGACATCTCACGGTAAGCGATGTCGCAAGAGATCGAAACCCCGGTCTTCCATGACCTCTTTGACTCACAATATGTATCACAGGGATGTCTCATGTTCTAGTGCTGGGACTCGCGCTCTGGCATCGTACCCAAGCCTCCCAGTCTTTCCTGGAGCCAGGGCGACCTGGAGTCAGATGGAGTACTGTGCAGTTATGGCACTTATGACCTCCTTGGGGCCCGCAGGCACTCCAGAGATAGATGAGGGCCTAAAAACTAGATGAAGAGCCTCATAGTTAACGCTCTTCATCTAGATTTTGGGCCCTCATCTCCCTCTGGAGTGCCAGCGGGC
This sequence comes from Lissotriton vulgaris, assembly GCF_964263255.1. Classification (NCBI taxonomy): domain Eukaryota; kingdom Metazoa; phylum Chordata; class Amphibia; order Caudata; family Salamandridae; genus Lissotriton; species Lissotriton vulgaris. The sequence continues at coordinate 425,609,010 of NC_141698.1, read as the reverse complement.
CCCAAGAAGGTCGTAGGTGCCATAACTGCACCATTGCCGGCGAGTTCACTCTCGGCAGCAGTTCTGGTTTCAGACTGCGACGGCTGTGCACGTTCATGTTCGTCCCCCACCTGCGGCGCCAACTGACATTGATGCAACGTCAGTAGTTCCCCCAGTATCTATCCCATCGGTGAGGGAGGACTCGGAGTTGGTCTTGCTGCCCATTTTAGAGCAAGCTTTGCTGTGACTCCAGGTGCTTACATCGACACCGGTCGAGACCTCTTTTCCTTTCTGGGCAGACGTCATTTACGGAGCCGTTGGTGCCGGTTGTTTCTGTGGAGGCCCCACAGAACCAGTCAGAGGAAGGTTGTGTGGGCATGGGTCCCTTGGAACAACCAAGACTTGCAGACAGCTGGGTTGCTAAGTTGGGTGCCGCAAGCGGGCTGGATTTATCCCCTGCTTCTTCCCTTATGTCAACCCCTGGCCTTGCTTCAGAAGCCAGTTTTATCTTGGTGGAGGTCTTGAAGAGAGTCGCTGATGTTTTGCATCTCACTCAGCCCACTGTGAAGACTACAAATCCTCTTATGGAAGTTCTTCATCCTGATAGAATTCACTTTTCGATGCTCTAATTACCCTATGATGACGTGTGAGTTAGCATCATATGACTAACTAATGCATTTACGTAAACGCACTTATGCTGAATTCATATTCTTACCTATTACTTATATTCAAATGTATGTGTGACCATATTAGTTTCTTAGCTTAGCCTGTGTGCCATCATTTTGTGTAACTCCCTGTGCCTGCGGGCGCTGCTCGCTCATGCCCCTCCCGCAGGAATACAGAAATATACTAAGACAGCAGTTTTCGTTTCTCGGCTCACTGTGACCGAAACTAACAACTCGTGTTATCTGTAATGTTCTCATGCCCAGAGACGCCGAAGCCTAGCTCCATGGCCTTGAGCAGAGATAATAATGTATCCCTCGCAGGTGCAGATGCCTGCTGTATGAGAGCATTGTCCACTGAGCTGAGGCTCGGTAATTTTTCTGATAGAATTCACTTTTCGATGCTCTAATTACCCTATGATGACGTGTGAGTTAGCATCATATGACTAACTAATGCATTTACGTAAACGCACTTAAGCTGAATTCATATTCTTACCTATTACTTATATTCAAATGTATGTGTGACCATATTAGTTTCTTAGCTTAGCCTGTGTGCCATCATTTTGTGTAACTCCCTGTGCCTGCGGGCGCTGCTCGCTCATGCCCCTCCCGCAGGAATACAGAAATATACTAAGACAGCAGTTTTCGTTTCTCGGCTCACTGTGACCGAAACTAACAACTCGTGTTATCTGTAATGTTCTCATGCCCAGAGACGCAGAAGCCTAGCTCCATGGCCTTGAGCAGAGATAATAATGTATCCCTCGCAGGTGCAGATGCCTGCTGTATGAGAGCATTGTCCACTGAGCTGAGGCTCGGTAATTTTCCACAAGGGGCGTACCCCATTTACCGTATTGCATTATAATGTATTGCTGTGGTGTAGAGAGTCAGTCCTCTCGTTCGCACTCCTAGGAGTGAGGTCGGACAGGGCCCTCTCATATGAGTGTTGTTTGGCCTAATAAAGACTTTTTGTTTATACTTCTCCACTGTCCGGCTGACTTCCTATAAGGTAATTATAGGTGAGTGCTGTAAGTCACTCCAGTGGATTTGAGCCACGCTTATCAGATGGCGCCCGAATAGGGACCCCGCGATAAGGATCTTTCTCACCCGTAAGTGGGTAGCAGAAGACCGGGGACCCGCTGGTCGGCACGGTGGGCCCGGGATCCCATTTGATGCCGAGCTTGGTTCTCGCAGCGCTGCCCCACCCTGCTGATCGGGAGAGGTCCCGGTTCGGATCTTACGCCGGGGTCCAGAAGGCGGAACTTGAAGCTGACCGTGTTGGTCCTGGCAGCCGGAGGTGGAGAACGGTAGAGGTCGGTGCCGCCTACGGAAGGTGAGTGGTCCACCTGTGATTGTTGCAGGAATGGGAGTGTTCCGGGAGACTACAGTGTCTCCGATGGTTTGAGGAGCCGGTGTGCTCCTGGGGCTAGTGTGCTCCGGGGAACTCAGAGTACGAGTTGATGCTCTGACAGACTTGACGGGGTTGGGGACGTATTTCGAGGTAATTGCTTGTAGCGATCCGACCGAATGGTACTGTGGTGAAGGTGTGGCTCATTGTGGGTAGACTCTGGTGCGCTTACCCTGAACTCCTAGTGTGGTGATTCAGTGGAGGTGTGATCCGGGTTTCCCGTGGTAGAGTGCGCAGCGATCCATAGTGCCGCACGGGTGGCGGATCCGTTCCCCGTCCTCAGAACAGTTAGCGTACTGTTCGGTCTGCGGTAGAGTCCAGGTTCCCCAGGACTTGGTCGACGGACCTTGTCCCATTTGGTAACACGTGTTTGGAGATATTGTATATGTGTACGTGGTTCTCTGGTGTCCGTCTATATGTTTGTGCGTGAATGAACTTGAGTTGTGATTCGAAATAAAGTAAAGATGCCTTGTTTTAGCAAGTTGCGATGTTTTGGATGCTGTTGTCGACCCTCAGATACTAGACTGGCCGAGAGCCAACCTGCACCCCCTGAAGGGACACCGAGTTTTGATATGTATGTTAAACATGGACTGGTCCCGATTTTGTTTGGTACTTTGTGGCATCGATACACTGCTGATAATGTGGATTTACAATGGCCTTTGACGGGTTCTTTTGATGAAGCTAAATTGGATTATTTGCAAGATAAACTGTTTGCTAGGCGTAGCCGCCAGAGTATGTTCGACTCTTTGCGAGTATGGCAGAAAGAGGCCAGGAAACGTAAGATGCGAGAGGAGAAAGAGGAGTGTAAAAAGTCCACTCAGACTATGGCACAGAAAGCGAGGGAACAGGTGGGGAATGAGAACGCACTACGCATGGAGCGCGCAGATAGACTTTGTAGGTTGAAAGAAAATAAAAGTTATGTGGTACGAGAAGATGACCCTGATGAGATGGAGGACATTTTGAATGCCCGACCCCCTCCCCCTTATGCCCCACAGCCCTTGTACCCCTCCTTGCCACTTTCGGCCCCTAGTAGTGCCGTACCAGGTCCTTCAGCAAGTGCCCCCCAACTATCCCTGCCCTCGACACCCCTCGTTTCTCTACTCCAGACCACTTCACCTGCCCCCTCACCATTTTCCTTAGCACTCCCTACTGTTTCAGCTAGTACCACCCCCAGCCAGGAGATGCTAACACCGAGTCGCGGCGCAGGTAGCGGATTGTTTTCACAGGTACGGAAGCTGCTTACACGTTCTACAGTTGGTTTAGATGAAAAAAGTATGGTGGCTAATCAGGCATGCCAATGGGCCAGGAATAATATTTATTCGTTCGAAGACATTTGGTCCACTATGAAAGATTTTGAGCCCTTGATGCAGCAGCACGCTTTGTGGCACATGGCTGGTGTATTGATACCGCTATGGGAGCAGGGATATGGAGGTGTGGCTCCGGCGGTTTTACGGGATATACAGGCTGGGGCGTACAGAACGAACACGGGGGTGAAGGAAGTGATGAGTAGTCTGCGCGCGCTATTGCAATACAGGAATGAATTGCCCTCTGTCGGTACACCCCACTTCCCAGGTCTCCACCCAATGCGAGAGGTGCACCCTATTTTTCATCCTGAGGTCCCTGAATTGTTCGACCCAGTCACGAAGGCTGTTACAAGGAACAGAATAGATGCGCATTTTCAGGAGCAATGGGTGTATACGCCATGGAAGAGAAGTGAGGTGTTGTCATTGAAGGCTCAGCTGCCGGATTCCAGAAAGAATCCGACCGCCTATTACAAAGAGCTTACGGAAGCGGCGTCTTCTACGGTGATGACGTTGGCCGATGTTGAATTATTTTTCGGGCTTTTGGTCCCAGTTGATGTGTGGCGGCAGGTGAAGGGTACGGATCATAGGGAGGAACTGGGAGGTACATGGCAGGAGTTGCAGGACTGGGACAAGGAGCGTAAGCCAGGGGAGAAGCCGAGGGCTGAAATATTAGCTTTACCGGGGCGCATAATAAAGTATATGCACTCCCTTATTCCCCCGAAAAAGGTGGATTGGGACAAGTTGACGGCTTGCAAGCAGAAAAAGGATGAGGCGGTCTCAGATTTCTTTACGAGGTTTGAGGAAACGTTCATGGATTTTAGTGGACAGGATGTGTCACAGGATGGAGGGTTGCGACTCTTTGTTAACAGGTTTGTCACAAATTTATTGCCTGAAATATCAGCTAGATTGCAAGCGTCAGAGAGCACGTGGACGACGTCCTCTCCTTCGGGAATACTAAGTATGGCGCAATATTACGAGCATAGGGAAAATGAGAACAAGGACAAGCAGGAGAAGAAGGCTAAAGATTTGAAGACGAGGGTTTTGTTGCAGCAGGTGGCAAGAGGCAGAGGAAGAGGTGCGGCGCTGAGTCGCGGAGGTGGTTTTGGGAGAGGTGAGAGTAGGGAAAGGCTGGGACCGAACCAGTGCGCCAAGTGTAAGCAGGAAGGGCATTGGTGGCGAGACTGCCCGCTGCTCCAGTCAGGTACTGGACCAGGCAGAGGACGAGGACGAGGTAGTGGTGATTTTGGGAGACAGGCTGGGCGATCAGAAGGAGGCGGGAGACCGGGAGGCAATTATTTTGACAACGGGACAGATAGACAACAGTCACAGAGGAGCGGGGGCCAGTATTACAACGATGATTATTCGGTGGATGATTTGACAGGGTTCTCCCACAACTAGGACAGCGTAGGACAGAGCATGGGACCAGTACTTATGGAAGTTGATCAGAGGGGACCTTATGTCGAAGCCGACTTACTAGGGTCTCAACAGAAATTTCTAGTGGATACGGGTGCAATGAAAAGTTCAGTGGCTCGTTCTCGGGTCCCAGGGGCGGCTCTGTCTGGCAAGAATAACATATCCGTGGGTTTCGCAGGAACTCCGGTGATTAGCCCCATTTCTAAACCTCTCACGTTAACGATTGGTCCCTTTACTGTTGATTCACCGTTTTTATTGACATCCAATTGTGGAGAACATTTGCTGGGTTTAGATTTATTGAAGAGATTGCATGCCACCATTTATTGTTCTCCGGATGGCGTGTACCTTACTCTAGGCCCCAATGTTGCCCGCCCACTACAGTGCTTTTCAAAAGACGACCCGCTGCCACCTGAGTTTCGAGGCATACCCGACAGCTTGTGGGCTGTCAGTGATAATGATGTAGGGAGAATGGATATTGCCCCGGTGTCAATAAGAGTGAAGGTGGGAGCCAAATTGCCCAGAATTCCACAATACAGAATACCTAGAGAGGGTGAGAAGGCCTTGTTACAAATAATTCAAGATTTAATACAGTCTGGAGTAGTGGAAGAGACTGATTCGAATATATGTAACAGTCCTATTTTGCCTGTACTTAAAAGACGGTCACCTGATGCAACTGATAATACTCCTGATGTCTATAGATTTGTGATTGATTTGCGGCAGGTAAATAGAGTAGTGGAGCCACAGTATCCGGTGGTCTCGGACATCACTACGATATTAACCATGATTCCACCTTCGGCCAAATATTTCTCTGTCCTAGATTTGAAAAACGCTTTCTTCAGTATTCCAGTACATGAAGAAAGCAGGTATCTCTTCGGATTCTCATTGGCTGGCCGAAGCTTCCGCTTCAAGAGAATTCCTCAGGGGTACACTGAGAGTCCTAGTATATACATTCAGGCTCTAAAGGCACAATTGGATGATCTGGAACTTCCACCTGGCAACGTAATGTTGCAGTACGTGGATGATATCCTAATAGCATCGGATGATGAGCAGAGTTGTCGGGATGCTACTGTAAAATTGTTACACCTTTTGGCAAAAAGGGGGCATAAAGTATCCCTTCCGAAATTTCAATACTGTCGAACGGAGGTCACCTACCTCGGTCACCTCCTTTCGAAAGTGGGGAGGAGATTGACGCCGGAGCGCATAAAAGCGATCACTAACATGCGAATACCTAATACGCAGCGAGAGGTGCGCGCGTTCCTAGGCATAACATCGTATTGTCGTCAGTGGATACCTAACTATGCGCTACTAACAAAACCCCTATTGTATCTGACTACCAAAGAAGTGCGCGAACCCCTACCCTGGACCCCCGCATGTCAGGAAGCGTTTGAGTCACTAAAAACGTCTTTGTGTTCTGCGCCGGTTCTTGGAACACCTGATTACCAGAAGCCTTTTGTTCTTTACGTGCACGAGGCGGAAGGTTGCGCGTTGTCTGTCTTAACTCAGTGTTTTGGAGGGAAGCAGAGACCGTGTGCATACTTCTCTGCAATGCTCGATAATGTGGCAAGAGCGCTGCCGAGCTGTCTGAGAGCCACGGCGGCTGCTGCGGTCTCTATAAGACAATCGGCAGGGCTCGTGCTGGGATCAGATCTCACAGTAATGGTACCGCATGCTGTGGATCTTTTACTGAACAGGACACAGACGCAGCATTTAACAAGCGCTCGTCTGACGGGTTATGAGATGACTCTTTTTGCGCCCCATGTAACAATTAAACGGTGCGCCACATTGAACCCCGCCACCTTGTTACCTATCCCCACAGATACTGACACAAATGATGATGACATACATGACTGTTTGTATAGGACTGAGGAGGAGACAAAGGGGAGGGTGGATCTGACAGACAGGCCCATGGAAGAACCAGACGGGGAACTGTATGTCGATGGATCCTGTTTTAAATTACCAGACGGGACATCGACAGCAGCATACGCAATAACAACATTACAGACGGTGGTGGAGACTTCTAGAATACCTTACAATTCTGCTCAGGCTGCCGAGATTATTGCCTTACTGAGAGCATGTGAGTTGAGTGAGGGGTTGGATGTGAACATTTACACCGATAGCCAATACGCCTTTGGCGTGGTTCATAATTATGGGCGACTTTGGGCAGAACGGGGATTCTTGACCTCCCATGGACAACGCATCCAACATGGTCCACTGATATTACGACTGCTAACGGCACTGACATTACCCAAAAGATTGGCTGTGATAAAATGTAGCGCACACAAGACAATAGTGGACGATGTCGGGCGGGGCAACGCTTTTGCTGATGAGACAGCAAAGGAGACTGCTAGAGAAAAATTACCACGAATGTTTGTGGCAGGGCCAGCACGATGGGTCCCAGATATTCATATGTTCGCAGACACGGTACAGAGTGTCAAGAACATACAGGGCAAAGCGACGGATGAGGAATTGAGGGCATGGAAGGATGGGCAGGGACGACTGGATGTGGATGAATGCTGGACAGATGTGACAGATAAGAGACGATGGATGTTACCGAATGCGTATGTCCTTCCAGTAGTGACGATGGCACACGGACCTGCCCATGTGAGTGCCAAGGGCATTTGCAAATTGTTAGACCCGGTGTGGAGCAATAAGAATATCTCTAAGATGGCCACCAATTTGGTTTGTCAGTGTATGGTGTGTTTGAGACACAATCCTGGAAAGGGTACCCCTGTCCCAACTAGAAATTTTGCACCCCCCTCTTTCCCTTTTGAGGTGATTCAGATGGATTACATCGAAATGGAAAGAGTCAACAACTTGAAGTACGTCCTTGTAGTCGTATGCGCCTTTAGTAGGTGGGTGGAGGCGTTCCCAACGAAAGACTGCACGGCTATGTCTACTGCAAAAATGTTGATAAAGGAGTATTTCTCCCGCTTCGGATTACCTAGGGTGATCTGGAGTGATAATGGCACGTCCTTTAATGCTGAATTAGTGAAAAATATATGCAAAGGTCTACACATCACCCAGAAGTTCCACTCAGCCTTGCATCCTCAGGCGGCAGGACTGGTGGAGCGGTTTAATGGCACGCTCAAGTTAAAAATGGCCAAAATATGTGAGAGTACAGGTCTCCGTTGGCCAGACGCACTTCCCTTAGCTTTGCTTTCCACAAGAGTCACTGTAAATGCAAAAATGGGCGTCTCCCCGCACGAGGTGGTATTTGGCCGCCCGGCCAATATCTGGGGAGTGCCCCGACCTAAATGTTTTTCTGAAGTTCCTTACCCTCTGTTGACAGATTATCTGTATGCTTTGACTAAAGATCTTCGTTCTATTCATCAGCAGGTAGCAGACACTCTGAAGCCGTTGCCGGAGGGGCCTGGACACACCATTCACCCAGGGGATTGGGTCGTGGTGCGACGATACCAGCGGAAGTCCTGTTTGGAGCCGAGATGGTCAGAGCCTCGTCAGGTGCTCCTCACCACGCGCACAGCACTGCGGATTGACGGCAGAAAGGCGTGGACCCATGCCTCTCATGTGAAGAGGGTCCCGCTCCCGTTGCCCTATGATCAATGGGTACAAGATGGCATCGCTGACCAGGAGTTCGAACATATCCCGAGGTATGTTCCTTTCTCGGATGCTTCACTGATTGGAGAAGAGCGAAGCGGAATTGAGAATACTGTGAGCTCTACCACTCCTTCTGTTGCTAGCAAAGAGATATCGGAAAGTTCAGCATCTGCCACTGATACACCTGCTTTGTTTTCTGACCCCGAAGTGCCAGGGAGCACTCGCTATAATTTGCGGCCCCGAAGAAAATAAGTACAGTGCTGGAATATGATGGACTAAATACTGGAAGAAGGGCTTAGTGGACATTCTGAAAAAGAAGATTTAGTGGTAGGGATGGACTTGTAAGAGCCCTGGTGTTTAGCCGAAGATTGTGTTCTTTGAGACTATAGAGTGGTGCGGGGCCCGAATTAAGTGCTTCCCTTATTTCAAAGTGTTGACCAGCGACGTGGGAGTAGGTATGAACGGTAAAAGCCTGCCTGTGAGGCTTTGAAGGACACAGGGAGAAGATCCCTTTTTAAGGGCTGAAGAACCCCTCTGGCCGGTTGAGGATTGTCTGGGACTATTTTTCTAGTAACAGTGTGATTTTTTATCTTTTTGATTTTTTTGATACTTTTGAACGATTATTAGAAATGTATCCCTTTGGGCGGCCCATCCCTGATGAGGAGCAGCCTTTTGCAGCTCCCCCGAGACGTGAGCCTGATTCCCCCTGGTTGGCCCTTTCCCGAAAGGGAAAAATAGTAGTGGTCATAATAGTTTTAATTGCCTTTCTGGTGACTCTTGGAATACTGTTCTTCCTAGATAAACATTATCCCGTTCATACATTTGCACCCACACCTACTGCTGTTCCGGAACATAAAATGATAACTGTAGATTATGGTGAGAGGATGATACGCAAAAATTATAAAGACAATGTTTTTATTAAGACTTTGCATCATGCACATGCCACTACCAACATGACAGATTGCTGGGTTTGTGGGCTTTTGCCTTCTGCTGCTTATAAGAAAGATAGATTTCTTGCTCTTCCTTTGACTCCGGTAAATAGTTGTGTGGGATGGTACACCCTTATAGGTCTTGTTAAATATTTCCAACAGCCAGATTCCTTGACTCCACGTCTGCAGAATAGGGGGTGGACAATGACAATGCGAGTGCGGCCTTTGCCTTCAGCTTCCCTTGGACGAATATACACTGACGGACGTTTTGACCAGACTTTTATAGAGACATGTGAGAAAAAGTTGGGTCGATTCTTGACACCTAATGATACTGATCGACTCAGGGATAGTTTCATGAAATTGAATGCCACTTTGTCTTATAGGCATCCTCCTAAGAGTAATGACAGCTCCAAGTCTTTGATACCCCTGGCTGTGGTGGGTCCTCCTCCATTTTTCTGTATAGAGGGAAGGGGTCCCATCAAGGTTGGAAATAGCTCTTGTAATGTGACTGCTTCAATACGCCTGCCCATTAGCCCCTCTTTGATTGCCCCACCCAGTGTCTATTTTGTTTGCGGTGAAAATGGATACTTATGGTTGCCCGAGGGTTGGGGTGGGGTGTGCTACCTGGCTTATATGATTCCTCCCGTGTATGTGGCTCCCTCTGATTACCACAGAACTCATCGACGATTCCCCAGTCCTCAAGAGCAGCCGCAAGAGCAGCGTAAAAGGAGGGAACTTCAGGTAGAGGACGTTGATCAGACAGATACCTCGTATCAGCAATGGACTGATTTTTCTAAGGGTCTGCTTCCTTTCTGGGGTCCTATATTCAACAGTAGAGCTATTAGACGACTTTCTAGGGTAATGGAGAAGGTGGTTCTGGTTGAGGCTGACATTACGACTAACATCTCTGTTGAGGTTCAGGCTATGAGATTATTTACGATCCAGAATAGGATGGTCCTTGACGTCATACTAGCTGATAGGGGCGGGGCCTGTCGCGTCATCGGGACCTCTTGCTGTGTTTATATCCCCGACTCCGCCCCGACTGTTAACTTGGCAGTGCAAAAATTGCATAGATTAGCGACTGAACTGCACCAAGATAATGGGACATGGTCTCTCCAAGGGTGGCTCTGGGGTGCCTTTTCTTCCTGGGGCTGGAAAATACTGATGGGTTTGGTTGGAGTGGTGAGTGTAATTCTGTCATGCTGCCTTTGCATATATTGCCTCCCTCCATGTTGTTCAATGTGTGCTGCAAATATTCGTCCGAAAAAGAAGTTACATGGTCAATATGCCACCTCTATGATTACTGAAATACCTGCTGATGCAAGTTGGTTAATGCTTATTGCAGAAGATGTTCTAGACTGAAGTAATACAGGCCTGCCCCTAGAAATGGATGTCGGCAGTACCTTTTGGCAAATAAATGAGGCTATAGTTAGCCAATGATGCTAAAAGGAGGGTCTGATAGAATTCACTTTTCGATGCTCTAATTACCCTATGATGACGTGTGAGTTAGCATCATATGACTAACTAATGCATTTACGTAAACGCACTTATGCTGAATTCATATTCTTCCCTATTACTTATATTCAAATGTATGTGTGACCATATTAGTTTCTTAGCTTAGCCTGTGTGCCATCATTTTGTGTAACTCCCTGTGCCTGCGGGCGCTGCTCGCTCATGCCCCTCCCGCAGGAATACAGAAATATACTAAGACAGCAGTTTTCGTTTCTCGGCTCACTGTGACCGAAACTAACAACTCGTGTTATCTGTAATGTTCTCATGCCCAGAGACGCCGAAGCCTAGCTCCATGGCCTTGAGCAGAGATAATAATGTATCCCTCGCAGGTGCAGATGCCTGCTGTATGAGAGCATTGTCCACTGAGCTGAGGCTCGGTAATTTTCCACAAGGGGCGTACCCCATTTACCGTATTGCATTATAATGTATTGCTGTGGTGTAGAGAGTCAGTCCTCTCGTTCGCACTCCTAGGAGTGAGGTCGGACAGGGCCCTCTCATATGAGTGTTGTTTGGCCTAATAAAGACTTTTTGTTTATACTTCTCCACTGTCCGGCTGACTTCCTATAAGGTAATTATAGGTGAGTGCTGTAAGTCACTCCAGTGGATTTGAGCCACGCTTATCAATCCTCTCCAGTCGGAGGTTGAACCTTTATTTTTTTGCTAGGCACTAACCAACAATCTGCAAGGGGCATGGGCAAGACTTGGCTCAGGAGTACCGGTAGACTGCACTATTGCCCTCGCTCTGCCCCTGGGGACCCCATTTGCCGTGTTAGGCAACTGACCCACCACAGTTTTGTGGTCCAGACTATCATGGCGTCCCCAGGAAAGAAGAACATTTCCCATTTCCCCCTTGATAAGTAGTCCAGGAAACAGGACACTTTGGGGAAAAAGTGTTTATTCCTCCGCCAGTGCAGCATTACGCTCCCCTTACACCACTTGTGTCCTCTGGCTGTTTCTTTACATCTTTATATCTTGTGGGATTCTTTGGGCCAATTTTTACACTTGTTCCCCAAGGCTAACAGAGGAGAGCTTCATCAGTTGATGTTTAACACCAGAATCCCACTACCTGCCACAGCGCCGTTGACTTCTGCATATCGAGCTATTACGATCCCGATCCAGACGACTCTCCTCGCTGGACAAGGCAGTACCGATTCCTCCATTGTTCGCGGTATCCGCTAATCCGATGCATTGCCTGTTGTAATACGCAATTGCGTTAAAAGGCAGTGTAATATTTAAAGACAACAATGACTATAATCTTGTCCTGATGATGATGCCCCTCATTTAACTTAAGGCATCGAAACGTCGTCGACCAAAAAAACCCCTTATGCAATATGACATTTAAAATATTGTGAAATGCAATGGTGTGGTTATAACAATCTTTGTCTGTCACACTGACTACAAGTACACAGACATATTTTTGCTTTGCTCCTTTTACCATTCTGTTCGTTGTTTTGTCTGAATGTTGTGGGTCACAGCTGTGCCCACTTGTGATTAATGTACTCATTCTGTTTTATTAAGAGAATTGTTAAATAAATTCCTTGTCCGGCTGGACAAAAGACATAACACTTATTAGGTGTGTGATTATCAGTTTAGTATACCATTCTGTCCACGAGTAGGGACCACTGTTTTTTTTTAAACATGATACTGCCCAAGGTCCCTATGGCATACCTTCTGGGTTCCCTTGTCTTTCTTAAACACGGTGAATGGCCACCAGGCAGCCAGATTGTTCATTCGCTGTGAAATGTAGTCTACGGACTCCATTCGCTGAGCTATGGCATCGGCTGTGGATTTATCTCTGCATGTATGAAGAAACAGGCTTGTTTCGACCACCTTCGGAAGCAGGTCTAATTGCGTCTAAGTCTTTTGCAGAAATAAACACCAAGTGACCAATTACGAGCTAGTTGGTGAGGCTGGAATTCTTTTTTTTATGCCTGGAAAAGGAGTGTTGTTGCAATATGTGTGTATATATATATATATATATATATATATATATATATATATATATATATATATCCTGATTTCGCCTCCAGCACACAGGATTCGAATCCAAAGAGACGATGCAGACCCAGATTTCGTGCAAATATTCCTTTTTTATTTCATTTACTTGCCCAACACCACCGACATGACGCGTTTCGGTCCCTCTCGGACCTTGATCACATGACACATCACATGGGCAGAACAACACTATTTAAAGTGACAGTGCTATTACTAAAGTGCTAAACATGGATGAAAGATTCGGTTCCTGCTTAAATGCAGTTATATCCGTGAAATACAGTACTATCAGGTTAGGCTATTCATACTAACCTCCTGTGCAAATATTGCTGTTAAATACACATTAAAGTGCAAAATGTGCTAAGATCATGTACAAATTCGCATTTCAAGTAAACATTAACAATAAATATTTACTACATCGAATAAAAGCATCAATAAATAATTAAATTCATTATTTCTGATAAAACCATTCCATCATTAAAAATACAACCCCATTAGAAGTAACTTTTTAAAATACACGCATGATTAAAAAAATCTATGCTATAAAAAGTCCTGTAAGGTTGTTTCAAAAAAATGGATCTAGTTCACTTGAAAAACATGAGTCACGTCCGTGACTAGCACATGTGGAGGATTGTAGTAAGCCTCTGCCAAAGCAAGAACACGAGAATAACTTCTCTTAAATACAGCCCCAGTGGGCATATTCCTATTCATCCATAAACTTAATATAAATCAAACAGTGTATTCACCACCCTGAACCCCAAGAGAATTGTGAGAAGAAAAAATATTTTTAGAAAATCTGAAATGATTAAAATTGATTCATTACTCGTGCGGCCATATGACTTATTCATTATGGAAGGACACTAGAAGATATATACAGTTTTAAAATCACTTTGAACTTCATATATTGATTTACAAAAACGTATAAAAATCTTCTGTTGAGTTCAACCCATTAGGGCTCTTAGTGTCCATCTCAAGAATATATTTCGTTTCCAACCTTCTTAATTTAGCATTTCTGTCACCACCATGTCTCAAGGGTAAAATGCAATCAACAATGTAATATTTCAACAGATCAGAAACTTTTGCGTGAACTGCAGAAAAGTGACGAGGCAAGGGGTATGATTCATCCCCATTTTTGATGGCCCGTAGGTGTTGAAGAATTCTCTTATGACACTGAGGTCTGGTGCTCCCTACGTATTTCAATCCGCAAGGGCACTCCAATACATAGATTGCATATTCTGATTTGCATGTAAGCTTTTTATCAATTTTCCTAGGTGTACTATGGAATGGGCTATAGTATTCAGTCTTGTTAATGCCCTGCTTACATGCCTTGCACGTTGCACATTTGATGAAGCCCTTACTTTTTGTTAACCAGTCTGAGGAGGATTTGATTTCCGGACTACTGGAGACCAAGGTGTTACCCATGGAGTTGGCTTTTCTGAAAGTCAAATTGGGGGAACGTGAAAGTTTCTCCCCCAAGATTGGATCGTTCTTAATCAGAGGCCAATTCCTAGTAATAATCTTCCTGATAGCCTGATGCTGATCACTAAAAGTAAGGATGAGTCTCATGGGCTGCTCATCAATGGGAATGTCTCTGATTGTGTCTCTGGTTACCAATGCCTGAGCTCTACTTTGCGCATTGGCCCTTCTGGTCGCACTATCAATGACCTTAGGGCTGTAACCCCTTTCAATAAACCTTAATCTACATTCCTGCTATGCTTTAAGGCAGTCTGTTTCCCTACTGCAGATTCTCCTGATCCGCAACATTTCCCCATAAGGGATGCTGCGGATCAAATGGGCCGGATGGTTACTATCTGCATGTAGCACTGAATTGCCCGCCGTGCTTTTCCTATGCAATCTGGTGTTAAGCGAATTCTCACACACAAATATCTCCACATCAAGGAACATGACCGAGGATTTGCTGATGTAGCTGGTAAACTGTAAATTCATGTCATTAACATTAAGTGAGTTAACAAAATCCAGTGCTTCACTCTCAGTTCCCCGCCAAATGAACAATAGGTCATCAATATACCTGAACATATGTGCTACATGATTGTTGATAAATGAAAGATTTACATCCAATAGAGTCTGTCTTTCCCATAACCCCATGTGTAGACAGGCGTAGCTAGGGGAAAAACATGCCCCCATAGCTACGCCCCTGATTTGTTGGTATATCTGTTTGGAAAAAAGGAAGTAATTATTTTCCAGACACATGGTAATGATTGTTATTAACATCCGGTTATGTTCCATGTAGCACATGGGACGTTTCTGAAGAAAATAATCTACAGCTTTCAAACCGTCCCTGTGATGTATACTAGTATACAGTGACGACACGTCCATAGAGATGAGCACCATGTCCTCACTCCATGTCACATTTTCCAGTTTCCTCAATAGGTCACCTGTATCTAGTATAAAGGAAGGCAATGTTCGTACACAGTCCTGCAAAAAATGATCCACGTACTAACTGGCGTTTTCCATCAGGCTGCCGCAGGCAGAAATTATGGGCCTGCCAGGTGGTTTCAAAATGTTCTTATGGACTTTAGGTATTAGGTACAATACCGGTATTATGGGATTGTCATTTTTCAGAAATTTATACTCATCTGCTGACAGTAGCCCCGCACTTCTCCAGGCCATCAAACAAGAATAAAATTTGTCCCATGCTGCTCTTACTATGCTCATATCACAACGCCTATAACAATTTTTGTCGCCCAACTGTCATTCTGCCTCCTCACAGTACATTTTCCGGGGCCAGAGGACAATGTTGCCCCCTTTGTCTGATTGGCGTACGACAACCTCATTGTTCTTGTTGAGCTTGGCCATAAGTTTGAAATAGGCATTGTCCTTGGCCGTATATCTCTTTTTTATTTCATTCTGTTTTTTGTGAAGGGTTTTCAATTCCTGTGTCACCTTATCATGGAAGATGTCCACATTGTCCCGGATCATAATTGGGCAAAATTTAGATTTTGCCTTAAAGGCTGTTAGAGGTCTTCGAGTTATAGTTGTTGGCATTTGACTCAAAACATCATCTGTGACATTTCCCTCCTCACGTAGCTGATATAAATTTTGCATGAGGCCAATATCTTGAACTGCAATATCTGGTATTTCCTCCCCTGTGTCCATGGTTGAGATTTTGTTCTTTGTGCTTCCCTGGAGTAGATGGAACTTTTTAAGTTTAATTTTGCTCACAAATTTAAACATATCTACTCGACAGTCAGCGTAATTAAAATTGCCTTTAGGACAGAAGGACAAGCCCAATGATGGGACCGATGTTTCATTTTCTGTTAGTTGCACATCCGTCAAGTTTATAATAGTTTGGGATTTCCCCTGTGTATTAGACAATTCCATTACTGATTCCATTGTTTTTTTGTCTTCTTGGTGTAACGCTTTTTGGGAATTGTACCGCTGTTTGTGACATTGCCGGCGTTCCCACCTCCTGTAGTTCCTTGACTTGTTGTTTGTACACTTTGTGCATTTTGAGCCCTGGAGCGCAGTGTTTGTCGTCTGTCCTATATATATATATATATAAAACTTCAAAGTAAAGGAGCACTCACAGGCATTTTCGGGATTTATTGTACAATTGCAGCAAATGCATTTCGGCATTTAAGCCTCCCTCAGTGCTTTCCAATTTGTATAAAATGAAACACAGTCTCTACTTGGTTTAAGACTTGTCACCTTCCCTCTGATTGGTGAGCATACGGCCAATGGAGGAGCTATATTACCAATGACTCCCATTTGCTGTCTTTCGGCCACCAGGGATACAATATAACGAAAGTTCGGCATCTTGATATTGCCAATGCACAATCAGTTTTTATTTATGTATCCTTTGAGGGCCCATTGTTAGAACAGAAGCTTCCTTCCACTGTGTCCCAAATGGGCTGCCATCTATTTTGATTCTGTGTTCCCACAGCCTAAGTGGGTGTTAGGATTACAAGTTTTAACTATTCTATAATATATGTACCTGATAGCAAGAATCAATTTGCTGATTGTCTGACCAGACTTCCCATTACTAACGAGGATTCCCAGGTTAACCCTCCCGAAGAAGCCATTCTTTCAATTGACATACCACCAATTAGTAAAGAAGAATGGGAGAAATGTGTACAAGATGACACCATCCTGGCAACTGTTAACGTTAGGATCACTAATGGGTGGCCCAAGAATCTAAATGATCTACATGAAATTCTTAGGTCTTACTGGACTGTGAGGGACGAGATGTCTATCATTGAGGATGGATCATATTTATAGATGCAATAGAATTGTTCCACCCAAAGGTATGTATGAACGCATCATTGAGATAGCTCATGAGGGCCATCCTGGTAGGAGTATGACCAAAAGTAAAATCAGAAATGACTATTGGTTTCCTAATGTGGACTCCATGGTGGAGAAGAATGGAAGGATTGTTTAGCATGTGGCTTCAATGACAAGACCAAAGTCACTCGTAAGCCTCCACCTTTTCTGTATCTGTACCTTCCAAACCTTGGGCCAAGTTGTGTCTTGACATCATAGTTTCTTTAAATCTGCTTAATAACTCCCAGAGATTTATATTTGTGCTAATTGATTACCATTCTCATTAGATTTCTACTAAATCATTCACTACCATCACTGCATCTTCTCTTATTGAGTTTTTTAAGGAAACTTTTTCTAAAGAAGGCATACCTAGCACGATGGTCACTGACAATGGTGTTCAATTCACTTCAGAAGACACAATATCTCGGTAAATTGTCCATTACTCATTTCAAATCTCCGCTCTATAGAAAGAGCTAACAGGATGATAAGAAACTCCATTCAATTGGCCCTTGTCTCTCAGGAACCTGTCGATGACGCAGTAAGGAAGATGTTATGGTGATATCATGTCATACCCAATGGAGTTCCTGGTGTATCTCCATTCGTCTCGCTCAAAGGGAGGAATCCAGGTTCAAATTTAACTCCAGATTTGCTCATTGGGGGGTGTCCAGTTTGGGTAGACCGGAAGACGGTCATGAAAAAAGTTGGGCGTCATCAACAAGATTACAAATCCAGGTACGACTAGAAATGAGGAACTGTAAGTAGAGAACGGAGTGAGGGTCAGTGGGTGGTTATCAAAAGACCTAATGTCAATCGTTCTCTATACCTCATACGTGTCAATAGTAACTCTGTGGTGTTGAAGGACGGAAGTACCTGGAGCATGGACAACTTGGCTCGATGTACTAAGGTGTGTTTTCTACTGTGTTCCAATGATGGAAGATTGGATGAATCGGTCTCAAGAGCCCAAGGGGGTAAAAATTTGTCTGCCACCATGCTGACTATGATATGTAATTCTGTTAAATGTGTACAATGTATTGAAGAGTTAGCTGTAATTTGGCTTGCCCTTATCTCCTTGATTTCCCTTACGTTAAGGGAGATGTGTTGTAATCTTTGTATTGGGAATTACCTTTCCTCTTCCCCCCTTTCAGTCTTTTCTTTTTTCCATACCCTCCCCTCACCACTTCTCCCTCTCGGTACATACCGCTCTTTGGAACCTTCAAGTGGAGCTCAAAGTAGAATGTTCTGTGAGCTTCAGACAGTTGGTGCATGAGGATCTTGTCTAATAAAAGCAGTTCTCCTGTACGTTGTAGTCTTCATTATTTTAACAGGTATGTTGGCTTTCATAGGGCCGGAAGTCAGTTGTGTGCTCATCAGTGGTTAATGGTGTACTCTCTGAAGAGATTGGGATTTAAGCTCCTCGCTGAACTACAGTATTGTTGGGGCAAACTTGATCAGTGGGTTGACAGAGAGTTCAAGAATGCTTGCTTGTAGACCTTAATTTGTGTTCCTTATTTTTTGAGTCCTAGGGCCATATGTAGGTAATCTCAATTTACCTATTCTTAAATACCGAATTTTACTGATTCGGTATTTAAGAATAGGTAAATGGGATATAGATAATTATTCTGTAAACTTTACCGAATCGGTAGGATTCGGTAATTAAGAATCAGTATTTACCGAATCGGTAATTCCCATTCATTCCTATGGGCCTGGAGGACCATAGGAATGAATGAAAAGCCATTCAGTATTACCGATTCGGTAAATACCGAATCGCTAATAAGGGGAACATTTTCAAGGGTGGCAGGGTGTCACATTGACACCCTGTTGCACCCCTGAATAGTGCATGGGTGCACATGTGGTACACATACATGCCCTAAGGTCATGTATGTCTGCCACATCGCACTGTTGTAAAAGCAAAATAATTGCTTTTTCAAAGGTTTTCGATAATTACCACTAACTTGTAGTTGGTGGTAAATAACGAATCCTTAACTCAGGAATGCACTAACTTGAGTGCTCCCTACATTAGGGATTCGGTAATTTACCGAATCGGTATGTTAAGAATTCGGTAATTTACAGATTCCTTAAATTACCGATTCGGTAAAATACAGAATCTAGGAATCATGCCACCTACATCTCAAAAGCCAAATACCGGTCGGTAACTGCCGAAATTCAGTAATTTCGGCCGTTACCGTCCGGTATTGGGCGACCTACATCTGGCCCTTAGTCTTAAGGATCCTTGTGTTTACTTTCCATCTGAATTATTATTCAGGTAGACAGGCTGGGGTATTTGTGATAAGTAATGTGTGAGTGAAACCGTAGGTTTTGAAGGTGTATGCCATGAGAGGTAGGCAGCCCAGTTCACCTAGAGGCAGGGTAATGCAATTATATTTCTTAAATCCCTTGGGTCTGGCTGCAGCATGCAGAATGGATTTCCATGGGCACAATGTGCAGTCTGGCATGTATGCTAGCAAGATGTTGCCTCTACACAGACGAGAAAGAACCAGATCGCGGACTGTAAATTTGAAGTCTTTGAGCGGAATGAGTTAAGCTTGGCCTGCACAAGTTATAGGGCTCAATCCAGGTGTTCTGAGTTTTTCAGGCAATGTGGTACTTGACCCGGAAGTCACTTTCACTGGTAAAGCTGAGGGGTTTGGTGTTCATGGAGAGTTGTGTTGAGCTGTTTAGATCAATGCTGGCAGAATTGGTTTTGAGGTTTTCTGGCATTGTTAGTCATAAGTAAGAATTCTGTTGGTTTGGTTTTTATTGAGATAAAGGCTCGACATTGATGCACTTTCTGAGACAGTGAATGTCTTTGAGGGGTGTTGCCTTAAAGGTGGCTTGTGTATAAGCAGCTTATAGGTAGATATTGTTTCATTGGTTGTGTGTTGTACTTCCAGTAGTTCCATGTAAATATTAAACAGAGGAAGATGTGCTGGATTCCTGAGGTATACCTATGGTTACTGGAAGCTGTTAGAATCTTGATGTGTCCATCTGGATTAGCTGATATCTGTTTACTGTTGTGAACCTGAACCACTGGAACATGGGATTGCATACGCTGATTACTGAATAAAAGTTGACCTTGCTACGAGCTGCAAACAAGCAGAGTAGATAGAGAGGGCTCACTGTTGTTGGCCATGTTGGGGTCAATGTCTCTGACTTGCATTGGTGCAATCTCCTTGCCATTTAATGATAGAGGCATTGGATATAGCGCAACAACTCACTCCCTGAAGAGGTATCTCAGCGCTCAGGACAGAGCAGCAAGTCAAAATAGATACGTTTTCAAATGTTTTTACAAACATTTGAAGTCGGAACAGGATTCAATGTGAAGGGGGAGCTTGTTTCAGTGATATGGGGCAAGGTAAGAAAAGGATCAGCTGGAGTATCTTTAAGTACGGGATGCAATAGCAGGTTTATCTTTGGATCTCAGATTTCTGCTAGGACAGTAGTAAGGGAGTTTCTTCCATAGGTAAACCGTACTCTTGCTGGACAGATATTTGTAAATGAGACAAAGGAGTTTGAACAAGGATCGTTTCATAACTGGAAGCCAGTGAAGAGCTGTGTGCAAAAGAACAGATGGGAAGCCTGGGTGAAGCTTACTTTTCAGTCAGGCGGCTGTATTTTGAAGTTCCTAACTCTGAGGGCCACCATTCGTCTGACTAGTATTCTTGAGCTTTTCCAAACAGCAAACTCTTGGTCTTGTCTACATTGAGCTATCGCCATTCCGGGTCATCCCTGTGCCAATTTTCCTCATGTAGTCAATAAACCTGTTTTAAAACTGTCCTGGTTTTGTCCAAAAGAGATGATTAGCTGGGTATCATCTGCATAGGATATTATTTCAAAACCACAGGACCTAACTATCTGGGCATGGGGCGCCACATACATGTTAAAAAGAGTGGGGTTCAAGAAAGATCCATGAGGGACACCCTTGTCCAGATGCATGATCCTAGAATGAAAGGATTCGAGGGAGACCATTTGGGTCCTGTTGTTCAGGAAGTCTTTAAGCCAGTCTAGGGCCTTCCTCAGGATGCTGATCTGATAGTCTTTGAGCCAAGATAGAATGTGAGACAGTGTCAAACGCGGCTGACAGGTCAGGAAAAACCAGCATAGCCATCAACCTGGCATCTAGTGACAGTCTGACATAATCAACTACTGTCACCAAACCTGTTTCCATGCTCTGAAAAGGTCTAAAGCTTGCCTGTGAAGGATACAGAAGATGGTGTACCTCCAAAAGGGAGGAGAGTTGTTTATTCACAATAGATTCTAGAACCTTGCCAAAAATTGGGAAGCATAGCTGATAGTTGGCAGGCTCTAGGTGAGACCTGTGCAGATTTCCACTCCAGTGGCACAACAGCTGAGGCAAGCGATAGGTTAAACAGAGACGTTATGGTGGGTGTAAGTACGGTTGACAGAGCAGTTATTGTATAAGGGGGACAAGGATCAGAAAGTGATCCCAATTTGGCTGTAATCAACAACTCTGATACCTGCGCATGAATGATGAGCTCAAACTTATCAAGTACAGCTAGAGAATATCCAGGAGGACAATTATTGGTTGGCGAGTCAACAAAAGATGAAAATGTGAAAAAAAACTGCGAATAGATTTTTATCGATTTTCACCTCAAAATGGTCCGCAAGAGTATCACACAGAGCTTGAGAAGCTTAGTGAATTCATTTAACACCTTAAACAGGTCTTTAGCAGAATTTATAGCTTGGTCAATCCTGTTAATCACATGTAGTCTATGTACTTCTCTAATTTTTCTGCGGTAAGCCTGTAAGGCTAATTTATATCTCTTTTTGTCAGAGGCAGATTTCGAGGCACACCATCTCCTTTCCTGTCTTCTACAGCTCGTCTTTTCAAGCCTTAATTCAGCTGAGTACCATTGGGCATTATGTCTGATTGCCTTGAGAGAACCCAGTTAAAAGGGGCAACAGTGTCTAAAGCCTGGGAAAAAGAGTTCTGGAGCATGGCTAAGGGGGAGTTCATGTCATGGGTATTTTCTATGTCTGGGGCATGAAAGACCAGCTCAAAAGAATCTAGAGTGACCCACTTCCAGGGCGTCACCATTCTATGGACAGTCTTCTTAGGCTTTAGGTAAACACCCTTAACCGGGACCTGAAAGCTAAAAGAATGATGATCAGTCCTTATTAAGGGCTTGGGTGAATCAATGTGGAAGTGCTTGAAGTTAGTGAAAAGAAGGTCCAAGGTATGGCCAGCTATGTGGGTGGAACCAACCACTTTCTGATGTAGACCTAACATTTCACGGTCAGTGAGTAGGGGAGATACTTCTGATGGATACATCTGCCTTTGGATTCCTCACCTTTTGAATACCCCCTGCGTCAGCATTCCGCGGAAATTCTTTTCCTAGCTCTCCCACGTCGACGACGTCATAATAGCACGGCTCCGCTTACGACTCCATATGATGTCATCAGAGCCAAAACAAGACCTCGTCAGTATGCTGATGTCAGTTCCCTTTTTCCTGCGACGTTGGCATGTAAGGGTTTTAACTGGCACTCTTCATTTTCTTAGTGATTACTTTGTTTCTTCGAGTATTTTGAGAAATGGCTACTTCCAAGAAGTCTGGATTCAAGACCTGCAGGGAGTGTGGCAGTCATATGTCGATGACTGATCCCCACGATGATTGTCTTTGGTGTTTGTCTTCCAATCATGGCGTCGAAGGGTGTTTGTGCTGCAGGAAAATTAATCCGAAGGCTTTGAAAGAACGAGAGGCAAAGCTCTTCATGGCAAGAGCTAAAAAGGCGAAGAGGGGTCGAAAACTTTCGAAGTCGTCGACTTCGTACACTTCAAAATCCAAAAAGCACAAGAAGTCGAAGAGGAGGCATTGCTCTCGATGTCGCTCTATGAAGGGTAAGGCTTCGAGATTGCCTTCACCTCCTCAGCGGCATTGGAGAAAGGACTTTGTGTCTCTTTCACCTTCTCCTTCTCCTCAAGCGACTCCGGTGAACTCACCGGCTCCGAGGTCGCCGGCATTGATGGGCTCTTCGACGCCTAAAGAAACTGCAACATCTAGGAAGTCTTTGACACCCAGGGAGTCTTCTCCTATTCCTGTGGCTTCGCCCGAGCGTCTCAACCAGCTCCGCTGCCTCCAGTTCAGCCTCAGGTGGATCCTGTTCAGGAAGGTACAGATTCTTATCCTCCTTTTCCGGGCCCTGGAACAGATCCGACGCATTTTTTAAATGCAATGTTTGGCATGTTTGCCCAGGCCTCGCATCCTACTGGTGCGTCTTCAGGCCCCATGGGTCAATTGGCCTTTAATTTGGGTGCTCCACATCAATACTCCAAGGCGCCTTTCGTGCCTTGAATGCCTGCAGCTCCGGCTTGGCATTTTCCAGCGACGAGGAATTCCACTCCAAATCCTCAGACTTCCATCTGTTGTCGAGTCGGCGCCACCTCGGATTCGATCCTGATACTTAATCCTGAAGGTCCTCCTTCAACGCTGGTGCCATCCTCACCAGCGCCGCCTTCGATCCTGAAGCAGCAGCGCTCTAGGAGGGATGCGCAGAGAATGCTTGAGGAGGAAGAATATAGACAAGAACAGGAGGAGGGAGAGATGGTTGACTCTGTTGATGAATTTGAAGGCCTACAAGAGGCCAGTGGGTTGGATCTCTCCTCACCAAAGGCTGGGATTTCACAGGATGTGGCTCCTTATCATTTGGTTGTAAGAAAAGCAGCTGAGTTACTGGACCTGCAATTGCCTTTAGCTGAAATTAAATCTAATATTTTGACTGAGGTTCTCAATACATCTACCTTAGTAAGTGAGCCTCTTCTGCCCTTCAATCAGGCTTTGACAGAACCTATTTTGGAAGTTTGGCAAAGGCCCTTGACTGCTCCAGCTGTTTCCAGGTCTATTGCGAGGAGTTACAAGCCAGCTCCTGGGGATCCGAGTTTTCTGTCTACTCATCCATCACCTGAAAGCTTGGTGGTCCAAGCTTCTTGCTCTAAACAGTCCTCTGGTTCCTTCCCTACCATCCCGGGGGATGGTGATTCAAAACAATATGGATCAGGAAGCTAAAAAAATATTTTTCTCTACAAGTATAACATTGAAATCTACTAATGCTACCTGCCTACTTGGAAGATAGATCCATGCTCTTATGGACTCTGTCAAACAGCTAGCCCCTCAGCTACCTTGAGACGACAGGGTTAATTTCCTTGAAGCACTATTAGACTCTCAAGCTGCTGCCCGTCAAGTTATACAATCAGGTTTGGATATGGCTGACTTGGTGGCCCGAGTAATGGGATCTTCTGTGACAACAAGGAGACAAGCTTGGCTGAGATCATCTGGATTTTCTCCTGATGTTCAAGCAACCCTGTTTTATTTGCCCTTTGATGGTACTAGGCTGTCTGGCTCTAAGTCTGACTCTTCTTTACAACGTTTTAAAGGTAGCAGAGCGACTGCAAGATCTCTGGGCCTTCAAACTCAGTCTAGAGAGTCTGGCTACAAGCAGTATAGAGGATTTGGAAGGGCAGCTTCCTTTCGTGGCCGCCAGCAACCTCAGCAGAGTCAGCAGCAGAAACCTTTGTACAAATCGTAAAGGGGTAAAAATAGGGGCCGTCTTTGAGGAGCCGCTCGACAGTCAGCTCTAGATCCCCCATCTTAAAGCATGTTGGTCCTGTGGGGGTCGGATGTCCCACTTTCTACAAGACTGGAAATTGATTAATTCAGACTGTTGGGTTTTGAATCTTGTAGAGAATGGGTACGCCCTCCCATTTTTAGAGTTTCCTCCTCCTTACCCCTCGCCAGGGTTGGTGTTCAGAGGACCACTTGCTACTTTTGCAGCAGGAGGTTCTTGCCTTGCTACAGAAAGGTGAGATAGAGGTGGTTCTGTGGGGGTGAGCCTTTTAAGGAGCCCACTGGTGCAGGGGTGCGCCCTTTTTTGTTCTTAAGTCCTTAGACTAACACAATAGAGATTGGCACAGAAGCTGTAATATCAAAGCAAATAGATTTATTAGCCTCCCATGAGGGAGACTATGGCAATACATTACCCTCAGGCCACTGTATGAGGTAGTCCAAGGAGTACAGAAACCATGGGCCTTTTATGGCCAGTTTATAGTTGAGTAAGCATGAAGACTCAAAAAGAGGAGGTACAAGTATACATAAGAATCGTTATTTCACATATATGGACAACTGGAAAATACTTAGTCAACAGAGTGGGAGGAGTAACAAAAACCCTTGCATCAGTTGGAATAGCCTGACAGTTACATTCTAAAACAGATGCATTCTGGCAGCTACAGGCCTTTCTGATCATACATTGCTCTGGCTCAGTGCTGAAGGAGTTCATTATAGTTGATGACTCAAGCGAAGTACAAGGGCAGGGAACAGTGAAGAGGGAGAAGCACATGGCAAGCACAGGCCTAACTAAAATGGCTACCACAAACAAAATGGCTTCAGCTTATGCTAACAGTGATTTCTGTGATTTTCACAGTTCCAGAGCAGGAAAGGGGTCAGGGGTGCTACTCCTGGTATTTCCTGATACCCAAAAAGGACGGTCGGTTGAGACCGATCCTGGACCTCAGGATTTTGATTCTTTACCTCAGACAAGAAAAGTTAAAAATGTTGACCTTGGCTCAGGTTCTTCTCGCATTGCAAAAAGAAGACTGATGGTTTGCAGGATGCGTATTTTCATCTTCCCATCCTGAAGTTGCATCGGCAGTATCACCGGTTCACAGTAGGATCGCAACACTACCAGTTTGCGGGCCTTCCGTTAGCTCTGACTTCCGCACCTCGAGTCTTTACGAAGGTGATGGCGGTTGTAGGAGCACATCTCAGAAGGTCAGGGGTTCCTGTTTTCCCCTATCTGGATGACTGGCTGTTGAAATCAGATTCTCCGGAGTTAGTGTTGCTCCACTTGCAAGCAACAACGCAACTGTTCAACTTGGGTTTCTTGATAAATGTACCCAAGTCTCACCTGGTGCCTTCTCAGTGCAGCCTGTTCATAGGGGCATTACTGGACACTACTGTGTGTCGGGCATTCCTGCAGAGAATTCAAAACATTCAGGAGATCATTCCTTGTTCCAGTCCTGAAGGTCCTGCACCTGCTCGGTCTGTTCGCTTCCTGCATAATGTTGGTCAGTCTTGCTCGCTGGCACATGAGGGCACTCCACAATGGAAATCTCGGGGAGAAGGTCAGAATCTCCATAGACGCTGCGGCGGAGCTGACTTGGTGGAGTGTGCAGGGCAACCTGTCTCAAGGAAGGCCCTTTCAGCCTCCTCCGCCAATGGCAAAGTGATCACGGATGCCTCCACTCTAGGGTGGGGTGCTCATCTGGGGGATCTGGAGGTCAAAGGTCTTTGGTCTCAAGAGGAAAGGTTGCTTCCCATTAACCTTCTGGAATTGCGGGCAATACGTTTGGCACTAAAGGCTTTCCTTCCTTCTCTTCACGGTCAGTCAGTTCAGGTCCTGACGGACAACACTACCACGATATGGTACATCAACAAACAAGGAGGGATAGGGTCATATCGTCTCTGACGAGAAGCTCTGCGACTCTGGTCCTGGGCTCAGGATCATCAGATTTGTGTGTTAGGAAATCATCTAGCCGGTGTGCTGAATGTTACTGCGGACAGTGTCAGTAGGCATTACTCAGTCAATCACGAGTGGCAGCTTCATCCGGAGGTGGTCCATCACATCTTCGAGATGTGGCGGTCTCCTCGTTGGACCTGTTTGTCACTCACAAGAATGTGCACTGTCCGTTGTTCTGCAGTCTCCAGTATCCGATTCCGGCTGCGCAGCGGGATGCTTTTCAATTGGATTTGAGCTCGCAACTCCTTTACGCTTTTCCTCCCATACCCTTGATTGCTCAGGTTCCGAGGAAGATTTGCCAAGACCAGGCCCAAGTCATATTGATCGCACCGGATTGGCCAAGAAGGGTGTGGTACACCGATCTACTTCACCTCTCATCGCACCCTCCGCTCCATCTCCCTTTCAGGGCAGACCTCCTCTTGCAATCACATGGGCAGGTTCTACACCCCTACCCCCGGAGCCTGCACCTTCATGCCTGGAGATTGAACGGGGCAACCTGAGTTCTTTCTCTATCCTACCTGATGTGGTGGATGTTATTTTGCCATCCAGGAGACACTTCACCAAATCTGTGTATTTTTCCAGGTGGTTCAAATTTGTGAAATGGTGTGGAGAGAGGTCCATTGATCCTTTGAAGGTTCGTTTGTCTGATGTGTTAAGTTTTGCCCTTTCCTTGGCCCAGCAGGTTTGTGCTGTGGCTACAGTTAAAGGTTACTTGTCGGCTATTATTTGTTTGCTCTATCAGCCGTCTTTCTTCAAATCTCCTGTAGTTCTGAGGTTCATTAAGGGCCTTAAAAATAAGTTTCCTCCCACTCCTTTTATTATGCCTCAGTGGGATTTACATCTTGTTCTAACCATTTTAATGGGTTCTCCATTTGAGCCTCTTCATAGTTGTCCTTTGAGGCTTCTCTCTTTTAAAATGGTTTTCTTGATTGCCATTACCTCGGCCAGGACGGTAAGTGAGCTTCAGGCTCTTAGTTCTAAATCTCCATTCCTGACCATTCATGCAGATAAGTTCGTTCTTAGGAACTGGGCTGCTTTCCTTCCTAAGGTGGTTACTCCTTTCCATTTGGGACAGTCCATTACCTTACCTACCTTCTATCCTCCCCTAACCCTTCCAAGGAGGAGGAGAGACTTCCTCGTATGGATCCTAAGCAAACTGTCAGTTTTTATTTGGACAGAACACAGAATCTGAGGCTGGACGGTCAGCTCTTTGTGGGCTACTTTGAGCGAATGATAGGCAAGGCTGTGTGTTAGACCTGGCACCTTGGCGTGAGTCTCCCTTCCACTTTTTGCTGATGTGCCTCCGATGTTTTGCTGGTTTTCCGATACTCAGGGCACTGCGCCACGGCTGACCCGTGCTGCAGTGCAAGTGCTCCCTACTGTAAATTGTACATGCGATTGGTATCCATGATTGGTTCATTGGATTTACTGTTAGTCCCTAGTAAAGTGCACTAGGAGTGCCGGGGCTTGTAGATGCCAATACTGCTAGTGGGCCTGCAGCGCTGGTTGCGCCACCCACCGAAGCAGCCGTAAAGATGTGTCTGGGAACTGCGACCGCAGAACCCGCGTGCGGTCTCGTACTGTCACGCTAGCTGGGCAAGTGCACCCACTTGCCAGCCCCCGAACCTTCCCTTGACTACATGTTAGTCACCCCTATGGTAGGCCTGCGGGCAGGGTGCGTTGTAGGTGTAAGGTAGGACAAGCCCTGATGTGTGTGGCATGTCCTAGTAGTGACTTACAACCAAAACCGTATCTCACTATTGAAGGCTACCTGCTCCATTAGGCCAGACTGAGCTGCTGGAATTATTACACCCTATAATCCCAGCAGGCTCAAGGAGCATGGTAGCGCGTCGTGTTTAGTATGCCTGAACTCAGGATGATAAAATATTTCTTTTAGTAAAGTTTATTTTAGTATCCTGGGTTTGCAAATGCTACTTTTAGAAAGTTAGCATTTGCTTGCCTAACCATTTCAGCCCGCCTCTGCTGGTATATGTATCTGACTGTCTGGACGTGTGAGTGACAGGGCTGGGAGGATGACAGGTGGTGAATGCGCAGATTACACCTTAGTGGGAGGTAGGAGTGGCTCTTGACTCTGGATCTTGCTGTGCTCTGCCACCACAATGCTGGCTCCACCCTCCTGGGGAGCGTCGGATGGTTCAGCCGACACCTGGCCCAGGAAGGGCGAAGCCCCATCAACAAGGTACTCTAGCTGCCCCTGTCCGCACAATGCTGGCTCCACCTCCTGTGGGGTGTCTGATGAGCCTGCCCCTCACACTGAAAGCAGAAGCCGGAGTACACCCGCCAGGGTACTCGAGGACTGAGAGTGGCTATGCAAAGGCCCCCCTGGCCTGCGAGAACAAAAGAAATGTCCTATAAAAGAAGGAGCCCTGCTCCTTGAAAATTAGATCCTGTTTGGGCTACAGAAGGAACTCTGCCCGACGAGAAGGACCGGGAAGGACAAGGAAGAGTGCTGTCTCTTGCCTGTGTCTGGTGCCTTGCTGCCGAAGGAGAGGAAAAGGAAAGACTATGAAAAGACTTTTGCTTTACAAGACTTTGTGCCGAACTCTGCTAAAAGATCTCCAAGGGCTTGAAACTGAGCTTGCCCCCTGACCAGCGTCCCAGGACCAGTGGGCGCTACACCCTGAAGAAAGCAACTGCGTGTGCTGCTCCTCGTGGCAGTACCGACGGAGGAATCTCCTCCAAGGCAACGACATCCACCTGACCACCGTGACCGGGGCCCAGAGCGACAGCGAGAGCAAAGTGAGGACCAGCCGCCGCTGGCCCGAACACCGTGACCGCAACTGCACCGGGAGCCCGAGAGCAAAGCGAAGGAGGACCCGTCCGGTCCGAGCTCTCGAGTTGACTGCGCAACGAGCAGCCAATCCACTTGCGAAGACGGACAGCCGCCCTGTGAGAGTCCCCTAGGTCGGTACCTTGCCCGACAGCTCAGCTGTGAGCGCACAGCTGCACCGGCACTTGGCTGGGTACGTCCTGCACTTGAGGACCGTACTGCCACTTGCCGCCACCACGCAACCGCCGACTCCAGGGTCGGAGCGGACGACGAGGAAAGGACCCTGCCGCCACAGAACACCGCTGCCCCGGATGACCCGTGAACTGCTCGGCTGAGAGCCGCAACGAACAGCGACCCCGGGAAGGCAACGCGACGTGGGACAGATCCCCTGAGAGCCGCCTGCTCCACAAGAACTTTGTTGAACTGGGCAGAAGGCCCTAAAGAACTCTTATTGCTAGAACGAACTGTGGCAACTTGAACTAAGTAACTTGAAACCGATACCTTAAAGTGCGTTAACTGTATTCATAAGCCTGCTTAAAACTTATATAAAGATATATATTTTTACAGAATACAGTTTGGTCTCATTGTGTGGTGGGTTGGTTGCGAGGGTGTAATATTGCAAGTGTTTAACCCTATGTGCCCCAAAGATTAGCCTACGACTGCTTAAGCCACACTACCTAGAGGGTAAGCAGAGGTTGTCTGGAAGGTAACCCTCAGCCCTGACGAGGAAGAGAGAGTCCCTGCTTGTCGCTAGTGTTGCACTGCGCCAACTAGAGCCTCCCCCTTCCTACATTGGACGCAGCGGTGAGGATTTTTCGAATTTACACTTGCGGTATCTATACCTTAGCTTCCGACCATTGCACAGTGATTTCAGTCTAGTTACTTAGCCACAGACTTTGCTTTTCGCTGAAAGAAGATTCCGAGTGTGAGAACCATGCCGGGCACGAAGAGCCTGGATGGAGCGGAGTCCACGACCTCTGAGGTGTTGGAGGTGGAGTGGGACGCCGCAAAGCTGGACAAATACTCAAAGACGGAGCTGAAGTTTTTCTGTAAAAAACTCAAAGTTCTGCACCCTGGTTGCAAGAATAAGCCAGAATTCTACAAGGCCCTGAAAGCCTGGATAGAGTCCAGAAAGACCCCGGAGGATCAAGATGCCCTCGCAGAGCAAGATGCGACTGAAGAGCAGAATGCACCTATGGAGCTGGTGGATCTCGAAAGGCAAGACAGCGTGCACAGCTTTGGTAAAGGCCTGTCGCCAGAGGAGCTGGCAGACAGGAAGGAAACAAGGAATCACGAAAGAAAGCTGGCAGAATTGAAAATCCAACTGGAGTTGGAAACAAAAAGAATGGCGCTGGAAGAGCGAAAGCACCAAATGGATTATGAAGTGAAAATGAGGGAGATAAGTCTCAAGGAGAGAGACTTGGATCGTCCTCCCTCTGGTGGCAGCACATCGCCAGTGCAGGTAGAGTCAAGAGTGCACATCCCGAAGGACGTAGTTAAAGAATTCTTTAAGGGGGATGACATAGGACAGTGGTTTAGGGCATACGAGGTAGCCATGTCCTCCCACCGGGTCCCTGACAAGGATTGGGGAGCGGGGTTGTGGGGAAGGTTCCTTAGCGAAGGGCGAGATACCTTGCTAGATTTGCCCGTTGAGAAACAGAGATCCTATTCCCACATGAAAGAAGCTTTAATGCGCAGGTACGGGCTTACCCCTGAAATGTATAGACAGAAGTTTAGGGGATGTACTAAGCGGCCTGGGAATACGTATGTGGAGTATGTGACTTATTTTTGCAGAGCACTGAATGGTTGGGTGAAGGGTAGCAAAGTGAATGATTTTCAAGGTCTCTTTGATTTAATTGCATGGGAGCACTTGTCTGATCACTGTTTTCCTGAGTTACGCCAACACCTGATCGATAGCAAGCTGTCCAACCCGAGGAAGCTTGCTGAGGAGGCGGACCGCTGGCTCAGCACCAGGGTCCACAAGGGTCCCGTGGGAGACTCCGCCAAGAGTGGGCAGGGTCCCCAGCAGAAGAGTGGGGGGGACAAGGGCGGAAAACAGAAAGGGTTCCAAAAAGGCCCCCAAAGTAGTTCCCAGGGGAGCCCGCAGCAGGGTTCTCAGCCTCCCCCACCCCCAAAGCAGAATGGGGCCCCGGCAGGTAAACCTGTTCCAAAGGGGCCCTTCAATTGTTACAAATGTGGCGAGCCTGGGCACATATCCAGTGACCCCAAGTGTCGCCTGTTTGGAAAACCCGCACCCACTGGTGCTCCGCCCCGTCAAGTGACTAGTGTTCACTTAGGAGAAGAAGTGATGGTCCCGGGGGATGGAGATCCCGTTCAGATGACCCTAGTCTCGCTAGGAGACAGTGAGATGATCCCTACGAACTACCTGCCCTCTAACACTAAGAAATATGGGCAGATGGTGATCATCAATGGCAAGGAAGCTGAGGCTCTTCGAGACACAGGAGCCAGTGTGACTGCAGTGAGGCAGCACCTGGTGTCTCAAGAGCAGGTTGTACCCCATGCCTACTGTAGGGTTATCAACGCTGATAATTCTGAGAGTCAGTGTCCGATGGCTCAAGTTCCCTTCGAGTGGGGGGGGGGGGTCTCTGGTACTCTGCAGGTCTGTGTAAGAAAAACCATGCCTGTTGACTGTTTGCTAGGGAATGACTTGGAGCACTCCCCTTGGGAAAAGGTGGAGAAAACGACTCACCTGCGGATGGTGGGTCTGCCTGACTGGGCGTGCGTGACCACCCGGTCAATGACAGCCAGTAGGGGTGATCAAGAGGTCCTGGGGCCTGAAGGAGAGGCCCAGGAACCGGCCTTAGGGAGAGGGCGCAGGGGGCGCGGGAAACCGGCCCCTGAGGTTCCCACGGTCCAGGAGGAAGCAGACCTTGAGGGGGATGCCCTGGAGCCTACAGGGGAACAGATCGCCGAACTGGGGGACCTGCCTGAGCTGACCCATTGGCAGCAAGAAGGAGGACCCTCCAGGGAGGAATTCTGCAAGGAGCAGAAGGAGTGCCCCTCTCTCATGGGTATGCGGCAGCAGGCTGCAGACCAGGCCAATGGTGTTCAGGCCAAAACACATTACGTGTACTGGGAGAACGACCTCCTGTATTCAGAGCCTAAGGCTGCTGAACCTGGATCAGCCCGTGTGCTGGTGGTACCCCAGAAGTTCAGAGCCTTCCTACTGGGTCTGGCTCATGATGTGCCTTTAGCAGGACATTTGGGGATGGACAAGACCTATGACAGGCTTGTCACCCACTTTTACTGGCCCCAAATGCATAAGAGTTCAGACGCTCATTGCAGAACCTGTCCGACTTGCCAGGCAAGTGAGAAGACCGGAGGGAAGAAGAAGGCTCCCCTCCAACCCTTCCCTGTGGTCGGTACGCCATTCCAGCGAGTGGGTATTGACATCGTTGGGCCTCTGGACCCCAAGACAGCCATGGGCAACAGGTTCATCCTGGTCTTGGTGGACCATGCCACCCGGTACCCTGAAGCCATCCCTCTGAGGACAGTGACGGCCCCCGTGGTGGGACGTGCACTGATGGGAATTTTCTCACGAGTAGGATTCCCTCTAGAGGTGGTGAGCGACAGGGGGACCAACTTCATATCCAAGTATATGAAGTCCCTTTGGCAAGAGTGTGGCGTAACCTATAAGTTCACCACGCCTTACCATCCCCAAGGTAACGGGTTGGTTGAAAGATTCAACCGAACCCTGAAGGGCATGATCATGGGCCTAGAAGGTCCGATGAGACGTAAGTGGGACGTCCTCTTACCATGCCTACTCTTTGCGTATCGCGAGGTACCACAGAAGTCCCTAGGGTTCAGCCCCTTTGAGCTACTGTACGGTCACCCCGTGAGAGGACCACTGAGTTTGGTAAAGGAAGGCTGGGAGCAATCTCCCAGGAAACCTCCCCAGAATGTATATAGCTACATGCTGGCCTTCAGAAACCAAACCAGACGCTTCAGACAACTTGCCGAGGCAAATCTGGAAGCGAGCCAGGAGGAGATGAAGCGGTGGTATGACCAGAATGCCACTCTGGTCGAGCTTCAGCCTGGACAAGAGGTGTATGTCCTGGCCCCGGTGGAGCCCTGTGCCCTTCAGGATAAGTGGACAGGCCCATTCGAGGTTGTGGAGCGCAAGAGCCCCGTGACATACTTGGTAGACATGAAGACGCCCAGGAACCCTTTGCGGGTCCTACATGTCAACCGCCTCAAGCCCCACTTGCGAAGGTCCGAAGTGGGCATGTTGTTGGCAACTGATGACGGAATGGAGGAGGAGTCGGAGCCTCTTCCTGACCTCTTAGTGGCCTGTGAGAAAGATGGGTCAGTGGATGGAGTTAACCTCTCACCCACCCTGACCCCCGAACAACAGGAAGACTGCCGCCAGTTGCTGGGGCAGTTTCCAGATCTGTTCTCCCTGGTCCCGAGTGTCACAGATTGGTGCGTCCATGATGTGGACACTGGAGACAGCTTACCTGTGAAGCATAAGGCTTACAGGGTGACTGACAGGGTCCGGGCCTGCATCAAGGAGGAGGTCTCCAAGATGCTTGCCCTGGGGGTGATTGAGTCTTCCAGCAGTCCTTGGTCCAGCCCCGTGGTCTTGGTTCCGAAGGCTGCTGCGCCGGGAGCCACACCCGAACTCCGGTTCTGTGTGGACTACAGAGGACTCAATTCAGTCACGAAGACTGACACGCACCCCATCCCCAGAGCTGATGAGCTCATTGATCGGCTAGGGGCTGCTCGGTTCCTCAGTACGTTTGATTTAACGTCTGGGTACTGGCAGATCGCCTTGACCGATGGGGCAAAGGAGAGGTCGGCATTCTCTACACCAGATGGGCATTTCCAGTTCCGGGTTATGCCATTTGGAATGAAGAATGCCCCTGCCACCTTTCAGAGATTGGTCAACCAGATGTTGGCTGGGCTGGACGAGTTCAGTGCCGCCTACCTGGATGACATCGCGGTGTTCAGTGGCACCTGGCCAGAACACCTGCGACACCTCTGGGAAGTGTTGATGGCTCTGCGCAGAGCAGGCCTCACAATCAAGGCAAGCAAGTGCCAGATTGGGCAGGGTTCAGTGGTGTACTTGGGACACCAAGTTGGGAGTGGCAAGGTAGCACCCTTGCAGCCCAAAATTGAGACCATCCTGGCTTGGGAACCCCCCAAGACCCAGACTGCAGTGAGAGCCTTCCTGGGGCTCACTGGGTATTACAGGAGGTTTGTCAAGGGCTATGGCACGATTGTGACCCCCTTGACAGAGCTGACTTCGAAGAAGCAGCCCAGGAATGTGATTTGGACTGACACCTGTCAGAAGGCTTTTGACACCCTGAAGACTGCCATGTGCACGGCGCCCGTGCTCCTGGCTCCTGATTTCTCCAAGGAATTCATAGTGCAAACAGACGCTTCAGAGCATGGTGTAGGGGCCGTTCTTTCACAGACGACTGAGGAGGGCTTTGACCAACCCGTAGCCTTCATAAGTAGGAGGTTACTTCCACGGGAAAGTAGGTGGAGTGCAATAGAGCGTGAAGCGTTTGCTGTGGTCTGGGCGCTGAAGAAGCTAAGACCCTACTTGTTTGGGTCTCACTTCCGAGTTCAGACGGACCACAGGTCCCTCAGATGGTTGATGCAAATGAGGGGTGAGAACCCGAAACTGTTGAGGTGGTCCATTTCTCTACAGAGTATGGACTTTACGGTGGAACACCGCCCTGGCACCGATCACGCCAACGCTGACGGTCTGTCCAGATTTTTCCGCCTTAGTGATGTGGAACTCCCTGGGGAAGGGTAGTTCCCCCCACATTTCAGCTGGAGGGGACACATGTTAGACCTGGCACCTTGGCGTGAGTCTCCCTTCCACTTTTTGCTGATGTGCCTCCGATGTTTTGCTGGTTTTCCGATACTCAGGGCACTGCGCCACGGCTGACCCGTGCCGCAGTGCAAGTGCTCCCTACTGTAAATTGTACATGCGATTGGTATCCATGATTGGTTCATTGGATTTACTGTTAGTCCCTAGTAAAGTGCACTAGGAGTGCCGGGGCTTGTAGATGCCAATACTGCTAGTGGGCCTGCAGCGCTGGTTGCGCCACCCACCGAAGCAGCCGTAAAGATGTGTCTGGGAACTGCGACCGCAGAACCCGCGTGCGGTCTCGTACTGTCACGCTAGCTGGGCAAGTGCACCCACTTGCCAGCCCCCGAACCTTCCCTTGACTACATGTTAGTCACCCCTATGGTAGGCCTGCGGGCAGGGTGCGTTGTAGGTGTAAGGTAGGACAAGCCCTGATGTGTGTGGCATGTCCTAGTAGTGACTTACAACCAAAACCGTATCTCACTATTGAAGGCTACCTGCTCCATTAGGCCAGACTGAGCTGCTGGAATTATTACACCCTATAATCCCAGCAGGCTCAAGGAGCATCGTAGCGCGTCGTGTTTAGTATGCCTGAACTCAGGATGATAAAATATTTCTTTTAGTAAAGTTTATTTTAGTATCCTGGGTTTGCAAATGCTACTTTTAGAAAGTTAGCATTTGCTTGCCTAACCATTTCAGCCCGCCTCTGCTGGTATGTGTATCTGACTGTCTGGACGTGTGAGTGACAGGGCTGGGAGGATGACAGGTGGTGAATGCGCAGATTACACCTTAGTGGGAGGTAGGAGTGGCTCTTGACTCTGGATCTTGCTGTGCTCTGCCACCACAATGCTGGCTCCACCCTCCTGGGGAGCGTCGGATGGTTCAGCCGACACCTGGCCCAGGAAGGGCGAAGCCCCATCAACAAGGTACTCTAGCTGCCCCTGTCCGCACAATGCTGGCTCCACCTCCTGTGGGGCGTCTGATGAGCCTGCCCCTCACACTGAAAGCAGAAGCAGGAGTACACCCGCCAGGGTACTCGAGGACTGAGAGTGGCTATGCAAAGGCCCCCCTGGCCTGCGAGAACAAAAGAAATGTCCTATAAAAGAAGGAGCCCTGCTCCTTGAAAATTAGATCCTGTTTGGGCTACAGAAGGAACTCTGCCCAACGAGAAGGACCGGGAAGGACAAGGAAGAGTGCTGTCTCTTGCCTGTGTCTGGTGCCTTGCTGCCGAAGGAGAGGAAAAGGAAAGACTACGAAAAGACTTTTGCTTTACAAGACTTTGTGCCGAACTCTGCTAAAAGATCTCCAAGGGCTTGAAACTGAGCTTGCCCCCTGACCAGCGTCCCAGGACCAGTGGGCGCTACACCCTGAAGAAAGCAACTGCGTGTGCTGCTCCTCGTGGCAGTACCGACGGAGGAATCTCCTCCAAGGCAACGACATCCACCTGACCACCGTGACCGGGGCCCAGAGCGACAGCGAGAGCAAAGTGAGGACCAGCCGCCGCTGGCCCGAACACCGTGACCGCAACTGCACCGGGAGCCCGAGAGCAAAGCGAAGGAGGACCCGCCCGGTCCGAGCTCTCGAGTTGACTGCGCAACGAGCAGCCAATCCACTTGCGAAGACGGACAGCCGCCCTGTGAGAGTCCCCTAGGTCGGTACCTTGCCCGACAGCTCAGCTGTGAGCGCACAGCTGCACCGGCACTTGGCTGGGTACGTCCTGCACTTGAGGACCGTACTGCCACTTGCCGCCACCACGCAACCGCCGACTCCAGGGTCGGAGCGGACGACGAGGAAAGGACCCTGCCGCCACAGAACACCGCTGCCCCGGATGACCCGTGAACTGCTCGGCTGAGAGCCGCAACGAACAGCGACCCCGGGAAGGCAACGCGACGTGGGACAGATCCCCTGAGAGCCGCCTGCTCCACAAGAACTTTGTTGAACTGGGCAGAAGGCCCTAAAGAACTCTTATTGCTAGAACGAACTGTGGCAACTTGAACTAAGTAACTTGAAACCGATACCTTAAAGTGCGTTAACTGTATTCATAAGCCTGCTTAAAACTTATATAAAGATATATATTTTTACAGAATACAGTTTGGTCTCATTGTGTGGTGGGTTGGTTGCGAGGGTGTAATATTGCAAGTGTTTAACCCTATGTGCCCCAAAGATTAGCCTACGACTGCTTAAGCCACACTACCTAGAGGGTAAGCAGAGGTTGTCTGGAAGGTAACCCTCAGCCCTGACGAGGAAGAGAGAGTCCCTGCTTGTCGCTAGTGTTGCACTGCGCCAACTAGAGCCTCCCCCTTCCTACACTGTGCAAAAGCGGACTCTCTCCAGGTGGATCATCTTGTGCATCAAGATCTGCTACGCCTCGGCCAAGAAGGACCCACCTGAAGGTATCAGAGCTCATTCTAACAGAGCTAAGTCATATTCTTCTTCTTTGGCTAGAGGTGTTCCTGTTATTGATATTTGTAAGGCAGCAACTTGGGCCTCCCTCCATACTTTTGCGAATCATTACTGCTTGGATTCGGAGGTTAGGAGGGACAGTCATTTTGCATGTTCTGTTCTGCAAGATTTTTAGGTCTAGTCAGGTGGACACCCTCCTCCGGGAGAGGCACGGCTTTGGGATTCTATTCAAAAGGTGAGGAATCCACAGGCAGATGTATCCATCAGAAGAACAAGTTACTTACCTTCGGTAACGCTTTTTCTGGTGGATACAGTATGTTGCTGTGGATTCCTCACTGTCCCACCTGCCTCCCCGTTGTCCACCTGTTTTTACCAAAAATGCTGTAACTATTTGACATGAATGTTTTTAATATGTCTTTTTCTTGCTTAAAATTTTATACTGGAAAAATGCTTGGTTTGTTGCCCTTTTTAGGTCTCGGGCCTAGGTCACACTGCTTAAGCAGTGTGGGCGGAGCCCGAGATTTATTGACTTCAATAGTGTGCTTTATTCTGCCTCTCTCTTCCATTGGCTAGCTTCGTAAATGGAGGCTAGCCATTGGAAGAGAGGTGTGTCAATTACTATTTTCCCCGCCTAGATGCGATCTGTGGGCGTTTCTGTCTCTTTTTTTAAGTCCCGCCCCTTTTTTTCGTCATGCCATTCCGGGCGTTTTATAACTGATTATGTTTAGGCTTGATTTACATCTATTTCAGGAGGGGAAATGCACGGGCCGTTTCTGTGTGCTTGTCACTGGGAGATGGCGCCTGTCGTGCCGGCACCCTTTTTTTCGTCATGCCATTCCGGGCGTTTTATAACTGCATTCGTTATAGGCTTGATTTACATCTATTTCAGGAGGAGAAATGCACGGGCCGTTTCTGTGTGCTTGTCACTGGGAGATGGCGCCTGTCGTGCCGGCATACAGCTCTATGGGCTGTGTGCGCGGAAGACAGGCAGGCCCTGAGTGCAGCAACCGCTGGCCCCGCCCGGACCTCTGACGCTGTGACACCGGGCCCAGCGGCAGCAGTAGCGTCAAAAAGTGACCTGCGGCTGCACACACCGGTCGAAGAGGAGGCAGCTGCAGTACCCGTCGCAGCCCGCACATACATACCGCCAGCATGCTGCCCGAAGCCCCGGAGGGCTAGCTCAGCGCCGTCAGCAGGGCCCTCTCCGCCGGTACGTGCTGCGTAGTTCTCCCGCCACCCGTTCACCGTGACCTCCCTTTAAAGCTCTGGAGGCGTTCGTTGCCGGTCCTGCGATGCTCCATATATCCCCAAACATTACCTCACCCCCTCTAACTTACTCCCCGCTTGTTTGTTTTGCTTGTTCTATCGAGCAGACTGCAGCACCACCACGAAGTGCGAGTTCTCTAGGAGGTATTTACAGCCCCAGGTAATAACCCGGCCATTTAGCGCTTCCACGCCGGTTTTCAATGCCTATTGGCGGCAGCTAGTTTACAGTGTTATACATTTTTTCGTTCTCACAGAACTAAGGCACTACCACCGCCGCTGATATTCCACGGCCCCACCTCAGCTGTGCGACGTTATAATTATTACAAGGCATCCATTACCCCGCAGGTAATTACATTTCTCCTGTTCTCCCCATTAGTAGGAGTTTCATTCAAGCCGTCTGCTCCGTACTTTATATGCGTTCTGTTTCCTTTTCCTCTTGCAGACCTTTGTTATCACCAACATCTCAAATTCCCGGCTAGTATCGAGCCCTCCATATGCCCCGCATTAAAGTTGTAGATCTAACAGGAAAATTAATAAGATAAGCACTTACCGATACGCAGCGGCTATGTTTTAATCACCAGGTATGTAAGTGTTATTGGAGAAATGCACACCTTTTCTTCAAACGTTTCTTTCCATTTTTTCATTAATCCTTCAAGAAGTCTAATATTAATCGTTATCGGCGTGCTAACTGTTCAGCGCCCCGCGCATTTCTCCAATAACACTTACATTTCATGAATTTCACCGCCCAAAATGGAGTAGTTGCACCCAGGATGACATGGAGAGTATTATTAAGACAAAGTACAGAGTGATTAAGATTGTGAACACAGCAGTCACGTTTCCCTGCCGGACTTGAGTATTTTTAAACTGAATAATGAGTTTTTTAACATTTTCCTAATGAGGTGTTCATTGCAAGGGCGGCGAATATTGCTCTGTAATAACGTAACAGAAGAAATATGTTTTGAATATGTTGTACTGTTCATGATGATGTTTACAATATAACTGACGTTCACTTAGATGGTAATAATGAGGGTGGGTTATCGAAGTATAGGCAGAGAGGGATTATGGTTTATGGAGTCTTTGCAGTAGAGGCAGCAGGAGAACAGGGATTGTGCAGCTTGAATTCACGCAGTTGACCACGTTGTCTGCGAGATTAAGTGAACACAGCTGATGAGCGCAGGGTGTGTGAGACGGACGTTTAAAACTAGCTAGCCAAACTGTTATCAACTAGAAGACGGGTAACAACATGGAATTTTGCGGCGGCATGGAAGGGCAAACGAGGGAATGTTGATGGGATAGTGCCAACAGCAATTGGATTTTAGTTTCAACAATAGCCACGGTAAGCACGCTAATATCACCAGCAGCACTGTGTTGAGCGCATTGATTTAGGGGAGAATGGAATACTTTGGTATCGCATAAGTGAATAGTTAGGCTGGTAGAAGAGATTGCGGTGTGCTTAGAAGTGAAGAGCTTGGAAAAAATGCACGTTAATGAAAACATCAGTAATCTTAAGTGCACATGTTTAATTACAGAGTAAGGGAATAGAAGAAAGTTTGCGCTACATATGAAATGATTGTAAATAATGTTCACCAATGAACTGATGTAGATCAATTCTTTTTATACTCTAGAAACCCCCGAAGAAGGGATTATTCCCGAAATGCATTGGGTAACTTGCATTAAAAACGTGGCATGAGGAAATAATGACTCCTGTGTTTTTTGAAAAGTGAAAGCATTATGGAAATGGATAGAATGGATTGAAGAAAAAAAACGGAGCAATAATATGACAAGATGAAAAGACAAACATTGGATAAATGATGAACTGATTACGAATTTGATTCATTAAATTCATTACAATAGGTTGTGCAGCTACGGGGACAGGATGTTAATCACCAGGTAAACATCTGATTCATGCTATAGAGAGCTCTATATTCGCCTTTGTACTCCATGTGAGGTGTCACTCACCAGATAAATATTCTTAGCTCTCTCCCAACTTTTTCCGTTACCATTTTAATGCACGCTCGGTCATCATTTATTTAAATTCCCAGAGCAATCTGCAGGCATTTCCACGTGCACAGAATCCTCTTTAACGCCGGCTCCAGCTGCCTTTCTACTCTTCATACACTGACTACATCCCACTGCTTGAAACGAGAATTTTACTCTGCAGGTCTGCAACCTTTGTTTTTCGTTGCTAGTCCTTAGACACTACCTCTGGTTGATTTAACTGAGCCACACTCCTTAGTCCCTCGGATAAAAAACATGATTTGACACTTGACATCTTTATTTTCTCATTTATGCTGTCCTAGTTACAGTACAATTTTTGTAATTTATTTTTACAAACTAGAGCGCCCGAACCTCCCAGTAAGCTCCGTCTGCAAGAATATATCAAAATAAATTTAGTCTGTGTCTCACACTAAAATTGGGGACAGCTAATTTCCAAACAAACCTGGCTACCACTAAGGAAAAATGTCCTGCCATCTTTGCCAGGGTCGGACTGGGATACAAAATAAGCCTGGGCACCAAGATAAGTGTCCCCCATTAGCGAACCAGATCGTTAAAAAGTGACCCACTTGTGCAAATCAGTAAATTTTTGTTCTTGTAAAGACAAACTGTATACATGTTTTGCAAGGTTTGAGAGACTGCATACATTTTAGTTTGCTCCAGACAAGGCTTGTGGTAATATCAGGAAAATGAACAGTAAAAACCAACCCATCCAGCCATAAAACAGGGCCATGAACTTCTAGAAAACCAGCCCACAAACTAATGTCAGACCAACCCATTTGGACACTGCCTGCTTACCCACTAGGCCAGTCCAACCCTGGTCTTTGCCAAATTTCTTGGGCAATGAAATGCAACCTTAGTATGTACAGCTCTGTTATGAGGTGGAGAAGCTGGGAAGTAACTCTGTCTTCTGTCTTTATCATATCCCTAGTCAGGGCATAGAAGAATGACCTTTCTTCTTACTTGCCACAGTACATTCCTGCCCATGCCTACTATCAGCCCATTCTGATCTGTGCCCCTGCATATGTTTGCCCCTGGCTGGTGTGCCCTGTGCTACATGCTTCTCCCTGGCGCCTCTGCCACCATGCTACAGTACACCCACTTATGTCCCAAATTTACTGTCACCATGGCACTGCCCATCCTCTATGCCTCCTATACCCTCTATGCCACCATGGCCCTGCACTCTCTTGCTTCTTCATAGGCCTTCACTACACCTTATTTGATCAATGTTTCCTCTGTGCCACCTTGACACAGCGCTTGCTGCCTGCTGTCCCTTCGTAACACTGCCCAGCCTCGCTGCCTGCCACATGCCACCTGTCCACTTTGTCACCATGCTCCTCCCTGCCCTGATCCCGCCCCGTGCCACCAAGCACACCCTGCTCCTGACAATTTTCTCCTGTCATTTCATCACGCCGTTTCATCCAGACCCGCAGACCCTGTTCCCCCACGCAGC
Organism: Lissotriton vulgaris; assembly: GCF_964263255.1. Taxonomy (NCBI): domain Eukaryota; kingdom Metazoa; phylum Chordata; class Amphibia; order Caudata; family Salamandridae; genus Lissotriton; species Lissotriton vulgaris. The sequence goes on along the minus strand of NC_141698.1, from coordinate 425,566,697 downwards.
AGTCTGCCTCTTTTCGCCCTCTGTGCCACCGCTGGTAGTCTCTGCCACACGCCCTGTGCCAGCGTGCTTCTGCAAATCTCCTTACCTCTGATCCCGCTGGGCACTGCCCACCCTCTCTGACGCCCTCCCTCCTATGCTAGTCCCCTTCTACTCTCCTAGCAGTAGGGCACCGCCCACCTCCTGACATCGGCGTCTCATGTGCTGGCATGGAAGTTACCCTGGCTGCACCCGGCTGGCTGGCAGTGCCACGCTCTCTGCGTCGATGTGTGCGTCGTCCTGCAGACAAAAGGTTTCCCAAATCTGCTTTACAAGTCTCGTGGGCTGTGTTAATTTTATCACTGCAGGGTGGCCAGGCGTCTGAGATTAGCCGGGGCAGTCCGGGTTTTTAACCTTGGATGTTTTATGTAATTATAGGCTACAAATGTCTGTGTTTTCAAAGAAAATTCACTAAGCACGTGGAGAGGATTATCTTGTGGGTTTATCTAGCCCCCTTGTAAGAGAGTAATTTATGTAACGCAGATCACGCTGCTCTCAAACTTGCATTTTACGCCCCCTTAGACTTAGCCTCCCTGTTGCATATGTTCCATGGTTGCGAGTGCATTGGCACCACTCATGTTCCTTTCCGCATTTGACGTAAAGCACTTTTGTGAAAGCGCTATTCAAATAACAGATTTTTATTTTAATTAAAACTAAAGGTGCGGTGTGCAACACCTGCTTGTTTTATGGTCATGGGAAGCAGGTGCTCTGTGTGTGTGTGTGGGACTCTGTGTGTGTCTGTGTGTGGGGGTGGCTCTGTGTGTGTGGCTCTGTGTGTGGCTCTGTGTGTGGGGGGGCTCTGTCTGTGTGTGCGGGGCTCTGTCTGTGTGTGTGCGTGGCTGTGTGTGTGTGCCTGTGTGCGTGTGTGCCTGTGTGTGCGTGTGGCTCTGTCTGTGTGTGCGTGTGGCTCTGTCTGTGTGTGTGTGGCTCTGTCTGTGTGTGTGTGTGGCTCTGTCTGTGTGTGGCTCTGTCTGTGTGTGGCTCTGTCTGTCTGTCTGTGTGTGCGGGGTCTGTCTGTCTGTCTGTGTGTGCGTGGCTCTGTCTGTCTGTGTGTGCGTGGCTCTGTCTGTCTGTGTGTGCGTGGCTCTGCCTGTCTGTGTGTGTGCGTGGCTCTGTGTGTGTGCGTGGCTCTGTGTGTGTGCGTGGCTCTGTCTGTGTGTGTGTGTGCGTGGCTCTGTGTGTGTGTGTGCGTGGCTCTGTGTGTGTGTGTGTGCGGCTCTGTGTGTGCTCTGTGTCCTCGAATACTCTCTAATGCTCACCTATTGCCATTGTAAATGACAATACCATTTATTTAGGTTAAAAAAAAAAATGAAAAAAAATGTCATGAGCAATGCCAATAGCTCTACCTTTAATAATGCCGAGACCATTGCATTGTAAATGCTTGTTCCATGCTGTTATTGATTGAGCTATGTGTACTTGCATTTGTATATATATATTTTGTGTATACGTATGAAAATGTTGTTGATCCGCCCATTTGCCTTGAAGGCATGGAAAAAATGGGTGGAACTGACGCCAGCACACCGACGAAATCTTCCTATGGCTCCGATGGCGTCATACGGAGGCGCGAGCGGAGCCGTGCTATTATGACGTCCTCGTCGATGTGGGAGAGCTAGGAAAATAATTTCCGCAGAATGCTGGCGCAGGGGGTATTCAAAAGGTGAGGAATCCACAGGCAAATCCTGTATCCACCAGAAAAAGCATTACCAAAGGTAAGTAACTTGTTCATCTGTACCTGATAAAATTTCTACATGATAGTTGAAGTCACCCACTAAGAGGAAACTGTCTTTGGCAAGTACATGAGGTGCTAGACGTTCTGTCAGTGTACGGCTAAAGTTCATCTTGGGGACGGGAGGGCGATAAAGCACAAGTTACTTACCTTCCGTAACAATATATCTGTAAGAAACAGTAGTTAGTGTTAGATTCCTTACCTTAGAATATCCCCAGGCGTCAGACTGGATCCGGAAAGTTTTGCGTAGCAGTACCCTTGCGCGCCGGTAGGTGTCGTCTGCGGTTCCGTGTCCGTCGTCGGCGCCGGGATGACTTCGTCTGAGTACTTAGACGCCGCCCTCGCGCACTGACGTCAGTTCTTGTACATAGCTTTCCGCGCCAGGAACGCAGAGCCATGCCAGAGACCGACATTGGTGCCATAAAACTAGGGCCCTCAAAGGGAAATACCTTAACCCTAGATATCGGTCCACAGAACGGGGAGGATGGGTGGGGCGGTAAGGAATCTAACACTAACTACTGTTTCTTACAGATATATCATTACCGAAGGTAAGTAACTTGTGCATCTGAAAGAAACAGGTTAGTGTTAGATTCCTTACCTTAGAATAGATACCCCAGCAATACCAACCCCGGTGGTGGGTCTGCGGACCAAGATGACACCAGAAAGCCCTGGAAAACGGAACAGCCGAAAACGCCATCTCTCCGGACTTGGCTGTTCAGGCAGTAGTGTATAGCAAACGTGTGCAGCGAGGCCCACGTAGCTGCCTGACAGATGTCTGGCAAGGGGACTCCCCAACCCAGGGCAGTAGTAGCCGCCGTGACATGAGTGGAATGGGCCCTCAGCCCAACAGGGGGCTCCTTTTTAGCCAAGGAGTAACAGACCTTGATGCACAACACGACCCACCAAGAGATGGTCCATTTGTGCACCGCCCGTCCCTTCTCCGTGCCCACGTAACCAACAAAGAGCTGGTCATCCACTCGGAACTGGCGTGTGCGATCAAGGTAAAAGGAGAGCGCACATTTTTGGTCCAGACAATGGAGCCTCTCTTCCTCTTTCGGGGGTTGTGGAGGCGGAAAGAAGGTGGGCAAGATGATGGACTGCCCAATATGAAAGGCCGTAACCACCTTGGGCTGGAAAGAAGGACGCGTTCTTAAAACAACCTTGTCCGGATGGACAGAAAGAAAAGGAGGCTTAGAGGATAGAGCCTGGAGCTCACTCACTCTCCAGGCAGAGGTTATGGCAACCAGGAATGAAGTCTTAAGAGTTAGAAGACGAAGAGGGCAATTGTGAAGTGGCTCGAAAGGAGCGCACATCAGATAGGTGAGAACACGGTTCAAGTCCCACTGAGGCATTACGAAAGAAACATATGCGTGATGCCCTTCAATAATCTATTTACAACAGGGGATTTGAAAAGAGAAGGGTGATCAGGAAGCCTCAAGAAGGCAGAAATGGCGGAGAGGTAGCCCTTAAGAGTGCCCAGAGCAGAGCCCTGCTGGGCAAGAGAAAGAAGGAAGAGGAGAACCTCTGAAAGGGGGGCAGAGAGAGGATCCACAGCCTTTGCTGTGCACCATGCCACAAATTTGTTACACCTGCAGGCGTATACCGATTTTGTGGAGGGACGCCTGGCTGCCAGAATCACATCACAGACTTCAGGAGGCAAGTCAAATGGCCTCAACTGCCGTCGCTCAAGCTCCATGCATGGAGGTGGAGGCTGGGCAGGTTCGGGTGGAGGACCGTCCCCTGCTGCTGCGACAGAAGGTCCTCCTGAAGAGGCAGGCGAATCGGGGGATCGACTGACATGCTGAGTAGCTCGGGATACCCGTACCTTCGTGCCCAGTCCGGAGCCACAAGGATGACTTGGGCCCAGTCGCGCCTGATCTTCTTCAGCACTCTGGGAAGAAGTGGTATAGGTGGGAAGGCGTATAACAGACCGCAGCTCCACTCACGACGAAAAGCGTCTCCGAGCGAGTGCCGCCTTGGAAATCTCAATGCACAGAACTGATGACATTGCGTGTTCTCTTCGGTGGCGAATAGATCTAACCAAGACTCTCCCCACTGCTGACAGAGACCTTGCGCCATGTCCGAGTTCAGACGGCATTCGTGATCCATCATGCACCGACGGCTGAGTTCATCCGCCCTGGCGTTCAGGGAACCTGCCAGGTGTTGAACCACCAGGGTGGCGACCTGGCGTTCCAGCCATTGCCAGAGGCGCAGAGCCTCCTGACAAAGAGTCCACGATCCCATCCCGCCTTGTTTGTTGGAGTACCACATGGCGGTCGTGTTGTCCGTGAACACCTGCACTACACTCCCAAGGACAGAGGGGAGGAATGCCTTCAGTGCAAGTCGGATCGCCCGCAGCTCCAGAAGGTTGATATAGAGCCAGGACTCCACCAGAGACCAGAGGCCTTGATCTCCCCCTCTCCCATGTGCCCCCCCTGCCCAGGAGGGATGCATCTGTCACAACTACGTGCTCCGGTTGGGGTGGGGAGAGAGATCTGCCGCTGACCCAATCGCGGTTCGTGAGCCACCACTGCAACTGACTTGCAGTGTCCTCCGAGATCAAGACATGGTTGGACAAGTTGCCCTGATGCTGGGCCCACTGAAACTTCAGGTCCCACTGCAGAGCCCGCACCTGCCACCTGGCGTGATGCACCAGAAGGATGCAGCAGCCCATCAGCCCCAGGAGCCGCAGCGTCAACCTAACCGAGACACAGGATAAAGGCTGAAAGATCGGAATCAGAGCCTGAATATCCTGAACCCTCTGTTCGGGAGGATAAACCCAAAACTGCGCCGAGTCCAGAACCGCTCTGATGAAGAGGAGCTTCTGAGAGGGGCACAGGTGTGACTTCGGCGCATTGATGGAGAACCCCCCCAGCAGGTGCAGGAGGTTGGCCGTAGTCTGGAGATGGCTGACGACTGTCTGGGGTGAGCTCACCTTCAACAGCCAGTCGTCGAGATAGGGGAAGACTGACACCCCCGATCTGCACAAATGAGCTGCGACCACCGCCATCACTTTCGTGAACACCTGAGGTGTGCTGGTAAGGCCAAAGGGGAGCACGGTAAACTGAAAGTGCTTGTGGCCTACCGTGAACCGCAGGTAACGCCGGTGGGCCGGCAGAACGGGGATATGGAAATATGCATCCTGCAAGTCCAACGCTACCATCCAGTCTCCAGGGTCTAGGGCAGCTAGGACCTGAGCTAAGGTCAGCATCTTGAAGTTCTCCTTCCAGAGGAAGCCGTTGACGCTCCGGAGGTCCAAGATAGGGCGTAGGCCTCCTTTGCCCTTCATGGGTACCAGAAAGTAGTGGGAGTAGCAACCACGTCCTACTTCTGGCCCAGGAACGCGCTTGATGGCCCCCTTGGCCAAGAGGGCTGTGGCTTCCTCCTGCAGAAGTTTCAAGTGATCCCCCGACATGCGGTGGTACTGCTGTGGCATGGCTCGAGGGGTCGCCTCGAAGGGGAGGGAGTAGCCCCTTCGGATGATTTGCAGCACCCACCTGTCCGATGTGATGGTGAGCCAGTGGAGGAGGTGATGGCGGACCCTGCCCCCCACTGGCATCGAATGGGCCTGAAAGCTCTAACTAGGAAGGCTTTGAGGCGGATGCTGCGGGGGTGGATGTGGACTGGCCTCGCCGCTGTCCCCTGGCACCGCCACGGCGGTTACCACGTCTGCCGCTGTGCTGGATGTTAGTCTGATCCCCGTGGCTGACAGGACGTGAGGGGGCGGCCCTCCCTTGGCCACGAAAGGAGCGAAAGGCAGAAGTTTGCTGGCGCTGGCCCGACAGGCCCAAGGACTTTGCCGTCCTTGAAACGCTCAAGCGCACTGTCTGCCTTGTCGCCAAAGAGGCGACGGCCATTAAACGGCATGTCCATGAGGGAATTCTGGACATCAGCCGATAAGTTGGCGGACCTGAGCCAGGCGTGGCGACGAACCGCCACCGTCGTGGAAATCGATCTACCTAGCGAGTCAGTGGTATCCAATCCACATAGTATGGAGTAACATGCTGCAACCCGCCCTTCCGCAAGGGCTTGAGCGAGCTTTGCCCGGCCTCCGTCGGGCACTGCGGAAGCATGTCCACAACTGTATCCCACAGAGAGTGGGTTGACAGACCGCAGCCTCAAACTGAGTGAGGAGAACAGCTTCTTACCAAACTGGTCGTACCTTTTGGATTTCCCATCTGGCGGGGCAGTCGGGAATACGGTCTGGGAATTAGAGGACTGGATAACCAGACTCTCAGGGGTGGGGTGGGGTGGGTGGACAGAAAGCAAGGGTCGCCCGGGGCCGGGCAGTGGCATCGGGCCATGTTCCGATCTACAGGAAGGCCTGTAGCAGGCTTGGACCAGGTGCCCAGCAGAACATCCGAGAGGGCTTCATTAAACGGCAGGAGAGGCTCTGAGGAGATTGCCTGCGGTTTGTGCACCTCAGTGAGGAGGTTAGTCCTCACAGCCGCGACGGGGAGCTCAAGAGCCAAGGCCTTGGCTGCCCTCGACAACACCACGCTGTAAGCAGCCCCCTCCTCCGTAGCCACAGTAGGAGGGGAGACAAATCCAGTGTCGGGCAAAGTGTCCAGTCCACTGGCCTCCCCTAGCTTAACTGCCCAGTCCTGATCCAACTGGCACTCCTTTGCCAGAGGGTCCTCAGACCCCTCCCAGTCCTCCCCGACAGCCATCTCCTGATAGTCAGGGTAAAATGATGGAGCTGGATCATAGATTAATTTCTCATCCCTCGGCGTCTAAGCCGGCGCCGGTCCGACCCCGGATCCGGACCGGGGCTGGGACCGGGGACGACGTTGTCCGAAGACAGCGTTGGGTCGACACCCTTGGTGACGGCGCCGGCGGCGGGAGCATGAGGTCGACCGGCGTCGTCACGGATCCAGGCCTGGATCCTGAGGGGCTTGGGCTCCCAGACGGATCCACGGGGCCCGAAGGCGCCTCAGCGGTATCCAGTGGAGGGAATCGTGACCTAATGGCCGTGAGGAAGGCACTGATCTCCTCTGGCGTCGCGTGCAGCCCATGGACCGGCGGGTATGGAGCTGGACGCGGCGCTTGCGGCTCATGCGGAGCCGCGTGGGTGGTATCGCCCAAACCCCCGGCCGCGTCGCGCGAGCATCGGGGGGAGTCAGAAGAGCAATGTCGCTTCTTTGACTTCTTGTGCCTCGACTTACCTGAGGACTTTGAACCCGACGAGTGGTGTCGACTCGCCGAGCTGTGATTACTGCGGCCCCGTGACCGGTCCCTCGACCTCCTTCTGGACCGGGACCTCGAGTGGCGAGGGGCCGACTGTAGCGATTACCCATAGCTGGAGAGCTAGTATAAGGAAATACCGCTGCAGCACTACATCTCCCAGAAAGCCCTGGGACCTGGCTAAACGGCCCACGCCCTCTGGGAGTGTATAAAAACACTCTTGTCCCATCACCGGATGCTTGTCAATCCTTCCGGTTTTACGATCGTGTTTGGAACTAGCCTTCCGAGAGCTGAGGGTGCGCGGACGCTTGCCTTCCCGCTGAGGACGCCGAGAGCTGAGGGTGCGTGGACGCTTGCCTTCCCGCTGAGGACGCCGAGAGCTGAGGGTGCGCGGACGCTTGCCTTCCCGCTGAGGACGCCGAGATACTTTGTGATTTTCTAGTAAGTAGAAATCAGATATATACATTTAGCACGGCCGTGCTATCAGAGTGTAGTTATCTAGTTAACTACTTTTTTTCGGATATTCCCTGAGGATATTTGTATGATACAAATAGTGAAAACATCTTTCCCTCCCGGTAGTGAATCAAACTACTCGGGGAAATAAGTAAACTTTCTTCCTGTGAATCTAGCTGTGAGTTAACAGCCCACCTTCCGCTTGAACTTGAGTCTTCATCTTTCCCAGACTTCAGGCTGTTACAAGCGGTGGTTATTCGTAAGTGACTACTTGGTTATATGTATAGATGTAACAACTATGATATTTGCCTGATCGTAGTACTAAACAAGTGTTCTTGTGTTTGCAGACATTGTTGTGACTTGAAGTCATCCGAAGTCTTAGACCAGACCTTGAGGGGTGTCTTCACAACAACCTTCCCCGAGCAACTATCCTTCCCCTTACCTGGAGGACTACCTATCTTCGGTGTGTATGTCACACGGAGAGGGTCAGTGCTATTGGGTATAGGGAAGACTATCTTCTCTCCGTGGTCCCCGCTGGCTAGATACCTAAGGTTAGTGGCTTGTGTATTCTTCACTTGGATTACTTGTCTGCTGCTAACCGTGACAGATTGACAAGCCCAAGGAAGAAGACTAGCCTGGGCCATGGATACGAGTGCGACTTTGGCATCGTTGCTTGAGGGTTTTAGCTTACTGCAGCAAGAAGTGCATGCATCCCGAGTTGAGAACCAAGAGCTCAGAAAGGATATGAACACCATGCGTAGAGAAGTCGCTGGCATGTCACGAAAGAATCCCGGGGCAAGGTCTTATATTAGAGAAACCACGCTTCCCCCTCCAGGACAAACCATATCACAGCCTACGACCCCAAGGGCAGCTGGGGGTGGGTTCTTTTCTCCTACAGCCATACCTTCATCCTCCACGGACCACACTCCGACGGTGCACGTCATTCAGAACACTGGGATACCTTTGGCTCCCCCTGAGAGGTTCTACGGAGATCCCAAGAAATTTGAGACATTCCTAAACCAGTGTCGCCTCCACTTTTTGTGTAAACCGTCTGTGTTTCAGGATGATGCGGCCAAAATCGCATTCATGATGTCTTATATGGGTGGAAACGCTGCAAGCTGGACTATACCTTTAATGGAAAAGAATGATCCCGTTTTACACCAGTTCCCCGACTTCTGTTCTGCCTTAAGGAAACTATTTGATCGAAAGACCCACATGTTATCCTTGGATAAAGAACTCTTGACACTGCGACAGGGGTCACAGGATTTATTGTCGTACATCACCTGTTTTAACCGGCTCTTAGCCGAGACTGATTGACCACAAGAAAAAAGGACCTCGCTGTTCTATCAAGGCCTGAGGAGTGAATTAAAGGACGTCTTGTCTCAGGTAGTCCAACTGCCAGCGACTTGTGAAGAACTCATAGACCTAACCGTACAATTGGATCATAGGCTGTTGGAGAGAAGAGGAGATCGGAGCAGGGGTGAGGGACGTGGATGGTATCCTAAATTCAAACTCCCACAGGAAGACAGCACCAAAAGTTCTGATGGTACTGAGCCCATGCAGATCGGGGGTATTCGAGGTCCTCTGACGTCTGAGGAACGAGAGCAACGGCGGAAAAGGAAACTCTGCATGTATTGTGGAAAAGGGGGACACTTCATACGAGAGTGCAGAGCAAGAGCCCCACAAACGGAGAGGAATTCCGCCCCACGAAAGTCGGCTGCTCTTGGAACAAGAGAGACGTCGGAAAACTAGAACGTCCAAACCAGGTTGAGATCTCTGGGATGGACCGGCAACCAACAATGAACTCCACATTACTTGCCAATACGATGATGCCTGCTGTTGCACATATGAACTTGCCAGTGTCCCTGTGGACAACGAGGGATAACTTCACACAGATGGATGCGCTGTTAGATTCAGGAGCCACGGGAAATTACATGGACATTGACTACGCAGACTCCCTTGGGATATCGTGGGAACAGAAGGAAGAACCAGAACATGTGAAGGCCGTGGATGGATCCACCTTGTCATCTGGGCCTGTTATTAAAAACACAGTCCCTTTGCGAATGCAGCATGGAGAACACACGGAGTATATCCAGTTTGACTTGATTGCTGCTCCTCAGTTTCGCCTGATATTAGGCATGCCATGGCTCACGCTACACGATCCCGTGGTGAGTTGGTCTGCTCGCACAGTCGCCTTGACCTCCTCCTATTGTATGGAACATTGTCACAACCCTTTGTCTGTGTCAGCTGGAGAAGAAGAGCGTCCTAGTATTTGCCACCTGGCTGTGGCATCCGCAGAGAAACACCTATGCAGTACTTCCAGTCTACCAGAAATCTATAATGATTTCCGTTCCCTGTTCGACAAACAGAAGGCTACCGGTTTGCCCCCTCACAGGGTCTACGATTGCTGCATCGAACTCCTCCCTGGTGCGGCTATTCCGTGTAGTCGAGTGTATGCTCTGACTGAACATGAAAACACCTATTTACAAAACTACATTGAGGAGAATCTAGCTACAGGATTCATCAGCCATTCCACGTCTCCTGCTTCTTCGCCCCTATTTTTTATCCCGAAGAAAGACTGTGCAGAATTAAGACCCTGCATCGACTACAGAGCTTTGAATAACATCACAGTGAAGAATAGATACCCACTTCCACTGATTCCAGTCATGATGGACCAAATAAAGGGCGCTCGTTACTTCACCAAGTTAGATCTCAGGGGGGCTTATCACTTGGTCCGAGTAAAGAAGGGCGACGAGTGGAAGACCGCGTTCCGAACAAAGTTCGGCTTATTCGAGTACAACGTTATGCCCTTTGGCTTGTGCAACGCCCCTGAGGCATTCCAATTTTTTATGGACGAAGTGCTCAGAGGCCTTCTGGATACCATATGTATGGTGTACATCGACGACATCCTTGTGTACTCCAGCACTCTCCAGGAACACGAACAGCATGTCAAGGAAGTTCTAAGTCGTCTGCAACAACACCAGCTGTTCGCTAAACTGGAAAAGTGCCTTTTTCACGCAACAGAAGTCTCCTTCCTGGGGTACGTGATCAATGCCGATGGCTTTCAGATGGAAAGTGGGAAGGTTGAGGCCATCACGAATTGGAAAACCCCACAAGACGTGAAATCGGTGCAGAGTTTCCTCGGCGTTGCGAACTATTACCGACGTTTTATTAAGGACTTCTCTAAAATCATCCACCCCATTTCCAATCTGTTAAGGAAAAACGTTCCTTTCAGTGGGGAGAGGAGGCAGAACAGTCTTTCCGTATTCTTAAGGACAGATTCACCCAGGCCCCCATATTGCGGCATCCCGATGCCCAATTTCCATTCATTTTGGAAACCGATGCATCACAGTATGCCTTGGGGGGGGGGGGGGGGGGGGGGGTGCTTTCACAACGCCGCCCTGAAACAGGACAAATCCACCCAGTGGCCTTCTACTCAAAGAAGCTCAGTCCCAGTGAAGTCAATTATTCTATTACTGACAAAGACTTGCTTGTCATCAAGAGGGGTTGTGAGGAATGGAGACATTACCTGCTAGGAGCTCGACATACCATCGAAATCTATACGGACCATCGGAACTTGTTATTCTTAAAAACAGCAAAGGCTCTCACTCCTAGGCAATTGAGATTGACTCTCTTTTTCTCTGATTACGATTTTGTCATCAAGTATCGTCCCGGCCCTCAAAATGGAAAAGCCGATGCCCTCTCTAGGAATTAAGACACTCAAGAGACCCAGTCAGAAGTCCCCGTGGAACCATCATCCATCCTTCCTGAAAAGTCCTTCCCTGAAAACACTATTGCTTTGCTCACCTCCACAGATTTTATCGAGGATATAAGAGTGGCTTTAACGGATGTCGATGTCCAGACTTGGCTACAGGAAGAACCCCAATGGAGGTCACAAAAAGATGAACTTCTGTACTACCGCCAGGCTTTGTATGTGCCGGACCCTGGGTTGCAAATGCAGGTGCTCAATTGGGCACATGACTCTGTGTTAGGCGGACATTGGGGAGTGTACAAGACTATAGCTACCATTGAGCGATCGTTCTGGTGGCCTACCTTACGAAATGATGTCAAGAAATACGTAAGGAATTGTTCAGTGTGCACCCAAGGTAAAGCAAAACACACCAGACCTACCGGTTTGCTACGTCCAATTCCGGTACCCCCTAAACCGTGGCATACGGTCTCAATGGATTTCATTGTGGAGATGCCATTATGTCAAGGAAAAACTACTGTACTGGTGATTGTGGATCACTTGACCAAGATGGGTCTTTTTGTACCTTTGGAGGGTCTACCCACCTCCGCCGAACTGGCCATGGTTATATTGCAGCATCTCATCAGAGCCCATGGCATTCCAAGAGTCTTCATAACAGACAGAGGGGCTCAATTTACATCCCGTTTTTGGAAAGCCCTTTGTGAATCTTTAGCCATTGATGTTAGGCTCTCTACGAGTTACCACCCGCAGACAGATGGCAAAACGGAGAGGCTCAACCAAACTATCGAACAATATCTGCGTTGCTTCACATTGCAAAACTCGACGGATTGGGTCACCTCTTATGGCTAGCTGAATTCACGTATAACAACTCTGACCACTCCACCCTGGGTTGTTCCCCCTTCTTTTGCCTGCTTGGGTACCATCCGAACATTCTTCCATTCGATTGGCCAGTGACAACCAACCTGCCCAGTATTCAAGAACATCATGCTCATTTACAGGCTGTAAGGATAGACGCGAAGCGCCACTTGGCGGAAGCTCAGGCATCGCAGAAACGCTACGCCGACAAGAAACGCACTCCAGAACCGGTCTACCAGGTGGGGGACAAGGTATGGCTTTCCACTAAAAACATTCATCTCCGGGGTATTAACAAACTCTAAACTAGATACATTGGTCCCTATAGTGTTGAGGAGGTCATCAACCCTGTGGCATTGAAATTATCCATTCCCCAGAACTGGAGGATCCATCCTGTTTTTCATGTCTCCCTGCTCCTGCCTTGTCCCTTAGACACTAGATGACCCGTTCATCCTGCACCGGTGTTGGTAGAGGGATTGGAGGAATACAAGGTAGAAGAGTTGTTGGATTCAAGGATCCATCGGGGCAGAGTGCAGTATTTGGTTGGTTGGAAGGGATTTGGGGTTGAGGAGAGAACGTGGGAACAAGAGCAGAATCTCCACTGCCCCGATTTGGTAACTCAGTTTCATCTGCAGTATCCAGGGAAGCCGGGTCGACCGCCGGGTCGGCGATCCTCGAGAGGGGGTTCTGTAGCTATTACCCATAGCTGGAGAGCTAGTATAAGGAAATACCGCTGCAGCACTACATCTCCCAGAAAGCCCTGGGACCTGGCTAAACGGCCCACGCCCTCTGGGAGTGTATAAAAACACTCTTGTCCCATCACCGGATGCTTGTCAATCCTTCTGGTTTTACGATCGTGTTTGGAACTAGCCTTCCGAGAGCTGAGGGTGCGCGGACGCTTGCCTTCCCGCTGAGGACGCCGAGAGCTGAGGGTGCGCGGACGCTTGCCTTCCCGCTGAGGACGCCGAGAGCTGAGGGTGCGCGGACGCTTGCCTTCCCGCTGAGGACGCCGAGATACTTTGTGATTTTCTAGTAAGTAGAAATCAGATATATACATTTAGCACGGCCGTGCTATCAGAATGTAGTTATCTAGTTAACTACTTTTCTTCGGATATTCCCTGAGGATATTTGTACGATACAAATACTGAAAACATCTTTCCCTCCCGGTAGTGAATCAAACTACTCGGGGAAATAAGTAAACTTTCTTCCTGTGAATCTAGCTGTGAGTTAACAGCCCACCTTCCGCTTGAACTTGAGTCTTCATCTTTCCCAGACTTCAGGCTGTTACAAGCGGTGGTTATTCGTAAGTGATTACTTGGTTATATGTATAGATGTAACAACTATGATATTTGCCTGATCGTAGTACTAAACAAGTGTTCTTGTGTTTGCAGACATTGTTGTGACTTGAAGTCATCCGAAGTCTTAGACCAGACCTTGAGGGGTGTCTTCACAACAACTTTCCCCGAGCAACTATCCTTCCCCTTACCTGGAGGACTACCTGTCTTCGGTGTGTATGTCACACGGAGAGGGTCAGTGCTATCGGGTATAGGGAAGACTATCTTCTCTCCGTGGTCCCCGCTGGCTAGACACCTAAGGTTAGTGGCTTGTGTATTCTTCACTTGGATTACTTGTCTGCTGCTAACCGTGACACCGACTACCGGAGCTCGAGTTGCTTACTGGACCTCTCCCGCCTAGCTTTCGACGTCAAGGCCCGGCAGTCGGGGCACGACTTGTCATCCCGAGGCAATAAAGGCACCAACGGTGGGGGTCGGTAACCGACATCAGTCGGCTACAGTTGTCACAGGGCTTGAACCCGGGCATCCATACCGGCACCATAATCGATAAAAGACTCGATAGGATCCTAAATAGATCGAAAAAGTTAGTCAAAAAGTGACTAAGGAGCACTGCTCGCCCCGGATCTGCACTTGCTGGCGCGGAAAAAAGAAGAACTGACGTCATCCCGGCGCCAACCACGCTGATGACGGACACGGAGACGCAGACGAAGCCTACCGACGCGCAGGGGTACTGTTACGCAAAACTTTCCGGATCCCGTCTGACGCCTGGGGATATTCTAAGGTAAGGAATCTAACACTAACCTGTTTCTTTCAGATCTAGTGCTCCCTTTCAGAGACCACCATGCGTAATTTCTAGCTTAAAGATACATAGCTCCATCCAATCAGAGAGATAAGAATCAATATTCTCAACCATCAACGAGTCCAGAAAAGCTATATCCATTCTACCTTAGTTTCTCTGTCTAGTCTACAAAAATTTAGTTTCTCTGTCTAGTCTAACCAACCTATATTTATCAAGTAACACAATAGGGATACAAGGAAGGGCAAGTGGGTGAAGCCACTTTTTAGTGATAAAGCAGATATCGGTTGTAGGGAAGAGATCAAATCCCATAACTCAGTCATATGTTTAGGAATGCACCTTGAGTTGCAGTAGAGGCCTTTAACATAAGGGATTAATTTGGGAATTCAAAATGTAATTCTCTTAGGGAATCTTTAGCTTTGGGGAGAGAGGTCTTTCCTTCACACGTCTGCCACAAATCTAAGTTAGGGCCTCCTCTTTCACTAGATGCCCAGGTCCAAAGGTTAATAATGCAAGAAACAACGCTTACATAGCATGAGGAACTGAGAGGCATATTGGGAATTGGTGAACTTATGCGATGCCGCCAAGTCCTTAAGCTTTTTGACCTCATCACTGGTGGAACAGATCATAGGAGGAAGGCTTGACTCTAAGGCGGAAGATGCAAGGTTCCTGGCGCCTGATAAAGTTTGGGTGCAGATGGGCCCAGACGTGCTTGCCTTTGGCGTTCTGGTGGAGTGTCTTTTGTGTGTCCACGCCAGGGTCTCATTAAATAAGGAGCCGATACTGAAAGTAATAACAATGGACTGCAGACCAACCTAAAATGGAGTCCGCTGCAGTCCAGCCCAAGTGTTAGAGTAATACCTTTAGCTCCCTCCGCACAAATAAATATCAAGCGGGCGTACCGGGGAGTGAAAGGTAAAGGTGAAGGAAGCGAGATGTAAAAGCCTGCAGTAAGCCCTGAGTGCCCTAGGAATGACTGTCCTACCGCCTCAACCCTACTTAATAGTCCTTAAGTATACGTGGGAGTAACCTCAAAGTACAGTAATGCGCGAAAAAGAGTATAAAGATAACTAACAATAAAAACTATTGTGGAAAATACTTAAAACACTGAAGGGGTGAAACAGTAATGAGGACTTGTCTATCTGCTCTGAGTCTGCGCCAGGCTCTCATTGAATAGGGAGTCGATACTGACATCATCCTTGCTGCATCAGTGTTAGAATCTAGCCTCCTAGTGTCAAAGGCTTCAAAGTTCTTCAGAATTTCATAGTGCCTGTTAAAGATGCGTAGTATCAAAAGACAAGGGCAACCCAATTGCCCCTAGGAATCTGGGTAATATATATGCATCACTGCGGTTTCAAAAAACAAAGTATGTAGGTACTATTTGACCAAAATAAATGTAAAATCACTATTGATTGAACGTGCACTGCTGTATTATCGTGTGAAGTTCATCAGTTGTGCCGTGCTCCTGAGCATCACTCCCTGCTATGGAGTGTTATTAAACAGTCAATATGGTTGTATCCCCACATCCATGGGGTGTCTCCCTGGGCACAGGTCGAAATGCTGAAACAACAGCTAAATAAACACTCTTCTCAAGTTATTATTTTCAAATGTTCCTTTGAGGTTTTAATTGTTAATTTCACAATTATTCATTTGCATTCAAAACTTCATTTCCCAAAATGCATTGTTTCTGGGTTATTCAATCCAACATCCTTTCCTTCATCCCTATGCATTTCGGCATCAAGGGAATGTCTATGAAAGCAAAAGTAACATACATTTAATTAGGGGAAGCTTCACCAAATTACTATCAACACCCTGTTTTTTATGGTGTTTCAAAAGTTGTCTAAATACTGTGCTTACTATTAACGACATCAGGCTTAGTATGTGTGAAAGTCGGTGATCTTTTTAATTGAGGTGCCTACTAGAAGCAAATCGCATGCCACTTCTATCGGTGTGGTTTACGTGCCGCCGTTACTGCATTGAGTGCTCTTAAAATCAAGGTGACTGTAGAAAGCAATAGCATGCCGCTTATATCGGTGTGCGTTGCATATTATTGTTTAAACTTCGTGTGTTCACACTTTAAAAGTTCCCTCCCACTCAGATGGCAAACATTCCCTTTATCGCCTGGCTTACCCGTATGTTGAAATTACGCGCTCCTCACTCCAGAAGCTGCCATGTTTGTGAATGCTCTACCGTGCCTGACTGTTGAGTGGTGAGTGACGCGTCACGTTCTGGCATTCTATTCTAAACATAGAAAGAGGGCTGGTGGACGTTTACTGAGAACGGCTCTATGTGTCAATAAAGGTGTAAGTCAACTGCGCTCATATGCAGACATCGTTTGGCTATTCTTCACGATGCTACTCCTAGTGTATAAAAGACTCAACGAGTTGATAAAGCTTTGAAAAAACCTATGTACTGCACTTATTGTGGGTGTCATTCCATAGTAAAAAATGCCATTGTGCATGCTTCATCCTGTTAAGTCTAACAGTCACTGGTGGCTAGCAGTCAGATAAGTACTTCGAACAAACATGTGTTGTGCTCGTATTTTCTTAGTGTAAACAACCACAATTAAAATATATATAAGTTCAAGGCATATCACAAAAAGTACATACTGTTCTTCAACATCTGATAATAATAATCAGTTATAAGTAGCATTGAATTTCAACTCTTTCGTTCATTCCGTTCGGTTTTAAGGTGTTCAGGAGATATATACCCAGTAGTTCTCACGTTGAAGTAGGGTGTTACAATTGTCTTTTCCTTCTTGTTTCTCTATAATCTCTAGTACGCAAACTTTACGTTGGTTGATATGGTGCTGTGCCTCAATAAAGTGACTGGCTACCGTGGGTGGATTTCACTTGTTTAGTCCTGATGTTACTTTTATGCTCATTCATTCGAATTTTCAATTTCCGTTCTGTTTGTCCTATATAGGCTTTCCTGCATGGATACTTCAGCATGTATATTATGTTGGACGTATCGCAAGTTGCGTTAACTCATAATTTGATTTTATACCCTTTCATAGGATAGGTGATGTAAGTTCCTCTGATAATATTGTTGCAGTTATTGCAATTCCAACAGGGAATAGTGCAGTTATAGGAAGTTTGTACAACATTCTGTGTAGGAAGCCTTATTATTTCACCTATGTTCTTGCCCCGGGTGTACGCAAAGATAAGTTCCTGCTCGAATATACTTCTGAAATCCTGTTCCGATTTTAAAAGAATCCAATGTCTCTTGACTATTTTTTTATAATGCTGGCTCATAGTGGAGTATTTACATAAGCACGTCATTCTCTCTTCTTTTAATCAATAATTCTTTGTCTTGTTTTGTTTTTTGTGCGATCAGTAGCTTGTGTTGGTATATCTTCCGGATATCCTCTCTTTCTGAATTTTTGTAACATGTTTTTACTTTGTTCCGTTTCCTCTCAGTAATTGAGAATATGGTAAGTGTTGCTTAAGTGGCTGAGGATGGAAGCTGTTATAAGCCAAGGTATTGTTTCTATCTGTGGTTTTTCTGAACAGGTTCGTGTCAAAGCCCATTTGTGTTTTAGTGATCTCCACATCCAAAAAGTTGATTGTGTGTTCTTGAATCTCAAATGTAAACTGTATCCTGTCATTGAGTAAGTTAAGTTGAGTTATTTGTTCTTTCAACATATCTGCTGGGTCTCTCCATATCATAAATATGTCGTCTATAAATCGTAGGTACAATTGTATCTTATTTTTCCATGGTTGGGTGTTTAAGATGTGTTCTTCCTCGTAATAATTCATGAAGATATTCACATACGTGGGCGCTGCACAGTTGGCCATTGATGTACCAGTCTTTTGCGAATACCAACTGTCCTGCCATTGAAAATAACTGTGCATTAAGGTAAATTCCAAAAGTTCCATCAAGAACACTTTTATTCCTTCCTCATATTCTGTTTGTAGTAGTGCTTTCTTGACAGCTTCAATGCCTTGTTGGCGTGGGATAGATGTGTATAAGGATTTTAAATCTTTAGTGCAAAGTATTGTGGGTTCTTCACCTGTAATTTTGATTTGGCTGAGTTTATTGAGAAAGTCTGTGGTCTCTCTAAGAAATGATCTCATCAATAGTACACATGGTTGCAAATAACGGTCTAGAAATTTGCCCACCGGTTCATGAAGGCTTTCTCGAGTCGACACTATGGGACGACAAGGTGGTCTCACAGGATCCTTATGAATTTTTGGCACCATATAAAAATTGGGCTTTTAGGATTGTTTTGGATTAGATATTTCTACACCTTTTCATTTATGATGCCCCCACCCACTGCTTTTTGAACTATGTGTTGAAGGGTTGCTTTGAATTCTCCTGTTGGATTTGATCCAAGTTTCATGTAAGTGTTCTCATCCAATAAGTGTGCTTCTACTTGTTCAAGGTAGTATGTGGTATTCAATATCACAAGGGCTCTCCCTTTATCCGCTTTCCTGGCAGGTTACTGTGGTGTTGTTTGATATTGATCTTAGGGCTCCAAATTCTTTGGCCGTAAGATTCTTGTGTTTCGATTTTTTGTGAAAGCTTAGCTTTGACATGTCTTGCTTCACCAACTGTTCAAATCAATCCAAGGTTTTGTGGCTCACTGGAGCCATATATGTGCTTGTAGGTCTTAATCGTTTCAAGAGGTCTTCTCCTTCTGTATCTCGTTCTGTTACAACATTTTTAAAGAAATGCCGAAGTCTTAATTTTCTCATCAATTTGAATTTTGAGTTCCAACAAGTTAGAATGTGCTGTGGGCACAAATGAGGTTCCTTTCTGCAATGTTTGTAGTCCAAACTTACTAAAATGATGGTCCAAAATGTTAATCACCAGGTTGTCTAGTGTGCTCCTCTCTTGCCCTTGTCCTTCTTCACTGCCGTTACGTTTCTCGTTTGTGGTTGATCTTTCCCTTTCTCCTTGTCTTTTTCTTTTTCCCCGCCTGGGTCGTCCAGTTCGTTGCGGCCTACCTCTAAAAAAGAAGAAGCTCCACTTGTGGTTGGATGCTGTTGTCCTGGTGCTGTGCTGAACTTCTCTGTGTTTCTCGATGAGTCGGTTGTCTCATTTTCAGAGGAGGAAGTATCCTTATTCGAGGTGTAAGGTCTGTTTTGTCTCCTTTTGGCATAGATGTCTGCCCATGTGTACACTTCCCCTAACTTATAATCAATCGTATCTCTAAGATATTTCCGTATTTTTCTTTTGTTCACCTCTTGTGTATGTTTTTTGAAGTTGGCTATTGATGTCTTCTAATACCTTTGTGAGTTCTTCAGGGGTCATAGATTGATCTAACTCCGTCTTGACTGCCATGATTTCCTTGCATAGTTCTTCCAATATGCAAATGAATAATTGAGAAATTAACCATTAAAACCACAAAGGAACATTTGAAAATAATAACTTGAGAAGAGTGTTTATTTAGCTGCTGTTTCAGCATTTTGACCTGTGCCCAGGGAGTCACCCCATGGATGTGGGGATGCAGCCATATTGACAAAATAAATGTAACTCATCACAATCTCTTCGGTTTAAGAGATACACAATTAATCATCCTGCATGATGAAAAATAGGCAACATACAGATTCAATATTTAATCCACGAGGTAATTGGGGAGAAAAGACAAAAGTTGCTCAGTGTCCCAAGTGATCACACATTAGACAGCAGGTAAACATAAAGTGCAAGCGTGCATACAAGAACAAACAAAATGTCTATGTCATAGTATATAGATATGGAACAAACAAAAGGGGGGAGAGAGAGGTAAGGTTTACTGTGGACTCAACATCCTTACTAATGTGAAAAACCAAAAGAAGTCCACTGGTGATCGGAGTATACATCCTATTGGTGGTATTGATAATGATTTTAAGGAAAACAATGAGGTTTCTTAAAATAATCCTCACACACAAAAGTGGCACATGGTGGCATGCTTCATCATTGGGTTCTTCCCGCCCGGAGCTGGACAGGCATGTTACGAACGACGAAGACGTGGGAGCACTTTGTAGGGTGTTGACTAGATGGGAGGGTCAAAAAAGTGTGTATTGTTAAAAAATACCTAGCTAAGTGGAGTCTAAATTTTATTAAATCCTATAGCTGGTATTATTAACAAGCATTTGCAATGCAATAGGTCTCGCATTTGTGAGAGTTTAAGCTATTGGCATTGTAAAAAACAATGACTTTTCTTTATGTTTTAAAATCAACACATAAATAAAATGCAATGTCATTTACAATGGCAATAACTCAAACTCGTGCAAATGCGAGACCTATTGCATTACAAATGCGAGAACTATTGCATTGCAAATGCTTGTTTAAAATAGTTAAAAGTAGGCATGGTGGCCTCTGCACATACAATAAACCAAAGGGAGAGAGGTGAAGCACAGCGGCCAGAGCAGCTGACTCCGGAGCGTGGGGTTCACGGTTGAATACCTGGGTGCAGTGGCAGCTCAGCATCATGTGACTCTGGGAAATAGCTCACTTAATTTCCCTGACGGCCCCCAGCACCTTGAAACCCTTAAGGGGGGTGTTATAATTACGCTTTACAAAAATTGAATATTTAAGGGGAGGTGTTGTGTGGGGACGTAATATATTTCAATCCATGCAGGTATATTAAAGAGGTAATTCAATTACAAGTATTTTAATTGTATTACCCAAATCAGCAAAGACCCATGCCTGCGTGGACTTTCACATACATCTGCACTATTTTCTCTAAGCGTTTTTTATTCTATGCATTCTCTAGAATACCACTGGTGCTACTATCTGCAGCATCATAAGAAATGAATTTGTAGGGGGGCAACACATTAGGCCACATTTAAACTGGTGGGGGTACTTTATGGGATAAAGTACCCCCTGCTGTACCTTTTAAGGATATTGCATCTCACTGAGGGGTTCCATGACCATACAGAGGAAAAAGGCTGAAGGCCAGGTTATTTATAAGGTTATGGAGCTCTGGATTGACTTCAACCATCCTTATTATATACTCCAGGAAGTATATTAGTCCTTATAATACATGGTCACACCTTCACCTTTCCCACAAACCACTTAAATCCTTGGAGTGTAGCCAGTGGAGTAACACTAGCACCTGTGGTGTGGGGGGCACGGGTGATGGGGTCCCTGTCCTTAAAGCTCCTGACTGGGTCCGGAGCTCGGGGCCCCCTCTATGAACTTTGCGGGGGCTCTCAAGTTTTGTTACTTCCTCTGTCTCTTCGCTCTCTTCCTCCTCCTCATCTTGGGCAGGTGATAGGGAACCCAGAGGCCCTCTTTGAAAATGCGAGCTGGAGTTGACATTAAGTGTGAAAGCACCAAGGTGTGAACCGGGAGAAGAGGCGGGCGGGGTGGGCGGTAGGTAGAGGGTCAAAGGGGGAACTGGCTCTCAGAAAGGTGTGAAGGGGCGGGGAGCAGTCTGAGCACAAAAACAACACCAGAGCAAAAGGCAGACGCTGCACGGGGAGCCTGGTGTAAACTGAAGAAACATACACTTCTTAGCACTACAAAGCAGCCGAAGTGCGCCTTTCACTAGAGGCAACACGCGGATGTCATTGCCGGATTAACAGACGGGGAGCAAAGAAATTTTAAAAAGCCATGCGCACTTTCACTTTAAAAATACCAGCCGCCCCACACAGTAATCTGGGGACGGGACGAGAGTGCTGTGTGGGGCGGCGGGTATTCTTAAAGTGTAAGGGGCAGATTTACAAGCCCCTTGCGCCTCATTTACGCCGCTGTTGCGTCACTTTTGTGACGAAGCGGCAGCGCAAATCCTGCTCCATAGTGTGGGGGTACTTACAACGTGACGCATCTGGGAGATGCGTCACGTTGTAATACCCTGCGCCACATGTAGGCGTTCCTGTGCAGGGGGGGGCGTTCCGCCGCAGGAACGCCTCCTAAAAGTGGCTGAGTGAAATCTACAAGATTTCACTCAGTCACTTTTAGGCCCATGTTGCGTCAAAACCCTGCGCCTGCCTGAAGCAGGCGTAAGGATTGACGCAGCATTAACTAGATAGGGCCCCCAGAGCATTGCTGGAGCTGTGTCGCGCTTGCGACGCAACTCCAGCAATGCGTCACTTTTACGGCACAGATGCGTCACGCATCTGTGCCGTTTTTGCACCATGGTGCGCCGCATTGTAAATGCGGCGCATCCATGATGGCACAGTTGTGGCGCACAATACCTGGCGCATCCCTGCTCATTTGCAGGGATGTGCCAGTTACTGTAAATATGCCCCAAAGTGCGCATGGCGCGCTGCAAATACTCACAAGTCATTTGCGCTGCATCCAAAATAAACGGCAACGATTATTAAAGTGAAAGCACCAGGGCGCTATTGCTATACGCTCTATCATGCTTCCTTCAGCAAGACATGAATTAAAAGTAATGCTCCCTACCGGCTAATGAAAGCTCCTGAGTAAGGACACATGTAAGAAGGCCAGTCCTCATGGGAGGTAACAACAGGAGACAGGGGAGTAACTAAGGAGGGACTAATAAGCCTTTTGACAAATCAAAACCCCACATATACAAAGGACAGTCACAAAAGCCAATACAAAATAGGGGCGGAGAGTGGATGCAGCTTAAAAAAAATACCTCAATACAGCATGTCTCAAAGAGACTGCGCAAGCGCTGCCTAGGTGAGACCTAACAAGGGGAGAATGGAGACTTGCACTATGATGTACCTCCTAGTCTACATGTTTCAAGCCTATGCCCTCAGCCTATTCGTCGGGACCAAAGTAAATGATCCCTAGTACCACTCCTGAATAATACTAAAATTGGTCTTTTTATATAATTAATACTGTCTGATAAATGCTGTTATCATTTATTTATTTTATTTTGTTTATTTATAGAGCGCTACACTCATCCCGAGGGATATCAAGGCGCTAAAGCAAATGTCCTGGTAAGTCTGCAAGACTATATCTTAATATTTAGGGAATAGATGTCTTTATAATTTTTTTATTCTTTTTTGTTTTTGTTTTTAGGTATGTTCTTTGGATTAAGGTATGTTCTTTGGATTAAGATCTGCAAACATGGGACATTATTGGATAATTGACATATTAATCGATTTCAATTTACAAACACATTACCAAATTAGTGGAAAGAAGTGATTTATTTTTCACTTGTGCACGACTAATCTACTTGAATAATGATAGTTGTGTTGTGCTGCCCTTTAAGACGAACAAGACAAAACAATTAACATTCACACACACTATATGGTCGAATTTCAAATGTTGCGTCAGAGTCTGTGACAGTTTATCCATGGTTCATGAATATCTACGTATCATGTGACAGGTTAAAATTGCAGAACATTGAGAAAAATAATGAGGAAGTTGCCAAGTACATTATTATACACTATTAAGAGCCCCATGAGCTCTGCATGGGAAGGAAGGGGTGCTTGTAGTCACACACTGGAAACAAGCATTTGCAATGCAATAGGTCTTGCATTAATTAAGTGTGCGCTATTTGCATTGCTAAATATTGCAACACCAATTGCAACAAAAGTCTATAAATTGTAGGCCAAAAAAATGTGTATTTATTTTTGTAGCAATGGTGTCATGCTGCGCTTTAGATGAATATGTTTAAAAGTAAAGTGCGCCATACTGCGTTTGCTACAATAGTTAATTGTGGATGCGTTAACAATTGATGTGTGCACTCATGGCTGGTGGTGTGTGTGCTTGTAGAAATTGTGCACTGATGGCTGGTGGCGTGTGTGCCTGGTGGAAGTGTGGACTGCCGGCTGGTTTTGTGTGTGCCTGGTGGAAGCGTGCACTGACGGCTGGTGGTGTGTGTGCCTGGTGAAAGCGTGCACTGATGGCTGGTGGTGTGTGGGTGCCTGGTGAAAGCGTGGGTGCCTGGTGAAAGCGTGCATTGACGGCTGGTGGTGTGTGTGTGCCTGTGAAAGCGTGCACTGACGGCTGGTGGTGTTTGTGTCCAGTGAAAGCGTGCACTGACGGTGTGGTTGTGTGTGTGTTTGTGTGTGTGTTTGTATGTGTGTGTGTGTGTATGTGTGTGGTTGTGTGTGTGTGTGTGTGTCGTTGTGTGTGTGTGGTTGTGTGTGGTTGTGTGTGGTTGTGTGTGTGTGTGGTGTTGTGTGTGTGGTGTTGTATGTGTGTTGTGTGTGGTGTTGTGTGTGTGGTGTTGTATGTGTGTTGTGTGTGGTGTTGTGTGTGTGGTTGTGTGTGTGGTTGAACGGAAATGCTGAATCAGAAGAAAAGGGTAACGTGGCAACAGGGTGCCAAAGAGAAGAAAGCGCTTTGATGCCCTACTCATTGAGCGCATGTGCCTAATCCCAATAAGTAGTGCTACAAAAAGGGATGTATGCTGAAAGGTGGAGGTGGGAAGGGCACCTGGGAGGTATGATATTATAATTTGGGGTGATGTAAAGAGGGCCAGAAGGAGGGAACGGTGTCAGGCGTGTGCGAGTAAGAAACTACCGCGCACGCAAAAATGAAAAGGGGGGGCTCTTGGCCCCCCCGCCCGCATGGCGGCGCGGCGACCGCCCCCTCCTCCGTGCCTCTCGGTGGTGGGCCGTGTCCTCCCGAGCGCGCCCCACCACCGATTGGTTGGCGCCCTCCCTGACCAGGATGGCATTGTAGGACATCCGGGTCAGGGGGGTGGGCCGCAGGAGGGGCTGGGTGGGGGGTGTAGTCACCCCCCACCGGGTCCCTCGCGGATAAAGAAGCAGGGAGCGCCCAGGAGACCCTCTTGTTCCCTGGACGCTCCCCTACACCGTGTCGTGCCCCGCGCTCGGGGCTTCTTGTTTTTAGTGACCTTTTGTGTTTTTGTTCTGCAGGCCGTCGACGGCCTGCGGCCATCCTTAGTTAACATCTACTAAGATGGCTGCCGAGCGTCATCGCGCATGCGCGGGAAAGCCCGGGGGAGTCATATCCGGCCTCTCCACAAGCGGCAAAAGCTTCACGATCTCTTGTGCCGGTGGTTCTTCTCTGCTTTCGGGAACCAAGAAGACATTGAAGACATTGAAATCAGAAAATCCTCTGGTTTACACGGTAACAGCGCTCCTGCGCTGTCTATGTTAATGCTATTGTTTTTTGTATTACTTACCTGATCCAGTGCTCCTGCTTTGTTGAACCCGCTCTGTTCTTGTTATTGGCTTGTTTCAAAAAGGGAAAATAAAGCTGCAAGCAATTCAGTACCTGCATAAAGGAGTTTTATGTTTACAATTAGTTAGTTTCATTGGAATTTATTCAGCGAGCTTCATTTGGAATAAGGTAAAGAAATATACAAGCTCATTCATACCTTTCGCCTATTACAAGAAAGAAAGTTATTGAACTTATTATATTTCGTTTATTTCTAACACCTGTATTCATAGCACCAGAGATCATCCTACACCAGGGCATAAGTATTCACGCATTACACGAGGAAGAAGGGAAATTCAAGGTAGATATACACTAAGAAGTAGCAATACAACAGGTTAATAGAGATATTGTCACTTTTGTAATTGCTACCCTTTTCCTATTTACAGCATATCATCTCCCCTCAACTGTTCCTGTGGTGCTGAAGAACGAGTTGTGTTTTCTTTCCTTTTCTTGCTTGTTTTGTTTACCTTCTTCCCCGGATTACCATTGCTGCCTGGCATCGACTAAGTGTCAGTGGTGAATTGGCGAAGTTGAGGGCCACACCTCAGATCCATGACGTTCCTGCGAAAATAAATTAGGTAAGATTTGACAGAACGCGAAGCCCAAAAGAATAGTAATTCTTTTCCCCCGAACGTCATGGATGTTAATCAGGTCACTCTAGCCAATTTGGCTCACATGCTAGGTAATTTACAATTAGAAACACAATCCCTCTCTCCTAGGGTAGATTCCATACAGAGAGAAATGAGAACCGATCCTGGTAGAAAACCACCCAATCCAGGAGCTACCATTCCAGTGGTACAAGTAATAACACCTCCGTCTGTTCCGTTGGCACCTCCATAACGTTTTTATGGAGACACTACTAAGTTTGCTGCCTTCATTAGCTAGTGTAAGCTCCATTTCATGTGCCAGGCTTCTTGTTTTCCTACAGACCAAGCAAAGGTGGCTTTTGTTATTTCTTATTTAGGGGGATCTGCGGCAAATTGGACCATACCATTGATTGAAAGAAATGATCCACTATTACAGGACTATAACGCCTTTAAAAAAGAACTTAGGAAGGTATTTGATAGACACACCTTCATCCACTCAGCTGACACTAAACTGTTAACATTGAAACAAGGAACTAAGGATCTAACCTCTTATATTTCCACATTTTGCCAGCTAGTAGCCGAAGCAGGATGGCCTGATGAAAAGCGTAGTGCTCTATTCTACAAAGGACTGAGAGAGGATTTGAAGGATGAATTGGCACAAGTGGTAGATCCTCCCGAGTCCTGTACCGCCCTTGTTGATCTAGTAGTTAAGTTGGATCAAAAAATGAGTGAACGAAAGAGAGAAAGAGGTAGATCAGATGGGACATTTTTTTCGTACCGTGAAAGGAAACCTGAGCTGGAGAAAACAATGGAGGAACCTGAACCTATGCAAATAGGTAGCATTCGAGGGCCCCTTAGTGTGGAAGAGAAACAGAGAAGGCGTGATAAAAAATTATGCCTATATTGTGGGAAACAGGGCCATTTTCTTCGAGAATGTCCTGTCAAACCAAAGTCAACACGATGATCGGAAAACTAGAGAGCCCGAAGTCTTAGGAGACAAGGGCTTCAGGTAATTCAGGTTTGATTGTCTCATCCATGGAAGTAAAAACTTCCCAGTCACGTCATTTCCTTCTGTCTGCATGTTTGGAGGGGGGACAACAAGTTTTAGAATCAATCATTTTTATTAGGCGGATAGGACATCTCAGAACACAGCCCAGCTGCCTACATCAACTTGCCAGTGAAAGAAACAGGAGTATAACCCATAGACCAAAATGGGACTGGGTACGTAAATTGTAATAAGAAACAATGTCCCACTAGGTATCAATCATAAAGACAGTTCAAAATTATGCATACAGTACGTATTGCAAGAAAGGAACACCAGGGAGTCTCAGTACATTTTGTGAGAGGGTTAATAATCACCAATTGCATTAGACAAGGGAAGCACAGTTAAAGGCAGCACTGTACATGAAAAAACATCATGAAGCAACCCAAATAACACTTGGTGAAAATGTGATGACGCAGTGATAGTGACGACGCAAGTGAAAGTGAAAAGCAGCGTGGTCGGCGCAAAGTGATAAAAACAATCAAATGAAGGCTTTCACATTAAATATATACAATTAGACATGTTGAATTTGAGATAGTGATAAGCCTATTGGTAGTGCGCCGTGAAGTCGCGCTGTTGTTGTCGACGGCGTTTCGATCCTCTATAATTCGGGATCCTCTTCAGGACAGGGTTGGCGTTGAATTAAGGTGCTGCATGGGAAAATAATTAATATTAGAAGATCGGGCAGGAAGCGGAGGCTAAAAAGGAACGTGGAAGTGTGCCGAGTTGTCTGGCGCTTTACAGTTAACATGAAGTTTAAAAAAAGGGGGGGGGGGGGTTTTGAAAAGGAAGGATCAATTGGTGTGGCCAGTGGGGGAGGCCATTATTGGTGCTTAAGGAAGGTGAGACTAGAGTGGAGGCGGGGCGGGGGGAGAGGAGGGGAAGGGGGGGGAAGGGGGGGGGGGTTTGGGGGGGGGAAGGAGGGAAAAAAGGGGCAAGGGTGAAGTTAGACCAACCTGAAAATTAGGTACATTAACTGGATCCAGTGGTGGGTAGTGGGTCCGGTCCCTCGTACACATTTAATGAGTGTAGTTTTAGGTAGTGGTCACAGCGCCTGAAATTGAGAAGGGGATGCATCGATCGGTCTATGCGTGTAAACCAACAGTTAGGTGAGGGTACAAATTGTGCCTAATGCCGCCGAGTTACGGTCGGTGTAGCAGGTACCTGAATCGCTGGAAGCAGAGCGTTGCAGGTTAGGAGTCAAGCGATCACGCTGGGCGATTAGACATTCTATTCCGTCTAGGTGGAGTGCCTGAAGGGGGGAAAAGTGCGAAGAGCGATTAGGCGCTATGGTATACGGTCCGGAGCGGCGGTAACACTGGTAGCGCGTGTTCCACCAGGCCAGGGATAGTTAGTTACCTGGGTAAGTCAGGCAGCGGTTGCCGATTAGATCTAGGCAGTAGCGTCCCGTGCAGAGTAGCGGGTGGACTGCCGGTCGTGAACCAAACCAGGAAGTAACCGATCCGGAGGGGGCGGGGCTGCGGGGAGGGAGGGGGCGGAACGGGGTGGGAAACAGGAGTGGTAGTGCCGCCCATCGGCTAAGACTGTTCGTGGGCGCAGGAAAACGTGGCAAAGGTATTGCATATATCACAACGTTGCAGTTACAATTAGATGAATATTTACAATTTACATCAGAGTGAATATATGACCAAACTAACATTGCAGGGTAACAGTAAAAATCATGAAACGAGCCAAATCACAATCTAAACATTAGGCATGTACTCTGTGAGCTAGAAAGGCAGAATTCTAGTGTAGGAGGTTTATACAGGTATTAGTAGTTTCACAGGGGTCGTAGTAATAGTGGGGACTGGGGAAGAAGACATTCATGAACTTGCAAAGCGGTTCAGGTGATGACTGTGCTGCTCCATTCATCAAGGGTGTTCAGACCCCTATTTACGGAGTCTGTGAGTGAGATCCATTTGCATTCAGCTCGATTTAGGAGTGCGTTTATATTGCCACCTCTGGTTGGAAGTGTGAGATGTTCAATTACTTGCCACCTAATATCAGTGTCCCGGTGGCCTTTTTCAATGAAATGTGAAACAAGGGGGGCTGACAGCACTTGGCAGTTGACTCGGCTCTTATGTTGGATAATGCGCTGTTTCACCATTTGTGTGGTCTGGCCAATGTAAAGTAGGTCGCAGGGACAGCGGATTGCATAAATCACATTAGTGGTTTTGCAGTTAGTATGACATGTAAGTTCGTATCTTTTCTCATTGTACAGAAACTCTTTGGTGTTAGTAGTGAGTTCGCAAACACTGCAGCTTTGGCACTTGAAATGTCCAAGGATTGGGGGCAAGCCCCAGGAGGAGGTGATAGTGTTCTGGTTTCTGGTTGTTTCCGGCCAGGTAATCGCACGTACCAGATGATTCGCAATATTGTTACTGCGTTGGTATGAGAACAAAGGTGGGTCTCGGAATTGTTCTTCGCATCTTAACACCGTCCAGTTTTTCTTAATGATGGAACTCACTTTGTTGCTGTCTGGTCCAAATGTTGACACAAAGGGAATCCTTGTCATAGGTTCTCTGGTTTTGGGTATTAGTAAGTTTTCACGATGGAAGTACCAGGCACGTTTTTTAGCTCTGGTAACCAATCTACGAGGGTAGCCTCTATGTACAAGTTTGTTCATCAGGATGTCTGCTTCGCGAAAGTAGTCTTTCTTCCATTTACAGTTGCGCCTGATACGTAAAAATTGACCAAAGGGCAATCCGTCTTTGAGTCCTCTTGGGTGATGGCTTGAGTAGTGGAGCAGGGTGTTCCGTTCTGTAGGTTTTCGGTAGAGGCTGGTCCCCAATTTTCCATCCTCGGCATGTATAATCACATCTAGGAATGGTAGGTCTTTAACTTTGGATTCACTAGTGAAGTTTAGATGTTCTTGACTGTTATTGAGGCACTCAATGAAATGTGTTAAATCATCGGAAGAACCATGCCAGAGGAGAAGGATGTCGTCAATGTAGCGACGCCAAAGCCCCACATGTTGGAGGTGGGGATTAATTGGGTTAAGGAATAATGATTGCTCCAGATTATGTACATAGAGAATCGCAAAGTTGGGTGCAAAGCAAGCGCCCATTGAGACTCCTTTGACTTGTAAATAGTAAGTCTCGCGATACAAAAAGTAGTTGTTTTGTAGGGCAATTCGAAGTAAGTCCATGATAAATTCTGTTGGGAGTCTCGCGGGTAAAGGTCTGGTTAGTAGTAGGTCCTGAATGACTTGGAGGCCTTCTCTGTGAGGGATGTTTGTATACAATGATTCTATGTCCAGACTGACCATGAGTTGAGCGGTAGTATCGAATTCTTTGTTCTCTATAGTTGTGATGAGATCCATAGTGTCTCGTATATAGGTGTCGGTTAACGGTACAAATTCTTTTATGATGGCATCGATGAATTTGCCCAAGGGTTCAAGGATTGACCCACAACCGGAAACAATAGGTCGACCCGGGGGATTGGTGGTATTCTTGTGAATTTTGGGCAGGACGTATAGGACGGGTGTCCTAGGATGAGAGTTGTTAAGGAAGGCATGTTCTTTTTTGGTAATGATGCCAAGTTCTCTGGCTGAGGATGTTGTCCTGAGTATTTTCGATTTGATGTCTTGCAAGGGGTCTTTTGTGAGAGGTCGGTAATGTTCCAAGTTGCACAGTTGTCGTTTGATTTCAGTGTCATATTGATCAATGTCCATTATGACAATTCCTCCGCCTTTATCGGCAGGCTTAATGATAATTTGGTTATTGTTTCTAAGAGACTGCAGAGCATTCTTTTCTGTTAGGGGTAAGTTATAGGGGGTGAATTTTGAAGAGGTTTTGAGATCAAGTACTTCCTTCATAACCAGTTTCTCAAAGGTCAAGATTTCCGGTGACATTTGATTGGTGGGAGGGTTGAAGGTAGAAGGAGGTCGGAATATGGATTGATTCTGGTAATTGGACTCAGTTTTATCCGCAAAGAAATGTTTAAGTCGTATCCTTCTAAAGAATTTAAGTAGGTCAGCTTGGAGATTGAGGAAGTTCGTGCGTTCCGTGGGGACAAAGGACAGTCCCCTGGACAGTAAACGTGTTTCATCAGATGTCATGATGTGTTTAGACAGGTTGAAAATAGGGATGGTAAGGTCCACGTCCTGGGCTGCACTTTCAGTGTTTATTGTTGTTGCCCCCATTGATAGAACCTGTTCCGAGTCCGTCGTTCTCCTGGGACTTGTGGTTGGTATTGCCGGTTCCTTGTTTGGCGATTTTGTGGAGGGGGTTGGCCGCGGCCGCGGCCCCTGCCTAAAAAACCGGGTGGCAAGAGGGGTTGGGGCCTGTTGCTGGAGGTGGAGGCTCCTGGATCTAGTTCTTCTGCTGATGTGTTGGATGAGTCAGAGAAAGTAACTCTTTGGTTGTTCCGGAATCTACCCCAGTTTTGTGACCTTGGTGGATTATATGGAGTATTGAAGAACTCCTCGTTTAGGTAGGGGTAAGTATTTTCCACTTTGTAGAATTTAATATCCTTCTCTATTTTGTTTACTTTTTTGTTGGTTTCAAAGGTGCAGAAGGTTTCAATTGTTTTATTAATTTTCTCAAGGAGACTTTTTGCATCGGCCAGTGAGTCGTCTGCTGCGATGAGTTTTTCAAGTTCCTCAATTTCTTGAAGCTCCAAGCGGCTATGTTCTACGGCGGTGTCAATTCCTAGGACCATCCAATGGCGTGAGCATGTGGTGGCGAGGTGGCTGAAACTAGATCTGAACTTTGGATCAATTGATCCTTCCTTTTCAAACCCCCCCCCCCCCTTTTTTTAAACTTCATGTTAACTGTAAAGCGCCAGACAACTCGGCACACTTCCACGTTCCTTTTTAGCCTCCGCTTCCTGCCCGATCTTCTAATATTAATTATTTTCCCATGCAGCACCTTAATTCAACGCCAACCCTGTCCTGAAGAGGATCCCGAATTATAGAGGATCGAAACGCCGTCGACAACAACAGCGCGACTTCACGGCGCACTACCAATAGGCTTATCACTATCTCAAATTCAACATGTCTAATTGTATATATTTAATGTGAAAGCCTTCATTTGATTGTTTTTATCACTTTGCGCCGACCACGCTGCTTTTCACTTTCACTTGCGTCGTCACTATCACTGCGTCATCACATTTTCACCAAGTGTTATTTGGGTTGCTTCATGATGTTTTTTCATGTACAGTGCTGCCTTTAACTGTGCTTCCCTTGTCTAATGCAATTGGTGATTAATAACCCTCTCACAAAATGTACTGAGACTCCCTGGTGTTCCTTTCTTGCAATACGTACTGTATGCATAATTTTGAACTGTCTTTATGATTGATACCTAGTGGGACATTGTTTCTTATTACAATTTACGTACCCAGTCCCATTTTGGTCTATGGGTTATACTCCTGTTTCTTTCACTCATTAGTGAGCAGCTGCTGAGCTGCGAGAGTAGTACCACACAGTACTAACTATATGGGCTTTATTCATTCTAGCCTCTAGTTGTGTAGTAGTTTTTAGATACACACTATGTCCAAGGAGTCTCTTACTTACTCAGAAGAGTACATTCAGTCGAAGCTTACAGGGCCATCACTCCTTTCAGGCTCTGCTGCTTCTACTTCGACCACTTCCACCCCTAATTCCTCCAAAGTTTTACTTGACAAACTTGAAAAATTAAAGAAAAAGCAAATACGCACGGATCTCCATGCACGAATGCTTACAGATTACCTAAGATCGGGTGTCATACCGGTAGGCTTACAAATAAGGAACGTCCCTGCTATCTTCACTCAAGATCCAAAGTTCAGATCTAGTTTCAGCCACCTCGCCACCACATGCTCACGCCATTGGATGGTCCTAGGAATTGACACCGCCGTAGAACATAGCCGCTTGGAGCTTCAAGAAATTGAGGAACTTGAAAAACTCATCGCAGCAGACGACTCACTGGCCGATGCAAAAAGTCTCCTTGAGAAAATTAATAAAACAATTGAAACCTTCTGCACCTTTGAAACCAACAAAAAAGTAAACAAAATAGAGAAGGATATTAAATTCTACAAAGTGGAAAATACTTACCCCTACCTAAACAAGGAGTTCTTCAATACTCCATATAATCCACCAAGGTCACAAAACTGGGGTAGATTCCGGAACAACCAAAGAGTTACTTTCTCTGACTCATCCAACACATCAGCAGAAGAACTAGATCCAGGAGCCTCCACCTCCAGCAACAGGCCCCAACCCCTCTTGCCACCCGGTTTTTTAGGCAGGGGCCGCGGCCGCGGCCAACCCCCTCCACAAAATCGCCAAACAAGGAACCGGCAATACCAACCACAAGTCCCAGGAGAACGACGGACTCGGAACAGGTTCTATCAATGGGGGCAACAACAATAAACACTGAAAGTGCAGCCCAGGACGTGGACCTTACCATCCCTATTTTCAACCTGTCTAAACACATCATGACATCTGATGAAACACGTTTACTGTCCAGGGGACTGTCCTTTGTCCCCACGGAACGCACGAACTTCCTCAATCTCCAAGCTGACCTACTTAAATTCTTTAGAAGGATACGACTTAAACATTTCTTTGCGGATAAAACTGAGTCCAATTACCAGAATCAATCCATATTCCGACCTCCTTCTACCTTCAACCCTCCCACCAATCAAATGTCACCGGAAATCTTGACCTTTGAGAAACTGGTTATGAAGGAAGTACTTGATCTCAAAACCTCTTCAAAATTCACCCCCTATAACTTACCCCTAACAGAAAAGAATGCTCTGCAGTCTCTTAGAAACAATAACCAAATTATCATTAAGCCTGCCGATAAAGGCGGAGGAATTGTCATAATGGACATTGATCAATATGACACTGAAATCAAACGACAACTGTGCCACTTGGAACATTACCGACCTCTCACAAAAGACCCCTTGCAAGACATCAAATCGAAAATACTCAGGACAACATCCTCAGCCAGAGAACTTGGCATCATTACCAAAAAAGAACATGCCTTCCTTAACAACTCTCATCCTAGGACACCCGTCCTATACGTCCTGCCCAAAATTCACAAGAATACCACCAATCCCCCGGGTCGACCTATTGTTTCCGGTTGTGGGTCAATCCTTGAACCCTTGGGCAAATTCATCGATGCCATCATAAAAGAATTTGTACCGTTAACCGACACCTATATACGAGACACTATGGATCTCATCACAACTATAGAGAACAAAGAATTCGATACTACCGCTCAACTCATGGTCAGTCTGGACATAGAATCATTGTATACAAACATCCCTCACAGAGAAGGCCTCCAAGTCATTCAGGACCTACTACTAACCAGACCTTTACCCGCGAGACTCCCAACAGAATTTATCATGGACTTACTTCGAATTGCCCTACAAAACAACTACTTTTTGTATCGCGAGACTTACTATTTACAAGTCAAAGGAGTCTCAATGGGCGCTTGCTTTGCACCCAACTTTGCGATTCTCTATGTACATAATCTGGAGCAATCATTATTCCTTAACCCAATTAATCCCCACCTCCAACATGTGGGGCTTTGGCGTCGCTACATTGACGACATCCTTCTCCTCTGGCATGGTTCTTCCGATGATTTAACACATTTCATTGAGTGGCTCAATAACAGTCAAGAACATCTAAACTTCACTAGTGAATCCAAAGTTAACGACCTACCATTCCTAGATGTGATTATACATGCCGAGGATGGAAAATTGGGGACCAGCCTCTACCGAAAACCTACAGAACGGAACACCCTGCTCCACTACTCAAGCCATCACCCAAGAGGACTCAAAGACGGATTGCCTTTTGGTCAATTTTTACGTATCAGGCGCAACTGTAAATGGAAGAAAGACTACTTTCGCGAAGCAGACATCCTGATGAACAAACTTGTACATAGAGGCTACCCTCGTAGATTGGTTACCAGAGCTAAAAAACGTGCCTGGTACTTCCATCGTGAAAACTTACTAATACCCAAAACCAGAGAACCTATGACAAGGATTCCCTTTGTGTCAACATTTGGACCAGACAGCAACAAAGTGAGTTCCATCATTAAGAAAAACTGGACGGTGTTAAGATGCGAAGAACAATTCCGAGACCCACCTTTGTTCTCATACCAACGCAGTAACAATATTGCGAATCATCTGGTACGTGCGATTACCTGGCCGGAAACAACCAGAAACCAGAACACTATCACCTCCTCCTGGGGCTTGCCCCCAATCCTTGGACATTTCAAGTGCCAAAGCTGCAGTGTTTGCGAACTCACTACTAACACCAAAGAGTTTCTGTACAATGAGAAAAGATACGAACTTACATGTCATACTAACTGCAAAACCACTAATGTGATTTATGCAATCCGCTGTCCCTGCGACCTACTTTACATTGGCCAGACCACACAAATGGTGAAACAGCGCATTATCCAACATAAGAGCCGAGTCAACTGCCAAGTGCTGTCAGCCCCCCTTGTTTCACATTTCATTGAAAAAGGCCACCGGGACACTGATATTAGGTGGCAAGTAATTGAACATCTCACACTTCCAACCAGAGGTGGCAATATAAACGCACTCCTAAATCGAGCTGAATGCAAATGGATCTCACTCACAGACTCCGTAAATAGGGGTCTGAACACCCTTGATGAATGGAGCAGCACAGTCATCACCTGAACCGCTTTGCAAGTTCATGAATGTCTTCTTCCCCAGTCCCCACTATTACTACGACCCCTGTGAAACTACTAATACCTGTATAAACCTCCTACACTAGAATTCTGCCTTTCTAGCTCACAGAGTACATGCCTAATGTTTAGATTGTGATTTGGCTCGTTTCATGATTTTTACTGTTACCCTGCAATGTTAGTTTGGTCATATATTCACTCTGATGTAAATTGTAAATATTCATCTAATTGTAACTGCAACGTTGTGATATATGCAATACCTTTGCCACGTTTTCCTGCGCCCACGAACAGTCTTAGCCGATGGGCGGCACTACCACTCCTGTTTCCCACCCCGTTCCGCCCCCTCCCTCCCCGCAGCCCCGCCCCCTCCGGATCGGTTACTTCCTGGTTTGGTTCACGACCGGCAGTCCACCCGCTACTCTGCACGGGACGCTACTGCCTAGATCTAATCGGCAACCGCTGCCTGACTTACCCAGGTAACTAACTATCCCTGGCCTGGTGGAACACGCGCTACCAGTGTTACCGCCGCTCCGGACCGTATACCATAGCGCCTAATCGCTCTTCGCACTTTTCCCCCCTTCAGGCACTCCACCTAGACGGAATAGAATGTCTAATCGCCCAGCGTGATCGCTTGACTCCTAACCTGCAACGCTCTGCTTCCAGCGATTCAGGTACCTGCTACACCGACCGTAACTCGGCGGCATTAGGCACAATTTGTACCCTCACCTAACTGTTGGTTTACACGCATAGACCGATCGATGCATCCCCTTCTCAATTTCAGGCGCTGTGACCACTACCTAAAACTACACTCATTAAATGTGTACGAGGCCCCGGACCCACTACCCACCACTGGATCCAATTAATGTACCTAATTTTCAGGTTGGTCTAACTTCACCCTTGCCCCTTTTTTCCCTCCTTCCCCCCCCCAAACCCCCCCCCCCCCTTCCCCCCCCTTCCCCTCCTCTCCCCCCGCCCCGCCTCCACTCTAGTCTCACCTTCCTTAAGCACCAATAATGGCCTCCCCCACTGGCCACACCAATTGATCCTTCCTTTTCAAACCCCCCCCCCCCCTTTTTTAAACTTCATGTTAACTGTAAAGCGCCAGACAACTCGGCACACTTCCACGTTCCTTTTTAGCCTCCGCTTCCTGCCCAATCTTCTAATATTAATTATTTTCCCATGCAGTACCTTAATTCAACGCCAACCCTGTCCTGAAGAGGATCCCGAATTATAGAGGATCGAAACGCCGTCGACAACAACAGCGCGACTTCACGGCGCACTACCAATAGGCTTATCACTATCTCAAATTCAACATGTCTAATTGTATATATTTAATGTGAAAGCCTTCATTTGATTGTTTTTATCACTTTGCGCCGACCACGCTGCTTTTCACTTTCACTTGCGTCGTCACTATCACTGCGTCATCACATTTTCACCAAGTGTTATTTGGGTTGCTTCATGATGTTTTTTCATGTACAGTGCTGCCTTTAACTGTGCTTCCCTTGTCTAATGCAATTGGTGATTAATAACCCTCTCACAAAATGTACTGAGACTCCCTGGTGTTCCTTTCTTGCAATACGTACTGTATGCATAATTTTGAACTGTCTTTATGATTGATACCTAGTGGGACATTGTTTCTTATTACATCAACTTGCCGGCAGGGCGAATTCTCACAGTAAGGACACAGCGTCTGGGTCTACACCCCGGAGGGCGACCCCGCGTAAATGAAGAGACTCCGTCGCCCCACCTGAGTTGCAACCACCGCTTTTATGAAGGAGAAACCAAAAAAGAGATAAGAGAAACAACCCTGCACCTGTCCGAAATACCCCTCCACCCAACCTCCCACTCCCACCCCGCTCCGCATCAGCTTCTCTAAACACCACTTGCCCCTAAGGGTCCGCCCCCTCTGACTGACTGTAATCAACGGCCCTTCAAGTAATCGGCATGGCACCTACAGGCTCCAAAGGAATAAGTTGTAAGATTTGCAGATATTTCGGGCATGTCACTTCCCTCAGGTCTTTGGACAATAGCTGCAAAAACAGATCCCAGAGCTTAGCATACTCAGAGCCCTTCCCATCTATACCCAAAGAGAGTCGCTCCATAGCCAGGGTGTGCCACAGTTGTTGGATCCAATCGCGGGGGTCAGGTATTGTCGGAGAACCCCACTGTGCCAAAAGAACCTGCCTCACAGCCAGCAAAGCCAATGCAATTTGTCTGCCCCTGAGTGAGCGCAATGGGAAAAATTTAGGATGGGGAAGCCCCAGCAACGTATGTTCTGGAAGCCGTGGAAGTGTAATCTGGAAAGCAGTATCTAGCTCGTCAAGGACTGTGGCCCAGTAACGTTCCAATTTCGGGCAGCGCCATAGCAAGTGGATCAGAGTCCCCGACATCCCACATCCCCTCCAACAGAGGCCTGTCTTCGCAGTATCCCACACCTTGATGCGCGCAGGGGTATAATACCAATATGTCGCTGTTTTGTAGGCTGATTCAGTCCCTGCAGTGTTCGAAGTCGTGTGATGCGCCCTATCGAACACATACTCCCATTCTTTGCCCGTCAGAGGTGCCCTAACTCAGTTTCCCAACGGACTTGCGCTTTTGTACGTTGCTTCTGTGAGCAGCGCAGAATCATCGCGTAGAGCTCCGAAATGAGGCTCCGGTCATCTTTTTTGCATACCAGCCAGCGTTCAAAGGTCATTAGCGGCCGTGACATGAGGGCTACGTTGGCCAGCTGGGTCACCCAGTGCGCTACCTGCACGTGGTGGAACGCGTGCGTCCCCTTTGTGCAACTGAAAGTACTCCGTACGCAATGTGGGAAACGGGATCAGACCGTCTAGGTCGAAGAGCGAGCCCACCCTTTTGCAGTCTTCCTCTCACCAGCGATGGAAGACCGGTGTTGCGCAGCCCGGCGGAAAGTCGGGATTGTCTACTATGGGTGTCATTGGGGAGGGGAAGTAAGTCCAGCCATTACGCAGCGCCAGCTGGTCCCAAGCTTTCAGCGTCGGAGAGGTCACTGGAGAGGAATACAGTCCCCATGCTCTACACTGCGCGGCAGCCATAACTCTCGCCAGATATTACATCCGGCCACCGTCTGGTCCATAAAGTTCCAGTGTTTACTGGACAGAGGCCTATTCCACTCTACTATGTACCGAAGACAGGACGCCTGGAAATACGCTGCAAGCAGAGGGAAGCCCAGACCACCAGCCACATTCGGGGTAGTAGTTACTGTAAACGCAAAGCGCAGCCTCTTGTTGTTCCATAAGAACTTGTTAAGCCTACCCTGAAGTCTCCGCAACATGCCCGGAGGCGGGCTCAAGAGTAACATCTGAAACAGATAGAGTATACGGGGAAGCACAGTCATTTTGATTGCAACCAATCTCCCAAACCAAGCCAATTTAAGGAGGCACCAGTCGGAGATTGGTCTGATTGTACCCATTGGAAGGTAAAGTCCCTCTGCAGGTCCACTATATCACCATCCGGAACCGAGATGTTGAGAATTTGCGATTTAGAAACGATCCCTGATATATCGGCATGAGACCGAACTCGCTGGGCAAAAGGCTCCATATAGAGCGCAAATAGTAACGGGGAGAGGGGACACCCCTGCCACGTCCCCCTAGTGATGGGAAAGGAGGAAGACCAATGCCCATTCACCTGCACCACCACTGTGAGAGCTGGCTGTATAGAGGCACTGAATCCACCGCAGCAAGTTATCGCTTATACCGAAAGCCCTCAGCACCTCAAACATATAGCCCCAGTCAACACGGTCCAATGCTTTCTCCGCATCGATAGAAAGCAGGAAGGCCTGCGATCTAGAGCGGTGTACCAGGTCCAAGAGATGATGCAGTCTCTTAGTGTTATCACTCCCCTGCCTAGTTGGAATGAACCCTGCTTGATCAGGGTCGATCACTCCGTCCATCAGAGGGCTAAGCCTCGCAGCCAACACTCCTGAAAATAACTTAGCATCAATGTTGAGGAGTGAGATCGGCCTATTAGAGCCGCAATCCGTAGGGTCCTTCCCTGGTTTGAGAATGACCGTTATGGCTGCCTCAGTCATGGAGGGAGTCACCACACCCGTGTCGAGGAAGGAATTAAAAAGGCGAGTCAAAAGGGGAGCCAGCTCCTTACAATACGTTTTATAAAATATAGCCGAAAAAACGTCTGGGGAAGGTGATTTAGCCAACTTCAGCCGCGCGATGGCCGATGTAACCTCCTCTATTCGTATCTCCGAGTCCAGTGCTTCCGCTGATTCCCGATAGAGGGGTGTGATACCAGACGATGCAAGATACACCCTTATGCTCTCTTCCTTCCTATAGAGCGATTGATAAAAATGGCGAAAGGTGTCAGCAATGGCCGTGTCAGTGGTGTGGGCCCTCGCCCGCGGATCCTTGATTGCTTAAATAGTGTGTAACTGTGTACGCGCGCGCAGCCTGTGTGCCAGCATCCTACCCCCTTTATTCCCGTATAGGTAGAATGTGTGTCGCAAGCGCAGTAAGGCATCTGCTGCTCTATCGAGGTCAAGGTGCTTGAGCATACGTCTTTTCATCTCCAGTTCTCTCCACACTCTTGGGGCTCCCGTTCTCTTATGGATCGCCTCCAAGCCACGCACACCCGCCTCCAACTCCGCACATTTCTCTCTGCGCAGCCTATAATACGTTGCAGAAAATCTCCCCTTACAACTAACTTCTGAGCTTCCCAGATCGAGGTCAGCGGAGTGTCCTCCACCACATTGTCTGCTAGGTAATGAGTGATAGTGTCCTGAATCTTTGCCACCACCAAATAGTCGGAGTGCAACATGGAGTCTCGAAGGTGCCAACCGGCTGATGGCAGCCGGCACCCCTGAATGAAACCACTACAGACCACTACAGATATGAGCGCATGATCGGAAAGGGAGCGCGGCATGATGTCTGCAGCT
Source organism: Lissotriton vulgaris (assembly GCF_964263255.1). Classification (NCBI taxonomy): domain Eukaryota; kingdom Metazoa; phylum Chordata; class Amphibia; order Caudata; family Salamandridae; genus Lissotriton; species Lissotriton vulgaris. The sequence goes on along the minus strand of NC_141698.1, from coordinate 425,526,435 downwards.
GATAAGTGAGGCAGAAAAGAGGATGTGGCCAGGAAGTGATTGAGGCGCGCATACTTCTTGTGAGCAGCTGAATAGTAGGTGTAATCGTGCTCTTGGGGGTGCTGGACGCGCTATACATCATGCAACCCACCCTCTGAAAGCCACTGTTTTCCTCCTGGTGACCAAGCACCAGTTTGGTTTGACCGCTGCTCCGATCTATCTATCTATCCCCCCCTCCATCACAAGATTGAAATCCCCACCCACCAGAATCAGTGCATCTGGAGATGCCAGTACCTGCACAAGGGATGTACGCAGAAAGGATTCCTGCTGGACATTGGGAGCATAAATAGACCCTATGGTGAATAGCGACTCGCCCCATTGAACCCGCACTGCCAGGAACCTCCCTCTGATGTCCACTAATTGGGAGAGCACTTTACAATGCATTCGGGCACTAAACAGCAGCGCAACCCCAAGCTTCTTATTCGGGCCTGAGGACCAAAGCTGCAGTGGAAAGCGCTTGTCCGTCATGCGCAGGACATCTTTAGAAAGGAGATACGTTTCCTGTAAGAGGGACACATCACCATCTACATTCTCCTTGAGGGACAGGATTGCAGCACGTTTCACCGGGCTATTTAGCCCTCGAACATTAAGGCTCACCACTTTCAGATCTCTGGCAATCTTACACTAGGAAAAAGAACAGAGCTAACACCCATTGCTGCGTCTAGGCCAACAAAGCACAACAGGATCGAGACAAGCTTCGGAAATCTCCCCCAGTATCACTGGGAATCGATGCGGAAACCCCAAGACCCCTACTATAGACATTTGGGGGCTTACCTTTACCAGCCCACAGGAACCAGCGCAGCTCCATCGCTCCCCTCCGCCGTCGCATATCCAGACCAGCGACCGCAGTGCGAGGGGGGCGTTTTGGGTCTAAAAACTACACTACCCAGACGCCCTAGCGGCGGAACACGCCGCCACCCCTAACTCCAGCGCAAGGAGGCGCTTCAAAAGGACTTCGCCATCGGTGGAGCAGGGGGACTATAGACATTTGGGGGCTTACCTTTACCAGCCCACAGGAACCAGCGCAGCTCCATCGCTCCCCTCCGCCGTCGCATATCCAGACCAGCGACCGCAGTGCGAGGGGGGCGTTTTGGGTCTAAAAACTACACTACCCAGATGCCCTAGCGGCGGAACACGCCGCCACCCCTAACTCCAGCGCAAGGAGGCGCTTTAAAAGGACTCCAGCATCCGCGTCGCGGGATCGCGCGCGGGACCGCGCCGGGCGAAGCCCGGGCAAAGGGCGGGCCCTCTCTGGCCCTCAGAGGCCAGAGGAGACCGGACCGGGCCAGTCCCCTTGGTTTTGTCTGTAAGGTAAAAGGTGACACCGATAATATGCTTACTTTCACTTGCTCTTTCTAAAGCCCTCGCTACTGATCCCATCTCGAGACTGTACTGTTGATCTAATTCCTTCATGTCACGTAAGGTGGCTGCGAAGAGCTGTGGTACGCAGAGGAGCAAGGTCACTGGGCCCATGGATTGCTATCTAGAAAGGGTAACCTCACCTATCACTCATGAACTAGATAGACTAGAGCAACGCTTGTCCAGAGATAGCGTGCTTTGCAATCTTCCTGTCACACAGACGGCCGATATAGCATATGGATCAGCCTTGCTTGACGAACTGAATGCCCTTTGTAAGACCCAGTATGTCACTGCAGACTATGTAACCGAGCCACTCCATGCTCTGGTTAGCCCCCTAGCAATCCCTAATGTCCAGTCCACTACGCCATTATTGATAGATTGTAACACACCAGATGCCCTCTCCCCATCTCCACTTGTAAAAGGTAACAGTAATCATACAGGGCCCCTTCACATCCCACCCGCCAAAAGGAAACGACACGGGACTACACGCTTGGGGAGTGAAGCCAAACAACGAAAAGTGTGTCTAAGTTCCCTAGCAACGACTACACCTACCCCGACAGCAGCTAAGATACATAAAAGTTTGGATTTTCCTGCTCCTACCTCCCAGGCAATTTTACTGGACCATATAGAACGGCTGGTTACTTCTATTATATCCCCATTGATAGCAAGAATAAATAGCTTAGGAGAAAAGCTCAGTGAAATCGAGTTGACCATTAATGCCAGTACGTCACTAATAAAGAACATGGCAGAACCCAGCAAGGAACCTGTTCTACCTGCCACCGTGGTGCACGAATCAGCTACTCAAAGTAATAACAGTGGGAATAAAACAATAGCTGCACATAGGACAATTCGGAAAAAAACAAACGTAGCTAGCCGATCCACTACAACCCAGAGGCCTAGCCCCAATGTAAGGTCAACCTTTGGCCCAATCCCTCATACTGTGATAGCCGATAATCAAGGTATCATCTCTGGCAGAAGTGACCATATAAATTTACCCCCAATAGCCGCCCCTTTTGTATGTGTTCTCTCGGGTGTCCCACCACTTAAGAAAGGAATACCTGAAAGACAGCACCACTTAAGAAACAAAGTAATCTTTTTGCTAACGAAAAATAGGCCCCTGCCACCTAATATTGACGGCTCGATAGTAAGCATCAGAAGAGTGGGTTGGCTGGGACCGCTCCCTAAGGACACTAAAGGGGACCTTGTCCTGGTAAGATTTAGAAATGAAAGTGTTGTCCCCTATCTACAATCCTGGCAGCCCCAACTGGGAGATGGCCCTATATCTACATGGCTATTACATGACTTTTATCCTAGGGCGTTTTACCTCACTACATCAAGACCAATGGTAGAGAGTAACCATTAGTTGGCTAGAAACGTATATGTACAAAATGGTTATAAAACGCCGACTTTAAATCATTTTTAGCCCCTGCCCCAAATACATTAATTTAGACAGGGGAAGCCCCTAACTAATTCAATGTGAAAGTTTGTAAAATATTGTTTCCTTTTAACCGTGTAAATAACTATTCTTAGTGAGATGCAATTATTGTGACTGTTTTTAATAATCTGTATGCTTTTATGATTTATATTTTTTAAATCGAATAAAGCTTAATTGAATCATTGAATCACTATTTAGCACTCGAACATTAAGGCTCACCACTTTCAGATCTCTGGCCATCTTACACTAGGAAAAAGAACAGAGCTAACACCCATTGCTGCGTCTAGGCCAACAAAGCACACAGGATCGAGACAAGCTTTCGGAAATCTCCCCCAGTATCACTGGGAATCGATGCGGAAACCCCAAGACCCCTACCATGACCCCCCCTAGCTGGTGCGGAGCCCCCAAAACCACCCCCAACTCCCCCACCCTCACTCCCCCGACACGGAAAACCCCAAAAACACAGGACCCAACAATACAGGAAAAAGAAGTAAACAATAGTCCGTCAAACAGGCCCCAAGAGCAGGGGAACATGGCGCCAACCAGCCCTTTATGTTATGCTCCTCCAGCTCCTCAGGATCGATGTGATGCTATAAGGGTTCCGCTTCCAGATCGTTCCGAACTCAATCTGAATTGCACTGAGTTCAGGTCGGATCGGGCAGGGGACAAAGGATGGGAAGGGACAGCAGGGACAAAGGATCTGTAAAACACAAGCAGAACAAGATTAGCACACACTTCTCATTCCCCCCCCCCCCAAAGGCTACTCTCATTAGATCTCACTAAAAGGAAAGTACCTTATCTGCAGATCCTCTGCCAAACAAATCAGCCACCAAAACAGGATCACAACCAGTGATCCAGGCTATACCCTGCTCAGCCTACTCCCTGATTACTTCATCAGTGTAGGCAATGTTTTTCTCTTCTTTATCCTATCTCGTAAATACAAGTTCAGATCAATTGTAATCTCCTAGTCACAATCCAGTGTACATAAGTTCCCACGGTGGAACCTCTCCAATTGGCATATGCCAGAGTACTTAGTTATTCCACGATGGCACAATCGCTTGTTATTAATCCAAAAGTTGGCGCTCCTCCTCTGAGGGAATCAACACGCATTCCAATGAGCCAGTCAAACCTAATCCAAGCGCTCCTCCTCTCCGGGAGATCAACACGCTTTCACTAAGTGCTTTCTCAGTTGTAGTTTCATTAATAGTTATTAACGCACACGGACCCTCCGTTGACTTCACGAAGCAGTCCCCACCAAATCCGCTGATAGCGCGGCTTACTTGTCATTAGGCACACGGACCCTCCGTTGACTTCACGAAGCAGTCCCACAACCATGCCGCATATCGCGCAGCTACTTTCTGAGTCTAGAGCGCAAGAGCAGCTGCTCCTCTCTCTTTCCTGCTGCCGCCTTTCCGTCGAGTTCGTTGTCCCTGGAAATAGAGCGGATCCTCGCTCTCTTGGACATCGACGAAACAAACAGCAATCTTCTCCAAGTCGGTGTCCGCTACCTGGACCGACTAGAACTCCAGTCACAAAATGACGCGCACGCCTACGTGCGCGCGTGTTACCTAAATAATCTCCTCCCATGCCCCTAAGCCTTCTGGGACTTGTAGTCCTTCGTTCTTCCGGCATTAGATTCCAGTCTAGGCAGGCGCATCAGCTAGATCCTGACAGTAGGCCCCCCTTCCCAGCGCCTTTTATGACCCAGTTTCCCTGGACATCTTCTGTAAAAGGAACGAACCGCTCTAGGGGCATGTACTCCACTGCACAGCTCCCATGAATCCTTCTCCTCTGTGTATCCCTTCCAGGACACCAGAAACCACAGTTTCCCTCTGCGATACTGCGAGTCCTTGATCTTTTGAACTTCGTATTCCAAACCACTCGGCGTGACAATCGGGGGCACAGACTTACGTCTCAGAGGACCCGCTGGCTTCAGCAACCCACAGTGGAAGACCGGGTGAATCCTCAGGCTACCCGGCAGTCGAAGCTTGAAAGACACTGGGTTCACTTTTCTCACCACCTCATACGGGCCTATGAACCTAGGATGAAAGACGCTCCGGAGCTTGAACTTAATGTTCTTGGGTGACAGCCAAACTCTGTCACCCACCTTGTAAACCGGTCCATCCACCCTCCGACGATCCGCCCATGTCTTGTACACTCCCTTTGCTTTCCGTAGATTCCTAGCTACTTTCTTATGCAGTAGCAACAGAGACTTCATGCGTTCGCGCACCGTGGGCTGATTTCCCACGTCCTCAGGCATCGTTACTGGAAGAGTCTTAGCCGCGTATCCGTAATTTGCCATGAATGGAGAAACCCCCAAGGAACTCGGCACCGCGTTATTATATGAAAGCTCTTCCAACCATAGCATCAAGACCCAGGACTCCTGAGCCTCCTCTGAATAGCAACGTAAGTATTTCTTCAGAGACTGATTGAGCCTCTCGGTTTGCCCGTCAGTTTGGGGATGGAACGATGTGGATGTGCCCGCCTCGATCTGTAACGCCTTGCACCAGGTTTTCCAGAAACTTGCCACAAACTGGGGACCCCTGTCTGAAAACGATCACTTCAGGCAGCCCATGTAGACGGACTATCTCTTTCAACAACAGCTGGGCCGTCTGTCCAGCAATGGGTAGGTTCCTACACGGCACGAAGTGGCCCATTTTCGTCAGGCTGTCCACCACCACCAGAACTGCCGAATTACCCTTTTCGACTGGTAATCCTGTGATAAAGTCAAGACTGATGGTGTGCCAGGGGTACGGCGGTGTGGGCAGAGGAATGAGTTTACCTCTTGCTCTCGTGTGATCCGATTTCCCTCGTGCACACGTCTCACATTCCGACACCCATTTCTTGGCTGCTACCGTCATTGATACCCACCCGAAATGTCTTTGCAACAGTTCTGTGGTCTTCTTGATTCCCGGATGACCAGCTAATGGAGAGTGGTGACACCATCTAAACGCCTTCTTCTGTAACTCCAAAGTGGGTAGATACAACTTGTCCTTGAGGAACGGTAGACCGTCTCTGATTTTCCTTCCTTCACCAGCCGTTGCCCATCTATCCCACTGTTCCGGAGAACGGTTCTTTTGTATTTCTGTGAGGAATTCTTCGACTCTCACCACACAGATCACTCTGTCAGTAGGTATGATGGACATGGGTGCATGTTTGTTCGGGTCTTCGGTGCTTTCCTGACGAGACAGGGCATCCGTCTTGCGGTTGTCCACTCCTGGACGGAACGTGATGAAAAAGTCATACTCTGCAAAGAACAGAGTCCACCGCATCTGTTTTTGGGTGAGATGCCTAGCCGACTGCATGTACTGGAGATTACGGTGGTCGGTGTACACCGTTATCCGATGGCGTGCCCCCAATAGATAAGGTCTCCATTCCTGGAATGCCTTCTTGATGGAAAGGAGCTCCTTCTCCGCTATAGTGTAGTTACACTAAGCAGGGTCCAGTTTCTTTGACAGATATGCCACCGGATGGAGACGACCTGTTACCTTGTCTCTTTGAGAAAGAACTGCGCCTATTGCCATGTCAGACACGTCTGCTTCCACCACAAAGGGAGCTTCTAAGTCCGGATGTCTAAGAAACGGGGCCGAAGTGAACGCTTTCTTCAGAACGCCTAATGCTCTGTCTGCCTCTGAGTCCCAATTGAACTCCACACCTTTCCTCAGCAATCTCGTGATGGGTACCGCCTTTGATGAAAACCCATTCATGAATCTTCTATAGAAGTTCGCGAACCCCAGGAAGCTCTGTACATCACGAACGTTCTTGGGCTCAGGCCAGTCCAGCACTGCTTTCACTTTGCGTCCCGTCATGCATAGCCCGGATGGACTAAGGTTGACCTCTAGGAATTCAACTTCATTGACTCCGAATTCATACTTGCTCAGTTTAAAAAAAAGGGCCTGTTGTTGAAGCCTCTCAAACACCTCACACACATGCTTATAGTGATCTTGTGTTCTTTGGGAATAAATAAGTATATCGTCTAGATACACAATAACAGATACATCCACTAACTCAGACAACACCTCATTCAGGAAGAACTGGAATGCCGCTGGGGCATTGCAGAGCCCAAACGGCATGACCAGGTATTCAACACAGCCCATACCTGGTCTTGAAGGCTGTTTTCCACTTGTCCCCCTGCCTTATCCTCACCAAGTGGTATGCACCCCATAGATCTAATCTGGTGTATATCACCGCTTCCCGGACTTGGTCTAGCAACACACTGATGAGGGGGCAGAGGCTACCTATTCCTGACAGTGTTTTTATTTAACTTCCTGTAGTCACAGCACGCTCTAAGGTCTCCATATGCTTTTGAAATAAAAAACAAAGGGGAGGCAGACGGGGATCTGGAGGGACGAATGAACCCCAATTTGACATATTCATCCAAGTAAGCTCTGAAGTGTTGCGTTTCGGGTTCAGACAGTGAGTACACCCTGCATGAAGGAAGCGCGCTGTCGTCTATCAGGTCTATCCGACAATCGTATCTCCTATGTGGGGGAAGAACCTCAGCCTTTTTCTTGCTAAATACTTCTGCATAGTTCCTGTATTCCTTCGGAAGAGTCACCTCCTGTTCTACCACTGTAGCTACACACCAAGAAGAAGCCAATGCTGTCGCTATAGATTTTCCTTCTCTCAGACACTGTACTCTACAGAGCTCGGATGTAAAGTTCACTGCTCTTTTGGCCCAGTTTACTTCCGGGTTATGCTTACAAAACCAGGGCATACCCAGAATCAGTTCATATTGTGGTGCGTCAATGATATTCAGTACAATCTCTTCAACATGTGCACTCTCTCCCCCTACCAGTTTCAATTCCAAAACTTCAGTTTGTGACGTGATCAAGCCAGATTTAAGGGGCTTGCCGTCTACAGCTACCACCTCTTCCGGGACCTTCCTGTCCACTATCCCCACTGATAACATCCTGACCAATCCACTATCTATAAAATTGCCGGTAGCTCCTGAATCCAGCATAGCCAGTACTTCATGTACCTGAGACCCTACCACCAGACATCCATGCAGGACTATGTGAGCCTCAGTGGCTGACGGAAGGTCAGACGCTAGTGAAGGTATCTTCATGCCTGACCTTTCAGTAGGGTGTGCTTTCTCAGGACTCTCCACTTCTGCTCCTATACTGGAAACTGCGGCTCTTTTCGGTCTCACTGATGGGTTCTGAGTCTTAGGTTTAGAAGGACAGTCACGCACATAGTGTCCTCTTTTTCCACAATACATGCACAGACCCTGTGCCCACCTATTCTCCCTTTCCGTGCGTGATAATGGCGCTCTGACCGCACCTAACTCCATAGGCTCATGTCCAACTTCGCTAGGGGGTATCTCTTTCTTTGGTCCCCTATCGGTACCTCTGTCATGAATACGCCCATCAAGGCGCAACGAGAGACTGACTAAGTCAGCACATGTGCGTGGTTGAGGGTCGATTCTGGCTATTACATCCTTAAGCTCTCCGCATAGACCCTGATAGAAGAGCGACATGCGCTTCTCTTCAGGCCACGCGGCCTCCGCTACCAGTCTGTTAAAGTGTGTAAGGTACGTGACCAAATCCCCCCTCCCCTGTCGTAAAGATAACAACTCCTTGTCTGCACTAAAAGATGTTGTTCTTCTGGCGAATACCCCTTCAAACGCGCTTCTCAACGCGTCCCAATCCGACAGAACTGTATCGTTATTGCGCACTAATGGCACCGCCCAGTTTGCGGCATCCCCGCTGAGATACGAGATGGCGAACGCCACTCTTGAGTGATTGGTTGGGAAAGAGGAAGGAAGACACGAGAAGTGCATCAACAGTTGGGTGATAAACACTTGTACCTTGTGCGGATCCCCGGTATATCTTTCAGGGGTAGCCAAATGTATAGGGGGTGCTACCGAAACCTGTATCGGGGGTAGAGCAGCTGAGCTAACATCAAAAGGGTTACGAGCTGTCCTTTCCACTCTTTCGCGTCAGGCCGATGTCTCTAAACGTGAGGACGCTAGCTCCTGTTGCAGGACCTCTATGGCCTGCATAACATCTTCGAGCGTCGTCATTATAGCCACCACACGACCAGGAGGAGCAGCCTATTTGTAGACGTGTAATTCTGTTATGCTCCTCCAGCTCCTCAGGATCGATGTGATGCTATAAGGGTTCCGCTTCCAGATCGTTCCGAACTCAATCTGAATTACACTGAGTTCAGGTCGGATCGGGCAGGGGACAAAGGACGGGAAGGGACAGCAGGGACAAAGGATCTGTAAAACACAAGCAGAACAAGATTAGCACACACCTCTCATTCCCCCCCAAAGGCTACTCTCATTAGATCTCACTAAAAGGAAAGTACCTTAACCGCAGATCCTCTGCCAAACAAATCAGCCACCAAAACAGGATTACAACTAGTGATCCAGGCTATACCCTGCTCAGCCTACTCCCTGATTACTTCATCAGTGTAGGCAATGTTTTTCTCTTCTTTATCCTATCAAGTTCAGAGCAATTGTAATCTCCTAGTCACAATCCAGTGTACATAAATTCCCACGGTGGAACCTCTCCAATTGGCATATGCCAGAGTACTTAGTTATTCCACGATGGCACAATCGCTTGTTATTAATCCAAACGTTGGCGCTCCTCTTCTGAGGGAATCAACACGTATTCCAATGAGCCAGTCAAACCTAATCCAAGCGCTCCTCCTCTCCGGGAGATCAACACGCTTTCACTAAGTGCTTTCTCAGTTGTAGTTTCATTAATAGTTATTAACGCACACTGACCCTCCGTTGACTTCACGAAGCAGTCCCCACCAAATCCGCTGATAGCGCGGCTAACTTGTCATTAGGCACACGGACCCTCCGTTGACTTCACGAAGCAGTCCCACAACCATGCCGCATATCGCGCAGCTACTTTCCGAGTCTAGAGAGCAAGAGCAGCCGCTCCTCTCTCTTACCTGCTGCCGCCTTTCCGTCGAGTTAGTTGTCCCTGGAAATAGAGCGGATCCTCGCTCTCTTGGACATCGACGAAACAAACAGCAATCTTCTCCAAGTCGGTGTCCGCTACCTGGACCGACTAGAACTCCAGTCACAAAATGACGCGCACGCCTACGTGCGCGCGTGTTACCTAAATAATCTCCTCCTATGCCCCTAAGCCTTCTGGGACTTGTAGTCCTTCGTTCTTCCGGCTTTAGATTCCAGTCTAGGCAGGCGCATCAGCTAGATTCCGACACTTTACCCATTTCCTGATACAGGACTCCTCCCCAGACAAGGACACAAAAATGCTACTCATCCACTCCCTGTGAACAGTCTCCTCCGGCACCAGCTACAGACCCTGGTAGGGCCTAACCAAAGATCCGTGCCTCATGTGCCCGTTGAAGTGTCCGTCACCAGAGCCACAGATGCAACTGCAGCTCCCCTTTCCAGCAAGCTTACTGATAAGTCAGGTTTTGCCGCAGGAGCCGGCTTGCCGACCCTCAGCCATTCACGGAGCACCGCCGTCGTCTTTTGGGAGAGCCATCGGTTTCAGACGGGGTAGTGGGTCGCTCCAATCATAAAATGTCATGGGCCGCGTCCAGTGACCGGACCTGGATCAGCTTGGTCTTCCATTTGAAAATAAGCCTAAATGGGTGTCCCCAGGAATAGGGAACACCCTGCTGCCTCAGGTAGGTAATAAGAGACTTAAATTCCCTCCGTTTGACCAGGGTAGAGGCCGCAAGGTCCTGAAACAGCATAGGGCGGTGGTCGCGAAATTAAAAGGGAGTAAGGTCGCGTGCTTTCCTCAGGATCCTTTCTTTCAGCTAAAAATCATGCACACATACTAATATGTCAGGTGGCGGGGCCTTGGGCCCCCGCGGCAGACCCACACAATGCACTCGATCCAACTGAATCTCTGGCAGGTCCTCCTCATTTAAGATATGCCGAAAAAGAGCTCCCACATACTCCCTCAAGTCCGATCCCTCGCCTTTCCACAGAACTGCCCAAATACAAATGTTATTTCGCCTGGACCTGTTCTCCAAGTCCTCGGTATGGGCTTGTAGGTCTAAATTCTGCTCCGTTACGTGTATCACGTCTTGCTGAAGCCAATGTAGGTCCTCCGCCGTCCCCAAATCATGCTCCTCCAGCGTCGCAACTCGCTCTCCCACGCCCCACCGCATCTCTCTCAAATCAGACGCTAGCTGGGAACGCAACTCCATGATGTCCTCCTTAATAGCAGAAAACAATTCTAGTATGAAGGCCTTAGTTGCTGGCGCATCGTTGTCATCCCGCCACGGGGACTTGTTAGCAGTCGGCGAGGCAGTGTTTAGAGCCACTTTCTGTGTTCCGTCTTTCGAGGGTTTGTCCTTCTTGAGCCTGGCCGCTGCCATTACGTCTTCTGAGGGGGCCCACAAGTAAGGTGCCCAAGCTATGGAGGGAGCGCCAGGCAAAGTCCAGTCCCCCTGCTCAGACCCACCGCCACTGAAGATCCACTCCCGCAGGACCCAGATAGGGCTAGGTTGTTTCGTCCCAGGTGCACAGGTGGTAGGCCTCAGCCAGCAACCTACAAACTTCCTCGCGCCTCAAGGGGCCAGCCAGGGGCCAGCAAGGGACCCCTGAACTCCTGTGGCCCCCACCTCGCAAAGTCCAGACGGGGAAAAGAGGCACACTCCGGCCACAGCCCCACTGCCTCTCAGATGGTCACCCAAGCCAGCGAGTGTCGTCCCAAAGCACTCTCCGCAGCCGAGTCACCTGGCCCCCAGTGAGCAAAGTCCAGCACAATCGCCTCTGCACCCGAAGCGGGAAAAGTCTGGATTCTAGGCGGGAAGCGATAATGTTGCTGAGGGCCAACCGCCTCACCTCCGGGCGCCACGCACCGCTGTGATCAGTGCTAGGGGTGGGGAAAGGGCCCTGCCGCCAACCCTTGGCTTCCACCATGCTCCCGAGCCGCGGGCCCACTGAGATCCCCGGGTTGCAGTCGAAGGATCATGCGACAGTCCAAGCCGCATAGCCCCCCTCCGGGCCAGGGACACCGCTCTTCCCTTCAGTGCTGGCCGGGCGCCGACCTCCGGCGCCGTCCGCTGGTCTGCGGACCGAATCTCAGACGGCCCGAGGAGTCCCTCTCCCACTCCTCACCTTCGAAGGCCGGACTGGAGCAAGAAGAGGAAATCAGCGCCTCTGGTGGGTGCCAGTCATTTCCAGAACCAGCGCTTGCTTCTCAGCAGTCCCGGTCACCGCTGTCACCTCCGCCGCGTGGACCCAGCGGGGCTCCTCTGCCACTCTGCTCGTGACCGTCGACACCTCCGCTTCGGCTAGGGACACCCAAATGCTGCTCCCGGCGTCCCAGCAACGTCTTCTCCGGCCACACCGCCTCCGCAGAGCACATCGCTCCGCTCCGGGGCTTACAGGCCACCGCACTCCGCTGACCATGAGGCCCTCCTGGCGCGCTGTTTGCCTGGGCCGCACCATGCCGCACCTCCGTTTCCCAGCTCCGATTCGGAAAATAGGGTCGCTAATCACTGCCGGACAACTCCTGGGCACAGGACACCATTGTTTCTGGCGAGGATGGGCACCTTTCAGGGCGATACACATAGCTATAAAACAAGCGTCGCCGGAGGGACTAAAAAGCACGTCCTACTCTGCCGCCATCTTGGCCACACCCCGGACAACAAGTTTTAGGGGTGCAACTTATGGTTGATTTTGGAGCATAAGGCAATTTTATGGATGCTCACTGGGCTCAGAGTCAAAAGATCCCTTGGGTACCTAAATCATTTTGGGAAGATGTTACAACTATTGATGGTAGTACATTAAAATCTGGCCCCCTTACGCACACTACAGTTGATATGACTTTAATAATTGAGAAACACCAAGAAAAGATTGCCTTTGATCTTATTCAGTCCCCTCAGTTTCCAGTAATTACAGGACTGCCCTGGTTATACCAACACAGCCCGTTTATTGACTGGAGAAATAGGGTTTTAACCTTCAATCAGGATTTTTGCAAAGAACACATCCAACTTTTTTTTTTAACTCTTTATTTGCGATTGCATAGTATATCTTCTAACTTATCATTGTCATTGTCTTCAAAATAGTATTTTTTAACTTTTCGCCCCTGACATACCCCAACAGGCTGAGTGATATTGACGTAACAAGTACAGTGTCTTAAAAGTAGGAAAACAGAATCTTAAGGTCATTCTTATAATATGTGCGGGACAGCATCAATTAGATTATCATCATTATGCAACACATCATGTTACACACAAGCCGCTCAGTACTGACCGTAAAATAAATCGAGCCCTTGACCCATTCCCCCCCCCCTCAGCCCCCCACCCTGCCCCGTACGTCTCCTGGTGTACCTAGTCTAGGGGGTAACATCTTGTAACTTAACTATCGAGTTACCTAGAAATAGTGCGCAGAGTCATTGTAGGTAAGACCTGCGCAGTTCTGGGATCCTATGCTCTCGCACCGCACTTGCTGTACCCACTAATAGGTCGGCCATTTACAGCCCATCTACCTGCGATGGCACTAATTCCACCTCTTCCAGTTCTAATAGCATACTTTCGCAATCCTGTGCAATTGGATGTTTCCGCTGCCCTCTCTGCGCAAGGCCGCTCCTTCCGCCCTACCCCATCTCAACAGGTCAGAGTGCCACACTGGTAGTCCAGGAGGTCTGGGAGATTTCCATATCATTGTTAAAGCTCTGATTGCTATTAACAAGGCCAGATCTAAGAATCTCAATTGGGCCTTGTGGTGTTTAGGACGTCTACGATGCCCCACTAAGCAATATAGCGCATCCTCCTGCACCGGCAAGGCAGTGACTGTGCGTAGTATATTGCAAATTTCCCCCCAATATCTGCACAATCGCGGACATGCCCCGAGCATATGAAGAAGGCCAGCCTCGTCTGTCTGACAACGAGGGCAATGGTGGGGAGAATCCAGGAACATTCTATGACGCCCTATGTAACACCATAACCTGGATAAATTTAAATTTAACGTTCCTGGATACTTTTTTGGGGTGCTCAAGGATAACTTTCAAGGCCCTATCCGATAAAACCTCCCCTGTGTCCTGTGACCAGGTATCTCTAAGTGTGGTGAGTGAAGTGGCTACATGCTCCCTGATCCTGGTGTAAAGCCACCTTACCAAGTGGCCCCCTGTCCCCATATAGTTGAGTAGATGAACCAGTTCATGTTGTACAGGTTTAATCCGCTGTGGAGCCCATGTACGTCTTATGTAGTGTGATACAGTGGCATGTAGAAGGAATAACCCTTGGGGGGCCCCTGTGGTTCGCAGAAAGTAGTCATGATCTAGTAAAGTGTCATCCCCGAAAAAGGCCCCTACATCTTCCACCACAGCTTCCGTCCAGGGCCGTAGCCTACGGTGGTTAAGTCGTCAGTGGGGTGTTGGAATGCCTAACAAGGTAACATTCGTTGCAAAGGGCATGGCCGTAGATGTATATGCTAGTGCCTTCCTCCAGCACATCAGAGCTGTGTGCAGGAGAGGGTGGCAATCCTGAGGAATCTTGGTCCTAGGCTATAACAGAGAATGTAACTCACCGCATGCTAATCGGTCTACTGTAAAGTTAATCTTGTGCAGATTCCTGCCCGCCACCCATCGTGCCAACCACTGGAGCTGACTGGCATAATAGTACCCGTGTAGGTCCGGCACTCCAAGACCCCCCAATCTAGTGCTTAGTTGAAGCTTTCGGAGTCTGATACATCTCCGCCCGGACCCCCATACGAGAGTTATCAGAATAGTATTCAGCGTATTAAATATCTGTTGTGGGAGGATGACCGGCAAGTTGACAAAATAGTATAACGAACACATCCAACTTGATCCAGGTGACATTGAGAAAAGCATTTCATTCACGAATACAGATGAAGGAATATTGCCCTCCGTTTATGAGAATCTCAGAGAAATCTTTGACAAAGAACAGGCCACTAGCCTCCCCCCACATGTTCAACGATTGTAGAATTAACTTGCAACCTGGAGCTCGCATACCTAATAGCAGAGTGTATTCTTTGACAGAAAAAGAGAATGTGTACCTACGAGAATACCTAGACGAAATGTTGAAAATAGGTTTTATTTGTCCTTCTAGGTCGCCTGCTTCATCTTCTCTTTTTTCCTAAGAGGGAAGGGGGCCTTAGATCTTCCATAGACTATAGAGCATTGAATTCTATTAAAATAAAGAACGCCCAAGTATTTACCAACCTAGATCTGAGAGGGGCATATCATCTGGTAAGAGTTAAGGAGGAGGATGAGTGGAAGACTGCCTTTTGCACCAAGTATGGGTTATATGAATACCTGGTGATGCCCTTTGGGCTATGTAACTCCCCTTCAGTGTTTCAGTTTTTCATCAACGAGGTGCTAAAGGACATGTTAGACGAATTCGTTGTTGCTTATATTGATGATCTTTTGATTTATTCACCTTCTGTGCAACATGTAATTCATGTAAGGAGAGTACTGGAACGTTTGCAAGATAACCATTTGTATTGCAAACTATAGAAATGTCATTTCCATACCCAGCAAGTAAGTTTCCTGGGATACATAATCTCCCCACTGGGACTCACTATGGATCCAAGGAAGGTGGAAGCTATCCAGCGTTGGCAAGCCCCACAAAATGTTAGAGATATAGAGTTTTCTTGGCTTTGCCAATTTTTATAGACAATGTATTTATAACTTCTCTGAGCTAGCCTCCCTGATAACTAAACTGTTAAAGAAGGGAGTAAAGTTTCAATGGACTCCTGAGGCAGAGACTGCTTTTTGCAAACTCAAAGAAGCTTTTACACAAGCACCCATATTAAGGCATCCTGATCCTTCACATCCCTTTATAGTAGAGGCTGATGCTTCACAAGTGGCAGTGGGAGGAGTGCTTTCCCAGACAGATTCCAGTACTGGGGTACTACATCCAGTCGCTTATTACTCACGTAAGCTAACTCCAGCTGAAGGCAACAACTCTATTGGGGACAAAGAATTATTAGCTATTAAGAGAGTATTTGAGGAATGGAGGCAGTATCTGTTAAGAGCTAAGCACAAAATTACAGTCTTGACAGATCATCGTAACTTGCAATTTTTGAAATCTGCAAGGGTTCTATCTATGCGGCAGTTAAGATGGACCTAGTTTTTTAGTGATTTTGATTTTGTTATACAGTTTCATGCAGGAAGAAAGAATGGGAAGGCATATGCTCTGTCTCGGTTAGGATACGAACCCATAGAACCACATGCGGAACCCCCCCTAATAATAGCTAAAGAGCGAATCATTGGGGCTATGTATTCTGAAGAATCCTTCCTGCAGGCAGTGAAGGAAGCACAAGCAACTACAGACATGAAATAATTAATTGGTACACAAGAAGCCCATATGAAACAGGAGTTGACATATGTTCAAGGAGGTATGGTGCTCCCCACTCGAGAACTAAGATTGCAGGCACTAGAATTGTGTCATACACATCCCCTTGCAGGTCATCCAGGTCATAAGAAGACGCTTGACTTATTACGGCGACATTTTTGGTGGCCTGCAATGGGAAAAGACACTGAATATTACATCCAAACATGTCATGTATGTGCCCAGGGGAACGTTTCTCACCAGAACCCTGCAGGATTGTTACAACCCATACCCACGCCACCTAGTCCTTACCACACTGTATCCTTAGATTTCATTGTAGAATTACCGCGGACAAGTAAAGGAAATACCACTCTTTTTGTTGTGGTAGACCTTTTGACTAAGATGGCCCATTTTATCCCTATGAAGAACCACCCTACTGCTCGAAATTTAACTATTGTCTTCCTTCAGCAAGTGGTTTGTTTACATGGCCTTCCCTCCGTATTGGTTTCAGATAGCGGAGCTCAGTTCATCTCAAGGTTTTGGAGGGGAATTGGAGACCTATTACAAATAGACATACAACTATCCTCAAGTCACCATCCTCAGACAGATGGCCAAACAGAGAGAGTTAACCAATGTTTTGAACAGTCCATCAGATGCCAGGTTTTACACACACAAGCAGAATGGGATGAGATGTTATGGTTAGCTGAGTTCTCTTACAATAACAGTTGCCATAGTTCCACTGCTTACTCACCCTTCCACTGCACTTACGGTTTCCATCCCGAACCATTGTAACATCTCTTTCTTACTCTTGCTCAACCGTTGCTGTTACAGACTTTGTGAAGGAATTGCAAGAGGTACACAAGAACACACAAGTAAACCTGGAAAGGGCCAAGGCTAGTTACAAGAGAGGAGCAGATGTTTACTGATCCATGGAGCCGGGATACAAACAGGGTGATGAGGTCTGGTTATCCGCAAGAAACTTGACATTGAAAGGACCCTGCAAATTTAAACCCAAGTATCTAGGTCCATACACGATTTGTAAAGTAGTGAACCCTGTGGCTATGGAACTAGAGCTTCCTGCTTCCAGGAAAATACATCCGGTATTTCATGTCTCCCTCTTGAAACCAGTAGAACCAGGTACACGTCTCTGGAAAGCTCCCACGCCAGTGATGGTGGACAATGAACTGGAATATGAGGTCGAGCCGATAATAGACTCACGTAGAGTAAGACGTAAACTTCAGTATCTGATACATTGGAAAGGTTATGCAATTGATGAACGTACTTGGGAGCCTGCCAGTCAAGTTCATGCCCCTCGGTTAGTGCGTCTCTTTAACAGAAGGCACCCTGACAAACCCAAACCGGTAGGGGGCTCTATTGGGGGGTGTACTGTCAGGCGTGTGCGAGTAAGGAACTACCGCGCACGCAAAAACTATTAAGATGGCTGCTGAGCATCATTGCGCCTTCGCGGGAAAGGCCGGGGGAGTCATATCTGGCCTCTCCACAAGCGGCAAACGCTTTGCGTTCTCTCGCTCCTGGAAGGTCCTTACTCACCAGTTGTGTGTCATGGCCCGAGAATGTGAGGAAGGCATCCGGCTAGTTAGCAGTCTAGCGCTAGGCTACAGCGCAGTACCGCAGTTCACCACGGAACCACTTCCGGGTGGCGCCATCAAGTATCCGATGGACGCATTCACCGGCACTTTTGATTCCTTTCGGACGCCGAAGGTAGTACTTGGCTAAGTGCTACTCCTTGACAGTAAGCGCAGGAGCGTTTTACCGTACTTCTATCCTTTTTCCTTGCGAGACTTGGGGTGAGCGCAGGAGCGCGTCACAGTTTCCTGATTTTGTATTCCGGCACGACTTGCGCTGGAGAGCTGGGGCATGTCTCCATTTCCTTGTTTGTTCCCCACGCCATGGTGAGCGCTGGTACGCGTCACTGTTACCTTGTCCTGTACCCGGCTCGAAGAACATAGGACCGGGTCAACATTTCCTAGATTGCAGTTTGGCACGGTTGCTTCCCTTTTGCAGTTTGGCACGGTGAGCACTGGAGCGCATTTCATTCACCTTGCTTTCCATTTGCAGTTTGACACAGTGAGAGCTGGAGCGAGTTTCATTCACCTTGCATTCCATTTGCAGTTTGGCAAGGTGAGCGCTGGAGCGCGTTTCATTCACCTTGCTTTCCGGTGAGTGCTGGAGCGCGTTTCATTCACCTTGCTTTCCATTTGCAGTTTGGCACGGTAAGTGCTGGAGCGCGTTTCATTCACCTTGCTTTCCATTTTTGCACTATGGCACGGTGAGCGCTGGAGCGCGTTCCTTTAAACCTTGCCATTGTTTGCATCACAGCACGAGAAGCGCTGGGGCGCATTACCGTTTCTTGTCCTAGTTTCCACGGTAAGCGCAGGAGTGCGTTATCGTTACTTTGTCATTATTTCGACAACACGTCACCACGGTGAAAGCAGGAAGTACAACATCGTATCCTGTTTCTTCGGTAACACAGGAGTGTGTTACCATCACTCACCCTAGCCATATATCCTTGTGTGGATCTGAAGTGTTCCACCTATTTCTTTCTACCCCTCAGGTGACTATGGCCCCAATATATCTTCTGCTGTAATGTGTGTCTAAGACATAGTATGCATACCATTATCGCAGAGAGTAATCATTGTGGGTTGTCCTTCCCTTAGGTTCCAAGGCAGAAAAACGTATCCACCCAGGAGGGCCCTTAAGAACTACCTTCCCACCGGGCACCTCCTTACCAGGATTCCTTCACCTGACTGTTACCACGCCCCCGAGCCGGTACTAATAAGGTAGGACAAGGGAGTGAGTAAGAGACAGAGGAGGTTATTCATCTCATCCCCGTGAGACTTCTCTACAGGCAGACGGTAAGGCTTGTGGGGACCCTGACATTGTGTTCCCTGAGGTGGGGCTTTCAGGGGTTTCGCTTCGGGCGTTTGTGCTGCGTTTGTTCTCTGTGTTGGCGGTTCCTCTTGCTCTATTTGCGGCGGGCCATTCCTGGTGCCGGTGGTTCTTCTCTGCTTTCAGAAACCTCCAGATGGCCGGACCTGTATTGCAAAGGAGAAAGAAGACATTGAAATCAGAAAAACATCTGGTTTACACGTTAACAGCGCTCCTGCGCTGTCTTTGTTAATGCTATTGTTTTTTGTATTACTTACCTGTTCCAGTCCTCCTGCTTTGTTGAACCCGCTCTGTCCTTGTTACTGGCTTGTTTCAAAAAGGGAAAATAAAGCTGCAAGCAATTCAGTACCTTCATAAAGGAGTTTTATGTTTACAATTAGTTAGTTTCATTGGAATTTATTCAGCGAGCTACATTTAGAATAAGGTAAAGAAATATACAAGCTCATTCATACCTTTCACCTATTACAAGAAAGAAAGTTATTGAAGTTATTATATTTTGTTTATTTCTAACACCTGTATTCATAGCACCAGAGATCATCCTACACCAGGGCATAAGTATTCACGCATTACACGAGGAAGAAGGGAAATTCAAGGTAGATATACACTAAGAAGTAGCGATACAACAGGTTAATAGAGATATTGTCACTTTTGTAATTGCTACCCTTTTCCTATTTACAGCATATCATCTCCCCAACTGTTCCTGTGGTGCTGAAGAACGAGTTGTGTTTTGTTTCCTTTTCTTCCTTGTTTTGCTTCTCTTCTTCCCCGGATTACCATTGTTACTTGGCATCGACTAAGTGTCAGTGGTGGTGGTGAATTGGCGAAGTTGAGGACCACACCTCAGATCCATGACGTTCCTGCGAAAATAAATTAGGTAAGATTTAACAAACAGTGAGGCGAACTAATGAAACAGTCTGGCGGGAACAGGAGGGAGCGGGAAAGAGCCAAGATTTAGGGGAAAGAACTGAGATAAGAATAAGAGAGAATAGAATAAAACTGTTAGGACAGTGAAAAGGACATTTCGGATCAGCCGAGTGAGAAAGAGTCAAGAAACAAGGTCCAAACTTTAGAACAAGGAGGGCCGAAAGGATGAATAAAAGTCTATACCGATTTAGAAGCCATTTTAGGGAAAGACTCATAATTACGGCGGAATCCACAACGAGGCACATCATTAATGAGGTAGAAGGATTACACATTTAGCAAAATGTGACAAAATGAGGAAGAACCATCCCGCAATGAGGCTAAAATAGGCACAAATGGAAAGGAGGCTCTGGTGGCCGTTCGTGTTAGGCAGAGAGAGGTAGAGAGTGGAACAAAAAGACACAAAGATGTACAAGGCGGTGTACGAAAGCATGTAGAACCGGAAGGAGGAAAACTACCCAAAGGGTCAGAGAAAGCTTTAAGAGGGCACACAGAGATAGAAGGGAGTACAGAGAGCCACAACAAGACACAGACCCTCAAGGAGGTACAGCGAGCCATGAGGAAAAAAATCAGAGAGTCACAAAGCATCAAGGAGGTACAGTGAGTAGCGCGAAGGCATAAAGACCCCTAGGTGAAGCACACAGACCCTCAAGGAGGTACAGCGAGCCATGAGGAAAAAAATCAGAGAGCCACAAAGCATTAAAGAGGTACAGAGAGTAACGTGAAGGCATACAGACCCCTAGGTGAAGCACTGAGAGCCATAAGGAACAAGTGGTGCATGGGTAAACACTTATAAGGTCCCAATTGTGAGTCCTATTGGCTATGCCAATGCTTGTTTAACTACATGTGAATGACATTCCCAACTACCACAGTCTGTGTTTTTTTTATGGGTTTCATACTTGGCGTACCAAAAAGTATAGATGCTGTCTTTTAAAAATAAAAAAAAGAATTGTAAAGTCACGGGGACCTACCTTGATGTCTACAGGGAAACATATGGTATGATGAGTGCAACTATAAGTAAAGTATGATTTGTTTGTGAGATCGATTGACACATATCCAAAGGGAGCTGTTTATATGACTGGATAGTCTAATTGTGGTTCCCCGTGCCTTTGAATTGTGGGGTCCCACTCTATTTTTACAGATTCACCAGTCAGGTGACCTTGCTACTAAAAGATTCTGGGAGCACGTGCCCTGGGCCAGATATGCGCCTTGCAACCAGCGTCTGGTCCGCCCTGTATCTCAGCATGCGGACCTAGGGCAACTTTACATGCGCCTCACACTCATGTACCACTGTGCCACTGCACCTGCAGTATTAATAATAGTGTACTACGACATAGGTAGACAGCTCTTGGTGTCACATGATGCCGGAGAGGCACTATAAACTGCTTTAAAGCCGAACTGTAAACTGTCAGAGGCCGGGAGTGGAGAGTGCAAGGGGGCGGGAGTCGCAGACCTGTGATGAGACGGCCTGGAGTCTATAGGAGGAGGCTGCTAGAAGCGGTGCAGGGGCAGGTGGTGTAGGAGGGGGCATGAAGCAGGCTTAAGGGGTAGTGCTTGGAGGCAGCTGGAAGCGGTCTGGGGAGGTGCTAGAGGATGCCTTGAGGCGCAGCTCAAGTAGGGCCAGTGCACGGGCCGATGTGGGAGTCAGAGAGAGGCGGCCTGGTAGGTGGTGCTATTAGCGCCTCGAAACTCCCAGAGGCAGTAGTTTGGCAGCCTCGGTTGCTAAAGAAAGCTAACCCAGAAGACGGAGGGGTCGGTGAAGTGGCAGGAGTGGGCGGCTGGGTGTAGCAGCCTGGCAACTGGTGCGAGAGGTGCCACGGGGCAGTGTTAAGACGGCGGTGCAGGGGCAGGTGTGTCAGCGGCATATAGGGTCCGTGAGGCAGTGCTAGAGGCGTCCGTAGTTCCCCGAGAGGGTGTCCATGTGGTCTAAGAGGTTAAGGAAGGCTACATCATAGCCTGCAGGGGCAAGTGTGGCAACTGCAAGACGAGGTCTGGGAAGAGGTGCCTGAGGCGCCTCGAAGCCCACCAAGGCAGTGTTGAGGCGGTCTCCGAGGTTAAGGAAGGTTACCTCAGAGCCTGCAGGTGTGGCTGCTTCATGAAGCGGTCTGTGAGGCGGTGCTAGAGGTGCCTCGAAGCCCCTCGAAGCAGTGTTGAGGTGGTCTCCAAGGCTAAGGAAGGTTACCTCAGAGCCTGCAGGTGTGGCTGCTTCATGGAGCAGGTGAGTAAAGACAGCACAGCGTTTCATGCAAAGCATACTCGAGCACAGCATGGGCGATACAGGGGGATTCTTGCCGTCTATAGGCGTGACCCATGCACACGCATGTTACATAACAGACACAGCCTGGACAGAGGCGTCCCGCGAGTGGCACGCTGAAAGTTAAAACAAGCATTGGCGGAACCGGCAGCACAGGCAACCCAGAAACTCGGAATAGGATCAGAAGAGGCAGGACCATAGAGAGCAGCTTAGATGGAGAGAGTAGCCGTCATCATAGTGAGCAGAATAGAGGATGAACGGCACACTGCTCAGTAGTTTGAGCAGCAGTGCCCATAGAGATATGACACGCGAGCAAAGCAACGTGTCTACAGAGATGGTATTGGGAGTCGAGAATCACATAATTAATATGGTTATCATGGTTGAAAGGAATATTGATAAAAATGCAGCTATACTTAGATATGAACAGAGGTGGACAACCCAGCAAATTTCAGAGCCGAGTCAGGGTCAGACTTGGCACGTAAATAACTCAATGGTCATGGACTGGGTATGGGGAAAGTTGGGCAGTGGCAGCAGCTCTTTCAAAGAAATCTGGAGGTTGAAAGGTGTAGCGCCTAGCGACTGCAGCAGCGGCGGGGGAGGGACGGAGGACAGGGAGGTGGGAGTGCAAGCAAACCAGCATGAGTCACAGCAATTAAATAAATGAGCCGTTACAGAGGCAGCTGTGGCAGCGAAATGAAAAAACAAGCGGTTGTTGCTTAAATGCTTTCCTTTGCCTTGAACTTCGAGCCAGGCTCGTCAAGACCCATTATTAAAAGTGCAAAGAGAGCACAGTCAGGCTGACAAATGGTGCGCACGCCTGTGATCACTTTTGCGGCCACTTTGATGTTCTCAGTGGCCACGCTGCTCACTGAGAACATCAAAGCGGCCACGAAAGTCCTCCCAAAGGTTGCAGGCAGACAAATGGTGCGTGCGCCCATGCACTGTGCCCAATCCGCCTGCAGACTTTGGGAGCATTTTTGAGAGCCCTTACTTAACTCTCGCAGAGCAACGCATGCTTGTTGGCTCAGCGAGACCTAAAAATGTTGTGGAGGGGTCGAGAGACAAAATATTATCAGAGAAACTACGTAGTAATTCAAAGGATAATGCTCGTTATCAAAGGAATAGATACAGGTTGTCAGAGGGGCAGCTATGGCCTACTTACTTCTTCAAAGCTGCTCCCTTGCTCGGCACAATCGGCCTTACCCGCTGCTCCGACGATGAATGACTGAGCTGAGAATCACCCCTGATAAGGCGTTCTCTTGCTCACGTCCTCGAGGTAGCGGGAACTAGACCATTACCTTTCACAAAATGGCCGCCTAAAACGACAACACTTCCTGTGTTTTCCGAACTGGAACAGCAGCAGTTCGCGCCAGCTGGCCCACCTGTTTGATGCGGAAAGGAAACTAAAAACAAATCTGATTGAATTTTTGGGGATGATTAATGGAAAATGGATCTTGACAAAATGAATTAAAAGAGGAAATTTTAAAAAAGAATTTGAAAAAAGGCAGTCTTGAATGATGATTAGTTTATTTTCTTTAATTATTTCATAATTCTTTCTACTTATTTTTCACAAATGCGAAGCCAACGTATTTCACAGTCAAAAAAGCTTTGTCAGGGCAAGATTGTGTCAAGTATTCTAGAAGGACAAAGATCCTCTTTAATAGACCGTCACACATAATCGCATTTGTCATGAGAGCAACCAACTATTTTTCTCCACTTTCTTCTAAATATTATATGAATTTAAGTACTTCACAAAATATGCGTCACTTCTGAATTTTCCCGACTGATGGTGTTATAAAAACGATTGCTTCTGCTTTGCATCAGAACCCAAAGAACTGGCAAACTGAAGGCTATCAGAGCTAACTGCAGAGCAAGTTTACAGAGTGTCATAGGGACGGGCGGAAAGAGAAGCGAGGAGGCCATTGGCGGTAGCAATGGGATTGTTTTATCAGGTATGCAGTCCCAAAGT
Source organism: Lissotriton vulgaris (assembly GCF_964263255.1). Taxonomy (NCBI): domain Eukaryota; kingdom Metazoa; phylum Chordata; class Amphibia; order Caudata; family Salamandridae; genus Lissotriton; species Lissotriton vulgaris. Next base: position 425,502,306 of record NC_141698.1, on the reverse strand, counting down.
TTGCAAATGGCAGGTCTTTAGTCATATAGGAACATAAACAAAAGACTGTCTTGACTGGTTCTTGAAACGTACGAGGAAGGCCGCCAATGTAGGAGTTCTCTTCACTTCTGCTTGGGTCTCGTCTGGGCCCTGAGGGTTGCTCCAAACAAAAGAAAGGAGCGGTAATTGGTCACGCTCAGCCTGCTACCATTTGCTTCCACCACACCTCGTGAAGAATTTGCTAAATGGACTGTGCGGGTAAAAGAAACTAAAGACCGTGAATTACTCGAAAGGGCATAATGCTCGGGGTCCCCATTCCAGGGTATCAGGGAGCTTAACAACAAATGTCCCTCCCTCCCCTCAGCCCAGGTCATGTACCGCTTACTGCCACAGCTTTCCTGAGTTGGGGCGGCTCTTTCGCGTCCTCCGCGGTACACCAGTCTTCACACCACACTTCGGGGTTCTCTTGGTCTTACGCACTGTCTTCTTCTGCGTTCCCCTCTGCGACGTCCTCTTCTGCACTGAAACACCTTCTTGCCTCTGTTGCAGTCCTTCTTCCAATCGCCTCTGCCTCGGAAGCTGTTTCCTCGGGATTTATTGTCCAAACTCCGGTTTCTTCCTGAAACTCTGATTGGGCAGTTCGTACCGCAGCTCCCCCCCTCCACGGATCGAGTGGTTCCGGTGTTATGCTTCCAGGCTGCGTAGAGGGACAACAGTCAGTTTTAACTGTTGATGATTCTTTCCCACATTTGTTGTCCTCATCTGAACCCTGGAGGTAAGGAGCTCACAGGAGGGAAACAGGATGATATCATGCTCGCTATTGGGGGTTTGGTGTGCTTCCTCACACCCCCCTTCCCTAACTTTCTTGTCTACAAGAAAAGGGCCCACAGGACACCTAGACAGAAAGTCAAGATTGGCCTGGTCTCTCCCTTTTCTATGGATGACAATGAAACGAAAGGGTGCCAGGCAGGCCCGGACTGGTGAGTCTGCCCACCGGGCAATCCCCCGGTAGTCTGGGGGGTGGGGGGGCGGTTTTCGGAAAGGGGGCCGGTTTTGTGGCTGGGGGCGGATTTTCAGTCCGACCCTCACAGCCTGTGACGGTCGCACTGAAAATCGGCCCCCCAGGCCCCAGCCACAACAGCGTCACTCACTTAGTTTAGGGGCATCAGTCTGAGAGACTTCCAAGTTACAGGAGGCAGTTCCTATGATTATCCTAAGCAGAATAGCAGTAGCGCCACTGCGCCAGCAAGCCTGATTGACCGGTGCTTGCATTGCTGAATGTTATGTGCAAGACAGTGCAACCTAACCCCAAACGACGGAGGAGGAGGTGCCTGTGCACGCAGTGTACAGAATTATGCCCTGTCTCCTCCTCTGCCGCGTCTACGCGCCTCCAGGGTGCGGGGGGTGGGTGTAATTCCCGTGTGACTGCCAGGAGTGACGAGAGCGAGGAGCTAGCAGAAGTGCGCACAGAGCGTCAGAGCCACCAGGGTTAGGAACCACCTCTCTTCCATCCAGATAGTATTGAAGGGCCTCAATAGCCCACTTGATAGCCAGAGCTTCTTTCTCAATGACTGCATATTTGGTTTCCCTTGGGAACAGCTTGCGGCTGATAATTGGCCTTTTGTTGGTTGGTGTCATCTTTCTTGGATAACACAGCCCCAAGGCCGTTGTCAGAGGCATGAGTTTGTAGGAGAAAGGGTTTCTCATATTTGGGACTTAGCAAATAAGGTTTCGAGGTAATAAGTTGTTTCAAATGTTAAAACGCCTTTACTTCTGTGGGGGGGGGGGGGGTTTAATAAGACGATTTTCTGTTTGTACATCTGTTTTTAGCGGATTGGTTAAGGGAGTGGCGATCTGCGAGAAGTGAGAGATAAATCGCCTATAATATCCTAACAAGCCTAAAACGGCCCTGAGGTCCTTCCGGGATTTGGGAAAAGGTATCTGGGCTTTTGCAGTCACTTTGTCCTCTTGGGGTTTTATGTATCCATCCCCCAAAAGATATTCAGATACTTTACGGATTTCGTGGCCAGGTGGCTTTTGGCCGGTTTGATCGTGAATCTGCTTTCACCTAAGGTTAAAAAAACTTGGGTATGGTGTTTTAGGTGTCCCTCCCAGGTAGAGCTGTAGATGATTATATCGTCTATGTATGCAGCTGCAATGTCTTTATGGGCTACAGTATGATGTTTATTAGTCTCTGAAAGGTTGCTGGTGCCCCGTGTAACCCAAAGGGAAACAGACCCTAAGGGGCGCAGAAGGCTGTTTTTTCTCTGTCTGTCCTGCTCCTTCAAAGGCACCAGTATACTTTACAGAGATCTAATGTGCTGATGTATTAGGCCTTCCCCAGCCTTTCTATGAGTGAGTGAGTGAGTGAGGAGGGATTTGTAGAGCGCAACTTAGCCCAAGGGCATCAAGGTGCGTAAAAGATGGTACAGCTGTTTGAGGTGTAAAGATGCGCCAACTACAGGTAGGCTGCTAAGAAGAGCCAGGTCTTTAATGCTTTGCGGAAAGATGCAAGCGAAGTTTGCCCTTTGAGCTCGGCAGGAAGAGTGTTCCACAGTCTGGGAGCAAGGGCGAAAAAGGCCCTCCCTCCCCATCTGGCCTTATGAACTCGAGGGACGGACAGAAGGTTCTTATTGGTGGAGCGTAGGGCCCTACCCGGAGCATAACAGGACACAAGGGACCTGATATCTTCTGCTCCAGACCCATGCAGAGCACTAAAGGTGGTGCATAGGACCTTGAAATGTATCCTGGCATGAATAGGTAACCAGTGCAGATCTTTCCTAATAAGGGAGCCTGATGCGTGTCTAGGGGCATCGACAACTAACCTGGCTGCCGCATTCTGCACTATTTGTAGGCGTTGAACCAGTCTTTTATTTATGCCGAGATACAGTGCGTTGCAGTAATCCAGCCTAGAGGAAATAAGAGCAACCATAACCTGTTTTCGTGCTTCAGGGGTAAAGTAGTGTGTAATCTTTTTCAAGGTTCTTAGAACACCACAGCAGGTTGAAACAGTCCTGCTAACTTGTTTGTCAAAAGATAACGTGGTGTCCAGAATAACACCCAAGTTGCGGGCAGATTGGGAGGGCAAGGGGCAGGCACCAAGAGCAGAAGGCCACCAGTCCATTGACCAGATCTCCTGTTTGCCACCAAAGATAAGAACTTCGTGTTTTTCCCCATTTAATTTCAGGAAGTTCTTACTCATCCAGCCCGCAACTGCTTCCATGCAGTTCCTGAAGTTAAGGGCCGTGGCGTTCACCTATTGAGAAAGGGAGACCATAATCTGGGTGTCATCAGCATATGATAGAACTTCCAGCCCGAACGATCTTACAAGCCTGGCAAGTGGGCCACGTAGATATTAAAACGTGTGGGGCTCAAAGATGAGCCCGGAGGGACCCCACACTGCACAGGCTTAACGGGCGAGAGGAAGTTACCCAGCTTAACCCTTTGAGTTCGCTGGTTGAGAAAAGATGTCAGGAGGCTCAGTGCTGATCCGTCCACTCCCATCTCACTAAGGCGGGTAGCCATAATGGAGGGGGACAGGGTATCAAATGCAGCTGTCAGGTCGAGCAGGATCAGAAGGGTAGTCTGACCACTGTCGACCTTAGCCCGGATGTTATTGATAGCCACTGTAAGGGCGGACTCAGTGCTGTGTGCCCTCCGGAAGCCATGCTGAGAAGAATCCAGCAGGCTAGAGTTATCAAGGAAGGCACTCAGATGATGGTTGAGATGAGCCTCAAGCATTTTGGCAGGGGCAGGAAGCAGGGATATGGGGCAAAAGTTCTTCAAGATTCCAGGATCTAAGGTGGCTTTCTTTAGGAAGTGCTTGACAATCACCATTTTCCACGAAGTAGGGAAGGCCCCTTCGGAGATTGCCAGATTCATCACTTCCAAGAGTGAAGGCAGCACTACCTCCCTACACTCTTTGAGAATCTTCAGGGGACAGGGGTCCAAAGGGGACCCAGATTTAAGCTTATCCAGAAGGCTGCCCAGTTGGTCCAATGTGAGGGAGGGGAAGTTTGAAAAATTGCTACAAGGTCCAGTCCCCGGATCTTCCAGTGGGGGTACCACCGAAGAAGAAGATGGAGCTTCTAAATCTAAATTGAGGACTTCTAAGACTGTGTGGATGTCCACTATCTTAGCATGAAAGAAAGTGGCGATCTGATCACACAGTTCCTGGGATGCCACTATGGAATCGGGTGACTGGAGAAAGGACAGGGAATCTATGATTTTGAACAAATCCCTAGGGGAGCTAATTGAGGCAGTCAGCTTGGCGAAGTGGGCCTTCTTTTCCGTCAATACCTAGGTTTTGTACCCCTTAAGCACATTTTTGTGTTTTTCTCTTTCCTTCGGATCAAGGTGAGATCTCCAAAGTCTCTCTTGTTTCCTGCAGCCCTGTCTCAGAAGTCTGAGGGAGTCACAGTACCAGGGAGCCGAAGCTCGCTTTCTGGCAGAGTAGCGCTGCTTAGCCGGAGCCTGAGTATCCACGGCACTTGCAATAGTGTTATAAAGGTCAAGGGCAGCTGTGTCAGTGTCCCTCATCGCAAGGAGCCTAAGACTAGACATCAAAGGGGCAAGCGTCTCATTGTTCATTCCCCTATAATTCCTTTTCATTACCCACTTACTGGGATCCAATAAGGACACGGAAGGATATTGAAGAGTAACTTCAAGTGGGATGGCCATATGATCTGACCAGGACAAGGGGGGAACCTATTTCTCACTCGGGTCATTGGTAAAAACCCCGTCCAAAATATGTCGAGCTAAATGGGTGGGACTTCTTACTCCTTGCAGCAGTCCACAAGAGGCCAGGGAGTCTAGCAGGAAAGAGGTGTCGCCAGGTTCTAAAATTGTCAGTAGCTCATGGCTAAAAGTAGACCTAGGGCCCGGGGGCCTATAGATCAGAATACCAGAAAAGGACACAGTGGGGGAGGAGCTGAGAGAGAAATACATGGCCTGGAAAGAATCCCGAGTGGAGGGGAGGGGCTCGGTCCGGCATCTTGCTGAGCTTTTGTACAGTATGCCCAGACCCCCCCCCCCCCACGACCCATTCTATCCATTCTTGACAGGGCGTACCCCTCGGGAATAGCGTTTATGAGCTCAGGCCCTGTGAACTCAGAGGCCCAGGTTTCAGTAATAAGGGTCCATTTCATCGACCCTAGGGAGGGGGTAGGCATCGAACTGTGATATTGAATTCACCTCCCTAAAGTCGATGCAAAAGTGTACAGACCCCTCAGGTTTGGGGACCATCACTATTGGTGAGCGCCACTCACTCTTGGAGGGTTCTATGACCCCAAGTTAATCAGATTAATCACTGAATGCCCAATTCCCTCCTGAGGCGGAAGCCGGGAGGTCGGTTGTGCCTGCAATTTTAAAATTTATATCATTTTCCTCACTGGCTTGATTGCGAAGCTGGTGTGTTGTGCTGCTCATTTTTTTAAAAAACGTATTCACATTTATAGCTTGACTGCAAAGCTTTTAAATTGGTCCTACCTTTCCCCTGCGCTTCGCTGCCCGACCCACGCTTCAGCCGACTAACTGGCTGTTCGGTCTCGGCAGGGCAGGGCGCTCTGATTCTTAGCGGCCATATTGGGCTAGAATTTGGATGCCGTGACGCGCTCTAGTTTTTCCTCAAAAGGGGTCCCTCTGCGCACAGCGCGTATTAATCACTGAATGCTCGATTCCCTCCTGAAGCGGAAGCCGGGAGGTCTGTTGTGCCTGCAATTTTAAAATTTAAATCATTTTCCTCACTGGCTTGATTGCGAAGCTGGTGTGTTCCATGTATCCTCCCCCCAAATGCGTCTACAGTGTGGTGTTTCCCAGGGCTCCTCCCTCAGCCCTACCTTATTTAATATATATATGAGGCCATTGGCTGAGGTGGTGTTGCCCTAGGGGGTACAGCTGGTGACGTATGCTGACGACACCCAGCTCATCATCTCCCTGACCACCCAAGCCGCCCCGTATGCAAATCTTTCCACCTGCCTCGATAAGATCCATGATTGGATGGATAAATCTTTTTTAAAGTTAAATGGCGCAAAAACGGAGGTGATGATGCTGGGATACAACCCACCCACCACTGTTGAAAAGTGGTGGCCTACCAGTCTTGGCCAGCCGCCCCTACCAAAGGAGAAAATTAAAAGCTTGGGGGTCTGGTTAGACCCAGCTCTGAATTTTGCGGTACAGGCACGGAAGGTTGCAGGCACCTGTTTTGCTTATATTAGGCTACTGAGGAAAATTGCCAGGCTTCTTCCATTTGAAGCCAGGAAGATCATGGTGCAAGCGCTGATCCTAACACGTTTGGATTATGCTAACGCACTATACCTCGGGACTCCCCTAGGGACAGTTAGAATTTTACAGACAGTACAGAACTGCGCAGCACGAATGCTGCTGAACGTCCCGCGTAGGTCATCCGCTAAGCCTGGACTGCGCCAGCTCCACTGGCTACCAGTTCAACAGAGAGTGGAGTTCAAGGCCCTGACTATGGTACATAAGGCAGTTAATAAAACCGGACCTGTCCTTATTCAAGCCATGCTCTGCCCATATACCCCCAAGCGGACCCTGAGATCCAATAACAAAAATTGCTTAGCGGTCCCTAAGACAAGGAGAATGCGTACGGGGGGGGAGACGCTTCTCCCTACAGGCCACAAATCTTTGGAATAACCTTCCTGAATCAATCAGAATGGAAGTAAATCACTTAAGATTCAGAAAATTGTTAAAGACCTTCTTGTTTGCCTAAATCTTGGAGTGTGAATGAGTTTTGAAGCGCTGGGATGCCTCCGGGTAGCCATGCGCTATACAAATGCGTAATTCATTCATTCATTCATTGTGCTGCTCATTTTTTTTTAAAACTTATTCACATTTATAGCTTGACTGCAAAGCTTTTAAATTGGTCCTACCTTTCCCCTGCGCTTCGCTGCCCGACCCACGCTTCAGCCGACTAATTGGCTGTTCGGTCTCGGCAGGGCAGGGCGCTCTGATTCTCACCGGCCATATTGGGCTAGAATTGGCGCCGTGGCGCGCTCTAGTTTTCCCTCAAAAGGGGTCCCTCTGCGCACAGCGCGTATTAATCCTGAATGCTCGATTCCCTCCTGAGGCGGAAGCCGGGAGGTCTGTTGTGCCTGCAATTGTAAAATTTAAATCCTTTTCCTCACTGGCTTGATTGCGAAGCTGGTGTGTTGTGCTGCTCATTTTTTTAAAAAACGTATTCACATTTATAGCTTGACTGCAAAGCTTTTAAATTGGTCCTACCTTTCCCCTGCGCTTCGCTGCCCGACCCACGCTTCAGCCGACTAATTGGCTGTTCGGTCTCGGCAGGGCAGGGCGCTCTGCTTCTCAGCGGCCATATTGGGCTAGAATTGGCGCCGTGACGCGCTCTAGTTTTTCCTCAAAAGGGAAAGACCATGATTCCGCGCAGCGGACGCGAGCAGCGGTCGTGCTGGTCGAATGCCGGAGTCGTGACAGAGTCCTGCCTGTCTGCGGCCGTCCGCGCCAAGGAGGCGCTAGGGGCCAGTCCTACTGCTGATCTTTGTCCCTCCTCCTCCATACACACTGCTTATTCAATCAACACCCTGAGAGCTCTCCGCCCTCCGAGGTTATCCTGTCATTATAAATATTGGCCGGAGGATCTGCATAAGGGATGTAACTGTCAATGTTCTAATAAATTGCAACATAATTCCTCTCTCATACCCCCGGTAGTTACGGCTTCCGTTGCAACGCCTACCCCTTCTCTCCAATCTAGAGACACGACCTTTCTCATAAATGCCCGCTCCTTGGTGAATAATAATATCGCTTTTCATGACTTCGTCTCGGACAGAATGCCCTCGTGGGTCTTCGTCACAGAGACCTGGGGATCTGATTCAGCTGGTCCTGACCTGATTGATGCCATTCCCGATGGCTACGCCCTCATGAGACTGGACAGAGTCGGCAGGAGAGGTGGGGGCATCGGCATTCTACATAAAACATTGTCTACTTGCCGTATTGAATGCCTCCCCTCCCCTCAAAACTCCTTCCAGGCCGCTCATTTTACCCTCAGCCCCTCTCCCACTGTGTCCTTCACGGGTGTTCTAATTTACAGACCCCCTGGTCCCAGGTCGGCCTTCCCCGTCAATCTCCTGGAAGTCCTTGAACCTTACATTGATCTGCCCGATTTTACTATCCTCTGGGACTTCAACTTTCATTTAGAAAGTTCCAACTCGCCCGATACCATATCACTTGTGGATTCCCTAGCCTCCGATAGGCTTTTACAAAAAGTGAGACATCCCACCCATTCAGCAGGCCATACGTTGGATGGGGACTTCACAAATGACCCCAGATTGGAAGTAGGCATCCCCATTTCCCTTTCTTGGTCTGACCATAAGGCTGTCCCTTTTGAGTTCGAGCCCGGGCAACGGGATCCGTCTCTAAAGGAACATAACCCCTGGATCCTCAAAAGGAACTATAGAGGCCTAAACAACGTGACTCTTAGCCCCTTCATTGCCAACTTCAGTTACTCTTCCAAAGCTGATACGGATACTGCAGCGCAAGAGCTTATTGGCACCATTTCAGAGACAGTTAATATTCTTGCCCCTGTCAAACTCCACTACTCCGCAAGGAAACGCCTGTCAGCCCCCTGGTTCTCTGACTCCCTTAGATTACGTAGGCAGGAATGCAGGAGACAGGAAAGACTCTGGTGAGCTTTTCTTGACCCTGATGAAAGGATCAAACATAGGAGCCTTTTAATAGGCTATAAGGCCGCTATTCTAGTGGCTAAACAATCTTATTTTACTGACCTGACCACTTCCCTCAGCTCACCAAGAGATCTTTTTAAAATTGTGGACTCCTTATCTCTCGCCCCTTCTCCTGACCCCACGGTCCTTTCACAAGAACTCTGTGACCGGATATCCACGTTTTTTCACACCAAGATCGTGGATATTCATTCGGCTTTAGAAGCCCTTAACTCTACCCATGACCCTGCCCTGTCGTCGGACTCACTGCCCCGCCCTGTTCCGACCTCGGTTTCCCCTGGACGTCTGTCCAATTTTCCCCCTCTATCCTATGAAGACCTTAATGCTCTTCTTAATAAACTTAAATCAGGCTCCCCTCTGGACCCCTGCCCTCTCAAAATATTGAAAGAGTGCAGGGATGTCCTCCTCCCCCCCTACTTGGAAGTAATGAATTTGGCAATTTCTAATGGCGTCTTCCCCGCATCATGGAAGCTGGCTATTGTAAAACCTTTATTGAAGAAAACATCATTGGATCCTGGTATTCTCAAGAACTTTCGCCCTATATCCCTTCTCCCTGCCCCAGCCAAAATTATTGAGGCCCATCTCAACTCCCACCTTAGCGCCTTTCTTGACAAAGCTAGCCTGCTTGATTCTTCACAGCATGGCTTCCGAAAGGCGCATAGCACCGAGTCTGCCCTCACAGTGGTGGTCAACAACATTCGCGCTAAGGTCGACAGAGGTCATCCTACCATCTTGATCCTGCTTGACCTTACAGCCGCTTTTGACACCCTGTCCCGCTCCATCTTGTCTAGGCGGCTCGGTGAGATGGGAGTGGAAGGACCGGCTCTCGGTCTTTTGGCATCCTTCCTCAACCATCGTGCCCAACAGGTCAAACTGGGTGACTTCCTTTCCTCTTCCAAGCCTTTGCATTGTGGGGTCCCGCAGGGCTCATCTTTGAGCCCTACTTTGTTCAACATATATGTGGCCCCACTTGCAAGGCTTGTTAGATCTTTTGGATTGGAAGTCTTATCGTATGCCGATGACACCCAGATAATGGTCTCCCTATCTCATTCTGTGGAGTCCACGGCCCTTAATTTTAAAAAATGCATGGAAGCCGTGGCAGGTTGGATGTCCTCAAACTTCCTCAAGCTCAACTGGGAAAAGACCGAGATTCTTATCTTTGGTGGCAAACAAGATCTATGGTCACTATAAAACACTTGAACCACTCATGATAGAGCTGTATCTATGATTATAAGTCTGAGATCTAGAGATCTTTTTAATTAAATCAGGGTGACATGTAGGCATTTAGTCCAGGCATATGGACCCATCTCTGATAAAAACGTGATAGGCCCACACATAAACACCTGTATGAGCCTCTTAGGAGACACAATCCTTCCCTGTCTCGTTTATACACCTCATCTGCTCATCTTCTATATGAGACACGATGTGCTTCTCTCTGTCTCATCTACATATATTTTATATATATATTTAACTGCCTATTACTCCAAATAACTTTTATAGGACCATCTGAACACATTTGGGCACGTTTAGCAGATCTAGGGCCGACATCTATGCTCTAGGTATTTTCCATATAAACCAGTGTATAAAATACTGGCACACAATAAGTCCCGAGGGAATTTCCATATATCGAGTGTACATAATACTGGCACACAATACGTTCCGCTTCAAGGTGTGTTTGTACCCTAAGTTTGAATGTCGTTTTAAGAACACTAACACACATAACATAATGAGGGAGTGGTAAATGACCACGCAGACTTTGTCACGTGGGACGCACTAAGCGCGCTTACGTTTGGGAGCATTCGAGGGCACGTATAATATATCCACATTCAATGTTTGGGCAATTTGTTTGGTTGTTCTGAGAGTAGGTAATAGTAACCGATCTGTTTGTTCTGTATTGTTCGTGGCCCAGTTTTAGTTTTCGGCAAAACGTGCAGAAATAACACCGGTACACGAAAGTGATTCGTACTACATCTCCTGGCATACTTTGTCGCGCATGGGTGATGTCACTGCTAACCAATCGCGCTACCACCAGAAACATACTTATGACGGTAACGTACCTAGCCCCGGCACCTCCCCAAATAGCCCAGACGGCTGCTGAGTGTACCGACGGGCAGGTAAGCCCAGACTATCCCTACGTTTTTGTGTGTTTGTACCGAATGTTTGTCGGCTGAAACGCATGCAGTGGAATTTGTGCCATATTTATAACCGCATATACCATGTTTTGAATGGTGTATTAAGAGCGTAACAAGAGCGCTTTTTACTCGCAAAAAGAGCGTAACAAGAGCGCTTTTCACTCTAATGTGACATACTAGTATGATATGGATAATAGTAACCACAAAGATAGAGCATGAATAATACGAATGGCCACACGCTCAGTCTGGGATCAGACATACAGAGATCATAATCGCACTGGGCAGTCCCTGTCTTTGCAGTACCTGGGCAGTCTCTGTCTTTGCAGTATACGAACAGGCTTTGATAAAAAGATCGTTGAATACTCAGTTTGGAGACTTGTCTGAGCAGTAATTGTAGTACATTTACCTTGTAGGAATATGAGCAGATGTATAAAAGACTTCTGAAGAAACATAACAAATAAGGGAGACTTAATATGGACAATGGTATCTCTTCCAGACATTAGGGAGCGCTGTAATAACTGGCACTCGCGTTGTTTTTAATTGATTTTCACATATCACTTTCTCTACATTATAGAGCGGTGCACTGTCTTCCTGAGCTGTGGCCAGGTGAGGAGTGGCACGTTCCTCTTACCCTATAGGTGAGCGAGGGTACTTGAGTGACCTAGCGACTACAATGTGGTCATATAGGTTTTCCATATAATCAGTTGGCAATATGAGATGACTTACACTAATTCTGGTAATGTCGTTTTTATCTTTGTATGTGTCTTTTATCTATGTTGTCTGTGTCTTGATGACGTCTTTCCTGGGACATCCCCTGCACAATTAAGAGGACTACCAGGTTTGAACAGGTGATATCTGTATCAGAAATCCTTTCTATATCGCACCTCTGAGCAGTAGCAAATGTTATAGGTCCTGAAGAAGCGGGAGATACTTAGTGATCTTTAAACTACCGCAGAAACATGTCGACCATCACTTTGGGCCAGTGACTATTAGGGTTAATCACTGGCAATTTTGCACTGAATTGTTTTTAAGTTTGGAAATGAACGGCACCAGAATAAAGTCTTTTTGCGTTCATTATTCAATTTTATCTTAGAGCACATTCTTTCCTCTTTTGGTTTTCACAACTCTTTTTTGCACTGCTCCTCAGTTACTATACAGCACTTCCTGTAGCGCCTAATTGCACAACACTAGCCTTTCCCAGACAAAGTGGCAACAACTTGGACTCTCCACTTTGGGAAGTGGTTCAAAGGATGAAAGGGCGGTAAAGGATGAGTAACTGATGGATTTCCTTCCCATACAGTGCGATGTCTGGTTGTGTGCTTTTCTAACAACTTTCAGCACACACTGACTCATCTAGACACTTTTGTTTTTGACAAATCTTTCGACCCACAGTTATTCTGTTTTGTATTTATAGATTTGAGTAGGGGGTTGTAACTGTGTGGCCGCTAAATATTCCCTGGGACCCTCCATCTATCTTCTTGTAGTTTTTTGTTCTAGAGCAGCCTCGGCTGCGGGTCCAGTTTAAAGCGAGCTCCATTGTGAACTCTACCTTCACAACTCAATTCCTTGTGAAGGAATGAGATATGTGTATAGCCATGAGAGACTTCGCTTGAGTGCCTTTTTCTGACAGCGCGTCCTGAGATACACTACCATTATTTGTCCTTACTAGTGTTACCACTTTAGAAACAAGACAGGTCCACTATGGCAACTAATTTAGGCCTGGCCTATGATGAGGCTGAAATACAATTAATCCTGGATGATAATCCAAGTATGTTGGACTTTATGCCCACACCACAAGACTCTGGGGATGAAGGATGGTCCAAAATCCTCATATTAAAAAAGAGTCACTCTCGCATTTGCATCCATGGTATTACCATGGCTGAGTACTTGAGAGGCAATGGTGCCCCCACGGGCTTAATAGTCAACAATGCTCCTAGATTATTTCTAGATGACAAAGACTTTATCAGAGATTGGTACCTTATTGCATGGAAGTGCACGCGTGATTGGTTAGTTTTAATTAATAAAACTGCCAAAAAAGCCGCAGATAAAATCATGATAGAGATTCAGACTTTAGAAGGCCAAATAAAAACAACGCTTTCGTCCAAATTATTTACCAAACAACAGGATGAGAGCAATAAGGCAAATAAAGACTTTAAAGATTCAGTCCTGTTCTCTAAATTAGAGAAATGCAAAAAAGATTTAGACAAGTTTTCAAAAGAGAAAGTGTATCCTTACACTAGTGCCACATACACACCTACACCATACAATAGAAATGGGAGGAGAGGTGGTTCAACCTATGGCACCTCAGCGTCAGAAGACCTTTCTAGTGACTCTGATTCTTCTAACCAAGGCTCTAACATGAACTCCAACCGTGGGAGAGGTAATAGAAGACAGAGAAGAGGCAATACCTTTGATCAAGGGCAATTCAATCCATGGTGGACTCCCAACCCATGGACTTCAGGTCAATTCCCCTTTATGCATCAAGCAGGACCTTATGGCCCAGCACCATTTTCACCAGGTCAAAATATGCCTCCTTTTTTAGGGTGTGGCCAAGGGAGATCACGTTGCAGGAGACGAGCTCAACAAAGTCAAGTACAGTGGAATCTGCCCCCACAGTCGATGGACTTGAGGAGCGGGAAGAAAATACCCCAAGACCAAGCGAGCAGGAGTACGAGCACGGAGAAGGGCTCATAGTAAATCTCAGCTCACGAACACTGATACCCATAGAGGAGAAAGTCCTAAATCGAGGTCTGGGTTTTGTAGCAACGAACCAAGGAGATGCCTTTCAAACCCAGGTAGAGATCTCCAAATTTTCCGTAAAATACGGTTACATTTCTTCTTTGAAAAAAACATTGAAAAAAACATCGAACAAACAACGACTGAACAAAACACGGGCTTAAGAAATCCGTCAACTTTTACGCCTCTCAATACCACTGTTCCAGCTAAGGTTACAGCCTTTGAAGAAGCTGTTAAACATGATGTGCAAAACCTGTTCATGGAAAGACATAAACCTTTTGTTAACATCACAAAAGCTGAACAGGCACTTCAAAAACTATCTAAAGACCCTCTTATCACGATAAAACCGGCAGATAAGGGAGGAGCAACAGTCCTGTTAGATACTACAACCTATAGGACAGAGTGCCTCAAACATTTGAGCGATCGTCGTGCATACCGCCGTCAACCCGAAGATCCTACACCCAGACTGATGACACAGATTGGCCATCTGGTGGAAGAAGCCCTCTCGGAAGGTTGGATAACCTCCAATGAAAGCAGTTACCTACGCAGAACACATCCCACCGTGCCATATTTTTATATCTTACCAAAGATACACAAAGCACAGCGGCCACCTCCAGGCCGCCCGATAATCTCAGGCATTGGCTCATTAATGGAACCTCTTTCATCCTTTGTGGATGTTTTTTTGAGACCGTTGGTACGAGCTATGCCGTCTTATTTACAAGATACCAAAGACGTGCTAAGGTTATTACCAGAGATTGAATTCGACTCCACATCAGACATACTGGTGTCTTTTGATGTGGAGTCGCTTTACACCTCTATTCCACAAAACGAGACACTCGAGGTAATTGAACAACTTCTTAATGCGAGTAATTTGGACTCCATCACGCCGGTCTCCATGATCATGGATATTGCATCTATAGCGATGAAAGAAAATTTTTGTTCAGTATGAGGATAGTTACTATCTACAGACGTCAGGTACCAGCATGGGCAGCGTTTTCGTGCCAAGCCTGGCGAACCTCTACATGCACAAATTCGAACAGGACTATGCATTGAACATTGCGAACCCGTATTTATCATCTGTACGGGTCTGGAAGAGGTATATAGATGACATTCTGGTGATTTGGCATGGCGATGTGTCGGACCTCATGAACTTTCACTCTTGGTTGAACAACTGTAACAACTTTCTTAAGTTCACCATAGAATATAATCATCAATCTCTTGCTTTCTTGGATCTATTGATATCTATATCCCCAGAAGGACTGAAATCCGAGCTATATAAAAAGCCGATGGCCCGTAACTCACTCCTAGAATATGGGAGCTGCCATCCTAAATCTCTTCGGGATAATCTTCCGTTTGGACAATTTTTACGTGTCCAATGGAATTGCTCTACAAAAGAGTCTTTCAGAAAACATGCCCATGATCTGGAAGGGAAACTCCTCGAGAGAAAATATCCAAAGAAACTGATCCGTACATCCCAAAAGAGGGTTTCTAATAACAATCGGGAGGCTCTGTTGGAACCAGCTCCACCTAAAGAACAAAATGAAAGAATAACGTGTGTCAACACGTTTAGTACCAGATCCAATGCCATTCAACAGATCATCCGCAGACATTGGAAGATCCTTAACACTGGTCCTGATAAGTTAGAACAACCTCTATTTGCCTTTAAGAGAGGTACTAGTATCAGGGATCAATTAATACACACGAGACCAGGTCCAGCTACCATTCACCAAGTTGGGACACTCTGGGACATGCCAGCGGTGACAGGACACCACCCTTGTGGGAATTGCGCAGCATGCCCACAAACCAAGAAATCTACAAGCATTGATATTGGGACAAGTAGAGCCTGGGAACAACGGCGCTTTACTAATTGTAATAGCAGCAATTTAATATACTTAATAACTTGCCCGTGCTCCCTGAGATATGTCGGAATGACAACCAGGAAAGTTAGAACAAGGATTTCAGAGCATAAAAGCACCATCCGCTGCAAAAAATAAGCGACCCGTCTAACTAATCATTTTTTGGAAGTCAACCACAAACCTACGGACTTCCAATGGACAGTGCTTGAACAACCACTCATTCCAACTCACATCACAGATATGTCTAAGTACCTGTTTAAAACAGAACAGAAATGGGTGTACAAGCTTAATACTGACAAAGCTGGGCTTAATGAGGACATCCCGTGGATGTCACTATAAAACACTTGAACCACTCATGATAGAGCTGTATCTATGATTATAAGTCTGAGATCTAGAGATCTTTTTAATTAAATCAGGGTGACATGTAGGCATTTAGTCCAGGCATATGGACCCATCTCTGATAAAAACGTGATAGGCTCACACATAAACACCTGTATGAGCCTCTTATGAGACACAATCCTTCCCTGTCTCGTTTATACACCTCATCTGCTCATCTTCTATATGAGACACGATGTGCTTCTCTCTGTCTCATCTACATATATTTTATATATATATTTCACTGCCTATTGCTCCAAATAACTTTTATAGGACCATCTGAACACATTGGGGCACGTTTAGCAGATCTAGGGCCGACATCTATGCTCTAGGTATTTTCCATATAAACCAGTGTATAAAATACTGGCACACAATAAGTCCCGAGGGAATTTCCATATATCGAGTGTACATAATACTGGCACACAATACGTTCCGCTTCAAGGTGTGTTTGTACCCTAAGTTCGAATGTCGTTTTAAGAACACTAACACACATAACATAATGAGGGAGTGGTAAATGACCACGCAGACTTGTCACGTGGGACGCACTAAGCGCGCTTTCGTTCGGGAGCATTCGAGGGCACGTATAATATATCCACATTCAATGTTTGGGCAATTTGTTTGGTTGTTCTGAGAGTAGGTAATAGTAACCGATCTGTTTATTCTGTATTGTTCGTGGCCCAGTTTTAGTTTTTGGCAAAACGAGCAGAAATAACACCGGTACACGAAAGTGATTCGTACTACATCTCCCGGCATACTTTGTCGCGCATGGGTGACGTCACTGCTAACCAATCGCGCTACCACCAGAAACATACTTATGACGGTAACGTACCTAGCCCCGGCACCTCCCCAAACAGCCCAGACGGAAGCTGAGTGTACCGACGGGCAGGTAAGCCCAGACTATCCCTACGTTTTTGTGTGTATGTACCGAATGTTTGTCGGCTGAAACGCATGCAGTGGAATTTGTGCCATATTTATAACCGCATATACCATGTTTTGAATGGCGTATTAAGAGCGTAACAAGAGCGCTTTTCACTCGCAACAAGAGCGTAATAAAGCGCTTTTCACTCTAATGTGACATACTAGTATGATATGGATAATAGTAACCAAAAAGATAGAGCATGAATAATACGAATGGCCACACGCTCAGTCTGGGATCAGACATACGAAGATCATAATCGCACTGGGCAGTCCCTGTCTATGCAGTACCTGGGCAGTCTCTGTATTTGCAGTATACGAACAGGCTTTGATAAAAAGATCGTTGAATACTCAGTTTGAAGACTTCTCTGAGCAGTAATTGTAGTACATTTACCTTGTAGGAATATGAGCAGATGTATAAGAGACTTCTGAAGAAACATAAGGAATAAGGGAGATTTAATATGGACAACGGTATCTCTTCTAGACATTAGGGAGCGCTGTAATAACTGGCACTCGCGTTGTTTTTAATTGACTTTCACATATCACTTTCTCTACATTATAGAGCGGTGCACTGTCTTCCTGAGCTGTGGCCAGGTGAGGAGTGGCACGTTCCTCTTACCCTATAGGTGAGCGAGGGGACTTGAGTCACCTAGCGACTACAATGTGGTCATATAGGTTTTCCATATGAGATGACTTACACTAATTCTGGTAATGTCGTTTTTATCTTTGTATGTGTCTTTTTTCTATGTTGTCTATGTCTTGATGACGTCTTTCCTGGGACATCCCCTGCACAATTAAGAGGACTACCAGGTTTGAACAGGTGATATCTGTATCAGAAATCCTTTTTATATCGCACCTCTGAGCAGTAGCAAATGTTATAGGTCCTGAAGAAGCGGGAGATACTTAGTGATCTTTAAACTACCGCAGAAACATGTCGATCATCACTTTGGGCCAGTGACTATTAGGGTTAATCACTGGCAATTTTGCACTGAATTGTTTTTAAGTTTGAAAATGAACGGCACCAGAATAAAGTCTTTTTGCGTTCATTATTCAATTTTATCTTAGAGCACATTCTTTCCTCTTTTGGTTTTCACAACTCTTTTTTGCACTGCTCCTCAGTTACTATACAGCACTTCCTGTAGCGCCTAATTGCACAACACTAGCCTTTCCCTGACAAAGTGGCAACAACTTGGACTCTCCACTTTGGGAAGTGGTTCAAAGGATGAAAGGGCGGTAAAGGATGAGTAACTGATGGATTTCCATCCCATACAGTGCGATGTCTGGTTGTGTGCTTTTCTAACAACTTTCAGCACACACTGACTCATCTAGACACTTTTGTTTTTGACACATCTTTCGACCCACAGTTATTCTGATTTGTATTTATAGATTTTGCTGTCAATCACCTCTCGTCTGGCTTCTGGAATACAATATGGGTGCAATCGGACCTTCAGACCTTCTTCCCTGGTGGGGTGTGTATTTCATGCTCAATAAGGGAAGTTCTATTAGGGAGAACACCTCTCGGACAGGGAGTAGAGCGCCCCTAAGGTCTTGTTTTAATATGTCACATAAATCCTTGTCTATGCTCTGTTTTGACAACGACCAAGAGGTAGTCCCAACCAAAACAGGAAGTGGACCCTCCCATTTTTTAGGAGGTTGATGTGGTATATCTGTGTATGGTTTACAGTTGGGCCATCTCTAGCTTATATGTGACGGGGGTCACTTTCTCTAAGATCTTAAAGGGCCCTTGCCACTGACTTAATAATTTATGTTCTGAGGTGGGCTTTAGTAACAAAACCATGTCTCCTACTGTTAAGGTTCTCTCTTTTGGGAATTTTGTCATACTGAACCTTCTGACTGGTTTGGGCCTGCTCCAAATTGGTCCTTACGATAGCTCGTACTTGGTTAAGCTGGAATTTAAACCCGGCTATATAGTCTAAGAGGGGTTTTGCAGTATTTTTTTCTTCTTCCCACTCTTCTTTGTGCCATGTCCATAAGGGTACGAGGCTGGCTCCTGTATAGCAACTCAAAGGGAGAATATCCGAGGCTTTTCCGTTGCCCACATCTGATGGCAAATAAAGTCAAGGGAAGCATATCTTCCCACTTTCGGGTCTCCAGGTTTAGCAGTTTTTTTCAGGTGACTTTTAGGGTGGCATTGTATCACTCCACCAGCCCGTCGGTTTGGGGGTGGTAGGCGGCGGTGCGGATCTGTTTGATATGTATCTGCTGGCACACTTGTCCCATTAATTTAGATGTAAAGGTCGTTCCCTGGCCGATAATAATTTCATTTGGAAACCCTATGTGGGAGAAGATGTTGATCATAGCCTTAGCTACTTGCGTGGTGTTGGGTTGTCTAAGGGCTACGGCCTTGGGGAACCAGGTGTCATAGTCTACCAAGACCAGTACGTAGCGATATTCGTTACGTGAGGGGGGCGAGGATATCCATCCCTACCCTGGTGAAAGGTTTGTCAATCACAGGCAGGGGTTTTATATGAACTCGGGGGGGGGGGATGTAACGACTAATTTTCTGACAGACTGAACACTCTTTGCAGTACCTCCAGACTTGTTGGTAGATTCCTGGCCAATAAAATCTCTCCAATATGGCTTTCTCTGTTTTTTCGCCTCCAAAATGACCTCGCAATAGGTGGTTGTGGGCTAGATATAGGACCTTGTCCCTGAAAGGAAGGGGTACCGGTAACTGAATGAGCATATTTCTTTCTCCTTTCCGATACAATGACCCTTTTTGCGTAAAGAATTGGGGACCTACTTGGAGAGGATCCTCTTGTTCAGTTGCTTGTCTCCATGCTTCTTGAAGAGTACGGTCCTCTCGCTGTGCAGAACGAAAATTTTTGTCATGATCCCATAGGCCATTTCTTGTGTGTGTTAGGAGAACTGAAGTCCAACTCTTTTTTCTCCCTTTTTCTTTGTTTTCTACTCTTAAGTTCCTTTCCCCTGATCGAGCCAGGATCCGGGACTTGGGAGAAAGGTGCTTCTTCCCTCCATTTGGTACCTTCTTTCCATGTATCACAGAGCAGGTTATGGATAAGGGGGTAATCGGTTCCTAGGACTACTGGTTCTGGTAAGTTAGTAATGAGGCCCACCTTCTAATTCACAGAGAGTTGGGTCAGTTGATGTTATATGGAGACACTGGTCATGGGGTATGTCTTGCTGTCTTTGTGTATACCCAGTATGGTGACTACCCCAGGTGTGGGTGGGCCCCAAGAGGGATAGCATGTGGTCTCATAAGGTGCACAGTCAAAATATCGAGTTTGAAATCTCGGCTTACAAAAATATTGTGTTGGAAATATCGAAGGTACAGAATTTCGATGTCAAGAATATCGTTGGACGGAATATCGACCCTAAGGTAAGTAATATCGAATTTATTTATATTGATGTAAGTAATATCGAAGTTAGTAATATCGATAGCATATATATCGATGTAACTAATTTCGATGTTACTAATATCGATATTTGTAATATTTTTATGTGTTTAATAATGTATGTGTAATATGTTTTCGTTAAGTATTTAAATTATTTGAAATTTTATGTGTATTATTTTTATATATTAATAATGTTCTTTTTAAGTAAATGTTATGTTTTAGTACCGGAGCGGGTTGTGGGTTTATAGGGGAATAGGGTGGGAAGTAATTTAAATATACTACATTCATTATTAATTTTTAGGAATTATAAATTAATTTTAAATAATTTATGTTTTTATTTCTGTAGCGAGTTGTGGGTTTATAGGGGAATTGGGTGGGAAGTAATTTAATTGTAATTAATTAATGTTTTCTTTTATGGATAAAGATTTTATTTTTAATTAATTATTAATTGGCAATTAATTATTTTAATTGATTAATTATTTATTTAATTGGTAATTAATGTTATTTTTATGTAAATTTTATGTTTTAGTACCGGAGCGGGTTGTGGGTTTACAGAGGAATAGGGTGGGAAGTAATTTAAAGGTACTAAATTAATTATGAATTTTTAGGAATTATAAATTAATTCTAATACATTTTTGTTTCTATTTCTGTAGCGGGTTGTGGGTTTATAGGGGAATTGGGTGGGAAGTAATTTAATTGTAATTAATTAATGATTTATACTTTTTTTGTTATGGAAAATTAATGTATTTTCAATTAATTATTAATTGGCAATTAAATATTTTAATTGATAATTTATTTATTTGAATGATAATTCATGTTTTTAATTGTTAACTAATTTTTTTAATTGGTAAATCATGTTTGTAATTGGGAAATAATTTTTTTAATTGGTAATTTATTGTTTAATAGGTAAATCATTGTGTTAAATGGCAATTAATATTTTTAATTGGTAATTATTTCTTATTAATTGGAAAATATTTGTAATTAATTGGTAAACAATGTTTTATAAAAAGTATTATTTTGTATATTGTTTAATAATTTTTAATTGTGAATTAATTTTAAATAATATTTTTTTGTTATGAAAAATATTTTCTTCTTTAATATTTATTATTTGGTGAGTAATATTTAATATTTAATAATTATTGGTATTTATTGTTAATGTATTGTTAATTAATTATTCAAATGTAATTGCTTTTAATAATTATTAATTGTTTGTTATTGATGTAGATTTATTTAAAAATGTAATTATACATTATTTTGAATATAAAAATTATTTATAAGTATGTTAAATTTAAATTCTACGCTATCAAAGCTTTCTCTACTGTTGCGCCCTCTGGAGTTGGAATAGTAATTTTTACCCCTACGCTATCCAACGCTTTCCCTACTGTTGCACCATCTGGAGTTGGAATACTAATTTTTACCCATACGCTATCCAATGCTTTCTCTACTGTTACACCCTCTGGAGTTGGAATAGTAATTTTTATCCCTACGCTATCCAACGCTTTCCCTACTGTTATACCCTCTAGATTTGGAATAGTAATTTGTATCCCTACGCTGTCCAACGCTTTCCCTACTGTTGCACCCTCTGGAGTTGAAATAGTAATTTTTACCCTTACGCTATCCAACGCTTTCTTACTCTTGCACCCTCTGGAGTTGGAATAGTAATGTTTACCCTTACGCTATCCAACGCTTTCCCTACTGTTGCACTCTCTGGACTGGGAATAGTAATTTTTACCCCTATGCTATTTAACGCTTTCCCTACTGTTTAAATTTCTGGAGTGGGAATAGTATTTTTACATTCTACGTTATCCAATGTTTTTATTAATGTAGTTTTTTTGGGACTTTAAATATAATTTTTATTTATTTATGTATTTAATATTTTTTGTATTATTTTAGATAATGTATTTAATTAACTTTTAAAATATTGAAAGTATATTTAATTGTTTTATTTATTAAATCTAATTATTTATTTTTATTTATGTTAATATTTTATGAGTGTACATGTATTTGTAATTTATAGTAGTTGTTAATTTTTAATTAATTAAAATAATTAATAAATATTATTATTAAGTAAGTATATCTTATATATTGTATTGTTGTGAATGTATCTAGGACCCTAATTAAGACATTCCCGATGTATGCCCTTATGTGGTTATAACAAATCATATCCTTATAAAGGCATAAGAATCATATCCATATTAAGTCATAGCCAATGCAGTCCAAATACAGCAAGGCTACTCCCATAGACTCCCAGAAAGCACAACGCGTTCTTAAACATACCAAGCCTCCAGCAGCCTGGGAATTCCCCCTGCTTCTGTTTTGATTTGTCCTAGAACTCCTGGAGTCCTGAAAGAACTGCCAGTTCTTAGTGACATCTTATGTCCAACCTTACGTCAAACTCAGCACCTTCCAGGTATAAATATACCAACATCTGCCTTAAGCAACACACGGTGGTTTGGAGCAGATCGGCTATCTACTTGCCCGACGCCCTGCTGATGCGAGTGCCGAAGGAAGCCGACCCTCCCTGCTGACGCACTGAGAGAGACGTTGTCTTTTCTCCTGCCGAGAAATCCAGCTCCAGTGTTTCCCTGACACCCTCGCGGGTTGCTGGGAGATCTAGTACTGAGAGACAGATACAAGACCTCCTTCATTCTATACCCAAGGTACGGAGCTGATTAGACCCATAGAGAATTCTTGATTCAGATTCTTGGCAAAAAGTGTAACTCATCTACTCCTTCCCACGTACTAGGTTTAGGTTAGGTACACCGGGGTAGGCGTATCTTAGAAACACCAGTTGAGGACTTTTAGTCATTATTTTATCATTGTATGTATTTTATCCATTTTAGTATCTTATGGCTTAGAAACCATATAAATGCTTTTACAGTATTATTTCATAATACTCCTTTTACTGTACGCACTTTACTTTATGACAAGTATTGCACTTGTGGCAATTCATTTCTCTTGCATGAGAAAGAAGACTGCTCAATAAATAACCCTTTTATTGAAAACGCCCGTCTCTCTATTTCTCTGCATTTCTGGTGAAACGAAGCATGCACGATTGACTGAGTAAAATAGCTATCTATTGTTTCCGCGTCTCTGGAGATATACTCCTTATTCTGTGGGAGCAAAGTTGTCATGTTTACGCGGTTGTCATAAGCGAATCCCTTCTTGTCTATTCAGGAAAGCTAAACACCTTCTTGTTTACTCGAGAAAGTTTCCAGTGACCTCTGAGCTAGCTGGCACACACAATTGAGTCTATCATATTCAATAGGGACCTAGTAGACCTCAGTCCTACGTCTAAACTATCGTTTATGTTATTCCAATGCGCAGAGCCTATTGGGAATATAGGAACTACACTACATGGACATGGCGCCCAACGTTTGGTAAGGCGATAATATAATGCTAGATACTAGAGTAACTCAGTCGTGCTTTTCACACAGACCCCTTTTTCCGTAAAAACTCCGATAGACGTCTGGAGTGGGTAAAAAGGTTAATATCTGCCAAAACTTAGTAGGAAGAGATTCCTATGTATTAGTTTTTGGTTTAGTCAACGTTGAAGGATACAGTGTTCCAAAATATTGTGCACCTAATCTTTGTTTCCTTGAAACTTGCTCTGCAAACTTTCAATAAACAATGTCAACCAACGGCGACAGCAACGAAACCGGTGGAGCTGCAGTAGATGCAAATCAACCGGGTTTTGACGTTACAGGGTTTAATGAAAATGACCTGGATGCGAAAAACATCCCGGTAAATGTAAGGAAAACCTTAACTATAAAACTTATAGAAAATGGAGTATCACCATGAGGTGGTACAGTCATATTTGTTGTCGAGGCACATGAATATCGGCAGACAGAGGTATTCTATTCATGGATAACTTTTCCAGGAGCAAATGCTGTAACACACGAGTTCCACTACTACAAAGCAGGGGAACCTCCAGAGGAATACACTCCTTTCGAGGAAGTTGAAATTCCACTAACTTACCAAGAGCATGAGCTCTGGTTCAATGGTGTCCTAAAACATCAAAATCACATTACCAGGCTCGGTCCACTAGGTAGACCAGGAGCCACATGACCGGTTCTAGCCAGCTATACACCACATCCTGACATTGAAAAAATGTCAAGCGGAGAACTTTTAGTTTAAATAAAAGAATTAACAAATGCATATAGACAATTAGTTCAATTGACGGTACAACCTACCGCCAGAAATTAAAAGAAACAGATATAGCAGACCAACCTTTTGAACTTGCCAGAATAATTGAAAAATCCTATGAAGAATTAGGTAGAGATAGTTTGGGTGGGAAACCACTAAAACCACAACTAACTGAAAATCCTGAAAAGACTTTCGTTAAAAATAATCTCAATTCCCAAAAGAAGAAGTGGGAGGGTAATAAGCAAACCACTCCCAGAGAAAAACATTTTCAGACCAGAGGAAGGTCTCCCCAACGAAGAGATAGATCTCCAGAAAGGGGGGGCAAGTCTCCACAACGGGAGCCCTCTGAAAAAAGATATAACCTTAGAAATAGGGATAATTTGAGAAAACCTGACAGATATCAAGATATTGATACACGTCCCTCTCGATCTTTTCAGACTTCCTCACAGAAATCGGAAAGAAGAGGATGGTAATAACATAAAGAAGAGCGCGTCAAGTCCAAAGACAAAGAACCTGCTCATCAAAGTAAAAAATTACAATTTCCCAAAAAGAAGGTAGCCAGTATTAAAGTAAAACATGCTGAGGATCCTGAGGACACAGCTCAAGAACGGAGAGTGGGCCCAAACAATGCTAGACAGCGCAGCAGAAGGGACCATAGCTCGCAAGATCCTGATGAATCTTCTGGAGACAGTGGACACGAATGAATACATTCAAGTGGAAACTGCAGACACCAGAGTTAGCGTACCCCATAAACTATATGAAATAACATTACGTATAGAGGGGGACAAAACTAGGAAAATAAAAGGTCTCTTCTGGGAGAACCTGTCTAAAGGCTATGATATCCTTCTAGCAGAGAAAGACTGGCCACCAGAGTTTGTTAGGGAGTGCCCACATGGCGAAGAAATGATTATGCCTGCCTTCTCAAATCACATTCCAATTCATAAAAAATACACATATGCAAGAAAATGGACAGTGGCCCAAGCCCCTGCATTATATAAAAAATCATGAAGGATGGGATGAGGATCCTCCTCACCATAAAATCCAGTTAAAAAATCAACCTACTGCACAAAGGCAGTATCCTGTTAAGCAAGAAGCTAAAAAACAAGTCAGGGAGATCTTAGATCAACTTGAGTACCAGGGGGTGATTGAAACATGCACCTCACAAATGAACAATCCTTTGTTTCCTGTCTCCAAGCCAGACGATTCATATCGTCTAGTTTTGGACTACAGACACCTAAACTCTTGTTGCAAAACATTTGCAGTACAAAACTCACACAGTGCAGCACCAATGAATAATATTGTGCGCAAAAAATATAAAACAACATTAGATATTTCAAATGTTTTTTTCTGTCAAAACATTGCACCAGAAAGCAGGTATTTGACCGCTTTCTCCAGCATGAGGGCCCAAAAGCAATTTTGTCATCTCTCACAGGGATTCAAGAATAGCCCAGGATTATTTTCAGTCAGGGTAACAGAGTTACTACAAATATATGATGATGAGGCATTATCTTATGTCGATGGCATCTATCTTACAGACAATGACCTGGAGACACACTTGAAAAGAGTAAACACCATCATACTTGGGTTCGCATCTGAAGGGTACAAATTTAACTTTAAAAAAGTCACGAATTGCCCACCAGACTGTCCTATTTTTAGGATATGAATTATCAAGTGAAGGCAAAAGCCTAGCTGACAACTTCTTAGAGAAGTGTGCAGTACTCCAAGCTCCAAAAATGCTGAAAAACTTACAATCAATTCTAGGTTTCCTGAACTTCGGAAGAACTTACATTCTAAATTATGCAGAGAGGGTTAAACCACTCTACGAATTAATAAAACCTAATTTCAAACTAGTTAATTGGACTCAGAAACACACAGAAATTTTACGATCATTACAAACAGACATGTTAACTAAAACAAAACTGCAAACACGCGCAAACGAACGCAACCGTGTAATCCGAGTCATCCCAGGAAGATGCGGAATTACATACCTGACCTCTAATGAGGGAGAAACGGTAGCAATAGCTTACAAATCACCCTTGTACACACAAGCTGAAATGAAATTGCGATTCTCATAATAACATGACTAGAGAATCTGGATTTCATTAAAGACACGGAGGCTGACATTATGCATTATTCCTTTAATGCAGTCCAAGCACCCGCTTACATCACAATATTAAAAGGTTCCAGAATAAGACAATAGCAACACATGAAAGGCACGAGCCATCAACAATCTGCCTCTTTTAAATGTGGAGGAAAATAAGTTCATGAAACTTGAAAAATAAAAACGATCTTCTGATGAGCAGGATGAAGGAGAAGGAAGAACGAAGCTAAAACCAAAGGCCAGATGACACACAGTTAAGGAGAGATACCTGAAAAGAGAAAGAAGTAAATATCTCTTGTATGTAAAAAAAGTCAAGCTTATCAAGCTAAAAGGAAAAAGAGATGAAACAAGTACTGTTAATAAAAAGTACAGTAATAAACTGTAAAAAAAACAGCATTAAATCATTGTAAGACCACAAAGGGGTGGGATGGGAGGGATAATGTCAGCCTCCGTGTCTTTAATGAAATCCAGATTCTCTAGTCATATTAATATGAGAATCGAAATTTCATTACAAGAACAGAGGCTACATTATGCATGTTAGTAGCTTTGTAAAACAACATCAGACATATGTTCAATAGGCTTGCAATAATGACGTGCAAAGGTGCTAGCATTTGACCAGTCAGCAGTTTTGAGAATGTCGTTCCAACTTACCTCTAGACCAGAGAGATTTACTGGCCATAGCACCCCTCTAAGGGAGTGAGCTTGAAATGTCTTAACCCATCTAGCAATAGAGGTCGAGGTTATGCCTTTGTGGGGTTTAACAAAGGATATAAGTAATTGGTTAACATCCTGAAGGCGAAGAGCAGACATTCTGTGAACACACTCTCTCATGCAGTCCACAACGCAAAGTTTTGGACTTAAATCAAAACTTGGGTAAAAATTGAATCAGACATAGTCTTTGTTCTTCAATAAATCTCAAATTTGACTCCTAACATGTTAAAAGATCTATTCGTAATCTCCAGTTCTTTGACATCAGAGACCCTTCTGCATGAGATTAGGCATAGGAGAGTAGCCAGCTTAATGGAAAAGTTGTATTTTTTATTTTTATTGAGGAGAGTATTAACAGGCCAGTTATTGAAAAGATCAAGGATTAGTTTGATATCCCAAAGACTTTTATATTTAGGTTTAGGAGGTCTTCTTAAACGAATGCTTTTTATCACTCTACAAACAAACAATTACATTTTTACCTACCATTTTACCATTGACAAGGACATGACCTGCAGAAATAGCCTATCTATAGCAATTGATAGTTCAATAGCTGAGGCCTTTATAAAATTGTTTAACAAGGAAGTTAACTATGTCAACAATAGGTGCTTTCAATGAATTCAGGTTCCTTTCCAGGCACCAACGTACCCAGATTCTCCATATGTTATTATAGCTGTAGTGAGTGCCTGGGGCCCAAGACTCTCTGAGGAGAGTTGCAGCCGTCGCTGAAAGTCCTGAGATTTCATTGGATCTCCTGACACTCCCAAGGTAAGAAGGGTTAAACTCCTGTTCTGAATTAAAGGGTGAACTCCTCTGTCTATGTCTGCAAGAAGATTATCTAGGGTAGGAATTAAGAAAGGGGTTTTGCAGGCTAGTTCTAGAGTGGTGGGGAACCATGCTCGGGATGGCCAAATGGGAGTTATTAGGACAAGGAAGCATTGATCCTGTCTCAATATCCGAAGAACTCTCTGAATCATGGCAAAGGGAAGGAATGCGTACACCTTGGCTCCCTTCCAAGTTTGTAGTAAGGCGTTGACTGCTAGAGCACGCGGGTGGGGCATCCAGCTGAAGTTGTTCTCCAGTTGAAAGGTTAGCCTCTCGCAAATAAGTCTATCTCTAAAGGGCCCTAAATCTTGTTTAGGGTAGTGAACACGGAAGCATTCCGTTTCCAATTGCTGTGATCTAATAGGAATCTTGAGTTCCAGTCTGCAGAGTATTCCGCTTTGAGAGAGATCTTATGTTCCAGACAGAAGAGCAATCTTATGTTCCAGACAGAACATCCAAAGTTTCTTTGCTAGATTCGAGCGTTCCACAGATTAGGTGTGTTCATGAGGGCGTAAAGCCCAGCTGTTAGTTCTAAATAATTTATGTGGTGAGTGGATTCCTCTTGTGACCAGATACCACCAGTGTTCTGATTGAGACAGCAAGCTCCCCAGCCATGAAGGATCGCATCTGATTGTAAAACAAACTCTGGTCTTGAACCAAAGATTGCTTTTCAATTCCAAGCGTCTATGTTCTCGAGCCACCAGGCTAGTTCCGATTTGGCTTCTTGATCCAGACAGAACCGATCTCCGTACAAGAGGCCAGTTCTTAGGGCTCCCGCCTTTACCCTTTGGAGGGCCCAATAGTTGAGGGGACTGGGAAAGATGGCTTGGATGGAGGAGAGGATGCCCAGAATCCTGGGTAGCTCTTTCAGAGATAAGTCTTGCTGTTTCAGGACATGTCTTATTTCCTTCCTGATTATTATTAATCTTTTTTGATGGTAGTAAAAGGAGACATTCCAATGTGTCTACTGTGGAACTCCAGAGATCTGGAAGGGGACAACATTGATGTATCTTTGTTTATGATGAATCCTAAACTTTCTAGGAGATCCATCACAGTCTTCAGGACTTTGGCTAGTTGTGAAGGCTCTTGAGACATTATAAGAATGTCGTCTAAGTGTGTCAGGCTCCGACACACTTCTCCTCGGGGCTGTGTTGAAAGTCCTATACCCGCTCTCACGCAACCAACCCGTGACCTGGCATAAATCACAGACCAGTAGGAGGGTTCCGCAATCGCGGGAAAGGAAGGGGACAGCGGGGAGGGAGATCTGAAATAACAAAGACAAGGGATTTAGCTTCACACCCCTCCCTATCTACCCTAGGATACAGAATCACCTTATTGGTGAATAGGACTCTTTTCACACTATTAGTCAAGCATACCTGAAAAGGAAAACTCAAATTCTTTAGATGCAGGAGAGGGAGGGAAGGCCCTATCAGTGGTAACAATCTGGTAAGGAAGGAACAAAGGGGTGCACATGAAATATACAACAGCTTCACTCCTTCAGAGTGCTTCAGTTCAGCGCGGGGACACGCATTCTGCGTAACCAGGCGCTCTATAAATGCCCCTTAATAATAATAATAATGCACTATAGGCTTCTCATAACACCTCACCTACCAATTCCTGACAATGTTCTGCCTTGTTCCACTCTTCCGTTATAACTAGGTACCCCCCTGGTTCCTCTCCTGCAGTGTGAAATAAAACACAAACAAGTTGTCGAAAGAAAACAGAGAACAAATGATAGGCTGAAGGTTAACTGCACCTTGGAAATGCTTCTTCCCGCAATCAAAATATAAAGCTGTATTATCGGTAGCGTAACTTGCACTTGTCCGTAATTAGCAGTCATGTAACACTCACTTCACTGTGAGCTTTGTTGATATTCCCCAATGTACAACATTCAATATCTATTCCGGAATTGTTCTCTCCGAATTTTATAATGTTTTTCCAAAGGATTTCCCCATGCGAGAAAACGCAGCCGCGATTCTCTTTCACTCGGGAAAACCAACACAAGTACTTCAAAGGAGGCAAAAGGGGGAAACTGACAAACACGGCCGTGTCCGTCTCCCCCGGAAATACACACAGCGTAAGTTCAACTGGTTTCCAAATCCGTGTGTTTCCAGCCGGAAAACACACCGTAACTCCTACTCACGGTTTCCACCAAGAATGCACGACCTCTCTTCTCTCCGGCTCACCACAAATTATCGGCTCCGTTTTCGCTGTAGGTCTGGCTTATGTTTCCTGGGCTGCGCGGCTAACGTCTCGCGCAGCTTCACCCTTGGCCCTCTGGGATTTGTGGTTCAAGGAATCGAGGAATCCAAACCCCATGCATTGCGCGGACAGCGGCCCATACAGACCGATTCTGACAGTACATCCCCCCTTACAAGGGGCGCTGGCCAGGAGCCGGTTTATCCGGATGTCGGCTGTGAAATCGAGACACCAACCGAGGAGCATGCACAGACCCCGCAGGTTCCCATGAATTCCCCTCAGGCCCATAACCTTTCCAAGATAGCAGGTACTGTAGTCTCCCCCTCACCCATCTGGAGTCCAACACTCGCAACACCTCGTATTCAGACTCATTCTGCACCCACACTGGTACTGGAGGACGATGGACAGGGCTTCGTGAAGGCTTCAGAAGGGACACGTGAAACACAGGGTGAATGTGTAAATGAGCAGGCAACCGTAACTTCACCGCCACTGGATTAACCATTCTCACCACCCGATAAGGCCCAATGTATTTACGGTTGAACACACTATACCTCCGGAATTTGATGTGTTTAGTGGATAACCACACCAAATCCCCTTTTTTATATACAGGACTCGGTCTACGATGTTTATCAGCCTGAGCCTTGTATCTCCCCTTGGCCTGAACAAGATTCTTGCGCGTCGCCAGGAGAATCCTGCGAATGCGCAACAATCGTGCCTTGACATCTGGATATCGAACAGTGGTTCTGGGGAGGATTAAAGGATTAACCCTAGGGTGGTGACCATAATTGCTAAAGAAAGGAGAATGACCTGTCGAAGAGTGTTGTGTGCTGTTGTAGGCCAGCTCCGCCACCCACAACCAATCCACCCAGGAATCTGTGTCTGCCTGAACATAGCAGCGGAGGTACTGTTTTAATGACTGATTCAGTCTCTCGGTTTGGCCATCCGACTGCGGATGGAAACTGGTTGATAAAGAAGATGAAATCTGCAACTCAGCACACCACACTTTCCAGAACCCTGCAGTGAATTGGGCCCCCCTGTCCGACACTATCACTTTCGGAAGACCAAGCAATCTAACTATTTGTGTCAACAGGAGATGAGCTAAATGACCCGCAGTAGGCACTTTGTCACAAGCGATAAAATGGCCCATCTTTGTAAGGAAGTCCACTACTACGATGATGGCCGTTTTCCCTTGGTCTTTTGGCAAACCCACTATGAAGTCCACAGAAATGCTTTCCCAAGGCATTTCGGGGGTTGGTAAGGGTAGCAGAAGACCTTGAGGTTGTTGTTGATCTGCTTTCATTCTGGCACATTGCAT
This sequence comes from Lissotriton vulgaris, assembly GCF_964263255.1. Classification (NCBI taxonomy): domain Eukaryota; kingdom Metazoa; phylum Chordata; class Amphibia; order Caudata; family Salamandridae; genus Lissotriton; species Lissotriton vulgaris. The sequence goes on along the minus strand of NC_141698.1, from coordinate 425,470,928 downwards.
GCACTGGTTTCCCCATCGTTTCAAATCCAGACGAATGGAGGGCCACCAAAACTGTCTCAATGCCTTTTCCAGTGTTTTTACATATCCCATATGTCCTGCGCTAGGCATTTCATGGCACCATTGAAACACGATACGTTGTAAGGCTTTAGTGGGCACTAGCGCTTGTTTCCCTTTCATGGCCACCCCTTGTCTCAACTGCCATTCTGGATGATGCCGAAGCCAGGTCCTCCAAACACATGATTTTATCCCGGAACGCAAGGATTGCACAAAATCGCTGGTTTGAGTCACACACACCACTTTAGATGGATCTATGATTGATCTATTCGGGGTTTGAGTATGTAACACCGGATGTTCCTGCCGGGTCAGTGCGTCTGCTTTTTTGTTCATCGCTCCGGGTCTGTAGGTGACTATGAATTGTTATTCCTCAAAGAATAGCATCCAGCGTAATTGCCTAGGCATCAAGTGATGGGCTGCTCTTATGAATTGCAGGATGCGATGGTCAGTATAAACCGTTACTTGATGAACAGCTCCTAATAGCCAATGCCTCCACTCCACAAAGGCGTCTCTTATAGCCAATAACTCCTTTTCGGCTATCGTGTAATTGATTTCCGCCGGGTTGAGTTTTCTGGACATAAAGGCGATAGGATGCAAAATGCTTGTGTCTTCCTGTCGTTGTGATAGAACCGCCCCCAAGGCGACTTCGGACGCATCAGCTTCTACAATAAATGGTAAGGCGGGGTTGGTATGTGTTAGTACAGGAGCACTGATGAATGCATCTTTCAACCCATCAAACGCTTGTTGTGCCTCGGCATTCCAATGAAACGGAACATTCTTCCTCGTCAGACGGGTCAAGGGGGTTACCAGGGCAGAGAATCCACAGATGAACCTCCTGTAAAAGTTTGCAAACCCCAATAGACATTGTACGTCTTTGACTGTGCATGGACGAGGCCATTCTTTTATGGCCTGCACTTTTCTTTCAGCCATGACCTGGCCTGAAGGTGTAAGCATCACTCCCAAAAACTCGACGGTGGTTACATGAAATTTGCATTTTGTGATCTTACAATAGAGATGATGTTTCATCAGGGCACCCAACACCTGTTTCACATGAAATTGATGTTCACTCGTCTTGGTGGAGTATACCAGGATATCGTCGATGTATATGACTACAAAGAGGTCTAGGAACTCCCTCAACACCTCGTTTAAAAAGAATTGAAACGCGGCAGTGGGCGTTGCACAGTCCAAAGGGCATCACTAGATACTCGAAGAGCCCATACCGCGTCTTGAAGGCCGTCTTCCATTCATCGCCCCTTCTTATGCGGACCAGGTGGTAGGCTCCTCGCAAATCCAACTTCATGTAAATGGTGGCCGTTCTGACCTGCTCTAACAAGACAGGAATTAGAGGTAAAGGATATTGGTTTTTTACCGTGATGGTGTTCAAGGCGCGATAATCTATGCAACACCTCTTGTCCCCGTTGGCTTTCGGTATAAAAAATAAGGGCGAAGATGCAGGCGACCGAGAGGGGCGTATATACCCTAAAGCCAAATACTTGTCCAGATATGTTCTCAGATATTAATTTTCCGGTACAGTAAGAGCGTAGAGCCTGCCGTTCGGTATTAATGCTCCTGGAACCAGGTCGATGCGACAATCGAAAGTTCTGTGGGGCGGGAGTGCTTCCGCCTGCTCTTCACTGAAAACCTTTGCGTACTCGGCATAACATGACGGGAGTTGTACTTCTTTCTCGGCCGCTGTGGCGATGTTGTAAACTCTTGCCAAGGTCTGAGAAGGACTCGCAGTAGAAACCAAACACTGTTCCTTGCAAAACTCCGAGACGAAATCGATCGTCCTCGAGGTCCAATGGATGTAGGGTTCATGTTTTTGAAGCCAAGGAAGCCCCAAAATGATGCCATACTGCGGTGCTTGGATGATGTTAAATGAAATGGTCTCTTGGTGCATTTCATTACTGATGCACCGATATTCTGGCGTGTGGTATCTTATGGGTCCTGCAATCAGTTCACTACCATCTACCGCATATACTGGTTCAGGTTGTTTCTTTTCAATGAGCGGTATACCCAGCCTTTCTGCCTCTGAATAATCCATAAAACACCCAGTGGCTCCGGAATCCACCATAGCCTTGGCACCTTGTTCTCCAGTTTCCATCACCAGTAACATAGACAGGAAGACATGATTCTTTTCTTGTTCGCAACAGGCCATTATTGAAGGGATTGTGTTTCGGCTTGAGGGTTCCCCTCCATTCACTCTCAAGCTTTGGAGTTTTCCGATTTCTCCTCCAAGGTTCCAGCTGCGGCTTGACCAGTCCTGAACCTTCCGGGTTTTGGTTTCATTGGACACTCCCTTAGGTAATGCCCCTTTTTTCCGCAGTATAAGCAAAGTCCGTTCTTTCTGCGGTGTTCTTTCTCGCTAAAGGCAAGGAAGCCCGAACAGCCCCAATCTCCATAGCCTCTTGAGCAGACGTAGGTTTTTCACTGTTCCCTCCTCCTCTCTCATGTACCATTACCACAGGCTCCTTCTTTCGTAGTTCACCTTTGCGCTCCCTTATGCGGTGGTCTAAACGAAGAGCGAGTTCTATGAGCGTAGAGCATGTACGTGGTTGAGGGTCTATGTGTGCCAACACGTCCTTCATTTCGTCATTTAATCCTTGGTAGAATAAAGCAGACTGTTTGACCTCGGGCCAATCTGTTTCAGCAACCAGGCGACGAAAGTTGTTCAGGTAAGAGACCAAATCGGAAGTGCCTTGTTTAAGAACTAATAGCTCACGGTCTGCTGAAAACGTTTCAGCTCTGCGGTCGAAGGTCTTTTCGAACTCCAACCGGAATTCATCCCAATCGTGTAGTAGGGGATCATCTCTCCTGACTATGGGAACCGCCCACTGAGCTGCTTCCCCACCCAGGTAAGAGATCAAAAAGGCCACTCGGGCTTGATTTGTCGTAAACATCTTTGGTTTACACATGAAATGTAGGCGTACTTGCGTCATGAACACCTGTACCTTTTTGTTATCCCCATAAAACCTCTCGGGGGAGCTAGCGGGATTTGTGTGGGCATTTCTACTACTAGGGATGGGGGAGTAGAAGTGTTAGCCCCTGCACTAAATGGATTTACTTGTATGCTATCCAAACGGGCCTTTATCTGAGCGTTTTCCGCTCTGGAAGCAGCGACCTCTCTATTGGAGGCATCTAGTTCCGTTTGGACTAATGCTAGGGCAGCCAGAACGTCGTCCATAGTGGCCATTTTCCTTCAACACAGCCAAGAGGAGGATCGTTTCCTTGGGCCGATAATTCTGTCAGGCTCCGACACACTTCTCCTCGGGGCTGTGTTGAAAGTCCTATACCCGCTCTCATGCAACCAACCCGTGACCTGGCATAAATCACAGATCAGTAGGAGGGTTCCGCAATCGCGGGAAAGGAAGGGGACAGCGGGGAGGGAGATCTGAAATGACAAAGACAAGGGATTTAGCTTCACACCCCTCCCTATCTACCCTAGGATACAGAATCACCTTATTGGTGAATAGGACTCTTTTCCCACTATTAGTCAAGCATACCTGAAAAGGAAAACTCAAATTCTTTGGATGCAGGAGAGGGAGGGAAGGTCCTATCAGTGGTAACAATCTGGTAAGGAAGGAACAAAGGGGTGCACATGAAATATACAACAGCTTCACCATGCACTATAGGCTTCTTATAACACCTCACCTACCAATTCCTGACAATGTTCTGCCTTGTTCCACTCTTCCGTTATAACTAGGCACACCCCTGGTTCCTCTCCTGCAGTGTGAAATAAAACACAAACAAGTTGTCGAAAGAAAACAGAGAACAAATGATAGGCTGAAGGTTAACTGCACCTTGGAAATGCTTCTTCCCGCAATCAAAATATAAAGCTGTATTATCGGTAGAGTAACTTGCACTTGTCCGTAATTAGCAGTCATGTAACACTCACTTCACTGTGAGCTTTGTTGATATTCCCCAATGTACAACATTCAATATCTATTCCGGAATTGTTCTCTCCGAATTTTATAATGTTTTTCCAAAGGATTTCCCCATGCGAGAAAACGCAGCCGCGATTCTCTTTCACTCGGGAAAACCAACACAAGTACTTCAAAGGAGGCAAAAGGGGGAAACTGACGAACACGGCCGTGTCCGTCTCCCCCGGAAATACACACAGCGTAAGTTCAACTGGTTTCCGAATCCGTGTGTTTCCAGCCGGAAAACACACCGTAACTCCTACTCACGGTTTCCACCAAGAATGCACGACCTCTCTTCTCTCCGGCTCACCACAAATTATCGGCTCCGTTTTCGCTGTAGGTCTGGCTTATGTTTCCTGGGCTGCGCGGCTAGCGTCTCGCGCAGCTTCACCCTTGGCCCTCTGGGATTTGTGGTTCAAGGAATCGAGGCATCCAAACCCCACGCATTGCGCGGACAGCGGCCCATACAGACCGATTCTGACAAAGTGAATGATTAAACTAATGCCCCTTATTCTTAGAGATGAGGCAACAGCTCTCATGACCTTGGTAAAGCACCAAGGGGCAGAGGAGAGTCCGAAGGGGAGAGCCTGAAATTGGTAAAGTGGATTTTTCCTAGACAAATTAAAGAAAGGGTTGGTGGGATTCGGCCATAGGAATGGTGAAGTAGGTATCCTTTAGGTCTAGTTTGACTAGCCAGTCTCCTACTTGAGGTAAAACCCTCAAGAAATGGATGCCCTCCATCTTGAAGTGTCTGTAAACCAAATATTTGTTTAGTTCTCTTAAGTTTATGACAGGTCTCCAACCTTTGTCTTTCTTTTTTACAAGAAAGAGTGTGCTTATAAATCTTAAAGTTTCTAATGGGACCTCTATTATGTCTCCGTTCTGAAGCATAGAGGAGATCTCCTCTATTATTTTTTGTTGATCTGGAGAGAGAGGCATGTCTCTTGGGAAAGAAGTTTGTAAAGGTGTGTTAGTCCAATCTATCATAAATGATTTAAAGAGTAAACCTTTTGGGTTTTGCGAGGGTTCTTTATCTGCCCTGTCAGTTAGTTTTGGATTTATTTTAGTCAAAACGACTCTTTGTCTTTCTGCATTAAAGCTAGCATTGGCATTACCCAGTAGAACAAGCATTTACAATGCAATAGGTCTTGCAGCATTAAAGTTTGAGTTATTGACATTGTGTATGACAATGCGTCGCATAATTTTTTTTAGCAAACTTTGAATTGGTGAGCAGTTAGAGCGTGTGCAAGAGTATGCTGTTGCTCACAGCTGTTATTCACACAGCTCTGATGATGCACCTCACGCACGAGGCTGACACAGTTATTATTCACACAGCTCTGATGATGCACCTCAGACACGGGCTCACAGCTGTTATTATTCACACAGCTCTGATTATGCATCTGAGCACGTGGCTGACGCAGGTATTATTCACACAGCTGGCCTGTCCTCGGGAGTGTGCCACGGAGGAAGAGTGCAAGCACCTCCATGTGCCGCTGCGGGCCTTCAGTGAGGAGCACTCGGCTCCTCGGCTACAGCTGCAGCCGCTACCTGTGTGTTCCTCCCTCTGTGTGCACGCAGTGACATCTGAACCATGTCCCCACCGTGTCACTGAAACGATTATGTCTGTTTTGGGGAGGGAGTGGGATGGGGGAAGAGGGAAGAGGGAGATATCAATTATGTGCTATTACACCCCTCCCCCATCCCTGATCGGCTCAAACGTCAGATCGGATGAAGAGGAACGCAGATAAGGCACATCTGTTCTCACTTAAACAAAATATTAATAATAATACGAAAACCCCTTGAAAAGCCATCGCTCTGCGCCGCTTCTCCCCCAATTTGAGCCCGCCTCGGGCTAGCGTGGCGTGCACAATCCCGGGCGGAAGTCAGGCAGGCCGGGGGCGGGACGACAAGACACACCGGAAGCCCCGGCGGGAGCCTACCCAGCACTGGGACGTGTGGGCAGTAGGAGAAGGGCGGCCGGCGCTAGCGGGGCTCCCGTGAGGTGAGAGAGCCCGCACTGAAGGAAGAGACCGCCGCCGCCTGCAAAGAGCCCCGCCTGGAGAGCCGGAGACGAGTACCGGTGAGTGGGGGCCTTTGATGAGCTGCGAGGGCTCCGGGGGGCATTCTGAAGATATCGAGACCCACGAGGAGGGAGGGGGTTTCTTTATGTATGCATGTGTGTGTGTGCGCATGCGCGGCGGGGGGGGAGTTCTCTATGTGTGTATGTGTGCGTGCGTGCGTGCATGTCTGCTTACAAGGAGCCAAGGGAGACAGGAGATTGTGAACGCACGCGAGCGACCTGGTCCGATTCCGCAAGGTTGCGCATGCACATCACTTGTCTCCTGGCTCCCTTGACTCCTTGTAAGCAGAAATGATAACAATAGAGTCTTGCAGCGACGATTGGTTCGCGATCGGTTCGCAGTGCAAGACCTAATTAATGCTCTCTGGCTCCATCCCCTGATGAGATTGGTGTTGAGAGGGGTGCCATTGATGTGGCTGTCTTCTGTGGAATCTAAGATTCTGACTAATGGTCCCAGTACGTCGAGAAGACATCTTTAGATGAGGATGGCGAGTCATCATTGCGCTCTTTGTTAAAATCAAGGTCCTCATCACTGTCCAAATCATGGACAAATTCATCCGAAGGGTCAGGTAAGACGTTCTCATTTTCTGAATCAGAGTCTGTAATATAATGAGTACACCGGTCTTTTCTGCCGCTAGGAACACCCATGTAAGACGTGCCGCGGGGGACACCATCGCAATTTGTGCCGCTTAGGACACTGGAGTAAATTGTGCCTCTAGGGACACCTTTCAAATTTGAGGTGCAGGGACCTCCGTTCATGAATGAGGTGCTACGACCTCCCAACTCATTTGAGGTGCTAGGACCTCCCATGTGCTCTTAGTATAATAATTACATTTTTTTGCTTTTTTACCCTGGTTAATAACTGGGGGGGTTGAGACAAGTTGGCCCTTCGGTGAGCTCGTCTTGAAAGGGGAGGAATCTTTCAGAGGACATACCCTCCTTAAATGTATCTAAAATACAAGATCTCATTTCCTTTTGAATTTCGCGACGTGGTCCTGAGGGAACCACTCAGAACTTCTTGGGTGTTTCAGATTTAATGGGGAAAACATTTCTATCCCTAAAGGGTCAAGGATAATGTCCTTAGAGGATGATAGGAGTTTCTCTTATGGATTGTAAAATTCTTGATCTTTTTCATCAAGATCAGGGACATACTCATCAGGTGTGTCTGAGGATTCTATATCATTAGATTTGTTATCTACCATAATGTAAAGAGCATTATGATATTTTGTACCGCTAGGGACACTCAGATGTTTGTGCCGCTAAGGACACCCAGATGTTTGTGCCGCTAAGGACACCCAGATAAGTTGTGCCGCTAAGGACACCCAGATAAATTGTGCCGCTAGGGACACCTTGGGAGTTTGAGGTGCGAGGACTTCCATTAGAAGTTGAGGTGCTAAGACCTCCCTGAATTGATGAGGTGTTTGGACCTCCTATATTGCTCTTATCAATGTTTTTACTTTTCTTAGGTCTTTTACCCCTTAATTCAGTGATTTTGTCAGAGTAGAGGTTTGGAATTTCTGAGATTTTGTCCTCATCAGGGAGTGACCTTTTTAGAGGGCATGATCTGACTTAAGGTCTCAAACATGCAGGACCTCAATTCCTTATGAAGGATTTTTTGCAGGACTTCGTGGTCTATGTTAGGAGTAGGGGCAGAAGCCTTGTCTGAGTCAGAGTCAGACATGGTATATAGGAAATGTTAACTTGTAAAAAGTGGTAAAGCCCTTTAATGAAAGATAATTAGGGAGGATTTCCCTTAATAATAGTGATAAGGTTTATAGATGAAGGAATGTCAAGAGAATAATTCCTCTCTTATTATAATTAATTTTGTTATAGAATGTTGAAAAGTCCATTTAAATGAGGATTTCCTGCTAAACCCCCCCCCCTTTTTTTTATAAATAAGTTTGTAAAACAATAACAACTTGCGGATGAAATCCGAAATAATAAAAGGTAGCAATGCAGAGCTGCGTTGGAGTGCACAGCCTGCATCGGTGGAAAGAGGTGAAAAACAGGAGTTAAACGAAGACATTATGTAAACTCATTATGGCATGAGGAAGAATAATCGTTTACACAAAAGTCAAAATATTAAGGTTCGATTAAACATCTAAAAATCTTTAAATATATTCAAACATTAGAAATAGTACATAAGCTGAAAGAAAAGGCAGGTTAATCTGATCAGTCACGCAAGGATGGGACTAGGGAAGGGGGTGTAGGAAGATCTCCGTAAATTGGAGATCGGTATAGAGGCAGTAGGAAGGGGGGTGGGGTTAAGCCACACACTAGGGAACTTCAAAATACAGATAAAAATCAATAATGGTAATGAAGAAAAATGAACTTATCTGCTTGGAGCCGCACTTAAAAGAGGCAGATTGTTGATGGCTCATTTTTTATTTATTTATTTATTTAGAAGTTTTCTATAGCGCTAACAAGACCCGAAGGTATCAGAGCGCTTCACAGTAGTGGGCATGAAAAAGAGAACAACATGAAACAAACCCAATAAAAGTAATCGGCGATAGACAATTTGGAAAGAAGAAAAGTTCGGACAGCAGGGCTTCTCAGTACTGGATTCAACAATACCGCATGGATTCTGAGACGTTTGCAGCTCCAGGTTATCCATAACCAAGGGAGCGGATCAGGCACAAGGATTTAAGTTGGCTCTTGAATTCTGCATAGGACGGTAGAGTTCTGATGTGCGGGGGGATGGCGTTCCATATTTTGGGGGCATTTCCTGAGAAAGAGCAGTCCGCAGTTCTCTTCCTTCTGGTTTTTGGTAGGATGAGCAGTAGGGAATTAGAGCTTCTCAAATTTCTGGCTTGGCCTGCTTTTTTGAGCTTGTTAGCCAGGTATTCCGGTTTGCCGGTGTGGAGGGCCTTGTGGGTTAGGCAGGCCGTTCTGAAGGTACTTCGCATTTCCACAGGGAGCCATTCGAGTTCTTTAAGAGCCGGGGAGATGCGATCATATTTTTTGCAGCCTGTGATCATTCTTGCTGCCGCGTGAAGTGTTGTTTTTAGTGGAGCCAGGTGGGATTTGGGGATGCCTGTTAGGATTGAGTTCCCATAGTCCAGTCTTGATAGAACTAGAGATTGCGTGGCTAGTTTGAGGTCCTTGTTGGGAATGTAAGGTTTAATTTTGTTCAAAAGTCTGAGGTTGAAGAATGCGCTTTTCGCCGAGTTCTTAATGTGATTTGTCAGAGTTAGTTTAGGGTCTAAGGTGAAGCCCAGGGATTTAACGGAGTCTGCTAGCGTGAGGTTACCCTTGAGAGCATCGATCGACTTTAGCCACTCGGTGATTTGAGGGTTATCTTCTTTGTTTGAGATGAGGAGTGTTTCTGTCTTATCGGGGTTGAGTTTCAGGTGATTCTTTGTCAGCCAGTCTTGAACTTCATTTAGGATATCGTTGAGTCTCTGGATGTCTTTAAGAGAGGAGATTTCCAGGTAAATCTGCGTGTCGTCCGCGTAGAGGTGGAAGTTGATGTTGGCGTTCCTGAGTAACTTAGCGAGTGGCTCCATGTAGATGTTAAAGAGCTGGGGGGAGAGCACCGATCCTTGGGGGACACCCTTGTTGACTTGCTGGGTATCGGAGGTGAAGTTCTTGATTTTTATTAGTTGCGAACGGTTGTGTAAAAAGGAGGAAAACCACTTGAGAACTACCTCGCCAAGGCCGGCTCTTTCTTGGAGAGTCGTGATGAGGAGCTTGTGGTCCACCGTGTCGAACGCTGCTGAGAGATCAAGGAGTATGAGGAGGCAGCACTTGTCAGCGTCAAGAGATCCATGGATGTCATCTATGATGTTCAACATCGCGGTTTCAGTGCTGCGGCCTTGTCTGAAGCCAGATTGGAGGGGGTCCAGGAGATTGATGTTGTCCAGGTGTTGCGTCAGTTGCAGGAGTACACAGCGTTCAAGTGTTTTCGAGAGTAAAGGGAGGTTAGATATTGGTCTGAAATTGTTCAGGTCAGTTGAGTCGAGACCGGGTTTTTTCAGGAGGGGAGTGACTTGTCCCATTTTTAGACAATCGGGGACCACACCGCTTTGTAGGGAGCTGTTTATGATTCTTCCCCAGATAGGTGCTAAGGTAAGCTTCATTTGTTTGATTAAAGATGGGGGGATGGGGTCTGAGATGTGTGCTGAAGGTTTGGAGGTCGAGATCAGCGCGATTATCTCAGTTTCCTGGACGGGGCGAAAGCTTAGCCAGGGGGGGGGAAAGGAGTCGGATGGGAGTGCCACTGGGGCGGTCGAGTAGCTCTTCTGGAGGTGTGGGTTGTTGATGTCTAGAGATAGTTCGATTTTTTGGACTTTGACCTTGAAGAAGTTGGCAAAGTTGTCACAAAGTTCTTTGGAAGCCTGTAGGGTTGAGGGCAGGGGCTTTGTTGTTTGTTGTCTGATTATGTTGTAGAGTTCTTTGGGTCTGTTTTTGGATTTGACCAATGCCTCCCGGAAGAAGCTGGATTTCTTGTTTTTGATATGGTTGTTGTACTTCCTACGGGCTGATTTTAGTTGAAGGCGGAGAATGGCGGTTGGGTTGTTTCTCCACTTTCTTTCTTTGGTTCTCAGGTTTCTTCTTTCTGCGTTGAGGTCCGCAGTGAACCAGGTTCTGGATGGAGTGGCTCGGCTTCTTTTGAGTTTAAGAGGAGCTAGATTGTCAAGTATGGCGACTACCCCCGAGTTATAGTGGTCGACGAGGTCGTTGGTCGAGAGGTGCATAGAGTTATTTGAAAGAAGAGCGCTTAGCTGACCTTCCAAGATGTCTTGGGGTACTTGGGAGAGGTTTCTCGACCATTTAGGCGGGTCTTGCGGAGGTTTAAGCGAGAAGATGGGGTGATTGATGTGGAATAAGATCATGTGGTGATCTGACCAGTCAACTGGTAGTATGTGGTTGACCGTGATAGAATTCTTTTGGGCAATGATGGCATCCAGTGTGGCTCCTTTGTAGTGAGTCTCCTCAGTACAATGTTGGGTGAGGTTGTTCTCATCAAGGAGGCTAGATAGCGATTTGATTAGAGGATTGTGGGTCTCATTCCACCGGATGTTCAGGTCGCCAAGAATTAAGTTTTTGGAGTCGCCCAGTGTGTCTTGTGCAATCAGGTTTGATAATTGGTCTCCGAACTCGTTATTTCTGCCCGGGGGGTGATAGAGTAGGTGGCACAGTAGAGAGTCGTTGTCTTTTGTCTTGATGACAGTGGATAGGCATTCAAAGGAGTCATACTCGAAGGAGGCGGTTTCTGTGATGCTCCAGCTGTCCTTGTGGATGATAGCGACCCCACCTCCTCGTTGTTCAATCCTATCTTTGGAGATGAGGGAGAAGCTGGGTGGAACCAGCATGTCTAGGCAGGGAGGGGATGTCTTATTAAGCCAAGTCTCCGTGAGGAACGCAACGTCAATGTCATGGGTGAGGATGGCTTCGGCTAGGTCCGTTGCGTGTAGAGAAGCCGATCTGCAGTTGATTAGGAGGCAGTTGGTGAATTTCTCCTGATTACTGGTGGTTCCCTCTTTAGTCTCTCTAGGTATAGCGGTGAGGACTGGTAATCTCTGTGTATTGACGATGGGTCGGTCTTTCCGGTGACCTGTGATGACTTGAATTTTAGATTTGGGTGACTCCGTAGGGGAGGAGTCATAGGTGGCGGCAAGTAAGGCTGCTTCCCTGTCTGACATAGGAGCTTCTGGTCTAAGGGACCTGGCGGTCGGGTGATTTGAGCCCATTGGAGTGGGAGAGGAAATAGAGGACGTTTTGACGTGGGGGGAGGTCCGGGGGGAGAGTTTGTAGGGATTACAGACTATTCCAAGGTTAGAGATGATTTCTGAAAGACCATGGGTGATAGTGTTGACCTGGTTTTCCAGGGCTGCGAGCCGTTTTGATATGGCCTCAAGGAAGGGGATGTGGGCATCCGCGGTGGGTCCGAGAGTGCTAGGGTTCGAGAGGGTGGGTTGGGGGATAGGGGTCAGGGAGAAGGACGGGGGGGTGTTCTGAATGGGTTGGGAGATAGGGGTCAGGGTGAAGGACGGGGGGGTGTTCGGGGTGGGTTGGGAGATAGGGTGAAGGACGGGGGAGGTGTTCAGGGGAGGGTCCGGCGGGGGTTTAGACAGGGGGGAGGAAGGGAGGAGGACAGGGGGGTGCTTGGACAGGGGTGGATTGAGGGATGTAGGGAGACTAGAGGGGAAGTGGCTCGTTATCTGAAGGCAGCCTGCTGGCAGCCTGCTGGCTCATGCCTTTCATGTGTTGCTATTGTCTTATTCTAGAACCTTTTAATATTGTGATGGAAGCAGCTGCTTGGACTGCATTAAAGGAATAATGCATAATGTAGCCTCCGTTCTTGTAATGAAATTCAGTTCTACTGAAAAAATTCTAACTGCGGTTCAAACGGCTGTAGCAAAAGAAAAAGCCCTAGCTCATGAGAAGAGGATATCTGTTTTAACAGCAGTATCAACCCTTGAAGCAGTGACAAGACCAAGCATTCCAAATGCTATGGCATTAGATCCAAAATGGATAAAATGGGTTAATTCTCTTGATACAACTGACGTGATACACGCATTTGATCCCAGAATGAAAAAGCTAGAACATCTAGAATGCGAACAAGAACGTCCTCTGTTGATCGAAATTCTACCTCTGGAACAGTACACCTGTGTAATCTACGCAGATAGATTTGCACAACACTACGTTGTGGATAAAAAAGTTTACAATTCAGCGTGTGCGATTGTTAAAGGTCGCTGGCGCTTAGGTAAATTCAGACCAATGGTCACTAAAACTGAATCAATCGGAAACTGTACAGCTCAGCGAGCTGAACTACGAACTTTGAAGATGGTGCTTGAAAATGCAGATCGCGAATTCCCCACACTAATAGTGTGCGATTCACATTACTGCGTCAAATCTTACAATAATTCCATGCAGACCTGGATTGAAAATGGTTACAAAGATGAAAGAGGTGGCACAATAAAACATAAAAAACTATGGGAACAGGTAGTTCTTTTACAGAAAGAACTACAAAAGACTCACGTGATACATACGCAGAGTCTTCAACGTGATGGTGTTCACGTTGCAGGGAATTCATTGGCTAACAGAGCCACGGCGGCAGCTGGTCAACTGGCTTCCGTAGCTACAAAAAAGCGTTCTAAAAAACAAATAGATGGAGAAACGCTACTAGCAGTAAGAGCCTCAATGGAAGGCAATTATGCGGCGTTACCTCTAAACTATCCACTCGGAAAAACAAACATAATTGATGCAAACTCCGTTCCGTTTGATCAAATCCCTGGAGTGGGGGATAGAGTAATTCCAAACACGCACCGGAGGGCTTACTTGATTCAAGAAGCACACATGGGAATGGGTCTGAGGCACCAAGAGATCCTAAAATCTCTGGATATCAGAGCATTACATAATATGTATTTACTGTGCAATCAATAAAATCTGTTTTAAAAAAAAAAATACTGGTGACCGGGAATGAGCGTGCACATTTATGACTTTGCAATGGATTGTCAAGACTGCAATAGAGATCGCAGGTATGACCGTGACCAGATATCAAACTCTAGCACAGTAATACCAGCCCAGACACCTCTATTAGACAGCATTAGACTATCTACACGCAGGCGTCCGACCAGACAAATGCAATCCCATAAATATTAAGACGAAATTCATTTGGATGTGGCCCCAGCGCTCGGCTGACGCCAGAACTGTTATAAAAGATTTGCGAGTCTTTATCGGCACATACGCAATTGGCATGCTACATTCTGACCAGGGTCCTGCATTTAGCTCTCGAGCTTACAAGGAGGCCATGGCCAGCATGGGCATTGCATTGCGGTACTCTAGTCCATCCCATCCTGAGGGAAATGCGGTAGTGCAAAGAAAAAAACGTGACATAAAGCAATCTATAACAGCGAGAGTATTAGGTCCGGGTGATGGGTGGGTCAAACATCTAATAAGTGTCCAACGTGGTCGTAACAATCTGCCAAGAAATTCACTGGGTGGAATCACTCCGTATGAAGTTTTGTTTGGTACAAGAATGATAATCGAAGACCTCGATTGTCAGACTTCAGTGGTGGAACATAAAGCTTTTGATATCAAAGATCGTTTGGCTGTTTTACAGGACTTGAATGAAACAAGAAGAAGTCTAAGTAACACAAAGCTAAAGCCAACGGCCACTGAAGAGAAACCACCTGTCCCAGCAAGACCTGTCTGGATTCCAAAGATTGAGGATCTGGTCAGAGAAAAGATCGCGTTGAAGAAGGAATTTGGGCCTTCTTACAGAAAAGCAGTACCTGTCTTAGCTATCAGTGGAACTAGATCAGTAGTACTACCGCCCCTTGCTGGTAAAAAGGAGAACCGAGTTGTATCAATCGACCTGGTAAAACCACAACCATGTGGCCAATAATAAGTAGTAGACCCAGTGGACTCCAAAGATGTAGCAGAAGACCAAACCTTGCTACAATCCAAGAGGTTCAAACTGAGAGACTAATCACATTTGATAAACCTGCAGTGAATAAAAAAGGACTATGCAACAAAGCCATGGAACTTGTGCCTCTTGAAACCCAAATTGCAACAGTTTGTCAAGAAACACCTGTCTACAATGATGTAGCCTCGGACTATACCAATATGAACAAGGAAGAAGCAACTACAAAGATTAATAACAATCCTGATGCCATTCAAACATTTGACAGAACTGCATCTGGCTACTTTATCAACTTCGATGACTTTTCTGATGATCCAAGTGAAAATGGAGACAAGCCAGCAAACAAAACTTTCAAAGACAAAATTACAAAACTCTTTCATCAACTTGGAGAAACATATTTGATTTCACCTTGGATTGAACTGTGGATGTGTTAGGTGTACTTTTCCTCCTGCTCTGGCTCATCTTAGTTTTAAGCTTGGGAAGAATGATTGATGGAAAATACAGTACAATGGACACAGCAAGTCAGAACATCAACTTGGTTCTAAAACCTCACAGATCCTCTCACATTGAAAAAAGAGAACTATCATCAGTGAACATCACAGCCATTCCTATACCTGGTGGTGTAGCATGGGACAATACTGATTACGAAATCTATGGCCCGGTTGAACTCTTGAAATATCCACATCACTTCAAGATTTCTTTAAGTGACTTTGTATCACCTAGTACTTTCTCTGATGATTGGGACTTTGAAAATATTAGCAATATGATGTCAGATTTAGAAATGTCAGCAAAATTTACAGAACATGATTATTTACAAAGTTCATCGAATTATGAAGAAATGTATTGCTTTAATCATTTTGGGCATCATTATTTGCATAAATCTGCCATTCCTAGAAATGTTTTCAGTTATAATCAATGGGAACATTGTCCAACTCCGCCAAAAGGCAGTTTGAAAACATTTTATGAGAAATTCCCATACTTCTCAGGGTTTAATATCACTGATCCAGAAACTTTTTGTTATCAAATTATGAATAAGACAGGAATGAAAAACATGTTGACAAACACTAAACTGATTTATTCTGAAACATTTTATGAAAAAATGTTTACATTTGGTTATGAATTTTTGAAAAACAACATTGAGACAAAAACTGTCTGGGGTACAAAACAATGTCAGGTACAAGGACTAGAATCATTATTCAGAGCCTGCATGATCCCAGAACAAATAATGTTCCTGAATGACACCATTCAACAAACAACCTGTCTTGGTCTAGCCAAGATAAAAGATTCAAACAACCCGTCTATACCAAAGCCTATGCCTGATAGAAATAACACTACAGATGAGGGGTTGGACGTGTCCTATATTTTAAAACAAAACAGGACAAATCCTGATTGGAACAAATGGTTGATCTGGCCCACAGACACTAATAACTGTCAAGATAGATTCCTGAACAAAATACAGGGGTTCAAACAGAACAGGCCAGACACAAGATATTCCCAGAGACAACATCCAGGGATAATAACAACATACAGTGTAGGAAAACTATGCCTCAAATGGCTACAGAAATCCACAGTACCCGAAATTAAGCAACACTTAACTTTACTTAAAGAAGGTGCTGACTTGCGAGATTTCTTACTGGGACCTCGTAAACAGCGTCAAAAATGTTTCATATACGCCGTTATATACGCAGCTTACAATGAAGCTTGGAAAATAACACACATTGAAACTGCAGAAAAAATACGAGAAATTGATCGCATTCATTTGGAAAAATCACTTTCTGTAGTGGACAATGGGTTAACGACTCTGTCCCCCAGAATTTATTCACTGGACAGCATTGTATCATCTGCTATTGATATAATAGAACAAGATATGCTAATGTTACAACATGGCCAATCCCAATTACGTTCTATTGTATAGTTAGGCTGGACATTACAAAATTTGCGTTCAGGCAACGTGCCATGGCGTCTAATCAACACAACGTCATTATTTTCTATCTTTAACCTTACTGATAAACAAATCTCTTTGGCACAAAGAGGGGCAGACTATACGGTGCTGAGCTTTGAAAAACTAGAAAATTACCATTGACAATGTCAGAACGACCGGTCATTGAGTGGATAATCCATGGCACCTTACAATCCTGATAACAACGTTTCAGTTTCAGTACTGCCAAAAGTATTTACCAGCAGGCCTGTATGAAAGGTTGGGTAAAGGATACATCAAGTCAACCTGGAATTCGTCTT
Source organism: Lissotriton vulgaris (assembly GCF_964263255.1). NCBI lineage: Eukaryota > Metazoa > Chordata > Amphibia > Caudata > Salamandridae > Lissotriton > Lissotriton vulgaris. The sequence continues at coordinate 425,454,265 of NC_141698.1, read as the reverse complement.
ATACACATAGATGTTGGAGTGGGGGCAAGAAAGAGGTATTTCTTAGTGGTAACAACTGTAAAAAATCACTAAGCGGTACACTTCTGTGTCAAGGAATTAACTTGCATAGAGCCTGCGAAGGTTCATCAAATAACCTTTCATGTCACCTGCACGGCACCCCTGCTACACAGATAGAGCCTTTTTTCAGACAGCTTTCCAACTGCAGCTACGTTCTAATAAGTGACTACAGCTGTTGTGGCATGGTGCCAGGAAAAGCGTATCTCGTGAGCGTTACTTCCATGGTCACTTGTTGTATGCAAGTATTGTATCCAAACAGCAAACCAGACATGGAGGCGGCAATATGGCCTTCTTTGAATATCTCTTCTATTCGAATTGATACTTTAAGCAGAATGAAGTCTATTCTTTTACAAACAACTGTGCCTTTAACCTCGTGTAGAGAAACATACGATCTGCAAGTTGCAAAGACAGCAGCAGAGATACATGCATTATTATCAACAAATTGCCTCGTACATTTCGTAGAAATGTTAACTCAAATCTTAAACATGTCAGATACCAGTGGCATCGCACATGTATTTAAGACAATTTTTTCGGGACTGTTAGCACCCTTTGAAGCAGTTTTTGGCATCTTCCCGAATTTTGTACATTCTGTGTTCGGCGGCCTGCCTCTCATCTTGGGACTCGTAGCAGGAATCTTATTTTTGTTCCTCCTGCTCCGATATGGCAAGTCAAGTCACAGACAAAACTCAGGCTACAATGGAAGACGATCCTAGCAATGCAATACCGAGAACGGATCACTAAAGTCCTCGGCTTGGCTCGGCTAAGAGATCTGAATACTACCTGGTTTCTTTCATTCAGACCAATCTAGCAAGATTGCATCTTACCTGTTCTACGATGCCTGCTTTGCGGTGAAGAATGTGTGTAAGACGTCGGTCTCACACTCCCATCAGCAGTACCTATGGATGTCGATATTTTGCTTGGTTCGGTAACGGCTCAGCAACGTGTTGTCCCCAGCGGCTACATATTCTGATGACGGCATTCGTTGAGACCTCACCATTACGATTAGGTGGCGGTGAGGCACGAGATGAAAGCGGCACACAGGTACAACCTTCCGTGACCATTGCTGATCTGAACACCGATGATGGCGATGCTTCGCACATATGCACTATTTCTACTTTTTCGGACCTGGTCCAACTTTCACCTACTGTTGTAGACAAATTTTTTACTAGCCTATCCGAGTTAATCTTCTCTCCTAACAACGAGAATAACTTTCGAAATAGCGAGCACACAGTGTTCCCTGAACTCTGAATTCGGCCTTTAGTTTCGATAAACCGAACTTCTAAAAAACATTGGAACTATTTTTCTTCCCAGAAACTAAATTATTTTCTCCAGTTCCCAAAATATTTACCTTTTTTTGGCACATGATACTCTGCTTAAAGTATAACTATTCTTAGAGAACAAGATTTTGACTTAGCCTCTAGCACATGTACAGTCTTGTATAAATATGTGATGAAATGGTCTCGACCTTCTCTTCTGTATTAAGAGCCTTTGCATAATGTAAATTTCATGATTCATGTGCTTATTCAGGTGCTTATTTGCCCAGAGGGGGGGATCATCTGGACAAAGATGACCAAGGGACAGAGTCATTAAGGCCCAGAGTGTCCAATTGGAGGCGATGAACCCATCGCTGTTCAATCCTGAACAGAGCTTGTTGTGTGATTGATGGGTGAGATTCAAGTACTAGCCACTTGATGCTATCCGCCTGCTGGCCGTGTTGAATGTAGTGTTCATAGAGGCGTGTGTGTGTTCTGGAGCATCGGATGTTGCTTTTATGCTCCATTATCCTTAACTTTACCTGCCTCATTGTCATGCCAATGCAGTTTTTTCCGCATGGGCAGATCAGCATGTAAATACATCTGAGGCTGTTGCAATTCGTATGTTTATTTAAATGCCATGTGAATGTATCAGACAGTTTAATTTATTTACACTGTACTGTCTGTGGACATACAACTCAACCTCCGCACTGGTAGTGGCCAACTACTAGTGGAAGCCCCCACAAGGTACTTTGGCTGGCGGTAGTTTGTTTTTTGGGGCGTGTGTGAATAAGGGCATCTTTGAGATTGGACGTACGCTTAAAGGCAAAGCGGGGGCGTGGGATATCTAAGTCCCCTGTTTTCAATAACCCCCAATGTTTATTCACAGTTTGTTTTATAAACGCAGAGTTTTTTGTGAAACAAGTCACACAAGTAATCAGGTTGTCAGGTTCTTTCGGGTGTGTCTCCAGTAGTGCCTCTCTGGGGTTATTAAGGGCCCTTTTGCGTGAATCATGAATCAATATGGTTGGATACCCTCTATCCTGTAGTTTGTAGTTTGTGTCGGAGCAGGACAGATTCCTTCTTGTAGTTGGAACTAGTGGTACTTTTATAAATCTGGCACCCGGTGCGTGTGTACATTTCTGTTTTCCCAGGTACCGTACCTTACTGTGCTGCCCCACGGGAACAGACTGCGGGGCCCATTAGGGACACCCTTTGGGTAAGAATGAGCCCACATCTTCATCCATTTCCTGTTTGTTAATCGTTGTTATGTACTGGTATGTCCACGGGCTTACACTACTGAGATGCCCGGTTTTTAGTGATTCCTTGTGTGTGTGAAATTACTTTGGAGAGCGGTGGTGATCGTTTATTTATTGATGAGATAATGCCAGTATAAATGTTTGTCTTATTTGCATACATTTCTTCTAGGTCACCACACTACTGCAGGACCTCTTGGCCAGCCCCCTTACAGACCCAGAGAGGTTGTATTTTCCTTTTTTCTTTATTGTTCTTTTATCACTGTGTAGTACTGAGCACTTGAGGTCCTGAGGAATTGCCATTTGGGCAAGAAACATGTCGACCTGACCAGAGGGTTCGAGGTAGTCCGATGTACCCCTTACAGTCTCTATCTCCCCTCCCACCTTTTTAATCAAGGGAGTTAGCCACGCGAATAAATGTCCTTGTGAACTGACTTACCTTTTTTAAATCACAATCCCTTCATGACTACACCTTCACTTGACCCCTCACACGCACTCAACCATTGGCTGGAACAAAAGAACTCCGACAAAGAGCGCCTATTAGGCGCCCGTCAGACATTGCAGCGCCAGTCTGACGAGGAGCAGGAGGCCAATGATGAAGCTTGACATCTAGCTCGCTGGGTGTGTGAGGCCTCTTAGTTCCAACAAGGGAACTTCTTGTTCCCTGCTTTGCTCTCCTCGTATACAACATACACACTTTCTTTTCTATTCCTCGGGGAACTTTGTACCTTCTGCTGTTTATGGTTGATTGGACATGTACACTGGACCCCTTTAAATAATGTCCAGAATTGGTTCCCCCTTTTTGTATTGAATGTTTATGCCATTGTCAGAAGCTAATCCCTTCTTGTCTATTCAGGAAAGCTAAACACCTTCTTGTTTACTCGAGAAAGTTTCTAGTGACCTCTGAGCTAGCTGGCACACACAATTAAGTCTAACATATTCAATAGAGACCTAGTCGACCTCAGTCCTACGTCTAAACTATCGTTTATGTTATTCCAATGCGCAGAGCCTATTGGGAATATAGGACCTACAGTATGTTTAATTTTAATTACATTTTTATTATTAAATATGTATTATTCATTAATTTTAAACATTATAAAATATGTTTAAATATGTTGAATTTATTTATAAGTATTATTTACTGTATTTTACTTTTTTTTTACAGAAAAAACCCCGATATTTTTAATTACGATATTTTTAACATCGATATTTTAGTTTCAATATTTTTGTACTTACCATGTTGTAGATAGGGTGCCGATATACTTGCCTTCGATATTCCAGTGTCGATGTTGCTGTAGGTCGATATTCTGTCCGTCGATATTCTGTCAGAGGTTCGTCTCATAACACTCTGTAGACAACCCATGTCAAGCAGGGCATCTCTTGGTTCTCCGATGACTGCTACTTTCCTGTAAAAGGAAGGGCACCTTCCCTTGGGGAACAGTACAGGGCTTGTGCATACCCCACCTCCATAGGTTCTTCCTTCTGGGGACGCACTTGGGCAATATGTCCAAAGGCACCACACTGAAAGCATTGTGGTACTGTGGGAAAAGGAGGTCGGGGAGTTATAGGTATGGTACTTGGCACTATGGTCACTATCTCTGGTTTTCGAGGATAGTGGGGAGGTCTTGTCGCTCTCATGGGTGCGTTTCCAGGTTGTTTCTAACTACCCTCTCCCCGTCCCTTCTGTAGCTCCTGGGCCCTATAGAACGCGGCAGAGATTTCAACAGCTTTCTCTAAGGTGAGATCTGCATGCTGGCGGACCCACAGTTGTATTGGAAGGTGTAAGGAACTGTTCTAGGTAGATCTTTTCTAGTATCACTTCTTTAGATGATAGTAAAGGCTTCAGCCATCTGTCTGCCACTTCCTTCATCCGGTAACAGAGGGCTATGGGGTTTTCTTGCGGTCCTTCCCGGAAGTACCGCAACCTGATCCGATAAGTTTCGTCATCTATGCCCATACGCTCAAGTATGCATCTTCTTAATGTCAGGATACGGGTTGTTTCAAGAGGATTGGCAGCCTGGTAGGCAGACTGAAGGTCTCCCGACAATAGTGGTTCCAGATATTGCCCCTACCTATTTTCTGGCCACATACCTGCTCTCGCCATTCTCTCAAAGTTAGAGATAAAGAAGTCAGGGTTTTCTCCTGGTACGTATTTCTGAACCACCACAGAGGGTGGGGCAGTCAACGTCCTGGGTTGTCCTAACACTTCAGCCGGCTTCCCTTTTGGGGTTTCCTGAAATTGTCACTGTCCAGTGAGGGTCTTGTGAAGGGCTTACCTCTCAGCCTCAGCAGTCTCTAGGAATTTCCCCATGATTCTTTCTAGTCTTTCTTTACCCTCTGCCATCTTGTTAACAATGGCCTCCATTTCCCCTGATCCCACTTCTGACACCACCTGTCGGAGGGACAGGCAGAAACAGAAGCAAGGAGGCTGTATAGAGGTGGTAATGGGATTGTTTTATCAGGTATGCAGTTCCGAAGTTTGCAAATGGCAGGTCTTTAGTCACATAGGAACATGAAAATACCATCTTGACAGGTTCTTGAAACATGCAAGGATGGCCGCCAATGTAGGAGGTCTCTTCACTTCTGCTTGGGTTTGGTCGGGTCCCCGAGGGTTTCTCAAAACAAAAACAAAAAAGAGCGGTTAGTCCATGGTCTCAGGGAGCTTAACAATGAGTGTTTCTCGCTCCCCTCCTTCCATTCCTCTGCCCAGGTCCTGTAACTCCGATTGGGCAGTTCGTACCGCAGCTCTGCCCCTCCATGGATCGAGTGGTTCTGGTGTTACGCTTCCAGGTTGTGTAGAGGGACAAAAGTCTGTTTTTACTTTTGGTGATTCTTCCCCGTATTTGTTGTCGGCGACCGAACCCTGGAGGTAAGGAACCCACAGGGGGGTATCTGGGATGATATTGTGCTCGATAGTGGGGGTTTGGGGTACTTCTCACCTAGAGACTGACGAGGCAGGGCAATCGGCCCAAGGTAATCTAGATTCACCAAAGCGGCCGGGTGAGTCAGATTGGTCTTGGTCTGATAAATGCACGCATCCCGGGAGGTCAGCGCTCATCAGCATGTATTAGCTCTAGAATTACTACAGTTATCCAAGTAAAAGATGGAGCTATCAAAGGAACCATAACTGATTTAAAGAGCCATTCACAGTTTCACTCTACAGGTTGTGTGTACTTACACATGAGACAAGCATCTTAATCTTTGAGACAAGCATATGCTACTGGCAGGATCAACCAGGTCCAAAGTTGACAAAATATTGGCAAGGAAAAAGTGAAAGGATTTGCAGTGCTTACAGGTAAATGGCTGAGTTGTGTGTTCGGTGGTGATGAAGTGAAGGAGATGTGAGGAAGTGCATTAAAAAAGAGAGTGAAAAGAGAGTGCTACAGAGGAAAGTGAAGCACTGTAAGATGTGTAGATGGAGGGGATGTGGAGAGGAAAAAGATGTACATACAGTGAGCATAATGGGAGTGATTGAAACACTCTGAAGGTCACTGCCCCTTCCACAGGCCTCAGTAATAATTAATTCAGTCAAAGAAATGAAAATGATAGATTGCCCCCCCCACTCCCCATTTTTGCCATCCCACTTTAATCCCTGTACAGGACCACTCTCAGCTGGTAGGAGACAAATATGACATCTCTTCCTTGGCTGAGGATCTATCACATTGGACAGAGGAGTCTTGCAAATTATTCAAAGGCGATATACCCTTTCTTTCATATTCTCCCTACTTTGTTTACTCCCCCATAAACATAAGAGAAGCTATCAGCAGAGTGGACCATAGCTCCATTTGGATACAAGAAGTCAAACTCTGCTGACCAAGGGTGCCAATGAGCAGGTGCTGGCTTCAACAAGAGGAGAGCAGTGCTGTGAGCATACCAAAGGAGGAAGTCCTTAGTTATAGAATGGTCTTCTGCTCACTGAATGGCTTTGTGTGGAAAAACAGATTTAAAATGCTCAATGTTTGTCAAATTCTATGTGGTCTGGACCCAGAAAACTGGATGATTTCCCTGGACTTGCAGGACGTGTATTTTCATATACCCTTCCAGCTGTCCCATAGGCACTATTTGCAGTTCAATGTTGGGTTAGAACAATTCCAATTTCCTGTGCTTTCTTCGGCCTCACATCGGCCCTTCTGGTGTTCAAAAAAGTGAATCCAATGGTCGCTTTCTATCTTTGGAAGTTAGCCGCACATGTGTTCCCGTACCTCAACTAGTGGCTGCTCAAGGCCAGTTTCACAGCAGCCGTTTGTAGACCATTTTCAGACTAAATCCTGATAACTTTGGAATTTCCATGAAAGAACCGAAGACCCACCAGGGACCAATGCAGAGTATTCCCTTCATTGGGGATACAGCCTCAAAAAATCTACTCGTCATGGAGAGTCAGATTGTATCAGAGTTAGCAATTATCTGATAGAGACTTCTGGCTGCAGATTCTTTACCTTTTAATTTCCCGGGAGTCAGGCTGGATGCAGAAACTTTTGCTGAGCAATACCCTTTGTGCGCGTGTGAGGTGACTCCATTCAGCTCTGCGTGACGTCGTTGGCATCAGTTATGACATCGTGGTGTCTATAAAGGTGCCAACCAGGTGCGCGGACGTCAGTTCTTTTCTTTCCGCCCCAGTTAAGCGCCAATCCGGGAAGAGCTACCCCTCTGCTGCATTTTGGCAGGCCTTTTTCTCATCTTTTGTCGATATTTTTGAGATACAACTTTGTGTGCGAGAGATGTCTGGTAGAAAGATAGGTTTTAAACCATGCAGGACTTGTTCCAACATGATGTCGCTTACCGATCCCCGGACAGACTCTGTCCCCTCTGCTTTCAGGTTCTTCAGGTCTCCGATCCACCCTTGAATCCATCCGAACACTCTTCACCACGACGCCTGCAGCACTTCTTTGCAGCTCTCCATTGGAATCGACGACAAAACCAGACACGAAAAAGACACTTATGCACCTGGCTTCCCTGGGTGAGGTAACACGAGTACTTTGGTGCTCCCGTGGGTCTTGACTCTCGAAGTGTCCAGTTCTGAAAGGGTTTTACCGTAGTCCACTCCTAAGTGTCCTTAAACTTTAAAACTGTAACTTAAACTTTCTCCTTAGAAGTCAATGGTGATTCGCAGCTGTGTTTAGACACCGTGGGTCTCCTGCGTCCCTACCTTGGGTGGTTTCTGGTTTTCCCAGCGGTTCTACAGGCTCTAGGCCTGGTCTCTGTGTTGAGAGCGGTACTTAGACAACTTTCTTAGCATATGGTTTGTGAGGCCCTTAGGGCAAAACGTGTTCTGTGCTAATTTACTGTGTGCTATTTAAGTTCTTGTGATGTACTTTTGCCTCTAGCCTCATAAAGAGAATAGAGGGGTTGTGCTTAGAATAAATACATATATTTTATATATATACCTTGTGTGGTGTACTTTCATTTGGTCATTCAAGAGATTATAGACTGGTAAAACAAGCTGCTTTACATTCCTTCAAGACTTAGGGGGTCATTAGGATTAGGTCTATCCGTCCGCCGTGGTCCCCCCGCCATTCTAATATGGTGGGGGGGGAATTCGGGATACAGTGTCGGGCGGATTGCCTCCGTCAGGCCGGCGGTGGCCACCGTCAGCCTGGTGAAGGCAATCCACCCGACATCGTAATGGGCCCCTTAGCCTGAAGGCTGCTCTCCACAGCTACCACTAGGATAGCTTTCAATAAAGGTTGTCTAAACCTACCATCAGTAAGGGTTGTTTGGACTGTTGCAAGGTGCCCACTAGAATAGTGGACATCATATGCCAGGCCAACTTCTCACATTCCTTCCGTCCCTCCGGATAGGTACTCCAAGAGACTGGACTCAGTTGGGAAGAATATGTTTTCTTCCTCCAGTCCGGATTGCAGTGGGTGAATACCACATGCCGTTTCTCCCACTCTCTTTGGGAGACAGCTGCGCAGGTGCTGCCACAAGTCCCAGAGGAGGCCCAGGCTGTGCTCTCCCAAGATGTCAAGGAGGGGAGTGATGCAGCAAAATTCACCATATTGTGTGGTTTGGATACGATTAATTCGCAGGGCAGGTCAATTTCAACGATGGTGGCCTTAAGGCCCCACGCCTGGCTTTGTAAAACTGACATGCCCTTTGATGGAACCTGCATTTTTGGGGAAAAAGCAGACTCGGACCTGGTCAGGTTCAAGGACTCTCGAGCTACGGCAAGATCCTTGGGCCTCTCCTCCACTCCTCGTGGCCATTCATCCTTTCGCCCTTTTTGTGGCAATGGAAGGGGTTTCCAGCTGCGTCAGCCCTATCCTAGCCACCGTCCCGCTCAGACTACCCAAACCTTGTGTGGACGTGGACGCGGTACATTCCGTCCTTGGAATGGAGGCCAGAAGTCATCAGCCACACTGCCTCCATCTGCTGCAGCCTCTAAGCACTCCTAGGCTGATTCTGCAGGACCACACTACTCGAGTGGGTGGGAGAATTTGTCATCATCTCCCCCGCTGGAGATCTATAACATCAGACAAGTGGGTCTTGCAGATGGCCCAGGAGGACCATTCTCTTCCTTTCCTTTTTTTTCCTCCTCCTATTCCGCCAACTCAGGAACGACTGGCGGAGGATCATTTGAAGTTGCTCCAAGAGGATGTTACAGCTCTTTTGGCCAAGGGAGCCAAAGAAAGAGTCCCAACTTCAGAAGCAGGCGGTGGCTGTGGATGTATGACGGTACAACGCGTACCGTCACAACGCATCCCTTTACCACACATCCCTTACAACGCAAGTCGTTACCACGACTTGCGTTGGGGCCGCGGATTTCGAATAGTATAATTTACTATTCTAACACCAGTTCCCGTGGACCCTAGGGAAGGTGTTGGGATAGTAAATTTACTATTTTTAATCCTTTAGCGCCCTCCAGCGCAAGTCATGGTAACGACTTGCGTTGTAACGGCCGCGTGGTAAAGGTACCGCGTTGTAAAAACTTTGTGGTAAAGGATGTTTACCGGTGGCTGTTATTTCCGCTACTTTCTGATTCCGAAGAAGAACAAGGGGCTTCGGCCCATTTTAGATCTTCGGACCGTCAATCTCTTTCTCAAAGAGGAGAAATTCAAAATGCTCACATTGGGTCAGGTCTTGTCTGCCTAGACCAAGGAGACAGGAGGGTGGCGTTGGACCTGCAGGATGCATATTTTCACATTCCCATCCTGCTGAGCCACAGGCATTACCTGCGGTTTAAGTTAGGCCACAAGCACTTTCAGATTACTGTGCTCCCATTCGGTATTACCAGTGCCCCTCGGGTGTTCACCAAGGTGATAGCGGTGGTTGAAGCTCATCTGCACAGGTTAGGGGTTTCAGTCTTCCCCAGCCCAGATGACTGGCTGTTGAAGGCGTCCTCCCCCCAAGCAGTCATCTTCCACCTTCAGAGTAAGGCAGACCTTCTGCATTTGCTGGGGTTCTCAATAATTGTGCCAAAGTCACACCTGACTCCTTCTCAGATGCTCTCTTTCATCGGAGCTGTTCTGGACACAGTGCAGTTTCGGGCTTATCCTCCCGAGCAGCGAGTGCAGGATATTCAGGTTATGATTCCGATATTTTAGCCTCTATCCTGGATTTCGGTGAGGTTGACTCTGAGGCTATTGGGTCTGATGGCCTCCTGCATCCTGTTGGTAAGACAGGCCAGGGGGCCTATGCGGGCTCTGCAGTGGGACTTGAATTTCCAATGGGCACAGCATCGGGGAAATCTCACCAACATGGTTCAGATCTCGGAAAAAACTGCGATGGATCTGCAATGGTGGTTAATGAACCGCAATTGGGTAAACGGCAGACCTTAATCCCATCCCCAACCCGACTATGATAATAGTTAAGATGGATGCGTCACTTCTGGGATGGGCAGCCACATGGGAGAGGCGGAGATCAGGGGTCACTGGTCTCCGGCGGAGATGGGGTCCACATAAACATGTTCTAGCTCAGAGCAATTCAGTTGTCATTGAAAGCATTTCTTCCCTCTGTCATGGGAAAGTTAATGCAGGTGTTCACGGACAACACCACTGCCATGTGGTACTGCAACAAACAAGGCGGGTGGGGTCGTGGACCCTATGTCGAGAGGCCCTGTATCTCTGGACACCAGGGCGGACGATCTCAGTCGTCGATGCCTTCAGAATCACGAATGGCGTCTCCAGTCAGAGGTGGTGCAAGGTCTCTTTCAGCAGTGGGGTGAACCTTGGTTAGATTTGTTTGTCTCCGAAGAGAACACACAATGTCTACAGTACTGCGTGCTGGAGTTTCCAAGGAGGCTATCGCTCGGCGACGCGTTTTGTCGCAAGTGGAGGTCAGGCCTGTTGTACACCTTTCCGCCCATACCACTCCTGCCCAGGGTTCTGAAGAAAATCAGGAGCGACCGAGCCCAAGTCATCCTTGTGGCGCCGGACTGGGCAAGGAGAGTTTGGTATCCAGAGCTTCTGAGTATGAGTGTCGATCCTTCGATCACGCTGCACCTTCAGGAGGATCTTCTGTCGCAGAAGCAGGGGAGGGTACTCCACCCGAATCTCTCAACTCTGCGCCTCCATGCGTCGAGATTGACCGGCGGCAATTGATGGCCTTTGACCTTCCTCCTGAAGTCTGTAATGTTATTCTGGCAGCCAGGCGGCCCTCCACTAAGTTGGTATACGCCTGCCGTTGGCAGAAATTTATATTATTCTGTACAGAAAGGTCAATTGAGCCTCTTTCTGCTCCGCTTTCTACTGTCCTTTTATTCATTCTAACCCTGGCCTGGCAGGGCTCTCTGCCATGAGAACTCTTGTGGGTTACCTCTCTGCTCTGTCTGCTTTTTTTTGTGGCTGCCAGACCAGCCTTCTCTCTTTAAATCTCCTATTGTAAATAGTTTTCTAAAAGGGCTGGCTCATTTATTTCTACCCACGCCCTTTATTTTGCCGCAATGGGACCTTAATTTGGTCCTCACTTACCTTATGTGCACTTCTTTTGAGCCTTTACACAATTGTCCCCTGTTATCCATCAAAACTGCCTTCTTAGTGGTGGTTACATCAGCCTTGAGGGTGAATGAATAGCAGGCGTTATCCAGCTTGCCTCCTTATCTTATTTCCTTTTCGGACAAAGTGGTGCTTCGCACCAGGGCATCATTTTTACCAAAGGTTGTGACCCAATTTCATCTGGCCCAATCAATTACATTGCCCACCTTCTTTACTCCCTCACAACCCTCTAAGAAAGAGGAGCATCTCCACCGACTGGACCCAAAAAGAGAGTTGTCGTTCTACCTTGACCGCACAAAAGAGTTTCAGGTGGCTGACCAACTCTTTGTGGGGTATGTGGGAGCAAAGAAGGGAAAGGCAGTGCAGAAAAGAACCATCTCTTGCTGGGTTTTTCTCTGCATTAAAATCTGTTATGCCTTGGCAAAGAAGCAGCCCCCTGAGGGATTAAGGGCCCACTCCAACAGGGGAAAGGCTGCGACTACGGCCTTGGCTCGGGGTGTCCTAGTCCAAGAAATCTGTCACACAGCGATGTGGGCATCATGGCAGATGTTCACAAAACATTATCGCCTTGATGGTCAAGTGCGCAGGGATGGGCACTTTGCCCGTTCAGTCCTGCAAGACTTCTTAGTCTAGGTCATGAGTCCACAACCCACCGCCGGAATGGTATGGCTCGGGTATCTGATTCAAAGGTAACGAATTTGCAGCTAGAAGTCTCTATCAGATGAACAAGTTACTTACCTTCGGTAAAGCATTATCGGGTAGAGACTCTATCTACCTGCAGATTCCTTACAGCCCCACCAATGCCTCCCCGCTTTGCGGACTGATGTAGTAGGTCTAGGTTACTCCCCTTTCAGGGCCCTAGTTTTGCACACAAGTACTTCAGTCAATTCGTGCCTCTGCACTTCTGGCATGGAAAAAACTAAAAGTACTGATGTCCGAACGCCTGAGTGGCACCTTTACAGGCACCGTGACGTCATAATAGCCCCCAATGACATCACATGGAGCCATATGGAGCCACACAATGTTGCACGTAAGTGGTATTGCTCAGCAAAAGTTTCCGGATCCAGCCTGACGCCTGGGAAATTCAAAGGTAAGGAACATGCAGCTAAATAGAGTCTCTACCAGATAATGAATTACCGAAGGTAAGTAACTTGTTCTTTAAGGCCACGTGATAAAGAACATGTGTTCTGTTCATTCAGAAAGTGAACCAGCAATAATGATGCCTTTAAATATTGGTTTTATCTTTTCACATATGCTGTGTGTTCAAAGGCAGAGGTTAGATTTCAGCTTGTATCTTCGTACAGATTGCTGCTTATTTTATTTTGGAGAATGATGTTCATTTTTCTTTCTCTGACTGTAAAGTTAGAGGATTTTTTTAAGTGAACTGTCTGACAATAGTGCTGGGCACACAATATCTAAATAGGAGCCGCGGTTTCTGAGAAAGGGTGTCAGGGCTCTGACCCCTTTACTTTTGCCCCCCAGCGTCAGCACTGCTAAAGTTTTTTTAAAACTCTTTAAATCTGTTATTTAAAAAAAAAATTGTACACACATTTGTTGGGGATGGGGCTGTCGATGTGATGACACAGCCAGCAAGTCCGATACATTCCTAAACTTTCTGCCTCTAGGCGGGCCCTGAATTTACAGTATTTACCGGGCTGACGAGCTCGTAGCCCTTAGGCCTGTGAGGTCATCAGTTCAGCAAAGACATAGATTCAAGCTCCAGTCTCTACCCCTGAAGACGTGTGGGTAAGGTTTGCCCCAGGCGCTTCAGGTTGAAGCTCTGTAGCACTGGGGATTCATGTCAGTCAGGGAGAGGATATGATGGTCACCTCACCCTTTCCCAATTCGTCACAGGGGGGCAGGTCCTGTCCTATGGAAAGCTGTGAAGAGGTGGAGTAAAGGCTGCATGCAGGCGGGCAGCTCAAATGTCGACTGTGCACAGTTTGCCCTATGGACTTCTGAAGAGACACTTTGCAGACTCGAGGAGGTGTCTGCTTCCTGCGCAGCTAACTGCATTACCGTGTGGAGGGAGGCCGCCATTTGATTTCCAGTACTTCAATTTCGGAGACAGATCTGAATGGTATTTGGGACATGTAGACAGAGCAGAGACAGACACCCCTGGAACCTAGCAAGCTTCACTCGCACTAGTATCCTATAACAAGCCCTCCGGAAGGTAAGCACCACGGGTAAGCTTGGCAATGCGTTTGTTTGATTTAATTTGCCTTAGAAGTCTTTTTCTGTTTTGTTAGTTTAGTGCACATGTTGTGAATGTTTGGTGGACTCTTTTTAAGAGAATGGCATGTTACTGGGACACACCATCCTAATTTAGTATGGCAGGGCTTGTCGGAGCTCAACTGTAAAGTTTGAAAAGGAAGATATGCTTGTTTTGACAGAGGGAATGAAATAATGCATAAATGGTCTGTATTTAAAAAAACGCATGCTTCATTGCCAAATTTAATAGTACTCGGTTTACCCTCATCGGGACAATAGAAATTCAAGTACTTCTTGCTAGTATTCGAACTTATGACCAGTCAATCACCTCATTCTTAAACAGAAGCATACAGCGCATTGCAGAAGCATAATGTGTAACTTCAAGGAATTTGCTTTTGCACGCATTAGGAAAGCAACCATTGCCTCACTGCAAACGAAATAAATGTGATTGATATATGAGTGCAAGACTTGAACAAAATGCGGAAGTGAAATAAACACATACCTACTGCCGAGTAACAAAAAAACTAACAAGCTGGCCTGCCGAGTGCTTCAAGCAGAGTTCCACCCACCTCTCCAAGAACCATCTCTTGAGTTAGCGCCATCTTAGCCTTTACCCCCCCTCTCACAGGCCACACACCAGACTATATGCCACAAGTGACTTCTTCTCTGTTTCTGCACTTTAAGAAATATGTGAAAACATCCCTCTTCAAACAACACCTCATTATATAGCGCTAAACTTAAAGCTACTGCCATCCACCTAGAAGCACCCATTCAACCCGCTTCTTAGCACTCAGAACGCGGCCACCAGAGCACTGCTTGGCGCCTTTTACTGCACACCACCTCTCACAAAGTTGCTTCCTCCAAGCACTGGCATATCGGGTAGGGCCGGAGAGTCCAGGACCACCAGCAGGACGGCCCCCTCTCCCGCCAGCCTGGGGCCCCACTGGACTGCCCTCCCTATTCCAGGATTAGGCCAGTCCCCGCCAAACTGAGTCCCCTCCATTTTCCTTGCCCGGGACCCCGTCAGTTTTACCTTTAAACACAGGGATGGGTGGGTGGGCAACTTGCTTCTAGCTGCAACCCACTGGGCTCCCGAGGCGAGAGGACAAAGAGGGCTTCTCCCTTGAGTCCGGTGCTCTTATCACCTTCTCAGGAGGGGAGGGGCCGTGCTGCCTGTGTACCTAAGTGACGTTCTACCAGCCTGCCCTGCCTCCTCATATTTCCTTACGACCCCTCCCACTCCCCTTAACCATCGGTACCCTGTACCAGCCTCCCTCTCGCCTCGCGCACAAAATGCCACTAAAGGCCCCCTGCCCCTAGGCGTGGGGAGGGCCTCTCAGAAGTCTAACAGATCTGTATGCCAGACATTCATGGGCTACGGGAGAGGCAGGTACAAGGATCCCTGGCATCCCATCCAACGTCAGAATGTCTAGTCCTCCTCTTACCCATCCGTTAGACTAGTGCTGATGCTTTGAGTGGCAGTTTGACACCCTCTGCCTTTTAGGGCTGAAGGGGCGGGGCAGCTGCTTTAACAGATTCAGCTAAGGCGTTGAATAAATTATTTATTGACCCTTCCTAACTTTGATCTTTGATTCACAATATAAAACCAGTAACTAATACAAATTGGGGCAATACATTTCTCTGTAAAATCCGCTATTTGAATCACATTTGTTTAGCAGGGGAGAATACCCCTCCCCCCCCTATCCCGCAGCCTCCTTTTGCACCGGTATAAAACTTCCGCCACATAACTTTTTTAATCTACCCGCCGCCACTGCTAAAAAGGTTGTAAATGAACTATACAAAAATGTCCAAATATATTTTTGCAGTTAGGAAAACACTTATAGGATATTCTGAAGTGAGTTGGAAAAAGATTGTGATAGGATCAAAACAAATCACAATACTTTACTTGGTAATGAGCACATGATAAAAATTCGCTGAAACCCGATTTCCACACATTATCATTAGTATACTGTATAATTTTATCAACAAAACTGCATGTCAGTGGGAAAGTCTGTGGCATTTAATGGAAAATGTCTGTCTGTAAATGACAGTGTGCTACCACTTCATGGTTCAGTAAAATATTTATGAAAAATTAGAGTTATTAAATATGAACTAAGTAACATTCCTGTCCTTGCCCTGATGAAAATGCTATTAGTGAACTAAGGGACAATTGAGGGGTCATGTGTGCCCTATATGTAGACAAGCTTTTTATTGTAAATGGAGCAAAGTTCAGTCTACTAAATAAAACAAAAGAGTTTATGAAGGTGCTCTGGTATGTGATAATGAAGAAAAAGGCAACTGAAATAAAATATTTGCCTAGGATCACACCATTTGAAACGGGTTTATGGGTCAGGAGCATTACAGTTTGGTTGACAGATTATTCCAGTAATTAAACCTCCAGGTTTGGAAATATTTTCCTGATTTTTCGAGGCCTTGGATGTTCTGGGCAGGGTGTTATTCAAGGCTTTTCTGCTGCTGCAGCAAATACAGACTATTCAGGATATGAGCCTGATACTTCAGGCTACATCTTGGGTCTCAGTAAGGATGGCTATGAGGCTTCTTGGACTCCTGAGCTCCTGGATCCTCCTCATCCTGAGCACCACGATGCTGAGTGAAACCTAATTTTCCAGTGGGCTGAGCATCAGGGCTGCCTGTCCGACTCCATTGAGATCTTATTAGAGATGGCCACAATCTGCAATGGTGTCTAGCAAACACCAACTTCACCTGTGGCAGGCGACTTTCCTTTAATAACCCAGATTTCACAGTGATGACAGATGCATGCAGTGTTGTGGGGTCATCTGGGAGAGGTGTCAATCAAAGGACTATGGTCTCCAATGAACAGCCAGTTCTATATCATTCTTCTGGAGCCTAAGAAGACCTGTCTTGCCCTGAAAGCCTTCTTGCCATCCTTCAAAGATGCAAGTCCTTATTATTAACATGATCACCATATGGTAGTGCAATAAACTGGGCGAAATAAGGTTATGGATAATTTATGTGCTTGGAGGCCCTACATCTCTAGAGGTGGCTGGAATAGCACATCTTTCTGGAGCCAGCTAACTACGAAGATGTTTGAATGCCAGAGCAGGTTAGCTGAGTAGACGTTGGCTGATGGATTTTGAGAGGCATCTCCATCCCAAGGTGGCACAAGGCACCTTTTATCAGTTTGACATGCCCTAGCTAGATCTGTTCTCCTCCATCAATAACATGCAGTGTCAAAACTACTGTGCGCTAGTCACTAGGAGACTCATTCTGACTGTGATGGGAACCAGATTTTCTGTATGCGTTCTACCACTTCCTCTCCTGCCTCAAATTATGAGAAAAGTCTGGACAGATTTAGGCGCTAGTCATCTTAATAGCCTTGTATGCAACAGAAAAGTATGGTACCCAGAACTCCTGAGCATGAGCATTTGCCCTCCTACCTAGGGAGGACTTCTTGCGTCCGCAACAGAGAAACGTCCTTCACCCAGGTCTCTGCAACCTACACCTCTATGTATGGAGATTGAGCAATAACAGTTACAGGCATCCAATCTGTAGGCAGTGGTCAATGTCATCCTTGCAGCCCAACACCCTTCAACAAAGCCCATCTATCCTGGGCGCTGACATAAATGTGTTGCCTTGTGTGGAAACTCTATATATTGACCCTCGGCAGGCCATACTTTAAGATGCATTACTTTGACTGTTATGTTAGACTGTTTACCCAGCAAGACTTTGCAATGGACTTAGTGAAGGGTTTTCTGTCTCTGCTTTCAGCCTACTTAGTATTTATCTAATCATCATCATCATGATTTCCTTATTTCGGCAGTATTCGCCATAAAAGGTGTCACAACATTGAACAGATAAAACCATTACAATAGCGATGAGAAATCAAAATCAGAAAAATGGGAGCAGAATAAAATAACAATTGGCCAAATAAAACATAACTTAAGATCAAATTACTTTAGTCATAATTACAGTCTATCATAACTAGTAAAAAGCGACCCATCAGCCACTGCATCAGTTGTTAAGAGTACATTTTGTACCAATGTGTTTTAGTCTAATCAGTATTGGTTAAAAGCCTTCGCTTGTGCCACATAGCGTCCAAAAATTTAGGTACAGCAAAGACAGTCGCGGTTGATAGATCTGTTTTAAAAATCCTATATGCCTGCATGCAATGTATAAAACCCATATTTTTGCAAATGGGTACAATCCAGTGCCTTCTTGCCCTGGCATATGCTGGACAGAAGAATAATGTATGTAAATCATTTTCCAGCTCATAGTTGCAGCCAAGACAGTTTTTAGAAGAGGTCGGAAACCATTTGTTGTAAGATTCCTGATCGGCAAAGTGCCGTATCTCCATTGCAAATATAGTTTCCTGGTGATTTTGGGATAAATCTAATTTAAAACATGCTCAAATTGATAGCAGTCTTTAATCTTTAAAAATAGTTCTGAAAGGGTGCCGTTTTGTGTGCCCTGTATAGAGGCCATAATTTTACTTTCATAATACAATTTTGTCAGATGCTTGCGTGTGACCCTGATACACGCAGTTTCTGGGTCGGACCATAGGGAGTGGAGTCCCAGCGACCGAAGACCAACTTTAACATAATTAAGCAATGGGATTTTCCCCATGTTCGGGAGACTTAAAATTTCCTGTAACTCGAGCCTGTAGTTCAATAACTCTGGCGTTGACCAAAGCCTCCGCCAAAAGGCCAGAGGCTTCAGTCCCAGATCCTCATCTATTGGTCTGAGACCCGTATCAAGTCTCAGAGGTAATAGTGGAGTACTCGGGGGCATAGCCAAGAGCTGCCTGAGAAAGTTATTCTCAGTAACAACCATCTCCTGTCTACACATATGACCCCAAAGTTCACCACCATACAGAACAGCTCCCCTGGCCTCAAGCCTGTATATCTCTAAGGGAGGGCCAATCGGTCTAATGGTGGATTTGTTCATATTTACAAGCCTGGTAATACCTCCCGCCAATTGGGCCAATTTAAGTTGGGATTTGATTTGATGGTGTCCCCACGTCATGTTCTCGTTTATAGTCACCCCAAGATATTCGATAGTCTGGACCCTTTCCAACCTGGTAGTGCCAATCATCGGGTTGGAGCGTGTAGTTGATGGAGAATTAAAAATCATAATCTTTGTTTTGAGAGCATTAATCTCCAAACCTTGTTTGACACAAAATGCCTCAAAACCATCAAGGACACGTTGGATCCCCATGGGGGATTTGGACAGCAGCAGGGTGTCATCTGCAAACATTATCGCAGGTACCCTGCTACCGGCAAGCTTAGGGGCATCACTGTGTGGTATCGCATTCAGATGGGCGATTACCCCGTTGGCATAGAGGCAAAACAGGGTCGGTGCCAAAACACAACCCTGTCTCACCCCCCTGTCAACGGGGAATCTATTTGATAACTCACCTTTCCTGCCACATTTGACCTGTGCATAGTTCTCCGTATGGAGGCGTATAATTATATTTAAAATTTGAGGTGGGATTCCCAGGTCTGAAAGCACGGACCATAGCTTCCCCCGCGGGACTAGGTCAAAGGGCGCACGGAGGTCTACGAAAACAGTGTAAAGGATACCGCCCTCAGATTTCATCGTTTCCTGAATAAGAGGGTCATGCAAAAAATTTGATCCGTAGTGGATACATTTTTTCTGAACCCTGCCTGGGATGGGCTCAGAACTGAGTTGTCATCTATCCAGTCCTGGAGGCGGTCCAGGATCAGCCTTGCAAAGATTTTTTGTGACACATCAAAAAGGCTGATAGGCCTGTAGTTGGCCGGGAGCAGAGGAGAGCCCTTTTTGAAAATGGGGACAATCTCTGCTCCCAGCCAAGTACCCGGCACCTCCATCCCCCCCCAAGACTGCATTGCATATGATCGTTAAGTAAGGAGCCCAGATCTTAGGTTCGTCTTTAAATAGGTCTCCAGGGAGCCTGTCCAGGCCTGGGGCTTTTTCGACTGCAAGTTTTGATATTTCAGCACAGACCTCCACCTCAGGAAATCCATCCCAATCTTTTTGGGAAGTAGGTTTTAAAATAACACCTCCTATATCCCCTACTGGGTCAGAGTTAGGTTTTTCATACAAAGCACGAAAATGGGCCTCCCACACCTTCGCAGCAATATTTGCCTCAAATGCAGGCGTTGGGTCACCAGACCCTGTCTTCACAATTTGCCAGAATGTACGGCATCCCTGGTTTTAAGAGCAACCAACATAGTTTCCCAATTGTCATGATCCCAGTCAACCATGGCGCATTGAATTAGGCGTTTATATTATAATCTCCTGGCTTTTATTTCCACCTGGCTGCTGTTTAGCTTTAAGGACGCTAAAAGATCTGATTTCGCCTTTCTACATTATACATTATACATTATACCAGGATGCTCTATTGCCCTTGGATATCTGTTTTGTCACAGGGGGGTTAAGCACCTGTGCTACTGAACTAATCAATGCCCGGCGCAAGACCCCAATTTTATTGTAGTTCTCAGAGGGATTAGATTGGGAAACTAGACCACCAATGCCCTCAAATACAGGAACAACCCGAGCATAAAGCTCGGCAATCTCATTGGGATTTTCTACTAGTTTCGCCCATCTAATTCTACGCCTATTACTGTATAGGATCGCCCTAGAATCACTGGCATCATTGACCATCACATTGTTATCTAGAACACTAGGCAGGGAAAATTCCAGAATCAGCGCGTTATGGTCGCTGTCATATCTTCTAATGACCATAAAGTCACTGACCTTGTCCCATGCGCGTGATTCAACAAAAATATAATCCAAACGTGACTCCTGGCCAGATTTGATATATGTGGGTTTGGGGGGGATATCTGAATGTAACCATCCATTACAGGCCCTGATTGAATGGTTAAGCGTCAGAGCCATAATTTGAAAGGCTAGCGGTGTCCAAGACCTAACCGGTGGGCCCGCTATTGGAGGTATTGCCCACTGATCATCCTCTTCTATAGAAGCGCCGTCCATCAAACTTGGTAACAGCTCAAAGTGGGAATTAAAATCACCCCCTACCACAAAAATGGAGCCTTGCGGAATGATGTTCAAAAATGAGGAGAACTTGTCAATAGTTTGCGATTCCTTTGTTATATTGACCGGTCTAGAGTACACGTTGACCAATGTGAGTTTAAATGCATTCGGCCATTCCAAAAGCACACATTGGACATCATCGGACTGGGTATCCAGTGTCCTGGCCTTGCATCCTAAATGGGACCCCACCCAGATACTTAGTCCCCCAGACGGCCCCCCCCCCCCCATTTTGCCGGGATTGAAAATGTGGCAAATCCACTGCGTGAATTGTCCTCTCTAGCCCAGGTTTCCTGGAACAGACACACATCTCGATTATCAATAAACGACCCCCATTCCGGGCATGTCAATTTATTACTCAACCCTGCCAAATTCCAAGACAGAATTGACAGACATCCTCTGTCAGTAGCAGACATGTTACTTCTAGTCAGGGGCCTGGGTGCTGGTATCATTGGGGTTGCCAAGGGAGTGTCTATGATGTTTAAACCTTCTGCTGAACTACTACTATCAATAGAGCCAGGAAGTGAATATTCTGGTGGCCTTGGACATCTGCTCTCCTCCTGATGGGGTCCTTGGGGCCTGTCTATACTGGAACAAATTATAGCCACCCCAGATTGTGTAGGATCTTTAATAAGAGGTCCTGGTGGCTTGGGTAAACCTGGTGCCCCCTGCTTATGTTGTAGTCAGTCGACCGCATCCAAACAGCTGAACCTGTTATAGTGGAAAAATTGGCTGGGTAGGTAGGGGTTATAGGGTTTTTTCCAATTCTCCCTGCTTTGTCCTCTTGGTTCTACTCTGGTCCAGCCCTCTTCTGACCCCCCGGTCCACACCGATTCAGATGGATAAAAGGTGGACAATGGGAGGGCCTGAATTAATGTATCAGAATCACCTGGCGGCCAATTACAGATGTAAGAAACAGTCCCTGGATCGCTGAACTTTACCAGGACGCAGTCACCACTGATATTTTCGTTGGTATTGCCCACCCAGGATACCCTACGAACCATCAGAATTTCACTAGAAATCCTATGGGGAAGTGGTCTGTATTTATTTAGGCAGCTGACAACTTTATTTTTCAATTATGCAAATGGTTCTTTAATGGATGCATCAAGCTCAGATACTCCAGTTAAAACATCCACCAATGGAGCTCCATCAGGAGGTAGAGCGATTACCATTCTCTTATTCGAGGTATTTCCCTCCAATACTTGGTGTCCCCCTTGCAAATTTGGTTTATTAGCCACCTTGGGAGCATTAGCAGACAGAGTAGAATGATCGTTCCTGTTTGGCACAATCTGAGCTGGGGACAGGAGGTTGCTGGGGTCTGAGTGTTAAATACGGGCGCAGCCCCCTTGCTACCCTCAGGCTTCCCCTGTATACTTTTGGCTGAGTTAAAATATTCCGCAGTTACCCCCGTGGCTAGTTCTATATTCGCTAATCTAGCTTCAATTTGCATAAGTCTTGCTTCTAAAGGACTAAGCAAAGACTTGAGGAGTATGGCCAGATTATCATTTGCTATGTATTCATCAGCCACCTGCGGGGCTGGGGTTTTTGTTTTTTTAGGTGGTGGAGCTTGTTAGTTTAGGGTCTGGGAAGAATTAGAATTGATAATTGTAGGGACAGGCTCCCTATCTTTTGCCCTGACCATGTTAACTAAATGTCCAGAATGTTTAGCAACCTTCGCCTTGTTACCCCCTGATGTTTGGGCCCCTCGTTTCCTTTTGGGGACTGCCCCCTCCCAATTCCCTCTGAGTTGATGGTTATTATTTTTAGGCTGGATGTCAATTGTTAGACCTGGCACCTTGGCGTGAGTCTCCCTTCCACTTTTTGCTGATGTGCCTCCGATGTTTTGCTGGTTTTCCGATACTCAGGGCACTGCGCCACGGCTGATCCGTGCCGCAGTGCAAGTGCTCCCTACTGTAAACTGTACATACGATTGGTATCCATGATTGGTGCATTGGATTTACTGTTAGTCCCTAGTAAAACGCACGAGAGAGTGCCGGGGCTTGTAGATGCCAATACTGCTGGTGGGCCTGCAGCGCTGGTTGCGCCACCCACCGAAGCAGCCGTAAAGATGTGTCTGGGAACTGCGACCGCAGAACCCGCGTGTGGTCTCGTACTGTCACGCTAGCTGGGCAAGTGTCCCCACTTGCCAGCACCGACCCTTCCCTTGACTACATATTAGTCACCCCTATGGTAGGCCTGCGGGCAGGGTGCGTTGTAGGTGCAAGGTAGGACAAGCCCTGATGTGCGTGGCATGTCCTAGTAGTGACTTACAACGAAGACCGTATTTCACTACTGAAGGCTACCTGCTCCATTAGGCCAGACTGAGCTGCGAAGGTTATTACACCCTATAACCCCCGCAGGCTCAAGGAGCATGGTAGTGAGTCATGTTTAGTATGCCTGAACTCGGGATAATGAGATATTTCTTGTAGTCAAGTTTATGTCAGTATCCTGGGTTTGCAAATGCTACTTTTAGAAAGTTAGCATTTGCTTGCTTAACCATTTCAGCCGCCTCTGCTGGTGTGTATCTGACTGTCTGGGGTGTGTGAGTGACAGGGCTGGAGGGATGACGGGTGGTGAATGCGCAGATTACACCTTAGTGGGAGGTAGGAGTGCCTCTTGACTCGAGCTGTCACTGTGCTCGACCTCCACAATGCTGGCTCCACCCTCCTGGGGAGCGGCGGATGACTCTGCCGGCACCTGGCCCAAGAAGGGCGAAGCCCCCATCAACAAGGTACTCTGGCCACTCCTGTCCGGACAATGCTGGCTCCACCTCCTGTGGGTCGTCTGATGCGCCTGCCCCTCACACTGAAAGCAGAAGCCGGAGTACACCCGCGGGGGTACTCCAGAACTGAGAGTGGCTATGCAAAGGCCCCCCTGGCCTGGGAGAACAAAAGAATTGGCCTATAAAAGACGGAGCCCTGCTCCTTGAAATTTAGATCCGGTTTGGGCCACAGAAAGACTCTGCCCTACGAGAAGGACCGAGAGAGACAAGGAAGGGTGCTGACTCTTGCCTGTGTCTGGTGCCTTGCTGCTGAAGGAGAGGAAGACAATAAGACTACGAAAAGACTGTTGTGCTACTTGTGCCAAACTCTGCAAAGAGATCTCCAAGGGCTTGCAACTGAACTTGCCCCCTGACCAGCGTCCCAGGACCAGTGGACGCTACCCCCTTGGAAAGCGACTGCGGGGGCTGACCATCGCCGCAGCACTGACGAAGGAATCTCCTCTAAGGCATCAACATCCTCCCGACCACCGTGACCGGGGCCCAAAGCAACAGCGGAAGCAAAGTGAGGACCAGCCGCCGCTGGCCCGAACACCGTGACCGCAACTGCACCGGGAGCCCGAGAGCAAAGCAAAGGAGGACCCGTCCGGTCCGAGCTGTCGAAGTGACGGCATAGCGAGCCATCACTCACCTGCAAAGACGGACAGTTGCCCTACGAGAATCCGCAAGGTCGGTAAGCCTGCCCGACAGCCCAGCTGTGAGCCCACAGCTGCACCGACATTTGGCTGGGTACGTCCTGCACTTGGGGACCGTACTGCCACTTGTCATCACCGCACAGCCGCCACCTCCAGGGTCGGAGCGGACGACGAGGAAAGGACCCTGCCGCCACAGAACACCGCTGCCCCGGACGACCAGTGACCTGCTCGGCCGAAGAGCCGCAACGATCAGCGACCCCGGGAAGGCAACGCGACGTGGGACAGATCCCTTGGAAGCCGCCGGCTCCACAAGAACATTGAGTAACCTCGGCCCACGGGCCTCAAGAGAACTTCCATAAGAACTGTGGTAACCCGAATTAAGTAACCTGCAACCATCTTCATAAAGTTATTGACTGTATTCATAAGCCTGCTTAAAATCTATATAAAGATATATATTTTTACAAGAATACAGTCTGGTCTCGTTGTGTGGTGGGTTGGTTGTAAAGGTGTACTGTTGCAAGTGTTTAACCCTATGTGCCCCAAAGATTAGCCTACGACTGCTTAAGCCACACTACCTAGAGGGTAAGCAGAGGTTGTCTGGAAGGTAACCCTCAGCCCTGACGAGGAAGAGAGAGTCCCTGCTTGTCGCTAGTGTTACACTGCGCCAACTAGAGCCTCCCCCTTCCTACATTGGACGCAGCGGTGAGGATTTCGAATTTACACTTGCGATAGTTATACCTGAGCTTCTGACCACTACACAAGGATTACGGTACAGTTACTAAACCACGGACTTGGCCAAAAGAAGATTCCGAGCGCAGAAACCATGCCGGGCACAAAGAGCTTGGATGGAGCGGAGTCCACAACCTCCGAGGTGTTGGAGATAGAGTGGGATGCCGCAAAGCTGGACAAATACTCAAAGATGGAGCTGAAGTTTTTCTGTAGGAAACTAAAGGTTCCGCACGCTGGTTGCAAAAACAAGCCGGAGCTCTACAAGGCCCTGAAAGCCTGGGTGGAGTCCAGAAAGACCCCGGAAGAGCAAGACGTCCTCGCCGAGCAGAATACGACGGAGGAGCAGAATGCCCTTGGGGATCTGATCGATCTCGAGAGGCAAGACAGCGAGCACAGCTTTGGTAAAGGCCTGTCGCCAGAGGAGCTGGCGGACAGGAAGGAAGCCCGGAATCACGAAAGAAAGTTGGCAGAATTGAAAATCCAGCTGGAGCTGGAAACCAAAAGAATGGCGCTGGAAGAGCGAAAGCACCAGATGGATTACGAAATCAAGATGAGGGAGATAAGTCTCAAGGAGAGAGACTTGGATCGGCCTCCCTCTGGTGGCAGCACATCGCCAGTGCAGGTAGAGTCAAGAGTGCACATCCCGAAGGACGTAGTTAAGGAGTTCTTTAAGGGG
The DNA here is from genome assembly GCF_964263255.1 of Lissotriton vulgaris. Taxonomy (NCBI): domain Eukaryota; kingdom Metazoa; phylum Chordata; class Amphibia; order Caudata; family Salamandridae; genus Lissotriton; species Lissotriton vulgaris. Next base: position 425,428,722 of record NC_141698.1, on the reverse strand, counting down.
GATGACATAGGACAGTGGTTTAGGGCATACGAGGTAGCCATGTCCTCCCACCGGGTCCCTGACAAGGATTGGGGAGCGGGGTTGTGGGGAAGGTTCCTCAGCGAAGGGAGAGATACCTTGCTAGATTTGCCCGTTGAGAATCAGAGATCCTATGCCCACATGAAAGAAGCTTTATTAAACAGGTACGGGCTTACCCCTGAAATGTATAGACAGAAGTTTAGGGGATGTACTAAGCGGCCTGGGAATACGTATGTGGAGTATGTGACTTACTTTTGCAGAGCACTGGATGGTTGGGTGAAAGGTAACAAAGTGAATGATTTTCAAGGTCTCTTTGATTTAATTGCATGGGAGCACTTGTCTGATCACTGTTTTCCTGAGTTACGCCAACACCTGATCGATAGCAAGCTGTCCAACCCGAGGAAGCTTGCTGAGGAGGCGGACCGCTGGCTCAGCACCAGGGTCCACAAGGGTCCCGTGGGAGATTCCGCCAAGAGTGGGCAGGGTCCCCAGCAGAAGAGTGGGGGGGACAAAGGGGGAAAACAGAAAGGGTTCCAAAAAGGCCCCCAAAGTAGTTCCCAAGGGAATCCGCAGCAGGGTTCTCAGCCTCCCCCACCCCCGAAGCAGAATGGAGCCCCGACAGGTAAACCTGTTCCAAAGGGGCCCTTCAATTGTTTCAAATGTGGCGAGCCTGGGCACATATCCAGTGACCCCAAGTGTCGCCTATTTGGAAAACCCGCACCCACTGGTGCTCCGCCCCGACAAGTGACTAGCGTTCACCTGGGAGAAGAAATGATGGTCCCGGGGGGTGGAGATCCCGTTCACATGACCCTGGTCTCGCTAGGAGACAGCGAGATGATCCCTACGAACTACCTGCCCTCTAACACTAAGAAATATGGGCAGGTGGTGATCATCAATGGTAAGGAAGCTGAGGCTCTTAGAGACACAGGAGCCAGTGTGACTGCAGTAAGGCAGCACCTGGTGTCTCAAGAGCAGGTTGTACCCCATGCCTACTGTAGGGTTATCAACGCTGATAATTCTGAGAGTCAGTGTCCGATGGCTCAAGTTCCCTTCGAGTGGGGGGGGGTCTCTGGTACTCTGCAGGTCTGTGTGAGAAAAACCATGCCTGTTGACTGTTTGCTAGGGAACGACTTGGAGCACTCCCCTTGGGAAAAGGTGGAGAAGACGACTCACCTGCGGATGGTGGGTCTGCCTGACTGGGCGTGCGTGACCACCCGGTCGATGGCAGCCAGTAAGGGTGATCGAGAGGTCCTGGGGCCTGATGGAGAGGCCCAGGAACCGGTTTTAGGGAGAAGGCGCAGGGGGCGCGGGAAACCGGCCCCTGAAGTTCCTACGGTCCAGGAGGAGGCAGACCTTGCGGGGGATGCCCTGGAGCCTACAGGGGAACAGATCGCCGAACTGGGGGACCTGCCTGAGCTGACCCATTGGCAGCAAGAAGGAGGACCCTCCAGGGAGGAATTCTGCAGGGAGCAGAAAGAATGCCCTTCTCTCGTGGGTATGCGGCAGCAGGCTGCAGACCAGGCCAATGGTGTTCAGGCCAAAACACATTACGTGTACTGGGAGAACGACCTCCTGTATTCGGAGCCTAAGGCTGCTGAACCTGGGTCAGCCCGTGTGCTGGTGGTACCCCAGAAGTTCAGAGCCTTCCTACTGGGTCTGGCTTACGATGTGCCTTTAGCAGGACATTTAGGGATGGACAAGACCTATGACAGGCTTGTCACCCACTTCTACTGGCCCCAAATGCATAAAAGCTCAGACGCTTATTGCAGAACCTGTCCGACTTGCCAGGCAAGTGGGAAGACGGGAGGGAAGAACAAGGCTCCCCTCCAACCCTTCCCTGTGGTCGGTACGCCATTCCAGCGAGTGGGTATTGACATCGTTGGGCCTCTGGACCCCAAGACAGCCATGGGCAACAGGTTCATCCTGGTCTTGGTGGACCATGCCACCCGGTACCCTGAAGCCATCCCTCTGAGGACAGTGACGGCTCCCGTGGTGGGGCGTGCACTGATGGGAATTTTCTCACAAGTAGGATTCCCTCTAGAGGTGGTGAGCGACAGGGGGACCAATTTCATATCGAAATATATGAAGTCCCTTTGGCAGGAGTGTGGCGTAACGTACAAGTTCACCACCCCCTACCATCCCCAAGGTAACGGGTTGGTTGAAAGATTCAACCGAACCCTCAAAGGCATGATAATGGGCCTGGAAGGTCAGATGAGGCGTAAGTGGGACGTCCTCTTGCCATGCCTGCTGTTTGCATATCGCGAGGTACCACAGAAGTCCCTAGGGTTCAGCCCCTTTGAACTGCTGTACGGTCACCCCGTGAGAGGACCACTGAGTTTGGTAAAGGAAGGCTGGGAGCAATCTCCCAGGAAACCTCCCCAGAATGTATATAGCTACATGCTGGCCTTCAGAAACCAGACCAGACGCTTCAGACAACTTGCCGAGGCAAATCTGGAAGCGAGCCAGGAAGAAATGAAGCGGTGGTACGATCAGAATGCCACTCTGGTCGAGCTTCAGCCTGGACAGGAGGTGTATGTCTTGGCCCCAGTGGAGCCCTGTGCCCTTCAAGATAAGTGGACAGGACCATTTGAGGTTGTGGAGCGCAAGAGCCCCGTGACATACTTGGTGGACATGAAGACGCCCAGGAACCCTTTGCGGGTCCTACATGTCAACCGCCTCAAGCCCCACTTGCGAAGGTCCGAAGTGGGCATGTTGTTGGCAACCGATGACGGAATGGAGGAGGAGTCGGAGCCCCTTCCTGACCTCTTGGTGGCCTGTGAGAAGGATGGGTCAGTGGATGGAGTTAACCTCTCACCCTCCCTGACCGCCGAACAACAGGAGGACTGCCGCCAGTTGCTGGGGCAGTTTCCAGACCTGTTCTCCCTGGTTCCGAGTGTCACAGATTGGTGCGTCCATGATGTGGACACTGGAGACAGCTTACCGGTGAAGCACAAGGCTTACCGGGTAACTGACAGGGTACGGGCCTGCATCAAGGAGGAGGTCTCCAAGATGCTTGCCCTCGGGGTGGTTGAGTCTTCCAGCAGTCCTTGGTCCAGCCCCGTGGTCTTGGTTCCGAAGGCTGCTGCGCCGGGAGCCACACCCGAACTCCGGTTCTGTGTGGACTACAGAGGACTCAATTCAGTCACGAAGACTGACGCGCACCCCATCCCCAGAGCTGACGAGCTCATTGATCGGCTAGGGGCTGCCCGGTTTCTCAGCACGTTTGATTTAACGTCTGGGTACTGGCAGACCGCCTTGACCGATGGGGCAAAGGAGAGGTCGGCATTCTCAACACCAGATGGGCATTTCCAGTTCCGGGTTATGCCATTTGGGATGAAGAATGCCCCTGCCACCTTTCAGAGATTGGTCAACCAGGTGTTGGCTGGACTGGACGAGTTCAGTGCCGCCTACCTGGATGACATCGCAGTGTTCAGCGGTACCTGGCCCGAACACCTGCGACACCTCTGGGAAGTGTTGATGGCCCTGGGCAGAGCAGGCCTCACAATCAAGGCAAGCAAGTGCCAGATTGGGCAGGGTTCAGTGGTGTACTTGGGACACCAAGTTGGGAGTGGCAAGGTAGCCCCCTTGCAGCCCAAAATCGAAACCATCCTGGCTTGGGAACCCCCCAAGACCCAGACTGCAGTGAGAGCCTTCCTGGGTCTCACTGGGTATTACAGGAGGTTTGTCAAGGGCTATGGCACGATCGTGACCCCCTTGACAGAGCTGACTTCGAAAAAGCAGCCCAGGAATGTGATTTGGACTGACACCTGTCAGAAGGCTTTCGACACCCTGAAGACTGCCATGTGCACGGCGCCCGTGCTCCTGGCCCCCGATTTCTCCAAGGAGTTCATTGTGCAAACAGACGCTTCAGAGCATGGTGTAGGGGCTGTTCTTTCACAGATGACTGAGGAGGGCTTTGACCAACCCGTAGCCTTCATAAGTCGGAGGTTACTTCCACGGGAAAGTAGGTGGAGTGCAATAGAGCGTGAAGCATTTGCTGTGGTCTGGGCGCTGAAGAAGCTAAGACCCTACTTGTTTGGGTCTCACTTCCGAGTTCAGACAGACCACAGGCCCCTCAGATGGTTGATGCAAATGAGGGGTGAGAACCCGAAACTGTTGAGGTGGTCCATTTCTCTACAGAGTATGGACTTTACGGTGGAACACCGCCCTGGCACCGATCACGCCAACGCTGACGGTCTGTCCAGATTTTTCCGCCTTAGTGATGTGGAACTCCCTGGGGAAGGGTAGTTCCCCCCACATTTCAGCTGGAGGGGACACATGTTAGACCTGGCACCTTGGCGTGAGTCTCCCTTCCACTTTTTGCTGATGTGCCTCCGATGTTTTGCTGGTTTTCCGATACTCAGGGCACTGCGCCACGGCTGATCCGTGCCGCAGTGCAAGTGCTCCCTACTGTAAACTGTACATACGATTGGTATCCATGATTGGTGCATTGGATTTACTGTTAGTCCCTAGTAAAACGCACGAGAGAGTGCCGGGGCTTGTAGATGCCAATACTGCTGGTGGGCCTGCAGCGCTGGTTGCGCCACCCACCGAAGCAGCCGTAAAGATGTGTCTGGGAACTGCGACCGCAGAACCCGCGTGTGGTCTCGTACTGTCACGCTAGCTGGGCAAGTGTCCCCACTTGCCAGCACCGACCCTTCCCTTGACTACATATTAGTCACCCCTATGGTAGGCCTGCGGGCAGGGTGCGTTGTAGGTGCAAGGTAGGACAAGCCCTGATGTGCGTGGCATGTCCTAGTAGTGACTTACAACGAAGACCGTATTTCACTACTGAAGGCTACCTGCTCCATTAGGCCAGACTGAGCTGCGAAGGTTATTACACCCTATAACCCCCGCAGGCTCAAGGAGCATGGTAGTGAGTCATGTTTAGTATGCCTGAACTCGGGATAATGAGATATTTCTTGTAGTCAAGTTTATGTCAGTATCCTGGGTTTGCAAATGCTACTTTTAGAAAGTTAGCATTTGCTTGCTTAACCATTTCAGCCGCCTCTGCTGGTGTGTATCTGACTGTCTGGGGTGTGTGAGTGACAGGGCTGGAGGGATGACGGGTGGTGAATGCGCAGATTACACCTTAGTGGGAGGTAGGAGTGCCTCTTGACTCGAGCTGTCACTGTGCTCGACCTCCACAATGCTGGCTCCACCCTCCTGGGGAGCGGCGGATGACTCTGCCGGCACCTGGCCCAAGAAGGGCGAAGCCCCCATCAACAAGGTACTCTGGCCACTCCTGTCCGGACAATGCTGGCTCCACCTCCTGTGGGGCGTCTGATGCGCCTGCCCCTCACACTGAAAGCAGAAGCCGGAGTACACCCGCGGGGGTACTCCAGAACTGAGAGTGGCTATGCAAAGGCCCCCCTGGCCTGGGAGAACAAAAGAATTGGCCTATAAAAGACGGAGCCCTGCTCCTTGAAATTTAGATCCGGTTTGGGCCACAGAAAGACTCTGCCCTACGAGAAGGACCGAGAGAGACAAGGAAGGGTGCTGACTCTTGCCTGTGTCTGGTGCCTTGCTGCTGAAGGAGAGGAAGACAATAAGACTACGAAAAGACTGTTGTGCTACTTGTGCCAAACTCTGCAAAGAGATCTCCAAGGGCTTGCAACTGAACTTGCCCCCTGACCAGCGTCCCAGGACCAGTGGACGCTACCCCCTTGGAAAGCGACTGCGGGGGCTGACCATCGCCGCAGCACTGACGAAGGAATCTCCTCTAAGGCATCAACATCCTCCCGACCACCGTGACCGGGGCCCAAAGCAACAGCGGAAGCAAAGTGAGGACCAGCCGCCGCTGGCCCGAACACCGTGACCGCAACTGCACCGGGAGCCTGAGAGCAAAGCAAAGGAGGACCCGTCCGGTCCGAGCTGTCGAAGTGACGGCATAGCGAGCCATCACTCACCTGCAAAGACGGACAGTTGCCCTACGAGAATCCGCAAGGTCGGTAAGCCTGCCCGACAGCCCAGCTGTGAGCCCACAGCTGCACCGACATTTGGCTGGGTACGTCCTGCACTTGGGGACCGTACTGCCACTTGTCATCACCGCACAGCCGCCACCTCCAGGGTCGGAGCGGACGACGAGGAAAGGACCCTGCCGCCACAGAACACCGCTGCCCCGGACGACCAGTGACCTGCTCGGCCGAAGAGCCGCAACGATCAGCGACCCCGGGAAGGCAACGCGACGTGGGACAGATCCCTTGGAAGCCGCCGGCTCCACAAGAACATTGAGTAACCTCGGCCCACGGGCCTCAAGAGAACTTCCATAAGAACTGTGGTAACCCGAATTAAGTAACCTGCAACCATCTTCATAAAGTTATTGACTGTATTCATAAGCCTGCTTAAAATCTATATAAAGATATATATTTTTACAAGAATACAGTCTGGTCTCGTTGTGTGGTGGGTTGGTTGTAAAGGTGTACTGTTGCAAGTGTTTAACCCTATGTGCCCCAAAGATTAGCCTACGACTGCTTAAGCCACACTACCTAGAGGGTAAGCAGAGGTTGTCTGGAAGGTAACCCTCAGCCCTGACGAGGAAGAGAGAGTCCCTGCTTGTCGCTAGTGTTACACTGCGCCAACTAGAGCCTCCCCCTTCCTACATCAATAATAATAATAATAATACAGATTTTTGTAAAGCGCATGCAGCTACCTCAACCGGAGGCGTCCCGGTGCTATGCGAGCAGCAGAGTATAGGGGTAAAGGGTGCTGATAGGTCAAACCTTATGGGTGAAGAGCCAGGTCTTCAGTAGCTTCCTGAAACCCGTTTCTGATGTTGCCGACTGTATACCAGGCGGCAGAGTATTCCACAGCTTCGCTGTGCTGGCCGAGAAGGTTCTGCCTCCCAAACGCACCCTTCTAACTCGCGAAACGCGTAGCTGAAGCAAGGAGTTGGAGCGTAGGAGTCTCGCCTGAGAGTACCTAGGGAGTCGAGCTTTTAAATAATTGGGGCAGGTCCCATGTAGGGCTCTGAAGGCCAAGGTTAGAGCCTTGAATTTTATTCTGCTTGTCACTGGGAGCCAGTACAGCGCGCGCAAATGCGGAGAGACATTCTGTTTATATGGGATATGTTTTATCAGCCTCGCAGCCGCATTTTGCACTGTTTGCAGCCGTTGGATCAGGTATTTAGGAAGGCCAGGTAGAGGCCATTTGCATAATCCAGCCTTGAGGTGACCGTAGCATGGATTACCATTTTTCGGCATCCCTTTGGTAGAAGCAGAAGAAACTTTTGCAGATTCCTCAATTTGCTTAAACACCCTCCTACGACCTGCTGGATCTGGGGAAAGAAAGACAGACTGTCATCCCATTTCACCCCCAAATTTTTTGCCTTTGTGCTGGGGAGAGGGGCCGGTCACATCTCAGATGGCCACCATAGCTCCGAGGAGGGATAGGTACCTTTCACAAAAAAGATCACCTCCGTTTTGCCCGCGTTCAATTTTAATTTATTTGTGTTCATCCAGCTGGCTACATCACAAAGGCACCCCTTAAATTTAGCGATCACTGCCTCTGACACCTCTGAGTACCGGAAGACAAGCTGGGTGTCGTCGGCATATGAAATTGCCGTGACTCCCCAGTTTGCAATCAGAGTAAAAAGTGGGGCTAGATAGATATTAAAGTGCAGCAGGCTGGGAGGCGCTAGGGGGCGCACAGCGGAATGGCTGTGTGAACTGCAGCTCCGCCGGGCGATCATCAGCAATGTGATCTATCCCCGCAACGGCCCCGCTAACTCGCCTTATAAACAGCTCCACGTGTGTGGGAAGGCAAGGGGCAACAGCGGGTATGGAGGGAATCGCCCTCCCATCGTGGCTGAAGAACTAATTTGGGGCAGTTGTGAAGAGCCGCGGAGCGCCTGACAAAATGGCGGACCGCCGACTCGCCGATCTCCTGGAGGACACGGAGGAAGCCTGCATGTGAACGGTGTGCAGCGACTGGAGGATCAACACAGGGGTAAGAGTCAGTCCCCCGGACCTCCGTTTGCGCTAAACAATGCATCCGATCCCGAGCTCCGACACCCGTTACTGACATTGTCCCGGGCCGCGCGCCTGACAAAATGGCGGCGCCCAGTGAGCGAGAAACGCTGCCGGCACCCTCGCGCTTCTAAAGGCGGGCTCGGCTGGGCTGTATTGGCCGATCAACTCCGGGTGCAGAGCGGAAGATCACCACCGCATGGGCGCCTCTCACGCAGATGTACCCTACCAGGCAGAACTCAGCAGCTAACCACCGCCACATAGGAGATCTGGCCGACAGGACTATTACAGGGGAATCACGCACACGCAAGTCGTCTTTTGCCACAGAGTAGACAACGAGGGGGACAGTGCTCAGACTCCCTAAAGTCCAGGGTGGGGTGTTGACCTGCTGTGCGGACACTCATTCTCGACCCAGGCTGTACAGAAGAGAATACCACCGGCCACACCCCCCCAAAACACACGAAGCGGCTCAGAGGTAGCAGCCGCGACCCAAGGGCGCACAGCAGCCGCCCGGCCAGTAATAGTGCGGATCACGCGAGCAACTAGCCACTATCCCCACAAGTGCATCACGGCGACAGCGGCCAGAGTCACGAGGGCATCAGGCCCCACTTCCAGAACAACAGCCTCTCCGACTGTCGCGATGGGGAAGCATGATAAGCAACAACCAAAGCTATCATTCGATAGTAGAAAATCGAATAAAACCGCAGAGGAAATGGCGGACTCCGGTGGCTCTGCTGAACTGCCGCCAAACAGCAACATGGAGAAGATACTACTCGTTATCCAGTCGAATCTACAAGACATTAACGGCAAACTGGACAACCTGACGTGCAGAATGGATGGAATGGCCGCAAGGCAGGAAAAACATGGTGAACGTCTAGACGACGCCGAAACGCGCATATCAGCCGTTGAAGACGAAGCGCGAACCTCCACCACCAAATGCGCGGGAATGGAACGCATCCTCGAAGTGATTCAAGCGAAGGAGGAGGATTTGGAAGCGCGCTCGAGGCGCAATAATGTGCACATTACAGGCCTACCGGAGTCGACCAACACTGGGCATATGGAACTGTACGTCGAAAACCTTTGCAAAGACCTCTTTGGTGCGGAGGCTCTGTCGCCGGTCTTCATAGTGGAGCGGGCCCATAGATCGTTGGCACCTCGACCACCACCCGGAGCAACGCCGAGACCAATAGTGGCAAGGATACTCAATTACCGAGACAGAGACATGATCCTCAGGCTGGCGAGGGAAAAGGCAAAATCACTCATCAGGGCAATTCCCTGGAATTCTATCCAGATCACACGATTGCGGTTCAGCAGGCACGTAAAGAATATACATCCGTCAAGGCGAAACTGAGGGACCTAAACATCAGCTATTCCATGCTGTACCCTGCCAGACTTTGAGTGACGTGGAAAGAGAAAGCGATTGTACTACCAACACCCAAAGCAGCCCAAGACTTTGTCAAAAAGGTGCAGCGGGAGACTAGGTCGAATGTGCAAAACGACCAGCAGCAAGACTCGGACTGACATCACTGGCAGGCCCCATCTTCATCCGGCGGTGAGTTGTTCAACAGGTGTGGGTTATGAATGATCAAAGTGTAGCTGCAAATGGGCATACTGGGTGGCTCAGCCTGGTATGGGACACCTAATGAGAAGGCTGAGACAGTTCTGATTGACTTTCCATACAACTGTGGAGCTGGCGACTATATATGCCAAGCGGACTGTGGCGTACTCCAGTCTGTGACACACATCACTGCCTAAGGCTGGTCCCTCTTTACCGCACATACCCCGTTTATTAAACATTGATGTTTCCTCTGTTGTGCGAGGCGACGTTGCGGTGATCTGGGCGACTCTCCATCGCTTCACCCACAGTCGTGCACGGATGGCGACCTCCGAGGGGTCGAAGACAAAGAGGGTGCGTCCCTGCACAGCAATCAACAATTGCACCGCAGCAGGGCACAGACTTTATCAACACGCACGTACTCCCACGAAACCACATTGCAGTAAGCACGAGGGACGCCAAACTCATTGAGTGGGAGGGGGTCATATACTGCATAATGCGGAACTTATTGCTTTCTCACACGAAAAATAATGACTGGGTCCAGCTGAAATAAAACTGCTCTTGCATGGTAATGCTGCAGTGACTATTGGAGGGTGAGGGGAAAGTGGGTTCATAGTCACATACATTGTATATATGTAAGCTTTTATAGTATCGCCTATACCCGTGACATCGGGTGTAGAGTTGTGCTCCCTGCGGTCCTCCACAAGGGTAATACCCAACACAAGTTCCTCAGAATGGGCATTGAGTTGATTGTTACAAGTTTGTGGGATTTGTCTTTAAAGGGGCCAAGGCTTCGGCAGGTTGGGGTTGCTGGAGTGGGTGGGCTGAGGGGGTTGGAAGGTTCTGAATGTTTAAAAAGACCAAAGACATTGAAATTGGACAATTTACTGAGTTCTCCCTGGCGGACGGCTGCCATTGCTAGGTGTGTTACTCCTAATGCGAAGAGACAGACACCTCCTATGGATGTGGTTTGCATGGGGATGGGACACTGCACACTATCAGATGACACCAGGTTCTAGACACGCAGGCAGACTGCACTTAAACGTCCTCACTTGGAACATAAGAGGATTCTCCCGGCCACAGAAAATCAGGCAGGTTTTTGCGAGCCTCACCAGATGGGAGATTGATATTGCATTTTTGCCGGAATCTCACCTAGCTCCCAACACACACGCACATCTGGGTGCGAGATGGGCAGAGTCGACATACAGGGCTTCCTATTCCTCTTATTCTCGAGGAGCACTTATTTTGATTAGGAAGGGGGTAAATTTTAAGACACAGCAAGTCACACATGATCCCAATGGTAGATACGTGTTGGTGTCAGGCACGTTGCGAGGCCAACACGTGACACTCCTTAACGTCTATGGTCCCAACACTGATGCTCCAGAATTCTTTCGGGAAATCTGGGGCCATTTGCAAACGCATACAAACACGCACATGATATGTGGAGGGGATTGGAACGTAACGTTACAGGATGGGCTGGATCGCTCCTCTAATTCGTTAGAACAACATAAGCAGTCGAGATTAATGGTGGGACACATGATGAAGGATCTGACATTATCGGATCTTTGGAGGCTAAGACATGCTGACACACCAGGGGCCACCCACATCACAGCGTCTCACAATAGCTGGTCCAGGCTAGATTACTGGCTAGGCACAAATGACATAGCCCTGTGGGTTAAGCAGATACAAGTATTACCACGCACATTGACGGACCACAACCCCATCATGTTACAGATCGACATACAACAATATACACCCCCTCCGTTCCAATGGCGGTTCAATTCCCAAGCTCTATCCGATTCTGTTTATGCCGACACCTTAACGAAGGAAATAAAGGAATATTTCAAAATAAATTCGCGGACAGTGGAAGACCCGGGTATATTATGGGAGGCCTTCAAGGCCACGATCAGAGGCGTCTGCATCAGCACCACTGTAGGGATCCTGAAAGACATCAGGCGACAGGTACATCGCTGTGAGACGCGTATAAGGGATACAGAACTGACATTTGAGACAACACAAGATATTTCGCTGTTGACTGAGCTGCGCGACCTGCACACTGAACATGCTGAGTTTGTGGCAGCTGAAATTAAATACTTAGATCGCAAACACATAGCCAGAACCTTTGGGGAGGGAGGCAGGCCAGGGGGAACATTAGCGAGGAAGATATGTGAGGGTAGAGGGCATTCGGCCATACTTCGAGTCAAATCGAAGGAGGGTCTGATGCAGACGCAATCAGCAGACATTCTGAAAAACTTTGTAGAGTCCTTTAGCTCCCTATATAAATCGCAGCCCTCAGCGACAGCAGAAGAGATTCATGATTATTTGCAGGATGTAGCGATTGGTTGGCTATCGGATGAACAAAGGGAACACTTAGCTATGCCCATAACAGTGGAAGAATTGACTACTGTGATCAAGTCGCTGCCTAATGGTAAAGCACCGGGCCCCGACGGGTACACTAATGAGTTTTACAAACATTTTGCGGACATTCTCGCACCCTATTTGGTAGACATGTTTGGCACTTCCTTTGAGAAATCAATGCTTCCCCCTACTCTAAGAGAAGCACTAGTCATTGCACTCCTAAAACCGTCCAAGGATCCTGAGGAATGCGATTCCTACAGGCCCTTATCCCTCATTAACGTGGACTCGAAAATACTCGCAAAACTACTGGCGGTACGTTATTCCCCTCTGATGACTCGTCTGGTCCTACCAGATCAGTCGGGATTTATCCCCACGAGATCCACCTCCCATAACACCAGATCCCTGTTTGCGCTTTCTCACTATCTCCAGCCCTCGGTTAAAGCTGTGGCAGTAATGCTCGATGCCGCTAAGGCGTTCGACTTCATTGAATGGAGTTATATGATAGCCATTTTACACAGGATGGATTTTCCTAAGCGGTTTGTTCAATGGGTCTCTTTACTATATACCCAACCATGCGCTAGAGTCCGAATTAATGGATATACATCTGCCCCTTTTAACGTTGAGCGTGGAACGAGGCAGGGCTGCCCCCTCTCGCCCCTTCTTTTTGCGTTGGCGTTAGAACCCCTCGCTTGCATAGTGAGGCAAAATTACAAATCTTCGGCCTTGCAGTTCGTTGCCAGGCCGCTACACATATCCCTATACGCAGACGATATGCTGCTGTATGTACGCCACCCCAGCTCCCACCTCAATCCTCTACTTAGAGAATACATTAGATTCGGGGGTCACTCAGGTTTGACGATTAATTGGTCAAAATCTTCCATAATACCCCTAACGGACACTACCACTCCCTTTGAAATCGACTACCCGCTGGAGTGGCAGCAGGATCCGATTCGTTATCTGGGGGTCATGTTTCACAGAGACCCGGAGGAAGTCATGCGCGCTAACTATGGGGTAGTGATATCCAAACTTGAGGATAAAGTCCAACGCTGGGTCCACTTGCCTCTATCTCTAGCTGATAGGATTGCGATAGTCAAAATGAACGTTTTACCTAAATTACTATATCTTTTTAATAACATTCCCATCACACCTTCAGGTGAGGTTTTTAGCCGCATTAAATCCCTAGTACTGACCCTGATATGGGCCGGCAAACAAGCCCGCATAGATCTTCAGACACTAACACTCCCATATGCACAGGGCGGTTTTGGAGTACCTGATTTTCTCCTCTATTATCTTTGTGCCCAGGCGCAATATGCAGCATATTGGTATCATGAGATCCCGTACCTCACCCACACAGCCATAGAAGAGGGAGATGCAAACCCTGTCCCCCTGTCAGCGATAATCACACACACCAGACCGCCACTGCATGCAAAAGACATCAACACCATAGATACCACGGTCAAAGCCTGGCGTAAACTTGGACAGCTAGCCCATAAAACCCCGTTATACGCACCAGCGATGCCATTACAACATCATCAGGCACTGTCCGTCACCAGTGAACAGGTAGGAATGTCTTTGCTGGGAAGAGCTGGAATCGACAAGATGGGTGATGTGTTTAAAGGAGGCACATACCTAGGCATTGATCAATTAACATATATACAAAACCAAACACCCATGTTTCGCTTCACGTACTATAGACTAACTAGAGCATTGAAGGAACACTACCCAACATTCCCTACAGAACCAGAATGCTTAGCGCCACTCCAGCTACTGATCACCACACAGGATTTATCACACTTGGTATCCAGATTGTATGCAGCGGCGCAATCGGAGATAACACGGCCCACAATTAAGGCTAAGGAGAGGTGGGATGCGGTGTTGGAGACTCCGTTAACAGATGATGAATGGCAGAGTACATGCGCCCTAACACAGATTCTCACGCCCAACGGCAATTTGAGAATTATACACTACAAATTTATTCACCAGGCGTACTACACCCCTACAAAACTTCTTAAATTTGGCTTACAAGAGGAAGACAGGTGCAAGAGATGCAATAGGGAAGGTGCAAACTTCACACATCTAGCTTGGTCTTGCTCCAAGATAGCGGAGTACTGGGTAGATGTTACATCCACACTGACTGTCATGCTGGAGGAAGAGGTGCAATGCACGATAAAGGTCTGTCTCCTAGGTATTGTACCACAATTTCGTGAGTTGAAACGTAAGTTCTGTGCTATTTCTTTATTATTAGCGAAAAGACAGGTGGCACAATGCTGGCATAGCCGCAAGGTACCGAAAAAATCCACGTGGCTTCATGACATATCCATATGTAGGGATAAACTGCAAACGTACGAGGAGAACCTACCAGCGAAATCTAGGCCAAAGGACTTCTGGTGCTTCTTAACAGACTATATTAACTCATTGCAGGACAACATGGAAGAGTAGATCACATCCTATTAAAATCAAAAGGCGATTATATATTGTGTACGAGCCGCGCTCGGATGGCGGCCGGTCCGAAGGAGAGAACCAGAGTTACTGATGTACTCACTGAGTCAGATATATGTGATGTCAATGTAAGGTCTTAAGTTGAGTTATGTTACTGTTCTTATCTATAAAATGACACAATGTAAGACTCATGTTAAAATGCTAGCTAAGAGACCTACGAAGGGAGCTAGGGGCGGTTCCGACTAAAGTATATGCACGATTCCTTCATGAATGCCTTTTTACTTCTTTAGATGACCACTATATCGTTGCGAGCCGGCCCCCGGGTTGTAGGCTCATGGCTGTGTAAAGTGCATAGTGTAAATAAAGGTCTTACGCAAAAGAAAGTGCAGCAGGCTGAGTGCCGCTCCTTGTGGGACCCCACAGCCCAGTCGCTTAGGTTTGGAGGAAAAATAACCCAGTGCCAGCCTCTGTGATCTATTAGACAGATAAGAGTATAGCCACCCAAGTGCTTTATCCTGAAGGCCAATCACCTCCAGCCCCTGTAAGATTCTGCCGTGGTCGACCGTATCAAAAGCGGCCGATAGATCCAGGAGCACCAACATAGCAGATGCCCCTGAATCTAGCGACCACGTAACTAACTCTGCCACCTCGATCAGGGCGGTCTTGGTACTAAAGCCGTACATATAACCCGATTGGGTTTCGTGCAGGATCTTATTATCCTCTGTGAACCTGTTTAGTTGACGCTGAATCAGTTTTTCCAGCATTTTGCCTGGTGCAGCCAATAAAGAGATTGGGCGTAGATTGCTGAGATCCTCAGGATCCCCGTTGGATTTTTTTTTCAGAGGAAGGAGTGTAGCGTGTTTCCAACAATCAGGGAACACCCCCGCGGAAATGGACATATTCCAAATATGCCAAAGAGTGGGCCCGCTTGAATCCGCCATCATGCTCCACAGCTTCGGTGGGCAAGGGTCATCTGGCGACCCTGCTTTACATCTATTTCCTGCAGAGCCTCTGAAAGCGAGATCGGGTGAAATTGGTTTAGGGTCGCGCGAGTTACGCTAACTTCCGCCGCATCCGCCATTACAGTAGGACTAGACCGGGAGAAAGTACCATACACTTTCTTGATTTTATCATCAAAGAAATCCGAAATATTTTCACAGATATTCTGCACTATTTTAAAAACTTCTTCACTGGAATGTTCAGCTTATTGGATGGAGGTGGCAATGAAAAGTTTTTTTGGCTTTTTTTTATTGATTTTTGAAGCTTGCGGATGGCTGTCCTATAGCGAACCTTTACAGCTTCGCAATACGTTTACCCTCCACGTTCGCTCCAACCTCTTACAGGCGGACTTTTCTGCCCTCAGCTCCGTCGAAAACCAGGGGGCCGAGGAGGAGTCAACTGGGGAGCTAGCACTAGTGTTAGTTGTTACTGTGGACTTAGGAGTAGCCAGTGGGGAATCTGTATATAATACGGCACATCTCTCTAGATTTGGCGAGGTAATTGTGGCCAAATTAACAACAGGGTGAGCCGCCTCTCTAGTTGGAGTTACTGCATTTGCAATATGACTCAGAGACAATCTTTTAACATTGTCAATCCCCTGTGATAGTCTCCACTCTAAGGTGGTAATCTCATGCGATAGGAGAGAACTAGCTCTGATAAGAAAATTTTCCATTGTACCAACAGTATAGGTAGCTGAGGACAATGCTTTAATCCTAGTCTCTCGCCCCGCCATACTGCAACCCAACGTTTAACAAAAGACCCAACAATTTAAAACTAAGTCCAGCTAATAACACAGTTAAAAATAGATGTTGTCCAATAGTACATGTAAGTTTGGGTTTATGTTAGGCCAAGGAGGGTGGCCCGGTCCGGTCTCTACCGGTCTATACCTGGGCTAAAACGGGCCCGGGCTTCGCCCGCGCGCATCCCGCGTATCGCGGATATGGGCCCTGCTAAATAGGAAGAGGTGGGGGCGGGAAGAGGTCCCAGGTGTGGCGGATGACAGTCCGCTGAGGGTTCTGTTCCTCGCAGTCCCGCGCCCTCAAGGTTCCTTCTGACGTTCTGCCCAGAGTCGGTAAAAGTTAATTCCAGTAGCACCAAATGATTCCAGGGTCAGGAGATAAGACAGAGTCACAGCTCCCACACACTACGGCTGCGAGCGGCTCCTGCAAATCGGGGGCCGTGAGCCGTAAAGGACTGCACGAGAGGTGGGGGTGGGAAGAGGTCCTAGGTGCGGCGGATGACAGGCCGCTGAGGGTTCTGGTCCTCGCAGTCCCGCGCCTTCAAGGTTCCTTCTGACGTTCTGCCCAGAGTCGGTAAAAGTTAATTCCAGTAGCACCAAATGATTCCAGGGTCAGGAGATAAGACAGAGTCACAGCTCCCACACACTACGGCTGCGAGCAGCACCAATCTAATCAACATTCTCTATTAAAAGTGTCTGCTGTAATGCATTTTATCAAAGCTCTCACTCATGTGTCCCCGAAGCCGTTTTTGGGACTTTATCAATGTTGACATTCCTTATGTGCAGGCCCTTTGAGCCAATACAGAGCTTCTCACTGCGACTACAGAAGCATAACATGGTTTTACTGATTCCCATCACCACTGCCCGCTGTGTGAGTGAACTTCAAGCATTGTCAGTTCAACTACTCTAGACCATCTTCTTCCAGGACAAATTAGTGCTGAGGACCCAGGCAGACGTCTTACTCAATGGTGTGACTCCTTTTCATGTGAACTGATCAATCACTCTGTCAGAGTGTTTTGCATTGCCTCATCCTTCTAAGGAAGAGGGGAAGCTTTGTCGACTGGACCCCAAAACAGCTTTGGGTTTCTACACTGACCACACTAAAGACCATTGGTGGAGGATCAGCTCTTCTGTGGCATTCTCTGGAGAGAAGAAAATAAAATATAATCACCTCTGCATCAAAATCTTCTTTGCGCTTGCCAAGAAGCAACTCCCCCCCTCCAGAAGGCCGGTAGGCTCATTCCACCAGAGCCAAGGCTGCTACTACAGTATTGGCAAAAGGGCATCAGTTTTGAACATTTGCCAGGCAGCTATGAGGTCATGGGTGCACACTTTCATGTAACACAACGGGCTTGAAAGTCAGGTCCATCGGGAGAAGGATTTTTTCCGCTTAGTCCTGCTAGACTTTCTGGTCTGAGTCCACTCTCCAGATCATCCACCTTTTGGAGGTACTGCTAGGCTATCTATTCTTATGGTGAATATTCTGCTGTTGGAAAAATCTATTTGCATGACCAGTTGCTACATTCCGTAGCACTCTTACAGATGCATACTCTAACCGGGGATTCCTCACTGCCCTTCCAACTCCCTGTTCTGTGGACTAGACTCCTAAACATCATCATAAAGTTCAAACTTAGATTCTGGCACACAGTCACCTGCAATCAGTACAAAGTGGTCTGTGTCTGAGGGCGCAGAAAAATAAAGATTAAGAAAATGGCATCAAAGAGCTGGGGTGGAGCCTATAGGAGCTTTGACCCTTTACTTCTGGGAAATTATCCCTCACTTCGGGACAGTACAGATTCACCAGGGAGCTGCAAGGCACAACCTATCGACATGCATGAGCTTTGCTGCAAAATCTCCATATCCAGTCAGCACCTGTGGATATTCTACTGAAAATAAGTAACTTGTTCCTCCTGTAGATACATTGGGCCAGATTTAGATCTTGGCAAACCGGTTACTCTGTCACAACAGTGACGGATATCCGGTCCACCGAAATATAAATCCCGTCATATCCTATGGAATTTATATTTCGGTGCACAGGATTTCTTTCACAATTGCGACTGAGTAATGTGTCCGGCAAGATCTAAATCATGCTCATAATCTTCCTGCAGATTCCTCTTCAACCTCCCTTTACAGGCCCAGTAATTGCTATAAATACATAATATATACATATGCAAACATGTTATGTGCTAATATTCCCGACATTGTTGATGCTGTTCACATACAGAATCGTAACAAAAACCATAGTCAAACTCATAAAGTGTACTGAGCACATCCTGTGCAGGGAAAATCTCAAAATAACAGGACAGAGTTTCAGGAAGAAAATGGAAAAATGCCCTCGACCCGTCAAAATAAGGGGGTTTTACAGACAAAATGTGCATATTAATTAATACAACTGCAAACTCAGCATGACATGATCATGGCTAGGTGGCATTGGCAAATCAAAAAAGTTTATATAAATTCAAAAGGTTCTTAACACTAACCCATTTCTTAAGGTACGAGAAATCTTCCACTTGCTTCCTCAGCAACTGCACTCCAGAGATGTACAACTCAGTATGAACTAATTTCTCAACAAAAGCTCATAACATTAGGTTTTTCTACATGCCTACATCAGAACTAAGCTCACAAATCATTCAAAATGATACAGTGGAAACACAGTGAAAGTGTCGCTCACAATACTGCTTTCTAACACTACACTACATTGACATCGACATCATTGCTCTCCGAGTTCACAGAAACTGAAGGGTGGGAAGACTTGCTGTGGGTAACTGATTGAAAAGGGGAATGTGGAAGAGCTGGATGAACAAGACACCACAAGCTGCATCTATTTTAAAAATAATGGTGTCTCACACAAAAACGTGTCACAACTATACTACATTATTTATCGCCCTTGGAGTTGTATATGAGATATTGATATTGTTTTCAGCACAAAAAATCATTCATTCATTGGTTACAGTCATATGCATCAATAACATTACTAATTTGTACAAATATTTTGTCATGCAAAATAACACGAGGAAAAACTTTGACATGGAAATAGAAAAATATTCTTTACTGAATCCTAGCAGCTATTATATGCCATGTCATCATATCCGGCAGGCATTGTGCAAGCTGAAGACGGAGGGCACCACCCCGCAGCGCTAGAGAATTACTCCTGGAGAAGAAAGGTGTCTAGACCAATTGATGCCTGGAAGGAGTTTCTTGCTGTGAAGAATCTTCAGGAAGCAGTGTCCACCAGAAATATTGCTATTGCATGTAAGTAACATCTAGTCATGCAGCAGTTGGTAGGTATGGCGTGGTCATCTCAGAATATAGGCCTAAAGCAAGAAGCATTAGGATGGTAAGGCTTATTATTATTATTATTATTAGTATTATTATGCATCTTATAGATTGCACAGCTACCCCAACAGGAGTGTCCCGGCGCTAAGCAGAGAAAGGGAAATGAGGTCAACATAGTGAGACCCGACTGAACTACAATTGGCTGAAGAGCCACATCTTCACTAATTTAGGGAAACTGGGTTCAGATGGGGCAAGTTTGATTTGTAGCAGTAAGGTATTCCACAGGGAGGCTGCTTTTACTGAAAAGGACCGTCCACCCAGTCTGGCTTTTGAAAAACGGGGGATGACAAGAAGTTCTTGGTAGTTTGACCTTAGGTTTCTTGTGTGTCTCAGTTTTTGGATGCGTTTTCTTAGATAGCACGGACCAGTGCCATTTATAGCTCTATACGTGAAAACGAGTGTTTTAAATTCTGTGCGTTTTAACCTTATGCAGGTTAAAGGTGCAGAGTAATGCTATCTATGTTATTGCTGAGTTTTGGAGCAGCCTGCCGGCTGTTTTCTGTGGCCATGAACTGTCTTAGAGCGACAAGTGTCCTGTTGAAATCCTCGTTTCCAGTTTCGGATGGTGAAGCGGCTTGAACAGAGGCAGCAAACACTCGCGGACTGGTGTTCCTGAGACTGACTTTGTGCGTGTCAGCTCTTTTTATGTCAATGGCTACATGTCTGTTGTCACTGTAGGTAATCATGTTGAGTGACCCACTACAGGGGTGTGCACTCTTCTCTAATGAGTGGTCCTGACTAGGAACAGAAGTACAGAAAAGGACTCTGTCATTTTTTAAACCTGCTTTAATTTTTTGAGCTTTTGATTTATTTTGTTTTTTCCACTTTCCATTTTCCCTTTATTTTTCCCTACCGGTTTCCGCATTTTCTATCCTCCCCCTACCATTTTCTGATCATGTTTCATCCCATGGAATGCAGAGAACCAAGATTCTATTGGCAGCCGCTAATGTTTTTTTGACTGCCCTTTGGCGTGAAGTGATAAATAAAGCGTTTCTCCTCATTTTCGTTCTCTGTGTTGTGTTAAATGGGACACAGTAGACTATTTTGGCGACTGAGGATTGGGATCCGATGCTTTGCATCCTTGTTCTCCTAAGGTGAGTTGCGTTTGTGAAGCTTCCTGCAGTGTGGAAACCATCCTGAGGGAGATAATATTTCCTATTTTTCACGCGTTGAGCTCCCACCTATAATCGCCTCCCACATTAATCAATTCCTTACCTTTAGGGTGGATTCCTTCTCCCTAAATGTGGAAGTGCCTGGATAATGTGCCACACCTTCAGGAAGGCATTGTGTGGAATAAACTGCTTCTGACTCTCTCCCTTACATAGTATCAACGGCCATCTTGAATACAAATGTATATAGTCAAAAGGTGTCACTTGTTCCTTGATGTATTTTGAAGAAGGGTCAGAAACATTTCTTTGCGCTTTGGAAATTTAGAGCTGTTTTCTTCAAAGAACATTGATATTCTAAATTTGGCAGAGATCTCTTTAAATTATACATTAACCTAATCTTGTGACTGTTCTCCTTGCCCTGCTAAAATCCTGGTATGTATATGTATAAAGCAAGCAAAAGGAGATAATGGACGGAGCGCTGAAACTTTTGAGACACTCCATCATCATTCTTTAGCTCACTTCGCCACCTCAGTTCAGACACAGATTTATGCAAATCATTCTTAACCCTGTGCCTCATGGGAACAATCCAGCCCAAAATGCCAAGCTAGGTTTTCCCTGAACCGGAAACAAGCATCCTGAGACCGGTTTCTGGTTAACACCTTCATCAGCAAGGCTAACTTGAATCCAGTGGCAAAGTGAGCAAGCGACCCATGTCTGGGCATACCCTGCCAACTTAGGGCAAACACAAGGTGATGATGGACGAAGCGCTGAAACTTTTCAGACACTCACCACCAGTAACAGATCTGGGTTGAATCCATCATCATTGTTTAGCACACTTCGCCACCTCAGTTCAGACCCAGCTATATGCAAATCAGTATTGACCCTGTGACTAATGGGAACAGTCCAGCCCAAACTGCAAAGCCAGGTCTTCCCTGAACCTGAAACAAGCACCCTGGGACCGTTTTCTGGTTAACACCTTCATCAGCCAGGCTACCTTGATCCCAGTGGCAAAGTGAGCAAGGGACCCATGTCTGGGCATACCCTGCCTACATCTGGGCATACCCTGCCAACTTAGGGCGAACAAAGCAAACACAAGAAGATGATGGACGGAGCGCTGAAACTTTTCAGACACTCAGCCCTAGTCACAGATATGGGTTGAATCCATCATCATTCTTTAGCTCACCTCTGTTCAGACCCAGCTATATGCAAATCAATCTTAACCCTGTGCCTCATGGGAACAGTCCAGCCCAAACTGCCAAGCCAGGCTTTCTCTGAACCAGAAAAAAGCATCCTGGGACCGGTTTCTGGTTAACACCTTCATCAGCCAGGCTAACTTGATCCCAGTGGCAAAGTAAGCGAGGGACCCACGTCTGTGCAAACCCTGCCAACGTAGGGCGAACAAAGCAAACACAAGGAGATGATGACCATAGCACTGAAACTTTTCAGACACTCACCCCAGTCAAAGATCTGGGTTGAATCCATCATCATTCTTTAGCGCACTTCGCCACCTCAGTTCAGACCCAGCTATATGAAAATCATTCTGGACCCTGTGCCTCATGGGAACAATCCAGCCCGAACTGCCAAGCCAGGTCTTCCCTGAACCGGAAACAAGCATCCTGAGACCGGTTTCTGGTTAACACCTTCATCACCCAGGCTACTTTGAATCCAGTGGCAAAGTGAGCAAGGGACACACGTTTGGGCATACCCTGCCAACTTAGGGCGAACAAAGCAAACACAAGGAGTTGATGGACGAAGTGCTGAAACTTTTCAGACACTCACCCCCAGTAACAGCTCTGGGTTGAATCCCTCATCATTCTTTAGTTCACTTCGCCACCTCAGTTCAGAACCAGCTATATGCAAATCAGCCTTGACCCTGTGCCTCATGGGAACAGTCCAGCCCAAACTGCCAAGCCAGGTCTTCCCTATACCGGAAACAAGCATCCTGGGACCGTTTTCTGGTTAACACCTTAATCAGCCAGGCTACCTTGAATCCAGTGGCAAAGTGAGCAAGGGACCCACATCTGGGCATACCCAACCAACTTAGGGCGAACAAAGCAAACACAAGAAGATGATGGATGGAGCGCTGAAACTTTTCAGACACTCAGCCTCAGTTACAGAGATGGGTTGAATCCATCATCATTCTTTAGCTCAGCTCAGTTTATACCCAGCTATATGCAAATCAGTCTTAACCCTGTGCCTCATGGGACCAGTACAGCCCAAACTAAACTGCCAAGCCAGGTTTTCCCTGAACCGGAAACAATCATCCTGGGACCGGTATCTGGTTAACACCTTTATCAGCCATGCCACCTTGAATCCAGTGGCAAAGTGAGCAAGGGACCCACGTCTGGGCATACCCTGCCAACTTAGGACAAACAAAGCAAACACAAGGAGATGATGGACGGAGCTCTGATACTTTTCAGACACTCACGCCCAGTCACAGATCTGGGTTGAATCCATCATCATTCTTTAGCTCAATTCGCCACCTCAGTTCAGACCCAGCGTTACCTGTGCCTCATGGGAACATTCCAGCCCGAACTGCCAAGCCAGGTGTTCCCTGAACCTGAAACAAGCATACATATGTATATATATATATATATATATATATATATATATATGTTTCCACATGATCCACTCCAATTAGGCTAGAAGAATGACCAGCACACCGATATCGTGGAAGATGATTTTTTAATTTAAGCACCTACCCCCACAACAGACGCGTTTCGCCAAAAGGCTTCGTCAGTGTCAACCTGTGCAATATTACACGGCGCCATTTAAAGCCACTTCTCCCATTCACATCAACAACATAGATGACGGTTAGTTTGTGATAGGAAAGCTAATGCAGGGGCCATCTTTTAGTGTGCAAATAAGCAAACAAATTCATTTTACCAAAACGGCGCTATGTACAACAAAGTGCTCTAGTGCATATTAAAAACAGATGTAGCAACAAGTTACTATTTTCATTATAAATGCGTGCATATTGAGACATATTAGTTGAGCATTTCATCAAAAGGCTGGGATATTAGCAACAATATATTTGGAAAAATACCAATTTTTTCACCATAATCCCGCCCTTCACACAGAGATACTGCCCTGAATGGGCCTGTCTGGATTCCCAGTTGGGACAGCTTAATAAAGCCCTAGATGGGCAATCTTAGCCCCTGAAAAACAGTCGAACACCGCTCAAATTTATATTTAACAGGTATGTACCTACATGATTGTATTGTTGCATTCTAAGATATTGTTTTCAATGCAGTTGCTGAAACAATAACGATTTATATCTACAGATGTACCCACATCTCTTCATTGTTATTTAGTCCCCCGGGAGCCATTGTTTTTAAACCGATGATATACTTTGACTCTAAAGTACGGAGTAATCTTTCCCTATCGCCTCCCCTTTCGGTGCGCTTCACTTGATCTATACAATAAAAGCAGAGCAGGTCCCTGTCGCTTTGGTGGAGGTCTGCGAAATGTCGTGCCACAGGGTACGACTTGTCTTTATTCGCAATCGCCCGCATGTGTTCAAGGATTCGCATCTTTGTAGGCTTGATAGTACTGCCTATATAGCATTTCCCGCATGGACAGAGGAGGCAGTAGATAGTATACTCAGAGTTACAATTAAGTAATTTTTTGATAGTTCTCTCTGGCTCATTTTCATCGGTTCTGCCTGGGTATGTTTTAGTTGTTTCGCTGTTTTTACAGGCTTTGCAGCCTAGACATGGGAAAAATCCTTTTGATTTTGAGAGTTGTATAGATTTTTTCTTGGACGTGAAGTGACTGTGGACAAGATGGTCCGCCAGTGATTAACTGCGCTTATATGTTATCACTGGTCGCTCTGGAAGGACTTTTTGCATTATATGGTCAGTGCCAAGGATATGCCAGTTTTTTTGAAAAATATGCATAATCCTTCCTGACTTCACATTGACAGTAGTGATCATTCTGGGGATTTCATCTTGTTTTTGCATCGGTTTAGCTACCAGAAGTTCCTCTCTCCGGATTTTCTTGGATTTCTCCTCAGCAATGTTTAGTATATTGTGAGAGTATCCTCTAATCTGGAATCTTTTTTTGGCTTCTTCCTTTGCCTGAACGTACTCCTCCTCATCCGAGCAGTTTCTTTTCAGGCGTAGGAGTTCGCCAAAGGGGACGTTTCCGATAAGGCATTTGGGGTGCTGACTTGCTGCATGTAAAACAGCATTCCCCGCCGTGGGTTTTCTATATAATCGGGTTTGAATCTTCCCCCTGTTGACATAAACTTCTAGATCTAGGTAGTAAACACTGGTGTCACTTATTGTACTAGTGAATTTGAGATTCCACACATTGTCGTTCAACGCGGCAATATAGTTCTCAGCCGAGGTTCTACTGCCGCGCCAAACCACAAACAGATCATCTATGTACCTTGTCCATAGTAAGATGTTATCTGTCCACTGGTCATTGGCCTCCCCCCAGGCCTCGTGCTTCTCCCACCAGCCGACGAACAAGACGACGAAAAAAAAAAATATATACATATATATATATATATATATATGTACATGTATATATACATGTGACCAAGCTCCGCTTGCGGAGTGAAACGCGTCAAGGAGAGCACTTGCTTCACGATTGCAAAATAAAATCTACCACTGCTGACACGATTTTGGTGTGATGGCGATTTACTAAAATCTTGGATTGGACAGTTGGGGAGAGAGGTCAGCGCCTGCTAAGTCCGCGTAGATAGCGGACAGGACTGTTTTCGATATATATATATATATATCTCAAAAAGAAGGCGCTGACTCCGTGGATACTTCAAAGTAAGAATGGTTTTATTCACCAATTATTTGCTCAGACGCGTTACGGCGGACAGAACCACCTTGCTCACTATATATACTGGAGGTTGCCCGTAGGTAGTTCTGGTTAGGACCAATGTTTCCATAGGAAAAGCGTTTTTTGTTTTGCAAATAACTTTGACGCCGCTTGACGAGTCTTCACGAAAAGTACACAAAACGTCCCCTTTTTGGTTCAGCTACTGTGTTGAAAGTTTTGGAATGATCAGTCAAGCGAATGCAAAGACAAAAGGGGGAACCCAGAACATGTTTTCCCTGTGTTATGTCTATGGGGATTTTTAATTTTTTGAACACGACTACAGCGCAAACCGCTGAACAGAATTACACTAAAATAGAATCTGCAAGTCCTTGCAGTGGACTTGCGGATCCTACTAAAATTTGATTGGCTGCCAACACTTCAACCGTGAAGTGTTGGCAGCTATCTTCGGACTCGGCTTGAAGCCGAGTCCCACAAACAAAGTAAAACATCGCTGTGGTTACAAAGCATTTAAAAAAAATATATATTACGTGAATTTGCGGGTGATTCCGCAACAAAATTAAAAAAAGAAGATGTGCGGGTTCTTGCATGTCTTTTTTAGTAAAAGAGGGCTAGAAAAAGAACATAGAAAAAGGGGGCTTTAGAAAGCCCCCGGGTGGGCCAAATACCGGGGCATGAGGTTAATCAAGGAAGGGGGCACATGGAGCGTAGGCCTTTAAAAAGCCCCAGGGACCGCCAACTCCCCAGGGCACTGATCACTAGAAATGCGGGTGTGCACTTGGCCCCACCGCTGCCCCGGAGACCGCCACTTCCCCAGGGCCCATGCATCATTTAATAAAAAGAGAATGCGGGCAAGGCCCAACAGCCTCTCCAGCAGCCCCGGGGATATGCGGGGAGCCATGCGGCTCCCCCGCTGCCCCGAGACCACCACCTCCCCTGAGCGCTATAGTATACAAATTCGGGGGCATGCTTGGCTCACCCGCTGCACCAGGACCACCACCTCTCCGGGGCACTATAGTATACAAATAAGGCACAAACTGAATAATTAAGGTGATCCGATGGGACCCCTAGGTCCCAGGGATCACCACCTCCCCAGGGCTAAATATTTGAAAGAGGGGCCACGCTGCTCCCCTCCTGGAGCCCTAGATAGCCCCGGGGACCACCACCCCTAGGGCCTGCTCCAGCAATGTCCCTGGATACTCACCCCCAGGACATTGCAGTTTGCAATGGCTTGCCGGCTCACGCAGTAGGCGGGGAGCCGGCAGAGGCCACAGGGGCCTTCAGACTCCTCCCACGGTCCCCAATGTGAAAAAAACTGGGAGCCCTGGGTGAGATGAGGTCACCCAGTATTGTGGTCAGGCCCTAGATGGAAGGGGTTCCTGGGTCCAAATTCGGCCCAGGAGGTGGGCCTGCGGTCACCCTCCCTTGTTTCATAAATGAATAAAAATAAAAATAAAGGGCAGGCCCTCGGTGATGTGTTCCTCAGGGCCAAGATTGGCCCCTCTTCATTTGATTAAAAAAGATTTAAAAAAAAAGAAAAGCTGGCCCCAGGGATGGGGTCCCAGGGGCCGTTATCGGCCAGGGGAGGCGGGCTGCGCAGCACCCTTTCCAAATCTAATAATGTCTGGCCCGTGGGATGGGGTCCCCGGGGCCGAATACAGCCCAGGTAAGGGGGACCCTTTAGCATTTAAAAAGTAAATAAAATTCTACTGGCACGACCCCTGAGGCCCCGCCCCATTACTGTACCACTCTGATATTGCGCCTCCTGGCACATTGCTAGTTGGGGGATTGTAGTGACCATGTTTTTGGCTCTATTTTTGAGTGATGGTGATTTTAAGCTTGCTACCATCCTAGATCCTTATTCTTGGCTTGTGTTGGTCCTTTTCAGGCCTTTTTCCAGACCTAGGAGCATAAACTAGAGGATAGCTGCTTTATATGATGATAGATCCCTTATTCCTGACTCTAATCCATCTATTGCCTATTGGCTTTGACATAATTATGTGTCCTTTCATCATCCTACCTATAGTAGAGGGTGGATCCTGTAGTCCTGACTTTATATTACATATTGGTATGGTTTGTGTATGTACTCTGACAGAGCTAAGTGTTATTTCATCCTTTTCGGGCCTACAAGACCCAGAACTAGAGGGACTCCATTTTACTCTCTGTCCCTGCAGACTGAGATGCTTGCAGGGTAAAGGTGATGTTTTAGTTATGAGGTGTTGTTCCCTCTTTGCAAACTAGAGAGAACCGGCC
Organism: Lissotriton vulgaris; assembly: GCF_964263255.1. Lineage (NCBI taxonomy): Eukaryota > Metazoa > Chordata > Amphibia > Caudata > Salamandridae > Lissotriton > Lissotriton vulgaris. Next base: position 425,401,155 of record NC_141698.1, on the reverse strand, counting down.
AGAGCTGAATCTTATCAAGAAGTGTCCCTGGGCTCAAGTCTCTAGACGAAACAAGCAGCTGATCACTGTGAGGGCGTCTGGAGCAGGGAGCCTGGTGCATGGAGCTGGTGGGAGGAGGCTACTGGCTGGAACTTTCCACTAGAGGAGAGCATTCCATATTAACGAAGTGCAGAAGAGGAGGAGTGTCAGTAAGTCAGTCGGTTCTTGGAGAGAGAGAGGTCAGATGGTTTTTGGAGCTGAAGAGAACAGTTCAGTTCAGTTGGTTTTCTGGAATGGAGAGAGAAGGCAGATGATTGCTAAAGCTGGAGAAAGCAGTCAGATAAATCTTGGAATGAAGTTGGAACTGTCAGCTGGAGCTGCCAGTTTATCAGGATGTATTAAAGCAGTTACCAGTCAGATGAAGGAGTTGAAGCTGCCAGCTGGAGCAGTTGAGCCAGAGGAGTGAAGCTGTGGTGACGGAGGGAGAGAGAGAGCCCTGATTCCACCAGAGAGAGAGGGAAACATTTCTTTCTAATAGGGTGAGGTATTCTAAACTAGTTTGCTTTACACTTACACCTTAATCTTGTCCTTTATTTCCTAGGCTAGATTCCCCTACTGTATTGCTAATCCTTTTTCTTTCAGCGGTGTGCAGTATAATCCATTCCCTCTTTAGCTATTTACAGTCCCTGTTAGTTACATGTGGATGTGTTATAGTAATAAAGCTTTCCATTATAATACAGATCTGTGTATGTGTCTATTCCCCTTTTACTTTTCAGGCTATGTGTTATAGTGCAGCATTATATTGTTATTGTTATTGTAATAATAAAGGAACCCCAGTTCTTAGTGAACCAGTGTGTATGCCTTATTCTTATACAGTAAAGTTAACCTTTCTTCTAGTCAGGTGCTATTATATGAACGGATGCTACCCCCGCTCAGGTAAATGGTAACTGAATAATTAGGGAGAGAGGAGCCCTTGAAATAGAGAATAAGTTGTACACCGTGTAATCCGGCCATTCTTGTGTGATCCATAATATTGTAGTATTGTACCTCTAGTGAATAGTGAGAGATTTCCCAACATGAAGAGCTGAAGGTATTCATAGGAAAGTGATCGCCGTTGTAAGGTGGCGTTAATGAGAGCACCAGGGGGGAAACTGGTGTATATACCCACAGGATTGTGGCTTGGATGTTAAAGAGAGCACCAGGGGGGAGACTGGTGTATATACCCACAGGATTGTGGCTTGGGAGAGCACTGGTTGCAGCCAGTGTGTAATGGTAAGTAATCAGATCTGCCCCAGGGTAGATTAGTCTGGGCCCATGTGGTCGCAAGACTATTGTATGAGTGTGGTGTAGGGCATGGACGTCCTTAGTAATCAGTGAGTATTCCTAGTAATCCCATAGATTTAGTGGTGTTTTTGATGATATGAGCTTGTATATTGCTAATTCCCCATCCTCAGGTAGGTACCCAGGTGCCTGGATAGATGGGTCCTGAGGAGGGAGGTGGTTACATTTCGGCTGGGTTGGTGGTGTCTTGGTGAGCTGATCCTATCTGGTCCGAAAATCCGGTCGTTACAGGGATGAAGTACCCTTGGCTGCTGAAGGCCCTTATGAACCAAAAGTTCCTCATGTTACCTCCAGTAAGTCCCACACAGCTGGACTGCTCAGAAGTGGTTTGAGGCCATGCCCTCTTTCTCCACCATTCTGGAAACGCGTCTCACAGGCGGACTGCTGGTGGGGGGATGACGTCCTCTTGCCTCCTGAGGGCCTCAGAACTAACAGCTACCTTCTCAATAGCTGCACGACAGGATCCCTTGGCACCGTTCTCTCACCCCACACCAAACCATGGCTACTCTTTCTCCCCATTCATGAAGCCAAGATAATCAACTTGATCTCCAAATCCAAGCCGTCTGTGCACGTCTTAGACCCTTTCCCTACGCAAATAACAAAAAAACTGAAATGCGCCCTAGCCCCAATTTGGTGCAAAATTATAAACAGTTCCCTTAATAGCGGAAGCGTCCCCCACTGCGTCAAAGTGGGTCAAGTCACCCCTCTGCTGAAAAAACCTGGCCTAGATACGTCAGATCTGAACAACTTCAGACCCATCTCCAACCTCCCTCTTCTTTCCAAAATCTTAGAAAAATGTGTATTACAACAACTAATGCAACACATGGAGAGTATCAACTTTCTAGACTCCCATCAATCTGGCTTCAGGAAAGGCTGCAGCACAGAAACCGCGATCCTCAACATTATCGACGACAACCACAAGTCTCTGGACTCATATCAATGTTGCCTCTGATTCTCCTCGACCTATCGGCTGCATTCGATACTGTAGACACAAACTTCTCATCAAAGCTCTGCAAGAAAGGGGGGGGGCTTGATGAGCAGGGATGTGGAATTCCTATAGCCCGACGCCCAGGACATATTGTTTGGGGTCAAGGGCAACAAGTTGTAATGTGTATTTTGTCCTTGGGGCAAGTAGGCCTAACCCCAGACAGCACAAACTCTTTACACATTATGGATCAGGTAAAAGCAATGTCTGCAGTTAAGGTAATATTTGGGTCCATGTTTAAATGCTGTTCAAACTTGTATGTATGGTTCATTTATGCAAAGGCTTTATTATTAGGGTGAGCGCTCTAAGTAAATGTTGTAAGCTTGGACTGTACTACTGACAGTGGTTGCAGTATAAAAATGTGTAGACACGTTTTTAAATTTTAGCAATGTGAGTCTATATGTAAGGCTTCCAGAATGCTCCCTGATTAGATGCAAATATTTGCAGAGGTTTGAAAGCAAGCTTGAAGAGTCTTTGCTTTCAAAATGAAATGTTCACAAAAATGCAAGTAGGAAAAAAACATTTGAACTAATGTAAAATGTTAAGTACCAATTCTTTGCAACATAATTTAGTAAAATGTGTTGATGTATGCTAGCATATCCCACAGATATTCATAATGGAAAACCAGTGTAAACAATTTCAATAAGATTATGAGAAACATAAAAATAAACAAGCATTGGCAAAGCCAGCAGATCTGAAATTGATGGTCAGCGTTTTGGTTTTGTCAATGTCTGACTTGGTTTGGCATGGTTTTTGTAAAACCAAATTGGTGTGGGAGCTGCCTGGCCCTCACCATTATAACTAACATTGGCAAAAGCAAAAATAGTTTTGGGCTCAAAAAGCACACATTGCCACAGTAGGTCTTATCACTGAACAAAACTACTTTGTGTGCCGATATGCTCCATGTGAAAGAGCAGAATGCTGTCACCCACGGTGAAGCCAGCTGATAGACGGAGAGAGAGAGGTGGAATTTTAATAAACGCAAAAGGCCATGGTTATTGCCAGACCTAATTACGTGCCCAATTATTAAAAGAAAGTCTCAAAAGTGTCCCCATTGTATATGTCCTTGTATTAAGTGCAGATATACAAGTTTGTGAATTCACAAAAAGTTACAGAAGTAGGCCAGGAAATAGTACTCCTAGAAAATATTTGTGAACTGCATTTTAGCATGAGCAAATCTGCGTGTGTAGATTTGCTCATTCGAAAAGCTAAGTGTTTGCAAGTTTACTTTCCCTCCCTTTTTTCACAACCCTGGAAGAAGTTTCACATCTGCCATGGTCAGGAGTTAATATCCAACCTTTCTCAGTATGGAAAAAGATTAGAGAAGAGTTGGTGAAAATCCTTAAAACATGCAAGTTAGTAGGTTTGCAAAGACTCAAAAGGGTATTCCAACCCTGGAACTATTGCTTACCACCACCTTCTGTCCCAGTATGTAGATCTGCGGAAACATGGCAACATAAGGGAATGGCTAGTATTCAAATCCCACTATGGTATGAGACTGGCATAATCAGAGAGGCTATATCAGAGATCTTAGGTAATAAGATTGCTGCCATAATTTTTTGCCGCATTACATGGCACAAAATGGACAAGTGGATTTTGTTACAGGACATACAGATTTGTGGAGCAACTTGCCCCATGGACAAGTAGATATTTTATTAAATTCCACACCCCTGATGAGATAGTCCTCAAATGGTTCTCCTCTTTCCTACGCAACCGCTCCCAGAGATCAAAATCAACAACTTTGAATCGGACCTGCACCCAATCAACAGGGGAGTTCCTCAAGGGTCAGTGCTCTCCCCTCAACTATTCAACATCTACATGCAACCCCTCACCACCCTACTCAAAAAAGCCAACATTCCCTTCCATCTGTATGCAGATGACTCGCAGATCTACTTGGAAATCTCATCTGCGAAGGACATTCAAAGACTCAGCGGTATACTGAAGGAAGTTCAACTCTGGTTGACAAGCAATCACCTAAAACTGAACCCTGAGAAAATTGAATTACTCCTCATTTCAAGCAAAGCAGCGAACCCCCAAATGGTAGATTGGCTAAAAACTATTGATGCCCTCAATGGAAACCTCACCCTGGCTGACTCTGTTAAATCACTAGGCATCACGCTAGACCCGAAACTGGACATGACCAAACATATAAAGAATTCAGCCAAGAGCGCCTTCCTCAGCCTGAGGTTATTGAACAAAATTAAACCTTTCATCCCACCCAAAGATCTCAAACAAGCCACTCAATCATTGGTGCTGTCAAGACTAGACTAAGGTAATGCAGCCCTCACAGGAATTCCAAAAGCACATCTTGCTTCCCTTAAAACTACCCTAAACGTGGCTGCCAGAATGGTCACTGGACTCAAGAAATTTGAGCACATCTCACAGGCACTAAGAGAACTCAAATGGCTCCCAGTCGAAATGCGGGCTACTTTTCAGAACAGATTGTCTTACTCACAAAGCCCTCCACACCGGCAAACCCAAATACCTGGCGGTCAAACTCAAAAAAGCAGGACAAAACAGGAACCTTAGAAGCTCAAACACCTTTCTACTCATTCCACTGAAGGCTTGTAAACAGCGGCCAGATCATTTGCAGGAAACACGCCCAAAATATGGAACTCTATTCCACCCCACATCAGAACTAATCCCTCCTTTACGAACTTCAAAGCCAGCTCAAAATCCTGTTCCTCAATCGATCGCTAGTGAACCGATATGACTTGTTGGAGCGCTAATTATCGACTCCGCACTCTGCCTTGCTTCTACGTCAGTTAGCCCTCTATCCTATTCTCTGGCATTGTGTCTTCTCAGTTTCTGTATTTCGGGATTGTCCGCATCATTGTATTTGTGTTTAACATGTCCTGTAATTATTGAAAAGCGCTCTGATACCCACCGGTCAGGTCAGCGCTATATAAACCTCTGCAAATAAAAATAAAAGTGACTTCTACCCCCAACCAGTAGTGCGCCAGAAGGCGGGTTTGCAGAGTGGTGGAGAAATGGAGCATGGGCTTTGAAGACCTCTCAGCAATCTTGCTGTGTGGGTCTTACTGGAGGTACCAGGAGGGGGAGTTGGCTCCCAAGGAACCTCAAACGCCAAGGTGACTTCATCTCCCATCTAGTAGTGCACCAGGAGGCGTGCTTGAAGAGTGGTGGAGAAAGGGGACTTGGCCACGAAAACCTCTCAGCAATACCGCTGTGTGGGACTGACTGGAGGTAACAGGTGAAGTAGTTGGTCTCAGGGGCCCTCAAGAGCCAAGGGGAGTTCATCCCCCAACTAGTAGTGCACCAGGAGATGCATTTGCAGAGTGCTGGAGAAAAGGGGCGTAGCCTCGGACAACCTCTCAGCAACACTGCTGTGTGAGACTTGCGGGAGGTAACCGGAAGGGTAGTTGGCATCCAAGGACGTCCTTGGGTGCCATGGTATTTCACCAGGATTAGAGTCAGAGTGTAGTAGAAAGGGTTATTTTAGAGAGAGAGATAATAGTAGTAGAATGAGGTTTGGGTTGAGCCAGAGTGGAGGCAGAGGATATAATGAGAGAGGTATTGGGTGAATCATAGTAGTGCATTGGCGAGAGTGAACAATTTTTATTATTTATTTTCTTTGCATATGGGCAAGCCTTGTGTATAAGCAAAGGGGCAGAAGGAAACAAGCGCTAGTAACACTAGCATACATTAGAGATGGCATAGATTAGACACACACACACACAACCACACCGCAGGACTGCAAAATGCAGAAAAATAAAACGCAACGATGATCTAGCTATGATCTATGATTGCACCCTGTTATGGAGGTGTGAAATGTACAGCTCAACAGTATGTGCAGTAACCCATTGAGCTTTGTGAATGGTTTTACGACCAGTGACCTACAGCCTACCCATTTATGGCTGCAGTCAGCATATTAACTACCAAACTATTTCACCAGGATTAGAGTCAGAGGGCAGTAAGTAGATTACACATACTACTCTGCATTAGGTGCATCACCATCTGCTTGTTTCTGACTCATATTTTAACTGTAGCACTCAAGGCTTCCGTATTTTCTCTCTGCTGTCTTTTATTTTCATTACCTTCACTTTTCTCTATCCTTTTCTACCCTTTGTTTCAAGCCGCTTCCCTTAGTCTACAGCCTCTCCTGTCACCTTTACCTTTGGATGCTATATTTTACTGATTTCTCTCATTCCTTCCCTTAAACTGTGATACATTCTATTCCATCCATTTAGTATTGTCCACTGTGTTCCACATTAATTCTTTAACACACTACCCACTCTAAATGTTTTTCTACTCCGTTTTTTTCTCTTCATGCTTCTCTCCTTTTCTCACTGTCTTTTTTTACTTGGTTCTGTCCCTTGTTTTTTTTCATGTTTGCTCTTCCATGTCTCCTTTTTTTAATTGTTTGCTGTTTCAATTTTTTCCTCCATCCTTGTTCCTGTTTCAACCCTCTTACATTTGTATTTCCTTTTCATTCCCACTGATTAACATGTTAATTTTCATTTAAGCAGTATGTTATTTTATATGTAGTTACAGGAAAGTGAAAGACTGAAAAAACTTACAGAATATTTGGGTTTTTAGCCACACCCTCACTCATTCCGCCCCTTGCGCACAACGTCACAGTTCTCATACTTTTTTAGGTCGAGCCTAAGGCATTGCTTCAGCAATGCTTGTTGACGAGTTTATAGTAAGGCTTTCAAAAGTGTACCCGAAATGCGGATCGGGTGCAGTGCATGTGAGCACAACCTCGTGCATTGTGAACAGCTGCCATTTGCTACCAGACAATTTGTGCGAGCGCGCCGCGCTCCCCCTCTGCTGCCACTTCAGCTCACCAGGCTGCACACCCCCTCACCCCTTGCTCGCCAATGTCTCTCCCACCTTTCCTTTGATCTCTGCCGCGAGTTCTCACAGGCTAATGGCCCTCCCCCTTCCCAGCACAGAGCGTGCATCGCTTGTTATCTTGTGCGCCTGCTTCCATCTCTCTCCTCCCGTCGTTCTCTCATTATCACCTTCTACTCTTTTATCTTTCCATAGTTATCAATGTTTACTTCCTCCTTTCTGTTTTTATCGAGTGTTCCTTCTTTGATCTTTCCCCTTCCTTATTTTCCTCTCGTCCCTTTGCATTTCCCTTTTGTTTGTTTCCCATTCTTCTTTAGCTCTAATTTCTTCTCCATTCCTTCTTTCATCTTTACTGATTTTGCCTTTATCTTTGGTGCCAACATTTTTTTTTCCAAATTAATTTTTGCTCAAGAATTTATGCAGGGTTTTGTAGCCATGGAAACTACTTACTCCCTGCAGATGTCTGCTTCTACAGTCGTCCCCATGAACACTGCTTCGTCCTGGCATGACAGTTCATAGTGCCTTTTGAAGATGGAAACACCTATGGGTGCCCCTTTTTCGTGCACAATTAAAAATTAATTAGAATAAAACAATTTACAACCAGAGGGGAGTTTCACTAGCTAGAGAAGACTGCTTGGATAAAAAATACATTTGCAAATAAACCAGGCTGCTATGGAGCAGATTTGTTTTGTGTGCATGGACAAGCCACCCTTGTAGATGTCCGCTATGAATGAGCACAGTTTATCCATGTTTAACTGTGTATTTCGCAGCACATTTCACTGTTGTAACCCATGTGTGCAGCACCAGTACTATGAGCGTCTGGTGCTCCGTGCCACAAAGGCTGCAGCACAGTAACTTGCTACAGTACAGAAATCCAAGCTTGTGAGCACGATGCTGCGGTCCAGTCCTAGATATTCTTACCAGCCTGCCAGTCCTCTTCAGACTGCAGCTCCTTTCCTCCCCCACTGGAGATCTAATGTAAGTATCGCGCCTGCCGCTGTCCAGGAACTTCTGGCCGCGCTTGCCTTCACCCCTGCCCTCTAGCCCCACTGGCAAACCTGTTAATTACCCTTTACACATACAAATCTGACCCCCTTGCCAACCAAATGCCTGAGTAATTCATCGCACCAGCCCCCTGCTTGGAATTCGCGCCCCTCCCCGCGCAGGCACATTTAAATGCCTATTGTCTGTGGAGCTCGCGGCGATGAGTGAACTCCTCACTAAAGTAAAACCCTCCCTCAAACTTCAGAGGTCTCCAGGATCGGTGCACCATCTCCCTGATGAAAAATGGTAGTCCAAAATCACATCCTAATATTGACAAGAGTACAAAATGAAAGTGAGTTTTAACAATGACAAAACTGCCCATTGTTATAGCGCTCACTGCCCTCTTGGCGCTTGAATAATGCACGTCATTCGCGCCCGCTGTTATGCGCCTTGCAGTGATCTCAGAAGGATGCTTGAGCCCATTTACATAGTTGTTAGTGTTCCATTGACCCCCACTTCATTTCCCCCTCCCCATTAGCCATCCTTTCATCTCCTCCACTCTCTCCTTCCCTGCTTTTCCACCCTGATTGTTTGCCCCTACCAACTCCTCCTGATGCCCTGCTCCACTGTCACAATACCTCCTAAATACTGCTCCTCTCCTCTCATCTCCTCTCTCCTCTTCTCCTTATCCCTCTCCTCATCCTCCTCCCTTACCCCTCCCCTTCCTCCTCCATCTTCTTCTGCCTCTTCTCTTCTACCCCACTGCTACCATGGCCTCTCCACTCCTGCCCCACTTCTGCTCTTCACTGTCCTCTCACCTGGTAAACTGCCCCTAAGATCCCTCCCCATCTGCCCCAATGTTGCTATGTCCTGAGATCCCTCTTCTCCTGACTTGCTCCCCTGTTTTCTCCCCCCCGACCTGCTCCACCTATGCACTGCTCCCTCTTCTCCTTCTGCCTGATTATTTGCTCTCTCACTCTCTCACTAACTCACTCTCTCACTAACTAACTTACTCTTTCACTAACTATCTCAATCCCTCTCATCAACTCTCTATCTAACTCTCTTTAAAAACACTAATTAAAGCTATCTCTCTCTCACAGACTTTCTCCAAACTAACTCTCTAACTCTCTCTCTCATAGACTCTCTCAATAACTAACTCACTAACTCTCTCTCTCTCCTCTCACTCACTCACCTACTAACCTTCTCACTCTCTCACTAACTAACTCTCTCATTAACAAACTAACTAACTCACTATCACACTAACTGTTACACAGGTACTATTTCCCAAGCTTCAGCCTCCTGTTATTTATGCCCCCCTTAACAAAACAAGCTCTGGCATAACAAATAGGTCTCGCCTATGGGACCTTATAAGTGTTTAGTTATCCAGCACAATATCCTTGTCCCGACTAGCCCCCTCTCTTATACACCTTTCTTCTCTCGTCCCTCTTCTGCTTTGCCGTCTCCCTTCCACGACCATGCCACCTCTCCCCATCCCGTCCACTTTCCTCTCATCTTGACTCTCTCGCATTTACTGTATCCATCCCCTCTTCATCTTGTCTTCTCCGCCTGCCCTCTACGCCACCAGCTGCTTTCCACAACTTCCCTATCCACCGCTCTCTCCCTCTCTACTTCCCGCTTCGCTTCTCTCTCCCTTGTCTGCCTCCTTATTTCTCTCTCACAGACTCTCGTATTCAGCCCTCCATACCACCACACCCACCACCACCACCACAACATCCACCACCACCACGTCCTTCACCACCATGTCCACAACAACCACGTCCAACGCCACCACCACGTCCACCACCACATCCACCACCACTTCGTTAACCACCACTACGTCCACCACCACCATGTCCACCACCACCACGTCCACCACCACCACAAATACCTCCACCACCACCACGTCCACACCACTATGTCCAGAGCATCCACCACCACGTCCCCCAGCACAATGTCCACCAACACCACCACCATGTCCACCACCACCATCACCATGTCCACCACAACGAGGACACTACCACGTCCACCACCACCACGTCTACCACCACCACCACCACATCCAATACCACCACCACCTCCACCACCAAGTCCACCACCACATCCAACACCACCAAGTCCACCACCACGTCCACCACCACCACGTCCACCAGCACCGCGTCCACCACCACATCCACCACCACATCCACCACCACCACGTCCAACACCACCACGTCCACGACCACCACGTCCACCACCACCACATTCAACACCACCTCGTCCACCACCACGTCCACCACCATACCCACCTCCACCACCACCACGTCCATCACCACCACGTCCACCACAACCATGTCCACCACATCCACCACCACCATGTCCACCACCACCCCCATGTCCACCACGAGGCCACTACCACGTCCACCACGTCTACCTCCATCACCACCACATCCACTACCACCACCACGTCCACCACCACGTCCACAACCACATCCACCACAACATCCACCACCACCACATCCACCACCACCAAGTCCACCACCACGTCCACCACCACCATGTCCACCACCACCACATCCACCTTCACGTCCACCACCACCATGTCAACCACGGCCACCACCACCACGTCCACCACCACCACATCTACCACCACCACGTCCAGCTCCACCACCACGTCCACCTCCACCACCACCACCACGTCCACCACCACCACGTCCACCAGCGCCATGTCCACCTTCACGACCACCACCACCACTTCCACCACTGCGTCCACCACCACCACGTCCACCACCACCGCGTCCACCACCACTGTGTCCACCACCACCACCACCACATCCACCACCACCACCACCATGTCCACCACCAACACAACCACATCCACCACCACCACCACGTCCACCACCACCACATCCACCACCACCACGTCAACCACCACCACCACGTCCACCACCACTACCACCACGTCCACCACCGCCATGTCCACCACTTCCACCACCACTCCACCACCACCATGTCCACCACTGCCACCCCCACATCCACCACGAGGCCACTACCACATCCACCACCACATCTACGTCCACCACCAACCCATCCACGTCCACCACCACGTCCATCACCACATCCACCACTACATCCACCACCACCACGTCAACCACCACCATGTCCACCACCACCACGTCCACCACCACCACGTCCACCACCACCGTGTCCACCACCTCCACATCCACCACCACCACCATGACCACCACCACCACCATGACCACCACCATGACCATCAACACATCTACCACCACGTCCACAACCACCACCACCACCACTACGTCCACCACCACTACATCCACCACCACCATGTCCACCACTACCACGTCCACCACCACACCCACGTCCACCACCACACCCACCTCCACCACCACCACGTCCACCACCACTACCACCACGTCCACCACCACGTCCACCCCACCACGTCCACCACCGCCATGTCCACCACTTCCACCACCACATCCACCACCACCATGTCCACCACCGCCACCCCCGCATCCACCACGAGGCCACAACCACATCCACCACCACCACATCCACGTCCACCACCACGTCCATCACCACATCCACCACTACATCCACCACCGCCACGTCAACCACCACCATGTCCACCACCACCACGTCCACCACCACTGTGTCCACCACCACCACATCCAGCACCATGACCACCACCACCACCATGACCATCAACACATCCACCACCACGTCCACAACCACCACCACCACCACTACGTCCACCACCACCATGTCCACCACTACCACGTCCACCACCACACCCACGTCCACCACCACACCCACCTTCACCACCACCACCACGTCCACCACCACTACCACCACGTCCACCACCACGTCCACCCCCACCACGTCCACAACCACCACGGCCACAACCACCACCACATCCACCACCACTACGTCCACCAACACTACGTGTACCAACACCATGTCCACTACGTCCACCACCACCACCACACCCACCGCCACAACCACCATGTCCACCACAACCATGTCCACCACATCCACCACCACGTCCACCACCACCATGTCCACCACCACCCCCATGTCCACCACGAGGCCACTACCACGTCCACCACGTCTACCTCCACCACCACCACATCCACTACCACCACCACGTCCACCACCACGTCCACAACCACATCCACCACAACATCCACCACCACCACATCCACCACCACCAAGTCCACCACCACGTCCACCACCACCATGTCCACCACCACCACATCCACCTTCACGTCCACCACCACCATGTCCACCACGGCCACCACCACCACGTCCACCACCACCACATCTACCACCACCACGTCCAGCTCCACCACCACGTCCACCTCCACCACCACCACCACGTCCACCACCACCATGTCCACCAGCGCCATGTCCACCTTCACAACCACCACCACCACTTCCACCACTGCGTCCACCACCACCACGTCCACCACCACCGCGTCCACCACCACTGTGTCCACCACCACCACCACATCCACCACCACCATGTCCACCACCAACACAACCACATCCACCACCACCACCACCACGTCCACCACCACCACATCCACCACCACCACGTCAACCACCACCACCACGTCCACCACCACTACCACCACCACCACGTCCACCACCGCCATGTCCACCACTTCCATCACCACTCCACCACCACCATGTCCACCACTGCCACCCCCACATCCACCACGAGGCCACTACCACATCCACCACCACATCTACGTCCACCACCAACCCATCCACGTCCACCACCACGTCCATCACCACATCCACCACTACATCCACCACGTCAACCACCACCATGTCCACCACCACCACGTCCACCACCACCACGTCCACCACCACCGTGTCCACCACCTCCACATCCACCACCACCACCATGACCACCACCACCACCATGACCATCAACACATCCACCACCACGTCCACAACCACCACCACCACCACTACGTCCACCACCACTACATCCACCACCACCATGTCCACCACTACCACGTCCACCATCACACCCACGTCCACCACCACACCCACCTCCACCACCACCACGTCCACCACCACTACCACCACGTCCACCACCACGTCCACCCCCACCACGTCCACCACCGCCATGTCCACCACTTCCACCACCACGTCCACCACCACCATGTCCACCACCGCCACCCCCACATCCACCACGAGGCCACTACCACATCCACCACATCCACGTCCACCACCACGTCCATCACCACATCCACCACTACATCCACCACCGCCACGTCAACCACCACCATGTCCACCACCACCACGTCCACCACCACCGTGTCCACCACCACCACATCCACCACCATGACCACCACCACCACCATGACCATCAACACATCCACCACCACGTCCACAACCACCACCACCACCACTACATCCACCACCACAACGTCCACCACCACCATGTCCACCACTACCACATCCACCACCACTACCACATCCACCACCACACCCACGTCCACCACCACACCCACCTCCACCACCACCACCACGTCCACCACCACTACCACCACGTCCACCACCACGTCCACCCCACCACGTCCACAACCACCACGGCCACAACCACCACCACATCCACCACCACTACGTCCACCAACACTACGTGTACCAACACCATGTCCACTACGTCCACCACCACCACCACACCCACCGCCACAACCACCATGTCCACCACCACCATGTCCACCACCACCACGAGGCCACTGCCACGTCCACCACCACCACATCTACCTCCACCACCACCACATCCAGTACCACCACCACATCCACTACCACCACCACGTTCACCATCAAGTCCACCACCACATCCACCACTACATCCACCACATCCACCACCACCAAGTCCACCACCACGTCCACCACCACCACGTCCACCACCACCATGTCCACCACCACCATGTCCAACTTCATGTCCACCACCACCACGTCCACCACCACCACGTCCACCACCACGTCCACCTCCATCACCACTACCACGTCCACCACCACCACGTCCACCACCCCCACCACCACGTCCACCACCACCATGTACACCACCGCCATGTCCACCTTCACGTCCACCACCACCACGTCCACCACTACCACGTCCACCACCACCGTGTTCACCACCACTGTGTCCACCACGACACCACCGCCACATCCACCACCACCATGTCCACCACCAACACCACCACATCCAACACCACCACATCCACCTCCACCACATCCACCAACATGTCCACCACGTCCACCACCATGTCCACCACATCCACCACCACATCCACCACCACCATCTCCACCACCACCACCACGTCCACCACAAGGCCACTACCAAGTCCACCACCACGTCTACCTCCACCACCACCATATCCACTACCACCACCACGTCCACCACCAAGTCCACCACTACATCCACCACCACCACGTCTACCACCACAACGCCCACCACCACCACCACATCCACCACCACCTCATCCACCACCGGGTCCACCACCACATCCACCACCACCACCACCACGTCCACCACCACCACTACGTCCACCACCACCACTACGTCCACCACCACTACGTCCACCACCACCACGTCCACCACCACCATGTCCACCACCACCACGTCCACCACCACACCCACCTCCACCACCACCACGTCCACCACCACCACTACGTCCACCACCACCACTACGTCCACCACCACTACGTCCACCACCACCACGTCCACAACCACCACATCCACCACCTCCACCACCACCACTACGTCCACCACCACCACTACGTCCACCACCACTACGTCCACCACCACCACGTCCACCACCACCATGTCCACCACCACCACGTCCACCACCACACCCACCTCCACCACCACCACGTCAACCACCACCACCACCACATCCACCACCACTACAACCACCATGTCCACCACCACCACCACGTCCACCACCACTACGTCCACCACCACCACGTCCACTACCACCACGTCCACAACCACCACCACTTCCACCACCATTATGTCCAGCAACACCATGTCCACCACCACCACGTCCACCACCACCACCACACCCACCTCCGCCATCACCACGTCCACCACCACCACGTCCCCCACCACAATTTCCACCACATCCACCACCACCATGTCCACCACCACCACGTCCACCATGAGGCCACTACCATGTCCACCACCACCACGTCTACCTCCACCACCACCACATCCACTACCACCACCACATCCACCACCAAGTCCACCACCACATCCACCATTACATCCACCACCACCATATCCACCATCACCATGTCCACCACCACCACGTCCACCACCACCACCACGTCCACCACCACCACGTCTACCTCCACCACCACATCCACCACCACCAGCATGTCCACCATCACCACGGCCACCACTGCATGTCCACCTTCACATCCACTACCACCACGTCCACCACCACCACGTCCACCACCACAGCGTCCACCACCACCGCGTCCACCACCACCGCGTCCACCACCACCGCGTCCACCACCACCACATCCACCCCCACCATGTCCACCACGTACACCACCACATCCACCACCACCACCACATCCACCACCACGTCCACCACCACCATGTCCACCACATCCACCACCACCATGTCCACCACCACCACCACCATGTCCACTACCACCACCACCATGTCCACTACCACCACCACAGCCACCACCACGTCCACCACAAGGCCACTACCACGTCCACCACCACCACATCCACTACCACCACCACGTCCACCACCACGTCAACCACCAAGTCCACCACTAAGTCCACCACCACATCCACCACTAAATCCACCACCACGTCCACCACCAAGTCCACCACCACCACCACCACCAAGTCCACCACCTTCACCACGTCCACCACCACCACATCCACCACCACCACGTCCACCACCACTGCGTCCACCACCACCGCGTCCACCACCACCGCGTCCACCACATCCACCACCACACCCACCACCACGTCCACCACCACCACTACGTCCACCACCACTACGTCCACCACCACCATGTCCACCACCACCATGTCCACCACCACCATGTCCTCCACCACTACACCCACCTCCACGTCCACCACCACCACATCCACCACCACCACCACCACGGCCACCACGAGGCCACCTCACTCTATCTATCTATCTATCTATCTATCTATCTATCTATCTATCTATCTATCTATCTATCTATCTATCTATCGCCATCACTCTATCTATCTATCGCCCTCACTCTATTTATCTATCGCCCGCACTCTATCTATCTGTCACCCTCACTCTATCTATCTGTCTCCCTCACTCTATCTATCGCCCTCACTCTATCTATCTATCACCCTCACTCTATCTATCTATCTATCACCCTCACTTTACCTATCTATCTATCTATCTATCGCCCTCACTCTATCTATCTATTGCCCTCTCTCTATCTATCACCCTCACTCTACCTATCTATCGCCCCTCACACTATCTATCTATTTATCTATCGCCCTCGCTCACTCTGTCTATCTATCGCCCTCACTCTGTCTATCTATCGCCCTCACTCTGTCTATCTACCGCCCTCACTCTATTTATCTATCGCCCTCACTCTATCTATCTGTCGCCCAACTCTATCTATCTGTCGCCCTCACTCTATCTGTCGCCCTCACTCTATCTGTCGCCCTCACTCTATCGCCCTCACTCTATCTATCTATCGCCCTCACTCTATCTGTCGCCCTCACTTTACCGATCTATCTATCGCCCTCACTCTATCTATCTATCGCCCTCACTCTATCTATCTATCGCCCTCACTCTAGCTATCTATCGCCCTCACTCTATCTATCTATCTATCTATCGCCCTCAGTCTATCTATCGTTGCTCACTCTATCTATCGCCCTAACTCTATCTATCTGTCGCCCCTCACTCTATCTATCTATCACCATCACTCTATCTATCTATCTATTGATCGCCCTCACTCTACCTATCTGTCTATCTACATATATCGCCCTCCCGCTATCTATCTATCGCCCTCCCTCTATCTATCTATCGCCCTTACTCTATCTATCTATTGCACTCACTCTATCTATCTATCTATCGCATCACCACAGCATCACTCAGCACCACCACAGCATCATTCAGGGGCACCACAACATTGCTATGCGCTACCACAGCATCACTGAACGCCACAGCATCACTCGTCACCACCACATCACTCAGCGCCACCACAGCATCAATCTGTGCAATCATTCAACAACAACTGGTTCAAATATGTTCTCTCAATGTTTCAAGCTTTATTACAAATGTCACAAAAAGATAAACCAACAAGAACCAGTTGATGAGGGTCCACTGTTCTGTGCACTAGAGGGCTATCTATGACTAAATTGTCACATTCCGGATTTATCGGGCCGGGAGCAAGGAACGCTAATGAAATTTGGATAACACGGTTATGATATGATTTGGATGTCAATTGTATTAGTAAGAAGAGGACTTTGGAAATTTCGGTCAGGATCTCAGAGCAAAAACAGGACTTAAGAGATTTGTAAGGGAAACATATGGCAATTTTATAACTCAGTCGGAAGACAGGAGTGATGGGATCGGATATGCGACTAAAGTTTTTGACAGGATATTGATCGTGGCTAGAGATTGAAGGATAAGTGGTTTGTGGAACGGTCTGTCTAATTATTGGAAGCTTTGGGATGGATTTTGTGGAGAAGATTGTTACTCTAATGGTTGAAGAGCTATCAATCTCATACCAAGGAGCTCTTTGACACGAGGACTCGTACATCTACAACGACAAGAATTTAAAGCAAGAAAAAAAAATTTCGTCTGACTTTGGATGTGGCAGGAGTTTGCTTTACAGCCCTGATGATGTCCT
This sequence comes from Lissotriton vulgaris, assembly GCF_964263255.1. Lineage (NCBI taxonomy): Eukaryota > Metazoa > Chordata > Amphibia > Caudata > Salamandridae > Lissotriton > Lissotriton vulgaris. Next base: position 425,383,154 of record NC_141698.1, on the reverse strand, counting down.
GGATAGGAACGAAAAGCGTCGGCTGTTGAGTGCATTTAATCCTGAAAAATTGGCTGATAATGTTGAATAATCATAATAAAGAACAAGAAGTACAAAGTAGTCGACTAGAAGATTTTGTCTTGGGACTCAACATTGAAATAGAAATATTGATAAAAAATGTTACTGTACAGTTTTGTGTGAGATATTGTTACGCTCCTGTATGTGTTGTGCATGTCAGAAAAAGATGTTAATATTTCACTTCGGTTCTTGTATTTTCGTCACAATAAAATACACTGAACATAATCTTCACAAAAGTTATTTACAAAAGTTTGAACT